>NC_080022.1:28202500-28827500 GCF_030020395.1 Manis pentadactyla | reverse complement strand
GTATGTCTCCATCTGTCATCTGTCCTTTCAAGTCTAAGAATGTTGTTTAGAGCTGAGGTGGGTGTGGGTTTCAAGATGAGGGACGGGTACCTGCGCACAGTCCTAAAAGCAGCCCACCTGAGGCCAGAGACCAGAAAGACTGATCAGAGGTTACACCTAGTGACTTTCAGAATGAGCCGGTGCTGGAGAGAGGGAGTCACGTCAAGATTCCTAACCCTGCTCCCAGGTTTAGGTAACAATAGCACATGGTTTGTATGTGGTCATTAAACGCCCACACTGCCATTTGGAAAATGTTAGCTTTTTCCTCTATGGGGTCGCAGAGCTGCCCAGACTAACACATTTCCGCCCACCTTACCCAGTGCCAGCTCTGCTGTATTTCAGACCAAGTCTCCAGAGAATGGATTTGTTTTCCATTTCAGTATTTTGGGTGATGGGGTTGCATTCTCTGCATTTGTTTTTTAAATAGTTTTATTTCCTTCCTCTGGTTTGTTTGGTTTGGTTTGGTTTAGAAGCACTGAGAGGGAATTTAGGAAAAAGGGTTGGCTTCCTGGGCCCTGATTCAAGTCCCTGACACAGGGCCAGTAATCCAGGTGCTGGTTGTTTTGCCCCTGACTCCTCCAGCTATGGTCCAGACCAGATTTAAACAGACAACAGGTAGCAACCCTGGTGAAAGGTGGTAAGAAAGGAGAAAAACAATCCGAGAGAACAGGTTCCATTTTAAGGATTAAACTGATTCCCTACAAAGGGGCCTAGTGAAGTGAGCCAGGGCAGAAGCCTGGTTTATAGGGGAGGAGAGCAGAGCTGAAGATCAGGTGCCTCGGGGTTGCTGAGACCGAGCAAATCAGAGCTGGGTGCACCTGCTCTAGTGTGGTGTGCCTCCTGGCTCTCCCGAGGAAAGAGCTGACCAAGGGTGAAGAATAAGCAGGCTTGAGCTGGAGGCTTGGTTGAGGTTCGCTTGGCATCCGAGAGACCCTAGGGGAGCAGCCATTGATGAGGATGGCTACTAGAGGCAGACCTGCTTTTCCTGGCCCCCTAGCCTACCAGGGTGGTGGTGAGGAGGGTGAGAGACCCACCACTATGGCTAGAGAAGGTGGCTTGGGTCCTACCCTAGAGCCTTCCAGAACTTAAGTAGGAAATTGCGAAACGGCTACATTTTGAAAGAGAAAGTATGTGAAATATGGTTCCTCCCTCGCCTGTACGCTCTCCCAGAGCTTGGTGCAGGGAGGTGGGTGAGATGGATTCCTGGCTAGACTCAGTCTGGTGTGGAAAAGAAGGCGGAGCCAAACCCCCAAGGGCCCCTCAGGCTAGGCCACAGCAGCTGCTAGCCTTTGGTTATTGATTATTGTTATTGGGATGTCCTTTTTTCCATCTGTTGAGTATCAGCCTGGCCTATGCAGAGGACTGGCTCCTTCCCCTGGCTGAAAGGGCTGGCTTCTGAGGGCTCCCTCTGCAACCCAATATGTACCATTGGTGGCTGATTAGATATTTGGAATGTCTTCAGGTCGAGCCAGGCCTGTCCATAAAAACGGGAGGCATTTTGGCAGTTCCAAGGCCCCTGGCACCCAGTCTTGGCAATGGCCCGGCTGTCTTCTTCAAGGCGCTGGGGTGGGATCCGCGCCAGCATGCTTCCCTGGGAAACATCGAAGTGAGTTAAAGTCAACAATGAGTTCATCTCCAAAAGAATAAGCCGGCAGCCTTCAGGGCAGGGGAATCAGAGGAGGGGGAGCAGGGATTCGCGGTGGAGGGGGTTAAGTGATGCTGGAACAGCCAGACGAGATCCAAGCCTGTCAACCAAGCTGGCAACTCAAGGAACAAAGGAAAGTGCTTTCCCAGGCCAGCCCTGGAAAGCTCACTTGGAAATGGTGGTGACAATGAGTGTGTCACAATCTCAGGGACCGTGGGAAGTGTCCTCTTGAGGATTGCGAGCTGGAGCAAGACGCTACGTGGAACGAGGCTGAGGTGGTGGGCTTGGTGGATGGCTCTGTGAGCTCTGGCTTTGCTGGCCCCAGGCCTGCCTTGTGGGCACATGAGGGTGGACATTTGGACAGGTGAGCGCCAGCCTCATCTTGGAGGATGGGAGCAGGAGGCCTCAGGTGTCCAGGCCCAGTGAAAAGAAGGCTCAGGATTGCAGAATTTAGCATTTTAATCTGAACATCTCTATTATTAGATTTATCTCTGAGGGCTTTATGTTTGGATAATGGTTCCTGATTTGAGCCAGTGTCTCACTTCTGTGACCTTTATCATTTGGGGCCTGAGGAAACCACATCCTAATGGGCATCTGATGGCTCTCTGCTCACTTGATCTGATGCACTGCAGAGCTGGGGAGCCCATAGCAGAGGAAAGCCAGAAGTGAGCTGCACTCTGGGACCAGCCTGAAGCCGGAGCTACCTCTCTTTGGGCACCAAGGAGAGTCCCAGCCTGCTGGCCACATCAAGCATTAGGCTCCAAGTGGAGGAAAGAGAGCACCATCTCCCCACTTGGGACAGAAAAGCTCAGTGATGGTCCAGCAGCAGCCCGTGCCTGCTGAGAGCCATGTAACCCATCTGGTTCAGACTCCAGATGTGCTCCAGGGGCTGGGAGACCAGCAACAACTGCCTGAATAGATACGTGGCCTTTCTTCCAAGGGCAGAACCATTGCCGATGGACTGGGTTTGATTTCTCTCATGCCCTAGATTCATTCTCACAAGATATTTTATTGTGCGAGGTATTTGCCTACCAAGCATATTTACAATTCTTTTCCTGCCACCAAACCAACAAAACGTCCACAGACATCGTATCTCCATTTCTCATAAGCACATTCTCAGCACATTCCCATGGTTTACCCTTCTCCTACTTCCCTATTTTCTTTAAAAACCTGCTTGACCTTTTTGGTCCTTCTATTTCCTCTCCATGTTGTCTGACTGGCATTTCTGTTTTTATGGCCGCCTGCCACCACCACCCTTTATCTTCCTTTCCTTTTGAAGTGCAGCCACAGGTTCTTTACAGCCTCAGCTTGCCTAGTCCTATTTCCCCTGTATATTTGACTAGTTGCATTTGTCTTTTGGTATTACATGCTAGATGTTTGTTGAATGAATGAAGAATAGTGAATGAATGAAAAGGTCCTGCTGGAATGGGTTTGTTCTCATATAATTCCTACTGAGCATGGTATTGATAGCGCCTACTCCTTTTTCTCCAGGGAAGCAAAATAAGGCCAGCATCAAAGTTCATTAGGGCACTGGACCAAAAACAGCCTGACCTTGATCTTTATGTCATTTGGCCACACTGGTTGTGACAGCCCAGTTTTCCAGAATCATCTCCTGCCTCTCCAATGCCCCAACCCATTTACTCTTCTACTCAGAGCTGCTCCATGGTGCGCAATGCAAATGAACTTTCGTATTGTCAGTGCCTTTGTTCATGTTCTTCCTTCCCCCTAAAATGTGCTTTGCCCATCCTCCCTTCTGTGGACATTCTACTCATTTTTTATACCCAGATAAAATTGTTATGTGAGGAAGCTCCCCTTACTGATAGTTTCTCCCTACTCTGTGTTTCAGTGGATGGTCTATACACCTTTGTCACATCTACATGAATGTCCCCAGCCCAGTGTCGGATCCAGAGAGCATTCCCTGTCCTTACCCAAGTCTCGAGAAGTTGTGGGTACAGTTGAGACATACTTATAATAGCAATGGTAAACATTTATATAGCACTGACACTAATCTAAGCCCTTTACTTACATTGCCTCACTGAATCCTCAGTACAGCCCTGTGAAGGGGATATTATTATTATGCCCATTTTACAGATGAAGATACTAAGACACAAACTGGTAAAGGGATGTGACCAAGGGCACACAGCTAACACATGGCAGAGCCACGATGTGAAGTCAGGTGGTTTGGCTATGCCATCCCCTAGCTCTGTGAGAACTCACCTTTTGCCTGCCCTCTTCTCCACCTGCGTGCCATGATACCCAGCCTGTTCAGATCTTACTTGTTTAGTGGGAAGAGGAGAGGGATCCAGGGGATGGATCACACATGCTTACACAGAATGCCACAGGGTCCTCACGAGCAGCTACCAGGCCCTGCCTCTCCAGTGCCTCACCGGTGCCCACTGCCCATGAAGCTGCTCAGGACTGTCTCACCCCCACACGGCTGCCAGCGTGTGTGTCAGCGTCGGCCCCGGGACCGCCTCAGACACTGCTCCCGAAGCTGCCCACCCGAGAGCAGCCCCCGAAGAGCCTGGACCATGTCAGGCCAAGTCTCTCTTCTCTACCTGTGTCATGTTTTGCCTCAAGGTCACCAAAGCTGGTCTCACAAAGACTGTACAAAGGGACTCTTTGGATTTCTGCCTGAAGCCCCTTTCTCCTTTGTGCTTAGAAAAGAAATCCCGGGCCTCAGCCAGAGGACAGACCAGCGCTGCTCCTCCCAGACCCTCTTTTCTCCTGTGCACAGGCTCGCTCTGCCCACTCCACTCACCCATGATCTTTAAACCTGTGCAGAGAGCCCCGTTCAGGTCCTCTAAAGCATCAGCTACACTCTGATGTGTAGTGGAACCCCTATGTTTGAATCTCCAAGGCAGAAAAAATTAAATGTCTCTCCATATTGGTACCGGCAACATTCTCAGAGGGCAGTGGCGACAGACAATCAGCTCATCAGTTATGTGCCTGTTCAATGCACAGAACATACACCTGAGCCCTATAGGACTGGTCATGGCAAGCTGTTACTTCAGGGGACCAGGCAGCTGCTACTCATCTCTGCCATCACAGTGTAAAAGCAGTCATAGACCATATGTAAACAACTAGTGTGGTTGTGTTCCAATAAAACTTTATTTATGAATCCTGAGATTGCATTTCACATAATCTTCATATGTCACAAAATATTATTCTTATCTTGCTTTTTTTCAACCATTAAAAAATGTAAAGACCATTCTTAGCTCATGGGCCATATAAAAAAGGTGGCTGCTGGAATTTGGCAGGCAGGCTGTAGTTTGCCTACAAACTAGACTACTTGGTTTGTGCCTGGTGCACCAGTGAGGGGATGGTGGGCACAGCAAAAACCAAAGTCTCCTGCCCTGGGCACAGTAGCCGGGCATCCTGGGGATGTGCCCAGCTCTGGTTGGAAGCAAAAGTGATGACTCTAACATCTCTTAAATAGATATGTAAAGCACTGAGGAGATTCCTCCAACCTGGTTACACAGTGGGTTGGAAGGATTGCTTTTTCCTGAGATGAGGGAGTGGTAGAATTGTCTTTTTCTAATAAAGGCTCTAAAAAGTTACATGAATCAAGGTTTTGATCAGTTGTTCCTCTGCTGCTTGAGAAGGAAGTCATCTTACCTTTCTTCTACACCTTAGCCTGAGTCTCTACCTTGGAAGTAAGATATTGTTCCCAGACAAGACCAGACAATGGAGAAGGCCAAGGAAAACTTTAGTATCTTGCTGGGCAAGAGCTGCCTCTAGGGCAAGACTGACCTTCTGACAGTCAGAGGCCCCCCAACATACTGGTTTCTGGAGTTGACTCTTCAGATTCTTTGATGTGACATTATTCTTCTGGAAATAATCCAAGGGACCTGATTAACATTTTTTTAAAAAGTGTTTTCCTAAGGAAAAGTAAGGAGGTGGGGAGATGATGACGGGGTAAAGAATTACCCAAAGATTTAGACTAACAGCTTGAAAATCAAAAGGATCATTGGACAGATAGATATCAAGTGTAATAGGAAACACACTGATCCTGGGGAGATGACTTAATATGGGCCCTCCAGCCTCCTTGGAGCTTAAACAGTTATCTACAATTTGGAATTAAACTTTAAATCCACACATCAGTGTGTGTTCTGGATCCATTTTTCAGGTTGCAGCCAACAATCTTGAGTTATCTAAACCAGGCTGAAAATTAGAGGCCCTTAATAGCATCTCATACAATTGCTTCTCAGATTTTCCTAAGAAGAATATGCTGAGGACCACAGGGATTCAGTGATAGGAAGGAGCAAAATACTGCTAGTTATTTTTCCAAAGTTTAATCTAGGAATCTTTTTGAAGAGCTCCTTATGCAGAAAGAGATGCATGCCAAGACCAATATAGACTATGTTTTTCCCACTTAGAAGTGGTGATACATCATCCATGAAGAGAAGTTTCTTAGGGTTCCCAGAGGTGAGTCTCTCGGCCACTTCTCATAGTCACCCACCCATCAGTTTGCTGTATCCTTATCCCCAGACTTCCCAGCCATCCTAGACTGAAACCTGAGGGCAATGTGGCCCATGGGGCTCTAGTTTTATACACCTTATTTTTCTTACAATCCCTTATAAACTGTTGAGGTTGTACGAGCAAGGACTCTCTCTTTTTGTTTTCTGCCAACAAAACAACAAAACCCTGAAAACGTATTAGAAGTGCTTCTCTGTTTTACCAGGGTTCCCAGAGCCTCCCCTCGGGGGTCAGTAACTGTTTCACACTGAGCAGCAGCCACTCAAGGGGCCCAACTCTTAGCCCCAGTAGGCATGGGTAAATTCATCACGGACCTGCCAGAGGACAGACACAGGAGATTGCATCGAGAAACCTCTGCTTCTCAGTTCAACTGGGAAGGGTAAACCAACAAGCTGGCACCGATTAAGAGCTAATGGCCTTACAGTGGAGCTTTGCCAAAGGATAACGACCCTCCGGCTACAGTATAAATATGAAGCCATTTGGGGCAGAGCCAAGACATATATTTTCAGAGTGTATTAGACACTGTAGCCTTCCTCACCCTGGCTCTGCTGAGAAAAAAGAGAGGATTTAAAGTAGGTGGGAAAGGAGCTGGGTTGGACTAGGGCTGCCTTCTGGTCAGCTGGTCAGAAAGCCTAAGCGTGACTTTTGGGAAAGACTTCCCTTTTCAGATACCAAACTACCACGTCTATGAGAATTACTGAGGAGCTCGTTAAACTGTATATCCTCTTGGCCCCACCTCCAGAGGATGCGATCTCAGTTCTCCCAGTAACTCTGATGCTGTGGTCCTCAGACTATACTCTGAAAAAACGCTGCTTTAGAAGCTGCCTCTACTTGCCTAATAGATCCAAAATAAAAAAATTTTTACAGAATGTAGAAGAAAGTGAGGTCAAGATTTCTTGTTTTCTGTGAAAACACCAGCCCATTCTTCCCTAGCAGATCTTGGCCCAAGGCTGTTTCAGAAAGGTGGCAGGCATTTCCAGCCAGTATCTGTTGGGGTTCTAGTTCCATTGACACCAACCTGTGGTTAGGAGGAGCAAGATTCTGGGGAATGAGGAGCTAACCACAGGTCTGGAGGAAAAGAGAAAGCATGCCATATGTCTGGTGTATACCGTGTGTGCAATGCTTTCATATATTGTAACTCATATGATCATAGTGCATCCTCTCAGAGTAGTGAAGTTAACACATCTGTTTTAATTATAGGCCTGGACATGTGTCTTGTCCCCTCTGATTATCACAACGTCAGGAAGAAGAGTAAAAAACAGTCACTGTATTCCAATTTTGGTACTCAGGGCAGGCAAACCAAACCAATAATTTTAGCTTGACCCACCTTGATCAGGCTTACTATTGGCCAGTGGAACTGAGGCTGGATGTTCAGCAAATACTGTTGTAAAAGGATTGGTGGAGCAGATTATAAAAATAGATGGAAAGTTTGTATGATAAACGCAAGCTGAGTATGAGAACAGGAGAGAAACAACCCACCATATCATCTGGGAAAATGAAACTCCTTGGCAAGACTTCACAACAGCCTGATTCAAAATTTCATAATGAAATTATGTCCCTGATCAAAGCCTGAATGAGCTCATGGGATGATTTTTGCCATTTGTGTTTATTCTGGTTTGAACCAAATTGAGGCATCAGAAACACATTATCCTAGTCTTCTCTCTGGGAGTGGGCTACTGCACCCTTGTTTGGGGGACCAACAGGATGGTGTGAGGCCGTAGGTGGCATCTTTGGGTGCTCATTGGGCATGAAGTTGTTTTTGACCAGCCCTCAGAGACTCCCTCAGACACCACGTGGAGGTCAGGGCTTTTCTACAAAATTATGTTTAATCTCATGATACTTGCCCTTGGGGCAAACAAAGCCAGCCTCAAGAGAGAGAAGGTTTCTCCTGCTCTTGTCTAGGACATAGCCTGCTTTTGCTCTAGAAAGAATGTTTTTTGGTTTGTTTGTTTCAGGCTCAGAGAAATAACGACTCATCTTCCCTCCCACAATCAGGGTACCAAGTTGTTTGTTTTTATGGAATGAGCTGCACTGCAGGGGAGGGTGTGCCTTCCTCCTGCCTGGTCACCTCTTCTCTGGTCTATCCTGAAGGTACAATGATGGGCAGCACTTCCTGACAACTTGAGGTGCCAAAACAAGAGGGAGAACTTCTTGTTTGAAACAAGAGATTTTACTTTGGCTAGTAAGAAACAGAAACTTCCAGGTCTTACATGGTTCCCCCTCAGGGCAAGATGCATTCCTGCAGGCTATTGACTAAAGGTTTGTATCCTCCTAAAGTTCACGTGGAAGCTCTAATTCCTAAAGTGATGGTATTTGGAGTTGGGGCCTTTAGAAGGTACTTAGGTTTAGATGAAGTCATGACAGTAGAGCCTCCATGAAGGGATTAGTCCCTTTATAGGAAGAGGTAGAGAAGTCCTCCCCCATCTCCAACATGTGAGGACAGGGAGAAGAGAACGGTCTGCAAGCCAGGGATAGAGTCCTCACTAGGAACCCCGCCATTGACCTTGGACTTTCAGTCTCCGAAAGTGTGAGAAATAAATGTTTGTTGCTTAAGCCGCCAGGTCTATGGCATTTTGGTACAGCACGCTGAGCCAGGACACCATCTAGTCCTTCCTTCATTCAATGAATATTTAGTAAGTCTTTAATATGTTGCAAGTGCTGTTGTTCTAAGTCTAGGAGAAAGAGCAGGGAGCAAGCTTACAAGGTCCCTGCTCTCAAGAAGCTTACATTCTAATTTGGGGGGAAGCACCTAATAAACTTGTAAATAATGTAATTTCAGCTAATGATAAATGCCATGAAGTAAATAAAACAGAATAATGTAACAGAGTAACTGCAGAATAGTGGAAAATGCCTTATTTAGATTAGGCAGGAAAGACTGCTCCCAGTACACAGGGTTGCCAGATAAAATGTGGGATGCCCAGATAAATTTGAATTTCAGATAAGCAATTATTTTTTAAAGTTTAAAAAAAATATTTCATGGGACATATTTATACTAAAAATTATTTAGCATTTATCTGTATTCAAATTTAATTGGGTGTCCTATATTTCTGTTTGCTTAATTTGGTAACCCTACAGTAACGTTTGACTGAGAACTGAATGAACAAAGGGAACTAGCTATACAAGGATTCAGGGAAGGAATGACTAGAGCAGACGCACCATCCAGTGCAGACGTCAGAATAGTGAGAGGGAGGGAGGTACAAATGAGGTCAGATAAATAGGCAGAGGCCAGCTTAGGCAGCATTCTCTAGCGATGGCAAGGAGTTTGAGTTTCTCTCTCTTAATGGTCATGATAAACTGCTGAATTTAAGGAGAAGAGTGACAAGATCTGATTGAGATTTGGCCGCTGTGTGGTCAGCCACTTCTGTAAGGGCTTAGAGGACAAACTCGGAAGATAATTGCATTAAGCTTGTGCCACTGGCCTGGGAAGAGGCGTCTACGCTTCGGGGTAGACCTAACGAGGAGCTCTGAGCCGGGAGTCCAGTGTAACTGGGAGGTCGCGGGCCAGGGGCAGCTTTGCGGTTGCTAGGGAAAGGGAGGGGCGGAGTCTCGACGTCAGGCGGCCACGGAGAGGCGGGGAGGGGGCGGGGCTGGAGCGCGGCGGCGCGCGCCGCGCGTTTGCCGGAAGTCGCGCGGGGGAAGGCGGAGCGCGAGCGGAAGCGACGCAGTCCTTGCGCACGTGGTCCGTGTATCACCCTGGTCACTTCGGCCGGACCTGGGAAGTTACGAGCTCGTTTACCCGACGTAGGCCGGACCTAGCTCTCCGGTCCCTGTCCGGTTGGCAAGATGGTGAAGCCCAAGTACAAAGGACGGAGCACCATCAACCCCTCCAACGCCAGCACAAACCCCGGTACGCGCGGCGGCGCCCGCGGAGGGTGGAGCTTGGAGAAAGCTTGCGGAGGAGGGCTGCGAGGAGACCGATGGGAAGGAGGGACACCCGGGTGGCACTGCTTGGAGTGATCTCGAGCTTAGTGGCTATTGGGGGTGAAAAGGGGGATGTGCCTCTTTATTCGGAGGCACAGAGGAAGTCTGTCAGGGCTAGCGGGCAGGCACCAGATCTAAAGTCAGGGAAGGGAACACTCAGGCCCGGCAGCCTTGGGGCGGCTCCAGTTGTGAGGTGCAGAGACCGGGAAGCTCTGAGTTGGAAGGGGCAGTTAAATTTGACCATTTGTGTTTCCTGTGTGGGTCAGGTGGGTAGGCTCCTCCCCCAGTATATTTCAGTCTTGTATGGTTCCAGTTTTCCAACTCAGGGAATTGTTAGAAGTAAAGTAGGTAAAGTCAGATTAAAAGTGGTGTAGGCTGACCAACTGGCGTTTTACACTTGACCATGCTTGCCTGCCGCCTTAGCTTTGACCATTTAAATGAGAAAGGAAGTGTAGATTTGACTCTTGGAGTCATCCCATCTGGTGAACGGCATAGAAAACTCTAGATACATAACTATGACCATTCAATAAAGATGTTTTTGGAGGGTTTTGTCGAGGTTCCACGTACAGGATGAACAAGATAACCTTTAGGGGAGTCCCTTACGTTCAGGATTAATGAAGCTTTGTTTTTAATTATCTTAAAGTTTTTGATGACTTTTTTTTTTTTTGAGAGGGCATCTCTCATATTTATTGATCAAATGGTGTTAACAACAATAAAATTCTGTATAGGGGACTCAATGCACAATCATTAATCAACCCCAAGCCTAATTCTCAACAGTCTCCAATCTTCTGAAGCATAACGAACAAGTTCTTACATGGTGAACAGTGCAAGGGCAGTCATTTTGATGACTTTTAACTCATCAAATTGAATGTTCTCTTTGGATTGCTGATAAATTAATCAATTTGTGTAGACTGGAGTCTTAGAACATTAGACCTAAAAAGTCCCTCTGAGATAATGATGTTATAGATAGAGAGACTGAGCTAAAATGCGGGAAGTGGCTTGTTACAGTTGGTACAGTCAGTGAGTAGTGGAGCCACCAGCCCTGTGATTTTAGCCCTATTTCTACTACATCACCTCAGTAATAGGCAAGTGATTTGAAGGAATCCCAAATTGGAAAGCTAGGCTAGTATTACCATGAGTATTTGTCCCTCTTTTTCTCTGTGAGATTTAAGGCAAGAATTGTTACCTATCTTGCCGTTAAACCAAAATCAAACATTAAGAAATTAAGAATCTGGTATATTAGGAACACTTGTGTATCAGAATTATAGTCTCTGTGGTGCCTTGCTTGTACAGGCACCCAGTATTTGTTAAACTGAGACCTAGAGATAGGTGTCTTAGTGGTTAAGAGCTCAGATGGCGATCGAATGCTTTTGTGCAAGGTCTGGCTCTGCCATGTAATAGCTGAGTGACCTTAGGTAAGGTGTCTGACCACTGTGCTGCAGTATCGTAGCCTGCAGAACAGGGATAGTGTATCCCTCTGTGTAGGACTATTGTATGGATTACATGAGATGATGTCTGTGACGTGGGAAGCACAGTGCCATAATTCTCAAATACATTAGCTATTAACACAGTCATACCAAGAATCAAAGAGTAGGTCAACTATGTGATAACAGGTAGCTTGTAGTAATAATTTTGTTGGAACAACACATGGAGAAAGTAGAGATTTTTCAGTGAGGTGGCAGCTTGCCTGCTTTGAGTGAACGAATTGGTGTGATTGAAGCAATGACCATACTTAGATTTGGTTATCAAACAGTGTGTTCTGCTGTCTTTCCTAGATCGGGTACAGGGAGCAGGAGGCCAAAACATGAGGGACCGGGCCACAATCCGGCGTCTGAATATGTACAGGCAAAGGGAGCTCAGGTGAGCACTGGGCACTGTCATCCCTTCCCCTTTCCTTCATGCTCTTGACCGGTAGCTGAGGCCTGTTAAGCCTTTGATATCCCCACCTCCTCTGTCCCCAAACAGGAGTAGTATCATTTTATATGTGCGTTATGATAAATTATGAATTAAAAACATAGGTAGTGGGTGGTGGAGAGTGATTGTGTTGTAATACTCTATAATGGTTAGAGGTCTTATTGCTCACAGCTTCGGCTTCCACAAATGGCACCTTTGATCTCAAGTTAAGTATCCATCAGATAGAAATCTGGTTTTCTTTACAAAGCATATAGGACTGTAGTCATGAAAGCAGCCAGAAAACTTTTTTAATACCAAACTTCAGAAACACAGCATTACTGAGTTTCTGAGTTCTGAGTTCTGCTGAGGCAGCCTCTACCACAGGGACTTGCTGAGTGTGGCATTCTGCTAACTGGTCTTAATTTGTTTGGTGATTAGATTCTTCATGCGTTCTAAAAGATGTGTCTAAAACACACGTCAATGAACTTAATCTGTCTTAGTCACCTACTCTGCAGTTTGTTTTAGAATTTTGAGTTCCAGCATAATCACCCTCTACTTAAAATTCATTTAAACCAGCCATCAAATAATTTCCAAAACTCAAGTATGTGATTTTTAAAACAAAAAAGCAAACAAACAACAGATTTAAAAATATCAGCATTATTTGTTCTTCATTTAGCAGAAATCATTACGTGCTCTGTTGCAAGAGGTTAAATGGCTTTTGGGCAGTCAGTTTCAAATGTGCCAGTACTTTTTGTTTACTGAAATCTGTATTTCATGATAATTTTAGGAGGAAAAAAAGTTTCTTTTAATGAGAAGAGTATTCTGTAAACTAAACTTTGCTGTTGACTTTCTTCTCTTGTCAACCAGAATCTGTTATTTCCTCACTTTAGGAACAGCCGTGGTAAAGTAATTAAGCCTCTGCAGTATCAATCAACAGTGGCTTCTGGCACAGTGGCGAGAGTGGAGCCAAATATTAAATGGTTTGGTGAGTATTGTCCTCTGTTAGGTGTGCTCTACAAACTGTGTGCTGTATGGAAAAGGACAGAATGTTCAGGTGTCTAAAAGGCAGAAGTTTTGGGGTTTGTGGAACTGTCAAGGCTTATACGAGGAAGGGATGAGATGAGAAGTACCCACTGTGGGAAAGGTGCCAGGGGTGGATTTCATAAATAACTTCCTTTTGAAAAGAGCTCATCTTTGTTATTTGTTGGTGAACCCTCTCAAACAGATCAGTCCATCCTTAGTGTCTAGCATGCACAGACCTTAGGACTCTCATCTCTTAATTTCTGGCTGCCGGGAGAGATTACTGTCAGAGAGGTGCCTTTAACTTGCAGAGCAAGTGAGTTAGCCTGAAGTTCTCAGAAACCCTTTTTCTAAGGGTGCGGTGTTTGAACGGAGTGACAATGGAGGACCTCTTGTTGGTCCTTCCCAGGAGTGAATAGTGTCTGGTCACACAGGGACCTGGGCTTCTTTTGGAAACTTGGCCTTCCTTTCAGTCTGGGCTTCAGGCTTTCCCTCAGCCCCCACTAGGTGTGTGAGCACATCAGATGGTGAGATGCCACTGTTTGCCTGGTATTTGTTCTCTGTGCTCGAGCAAACACAAGGCTGGTTGCAACTTCCTTTGATGAGCTCTTAACATCTTTTGATGGGATACCCTCTAGGGAACTGTAACAGAAAAGTGTCAAGGAAAGCTCCTTAGAGAGGCGTTTAGCATGGTGGCCAGGTTCTGTGATTCTAGATCCAGAATGCCTGGCTTTGAGTTCTAGTCCTGCCATTTTGTGAGCATGAGCATGTTCTGTTCATGTTTCTGCTCATGAGATTCCTCAGCTCACAGGACTGTGGTGGTAATTAAATGAGCAAATACATGTAAAGTGCTTGGAATAGTGCCTGGCACATGGTACAGTACAAGCATCAGCTGCCGTCATTGCCACCATCGCAGTCTGATGAAGCTGGAGTTTCACATTTGTGCTGCAACATGCTGTTTATTGAGTATGTTCTTCAGGATCGCCCACTTATGGGTGCTGTCCAGCTAGAGTGCTGTAGCTGCCTTTTGTTCCCTTGTCTGGATTTACTGGTTCATTTCATAGTCCCTCAAACCCGCATCACCCTAAAAACAGTAACTATGACTCTTAGGTTCTGTGTCAGGATTCTCTGTATACTAACTGATAGGCTGTTATTGCTCCAGATTTCTTGCCCAGATCTAGCAGGAAGTGGGACATTTGTCAAATCTCAGTTCTGTTCAGTGAGGTTTATTTTTCAGTTTCATCCAGTTAGGAAATTGGTCTTGGAAAACTGTTAAAACCCTGTGTCTGGGTTGGTAGATTAGTTCATAGCATGTAAGTGTAGAAGACAAAGGTTTTTGTTTTTTTTTTCCTCTTTTAAGTTTGAAAATGGCTACATGGGATGGATGTTCAGTCAGGTGTTCTGGTGAGGCAATTTAAAAATCTTACCTCTCTCTTGTCATTGGAAAAATGAATGCAGAAGCAAAAAGGACTTACTTATTAAATGACAACATTATTTTGTAAAACAGGAAACACACGTGTGGTTAAGCAGTCGTCATTACAAAAATTTCAAGAGGAAATGGAAACAGTTATGAAGGATCCATACAAAGTTGTCATGAAGCAAAGCAAGTTGCCCATGTCTCTTCTCCATGATCGAATCCGGCCTCATGTAAGATGGAGGAATATCCCTGTGGAATTTCTTTGGCAAACTCCATGCAGATACCTCTCTGATATATTTGTCTTTTGTTTTCCTGTAGAGAGTAGTGGCTTTAATGCAGTACTGATGACCTTTCTGAGACTTGACTTTTCACCTTTGTTAGGGGTCTCACACTTTGTTAGTGTGAGTTGCATGCTGTCAGGGTGGTGCAGTGGCCTAGTGGAGCAAGACACAGGCTTTGGAGTGGGACGGCACTTTTAATCTTTGCTCTAGCCTGTTTTAAGTGTGGCTGTAGGTAGATGTCTTCATGAGCTTTCACTTCTCTGGTTATAAAGTCAAGATAAACCCCCTCCTTAAGTGATTGTATGCAGAAGAAAGCATTTGGCACATGGCACATAGCATGTCACCTAATTAAAGCTGCATAGATCATAGCTATTACTAATACTATAAAAAGTAGTATTTTATTTATTAATTTAATTATTATAATATGACTTAATATTTTGGGTGGGCAAACTTGTTTAAGTAGTAATGCTATCAGACTTCGGGGAAGCATAGAATTAGGATTGGGTTGGTAGGAGGAACACCTTTGGTGTTGCATACTTTCAGCTTCTGTGAGATCCTTCGAGAATCTTTTCAGGAAGGAAAGGGTGCTGGTCAGATTGGTTGTTAATCACTGAAGTTGAGGTACAGTTAGGACTGAATCTGGCTTGAGTGGAATGAGTTTCATACAAAACCAAAGAAATGGCCTAATGTTTGCCTGCATGTTTTTACTTGCATTGAATAATAATTCCCAAAAATGTAGCCAGTACATAAGCTTCAGTTTCAGCCTAAGAAGGGGAAGAAAGCATTGACATGCATACATGGCTTAAACAGTTCAAAGAAAATTGTTTACTTGCAGAACAAAATAAAAATCAAGGCCTGAGTATTGCCTCAGGTTTTGTCAATTATGCTTTGTTTTATGACGAGCTAGAAGAATGGCACCTATTAGTGGGATGACTGTTTTCTTTCAGGGAAACACATGAGTGTAATTCATGAACCACAGACAACTTGCTCATTTCCCTTGTTCTCTGTCTCTTCTCCCTAAAGCTATCTTTTAAAAAGTGATTGAATCCTGTTGATGAGAACAGAGAGGTTCTGTGGATGATTGCTTTGTTGCCCACTCCAGTAATTCATTGCTTCTAAAATTCAGTGCTGAAATCCATGATCTGTGGAACGGGGTGATCTGTGCAATGGGGGTGTACAGCTGTAGCAGTCAGCTTGTATTTTCATGCAGATAGGTATTCAAAGTAATGATGAGTTTTCTGCTTTGGCCTTTAAAAACCTTCCCTATTTTATTGTGATACCTACTATTTGCTATAAAATCTAATCCTGAGATTGCTGCACAGTGGAATCAAATCAGATAGGTTTTTCACTTTTGCACTTCAGCTATTTTTGCATGATAATTATTGTCCTGTAGCAATACAGTAAAACTAGCATAACTGATTTTGTATGTGTTCTTTATTGTATACTGCATATTACTGTGTTGTAGTTACTAGTGTACAGGTTTATATGCACAAACCCACATGTACTGTACTTTATAGATTATAGAAGAGATTTTCAAAGGTAATATTGATCATAATTTTCCCAGTGACATTAGAACCTAGTTCCCATTTCAAGTGCCACCTCTCTGTTTGGGATTTTCCCTTGTTGAAGAGTAGAAAGTAAAACTACACTGAGGGATGGGTTAGAGATCTAAGCCAATGGTAGTAACTCAAGGATCTTCAGAAGTTGGAGGGGAGATCTGTTAAAGTTCAGAAGCCATGGGGGTTGTTCCGTCATTGGTGTTTAGTAGCTGGTGCTTACAAAGGAGCTTGTACTTAGGGGCAGAGGGTGAGTTTTTTGAGGATACTCTCTGCCGGCTGTTAACATTCTGTTACGTGATAGATCCTAACTCAAACTTTGACTTTCATCCTGCTTCAAAAATTCCTATGCCCGAAACTCCTTTACAGGCACATCAAGTTCTAGTTAGTATCAGGTTCCTTTTATCACATCTAAACTATTATTTTGGACTTTTGCTAGATGTTTTTCATCTGAAGACTTGCCATGTGCGTTTAATAAAAACGTTACCTAAATTAGGGAAAATGTTATCTGAAACTAAAATGCATCTTACAAAACAAGCAATTCCTTTTAGCCATGAAAGAAGTTAACTTCCAAGAAAAAGTTGGCATTTACAGTTGGTTTAAAAAAAACACAAATTTGAGTATGATTGTCCTTGACAAAATCTGTGAATTTGGCGAATTTTATGCACTTGTTTGAAAGCTCAAAAAAAAAGGTCAGGAAAGATAAGTTAATTTTCATCATTGCAGCCTAAATTACATTTGACTCAAGTTTATGATAAATGAAATAAAGCAGAGATTTGGCAAGTCTTACACAACTATTCATACTTGCTTTGACTCTCTGTATTATCTTTGCCTTTCTCCAAGGAAGCTTACAGAACTTCAGAATGGGAAACAAGTGGTTTTGCTATGTAAATAAGCATTTCTGATTTGCAGCCAGACTGTTGTCGATTTTGGTATGGGTTGAACTTCAGAAAAATGAAAGTAGAAAAACTTCCCCAGGTGGGTTTTTAACTTTGTGCTTTCCTTCATTTTAACTGTAATTCTCTTTTCTCTTAAGAACTCAAAGGTGCACATTCTTGATACAGAAAGCTTTGAAACTACATTTGGCCCTAAGTCACAGAGGAAGCGACCAAATTTATTTGTGAGTGATGTGCAGTCTCTTATAGAGAATGCAGAAACATGCACTGAGAGCTATGACCAGGGCAAGGATCAGGATTTGGTGACTGAAGACACCGGTGTGAGGTATGGTTTTGCAGGCCATGCAGGTGTTCTCATTGGTTTGTCTGCAACAAAACATTTCCTTTATGGTTATTTTACCTCTGTGAAATTTGGTGATGTAACTCACAGCCTCTTCTCTTAGCCTGGAAAAATTAGCTGATTGGGGCCAGAATGAAAATAATTTGAGGTGGCTTGTTGACTATAGGTCTCTTTCTTCATCCCCAAAGTATAAATAAGTAACATTTTCCTCTTCATTATAAGAGCAGTATATTCTGTCATAGATAAATAAAAAATATAGTTAAGTTGGAAATACAGCAAAGAACTCATAATCCCACTGTGTATGTTAAGCATTTAATATTGTGGTGACTCGGAGGGCTTCCTTGACCACAGTCTCTGGACCACTTCAGCTCAGTCCATGGATGGCCTTTGAAGTTTCTCTGACCCTCTGAAGATAATACGGAAAATTAGTGTGCATGCATAAATGTGGTGGAGTTTGTTTTTATGTATGTTTTGGGGAGGGCGAAGAGGAGGCTTTATAACTTTCATCATATTCTCATGGGGTTCATACCCAGAAGAAAGTCAAGAATCAGTCACTGATAAATGTATTATTCTAGATCTTACTTACACTCAATTTTTATTTATAATTATACCACCTTAAGACTATTTCAACTTGCCTTTTATTTTAAATACTTTTCTAAAGTACTCAGAATATATTTCCACATCAGGACTTAATCAACAGCAATGTAACATTTAATGTCAGAGGAGTACTTCGTTCCACTGTTTAGTTCCACTGTTGGACATTGATGCTGTTTATAGTTTTTCCCTATGGTAAACAGTATTGAGTAAAACATCAGTGTGGCTAAATCTTCTTCATCCTTAATTATTCCCCAAAGATAAATTCTTATGGGGAGTATTACCATATCAAAGAGTATATGTGTGTTTTGATAGGCCATTGCCACATTACCCACCAGAAAGGGTTTACCAGTTTAGTTGTCTCCATTCTCCCTCACATCTCCTAAGTACGTTAGCATTGAACTATTGTCCAGACTGCAGCAAAGTAAGCCGAGTGCTGCTGGCAGCCCATGGCCAGCTTTGGGTCTCCTGGAAATAGTGTCAGACCATTTGCCGCCAAGCAAAAAGATGCAGCAAAGCAAGTTCTTTATTCTTAGAATCATTTGGGCTTTGTATCCTTTTCCCGACTTGAATTTTTTCCGTCTCCAAAAGGTACTATACTATTTTTGTTTCAAAGACATTGGGTAAATGCCTTTGAGGCTAATAAATAGATTCTCAGCCTTGTCAGAAAAATTTCCCTTCCCATGGGAGCTATGGAGTATAGGTTATGGTTCAGGTCCTGCTAATCCCTTTTCATAATTCTCTGTGACATGTGGCCTCATTACTCACTTTCTCTATAAGTTAAATCTGTTGTGGTAGAATACACATAGCATTTACCATTTTAATATTATTTTTAAGTGTACAGTTCAGGACATTAAGTACACTCATGGTTATGCAACCATCACCCCTGTCCACCTCCAGAACTGTTACACATCGTCCCAAACTGAAACTCTGTACCCATTAAACAGTAACTCCCCATTCCCTGTCTCCCCAACCCTTGGCGACCACCATTTAACTTTCTGTCTTTTATGAGCTTGACTGATCTCATGAGTAGTACTTGAAAGAAATGCAGTCATACAGTATTTGTCCTTTTGTGTCTGGCCTGTTTCATTAGTGTGATGTTGTCTGGGTATCCATGTTACCAGTACTTCATTCATTCTTTTTTATTGCTGAACAATACTACATTGGTTTTTTTTTAATCCATTTTTTATCCATCTGTTGATGGACATTTGGATATAGTCATTTTTTTAAATCAAATTTGGTTTTGGTCCAGTTCCAACTAGTGTTGATACCCTTTTCCTTTGGCATGTGGCTAACTTTTTCCTAAAACATCCTTTTAATCTTTAGTGCTTCAGTTACTTACTTTGGGTGCTTTCTTATTTAGAAATGAAGCCCAAGAAGAGATCTATAAAAAGGGACAGTCCAAAAGAATATGGGGTGAGCTCTATAAGGTAAGACTTTGAATTCTCTCCCATTGAGTGGTTCCTTTGCCTTTCATGATTTATATGAGAAAATTGATTTCGATATATTGAAGTTCGGTTAAATGCAGTACAAACTCCGCTGCCCATTGTATCTTCCTTCCCCAACCAAAGAAACCAAGGTTGATGTAGCCATCCGCGTACTGCCATTGTTCTAGATCACTGCACTTTTTCATTACTTGGATAATAGTTAACAGCTACTTTACATCCATTCATATATTCTCCATGAATATTCCTGTGGATTATCTGCTAAAATGATATTCCTGTTTATCATATATGGTTAGAGCTACATGAAAATATTTAAGTTATTTAGTGTAGCCCTCTCATTTTATGATGAGAACACATGTCTAGAAAGGTTGAATACCTTGTCCAGCTCACCCACCTGGTCACTACAAGAGTCTCTCTGTATCCCAAATCCTGGTCCAGTGCTCTTCAACTGGCTGAGTTTTTGTCCACATGTTAGTAATATTCTCGATAACAGGACCATCAAGCATAGTCAGATAATTAAGCAGTAACGTAATAGGAAAGTAGAACCATGAAGGCAAGCTAAATATTTTAGGTTTTTGTAAAATATGCACAACCTACAAGAGTAGGCACTTGTGTAAGAAGTAAATGATTGCATTCAGTAACGCAAGTAGTCGTGAAATAAGATGAGTGTCATCTAAGCTAGTTTCCCTATTTGAAGTCTTAAAAACTCACAGGATGAAAAAACTTCTCTTGACTTCTCGTTAACAGGCATTAGATTGACTACAGCTTGTTCTCCTCATGAGATGGTTTTGATGTCACTTATTTTATTTTCCCTAGGTTCCTGTAAATTGCATCTCTTTTTCCCCTTGTACGATAGCAAATGATTTTTGCCTCTTCGAATTGCAGGTGATTGATTCATCAGATGTTGTAGTTCAAGTTCTTGATGCTAGAGATCCAATGGGTACCCGTTCCCCTCACGTTGAAACTTACTTGAAAAAGGAAAAACCCTGGAAACATCTCATTTTTGTTCTTAATAAATGTGACCTTGTTCCAACCTGGGCAACCGTAAGTAGAGCTGCTAATCCAAAATAGACTACTTAGGCCACTCAACTCATTATAGGCTTTGAGTTATCCATAAATAAACCTGTTTCATGGTTTCTAGTATTTGAGACATTAAAGTGTTGCACTCTTGAGATTGTAGCCATTGAAGTGTTCTCATTGAAAATAAACTGCAATGTGCTTCGTAGCCAATAGGCAGTTACCTTTTATCCTCTAATGGCTGGTCGTGGGGTGGCTCCAGTGCCCCACAGAATGAATGATATGATATGTGCCCCTTCAGAAGGAGGCAGCTGACATAGCCACGGTGGGTATGCACTGTTACGCTGACTGCATTTAGTTACATGAAGGTATTTTTTGGAATACTGTTTGTGTTTATAAGACAAACAACAAAGCATTAACTGTTATACTTAAAACAAACATTTGAAAGAATTATAGCTACTATTGTCCTCAGACAACTGTGTATTTGTAATACAGTCCTGCAGTTCAAGCCCTGATTTTCTTCCTGTGTGGTAAGTAAACAAGTTAGCACTTACATTTACCAGCATCTTTTCTTTCCTCCCTCTAGAAACGATGGGTTGCTGTTCTCTCCCAGGATTACCCAACACTCGCTTTCCATGCAAGCCTTACTAACCCTTTTGGCAAAGGAGCATTTATTCAACTCCTACGGCAGTTTGGAAAGGTATTGAAACCTGATCTGCTTCTCCTGGGGTTGCTAGCTGTTGGTTTATGTATGGATTTCTCTTCCCAGTGTGTGTCAGAAAGTTACCAACCTTATGTCCAGCATCCTGATAATGAGAAGTATGTATCCTAGAGAGATAAAAGTTCGCAGAGCTTCAGGATTACAAGGGATTCTGAAATACTTTCTCATTCAGCCGTTGCCTCCATCCCTGGCCAGTGTTGCTTCCCTTTCTGCCATATCCCTGACACCTGAGGGTTCTGCCTCTGCTTGAGGATGGACCGCCTCCCCAGGCTCTCTGGTTCCCCACCCTGGGCTTTCATGTCCACCACACTTCCTCTGCCCATGGGGCCTGTGCAGTGTCTACCCCCTCTGCCTGGAAGGCACCCTGCCAAGCTCCAGCTTCAGATCCCTGGTCAGATGTCAGTTCCTCAGGGAAGCCCTGAAACCAGATCGCCCTAGCAGATGTTCTCAGAGCTTCGTGTTCTGTACCTGCAACTCTGTGTTGTGGATTGAATTAATTCTACCTGGCTTCTAACAAAAGACACATGTCCTCTGTCCCACCCTTCCCCACTTCCCAGAAGCAAATGCTTTCAACTTATAGCTGTTACTTCTGCTGTTTTCTTCCATATTTTTAATACATGCTTGTGATTCTGTTTTTTGGTTCCCCCTATTTTCCCCTTTTAGATCTTTATTAAGTTCCTACTATGGAAAATGAGGATTAGGTTTCTTACAGCCATCCTCCCTCCACACATGCTTCCCCTGTCATCCTGTGTCATTTGGTTAAATTATTCATTCAGTGTTAACGTTACTATGACTGTAAAATAACGGTCACAGCTGATCCATACATGGCTGTGCTTCTGATTCCTCTTTATTAGACCCTTTTCTGTTCTCTGGTGTTAACTAGCTCTGTTTTATTTGTCACTAATGGATCACCAAATCCTCTGGCAGAATTGAAGCTTTTAGAACTCTGGGATGCCTCTGTCCAGCTGAGACCGGCTGCCCCCAAGCCCGCTGCAGAGTCTCTTCTTCGGGTTTCCTTCTGCCATCATCTTGACAGTGTCCGTGGCTTTTTTCCTCTGTTGGATCCCTTCTCTTCTTCTTTGGTTCACTCCTTCCTTCTGATGGAAGATATTTTCCAAAAGCTTCCTGAGAAGGAGTGCTTAGAAGGAACATTTTTTGAGACCTCGCATTCTGGAAATACCTTTTTTCTACCCTCACTCTGTCTCTCCTCAGAATACTGAAGGGACTTCTGCATTGTCTTCTGCCTTCTGATGTTGCTGTTGAGGAATCTGAGGCCATTCTGACTTCTAATCTTTGTGGATAAGATATTTAAAAAAAAATCCTCTAAAATTTCACAGTGATGTGCATAAAGAGAGGTCTTATTGTTCAGAGAGCTAGGGCATTGGATGGGACTTTCAGTCTGATATGGTCCCTTTATTATTTCTTGGAAACCCACTCCCCATCTCTGTTCTTGTTCAGGAATTAGGTTTTATCTCCTGGTTTAATTCTTGAAGTTTCTTACGTTCTCTTTATTTCAGTACAGTTTTGACATATTGCTCTATTTTCTGGGAAGTTCCTTGATTTGATTAGCTGTTCTATCGCAAAATTTATTTTGCCTTGCACTTGTAATTTTTAATATCTGAGAGCTCTTGTTTAGCTCTGAATTGCCTTACCCCTTTTCACCTGTTGTTTCCCTGGGAATGGTTCTCTCTGGGAATAGTAATGATAGTGCTATTTTAAAAATTTCCCCTCCCTCTGTTGACTCTTTCTTCCCAGTTTCTTACGTGTTTTTCTTTGTTTTCTACTAGAGGCATGCTTCAGATGTCTGGTTATTCTTGGCTCTCCATTCATATGTAAGAGTGAACCACTGATAAAAAAAAAACAAAAAGCCAATAGTTTTATTCAGGGGGTGGGCTTGTTGAATGATAGACTTCACTGTAAGGCGGTTGGATAGAAACCCGGTATCTTGTCAGAGAGTATCCTAGATGTCCATGTCTGTAGGTCTTTACTCTTGGGCCTGTGAGTTTCCCCAGAAAGGAGTCTTCCGGTCTGCAGCTTGAGGGTGTGTGAGTCTGGCTGTGGGAACTCAGTGGGAGGAGCCTGGGGAAGGGGTGTGACTATTCAATATTCAGACTTTTAATTAATCACTCTGAGGACACTTGCCTTCAGCTACTGGTATCTCTAAGTCTAGGGTTCCTTTCAGGCCTGAAAGTTAAGATATTTTTGGACATTCAGGGTTTCAAACAAATCATTATCTCCTAAGGCTCCAGGGTAGCAAAGTTGGGTGTTCATGCTGAGTGAGGGAGGGGGTGGGGAAGTGGGACTGTCTCTCTAGACTTTCCACCAGTCTTCTGAATTTCTGTCCTACCCTTAGAGATATCTGTACTGCCAATTCCCATGGCCTTTTGTGACTGTTTGGCAATATTTTTGCTGGATTTTTTGTTTTTCTACCTTTGTAGCTATTTAGCTTTCATATTTTATAGTAGGCCAAGTTAGGATACTACTTTCTAGCTGCTGGTGTTTTGTTAACATTGCATGTCAGTTTTTGTTGCCTCATCTTCAGCTCATTCTTTGGTTTTATATGTTTGGTTTTATGGGTTTCTATGTGTTAATTTCCACTGCTGTCACTCTAGTAGAGTTTGTGGAGGGAGTAAGGTGGGCATGAATGTTCAGCCTGCCATCCCTGCCCAGAAACCCCCATCCATTTGTAGACTCTTTCCTTGAGCTCTGCCTTCTTGAGCCTTTCACCTCCTAAGTCTAACTTTTGAGGTTGCTTTTTTGCCCTTTTGTTGTTTATTTTTGGCAGTGAAAATACAAAATGTATTGGGCAGAAGAAAGGAGTGGTGGGTCATAGGATTGCCACCTGGTGCATCTACTAGGTTCTCTTCCCTGAAGACAGTTTATCAGTGGATGATACTCTGAATTGATGACTAACATGCTGTTTTTTCCTTTGTTTCTCAACCTACATGTTTTTAACACCAAAACATTGAAGAATAATTTCACATGGATGACTGAGGAAGTGACTCAGCTCTGATTTATTAAAAAGTGTATTTGTCCAGCCCACTCAGACTTTGTAGGTGCCATGTGTCTAGGCTTTTAAGTCAAGTTATAGCAACAGTTTTGCACTGTTTTTTTTATATTAGCAAAGTAGCAAACCTGTTTGTCCACAGGGATATTCATGGCTGCATGTATGTAGTATGTATTCTTTTTTTTGAGCAGCTGCACACTGACAAGAAACAGATCAGTGTCGGGTTCATTGGCTATCCAAATGTTGGCAAGAGCTCTGTGATAAACACATTGCGTTCCAAGAAGGTTTGCAGCGTGGCCCCCATTGCGGGTGAAACGAAGGTATGTTTGGCTCCAGAGGGTCTTACTTACTCACACAGACTATTTAGCACCTGAAGATTTCTATCTGTTTCTCTTGAATAAAGACCATCCTTGGGGTTTAGTCTCCATATAATAGTTTGGAATATGCTGGAGTTACTTTTGCTTGCTTAATGAGACTAAAAGTACCTTGTGTGCCACTGTGTGGCTTTGGCATGCTTTGGTTAGTGCCATTCATATTTCAGTCTGTTTTAAATTGTCACTCCATCCTTTTCCTTTGATAAACAAAGCTAGCCCAAGAATATTTGGTGCCTGGGTTAAGAAAGAAAACTCAGGTAGATTCTGGCAGTTGGAGGGCTTACTCAGGAACACAGACTGGGGAGCAGCCTGGTTCTGCTAAAAGGAAGAGAGGCCAAGGGGTATTAAGCTTCCAAGAGACTTGTTTTAAAAATCAGGGGAGGGGTTACTGGAAGTGACTGCACGATACTGATGGAGATCCTGCCTCTGCATTATTTTCAGATACTTAGCTCCTCGGAATTACAGTTTATACACTTACTGGAAGTACCTCATGTTTTGGCCCATGTAGAAGAGAGACTCTGTTGCTTCATCTCTCAGCATGTTGCTTCTCGTCAACTCTCTCTCCCTTGCCCCACTTTCTTGCTTCATGAGCATCAGAGGTGTGTGAAATTAGGTTCTTGGTGTTTGACCCAGTGAAGTCTCTGGCTTTTCTCTCTTAAGGTCTGGCAGTATATTACCTTGATGCGTCGAATATTCCTCATTGACTGTCCAGGTGTTGTTTACCCGTCTGAGGACTCGGAGACAGACATTGTGCTAAAAGGAGTTGTGAGTATTTTGGTCCTGTTGGGTTCTCTGTCCTTTTTGGGGAAGTATTCTGTGGGGAACGCTGGATACCTTTGCTTTTTACTCTTTCAGAAGGCAGTTTGGAGTCAGCCCATCTGATCAAACTTTAGGAATATGCTGCTGAACAGGGCAGCCTCTCCATTCCACTTAAGCCTGTTTGAGGAGGTAGTGGAACCATGGGCATATCTGTTCAGTGTCATCCCACAAAAGAGTTTGTAGTTTACACACAGGATCCAAAGGGAAGCAGGGCCTGTTTATATTTAGTGATAATTCGTCTTCGTGGGTTTATGGTTTGAGTCATTTTGGAACTCAGTCATTTCCTCACTTGTTTCTGAATACGACCAAAGACTTTAAATGATTCCACTTAACCTTAACCAGCTCTGCTGGCTATACAACCTCTGCATGTTTCTCCCCTCCTTTCTTAAACTATTCCATTCTCTTTGTGTCCTGAGATTGGCAGACTTTTAACCATTTCTGCAAGTTAGTAGCATGGAACATTCCAACTTGAAACTACTTGCGGATGCCACACAGTCTGTGGTGAACAGGGATTTAGGGCTGAGTTCTGGCTCTGTGGCTGTGGTCAGCCTTCAGTGGTGCCCCTTTCAGCCAACCATGTATAGCCACCTCAGAGACAAGTTCCTTCCAGGCTCCACTTGCTTTGTGGCATTGAAATCTTTTCTCACATACTGTTACAGAGAACATGGAACTTGACTGCCTCCATAGTAAAGTTGTAAACAAGAGGTTTCTTATTAACACCTAGGTTCAAGTTGAAAAAATTAAGACTCCTGAAGACCATATCAGTGCTGTACTTGAACGAGCAAAGCCAGAATATATCAGCAAGACATACAAGATTGATTCATGGGAGAATGCTGAGGACTTCCTGGAGAAGCTAGCTTTCCGGACTGGGAAGTTGTTAAAGGTGAACCAGGGTTGGTGAGAATTTAGACTGAGACGTGCTGCAGATGTGTATGTGGTATGGATCTTCTCTTGTAAGCGTTGTGTAAGCATCTTTGTAGGAAACTTTGTATGGGACAGCTGAAATGCCCCTAAACTGGGAGGTGGTTTTGTTCTTTGAATTTAATTGGGAATCATTCTGTGCCATTTCAGGGTGGAGAGCCCGACTTGCAGACTGTGAGTAAGATGGTTCTCAATGACTGGCAGAGGGGCCGGATTCCTTTCTTTGTCAAGCCGCCCAATGCAGATCCCCCTGCAACCCCCCAGGTAAGAGCAGGGTGGACCCACCTCTGAGAAAGCAGGTTCCTGACCTAGGAGTGCTAGCTTTTGGTTTTCTCCCTTTATGGAGCCTCTTCTTCCTGTGGGATAGGTTAAGTTAAGCGCTGAGTCCTATAAGATTATCCTCTTTTCAGATGCTGGCTGCAGACGGGGTTCCCAGGCCACCCACACTTCTGCCCTGCCAGCTACAAATTCAGGGGTTTCCAGGCTTGATAATTTGTTAAAACGACTCACAGAACTCAGAAAAGTGCTTTGCTTATGATTACTGGTTAATCTATAAAGGATACAACTCAGGAACAGCTAAATGGAAGAGACGGCGTAGGGCAGGGAATAGCGTGGAGGTGGCATGCAGTTCCTGTGCCTTCTCCAGGCATGCTACCCTCCCGACGCATCAGTGTGCTCAACACAGAAGCTCCCGAGCCCCCGTCCTTTAGGGGGGCAATGGTTAATTAAATCATTGTCCATTGGTGCTTGGATCTGTAAGCCAGTGTTTGGGCTTTCTGGTGCCCAGCCCTACTCTGAAGGTAGACCCCACCATGAGCCATCTCATTCACGTAAACTCTGGTGTGGCAGAAAGGGGCTTGTTAGGAATAGCAAAAGACACCCCTATCTTTACTTAGGGTTTCAGAGGGTTTTAGGAGTCTTGTGCCAGGAACTAGGGTCAAAGACCAAATACATATTTTTATTATACTACAGGGAAGGATAGTAAACAGATAAATATATAATGTCAGGACATACTGGTTACTGTGAGGAAAACAAAGCAGGGTAGGGATTTGCGGGCAGCAGAGGAATGCTTTTATATGTTAGGTGGTCAGGGGTGGCCTCCAAGGAAGTGGCATTTTAGCCAAGACCTTAAGGGTATGAGGCAGGAGCCTATGAATGTCTACAGAGAACATTCCAGGCAGAGAGAGCAGCTCACCCAGAGGTCCCCAGGTGGGAGTGTGCTCAGTGTGTTCATAGTTCTGCAAAGAGGGCATAGGGCTGGAATAGGGTGGGCAAGGGGAGGGTGATTGTGGGAAGCGCTGGAGGGTTTTAATCTAGTGAACAACTGGCTCTCAGGAAGCCCATTGCAGCTCTCTCTAACCCTGTGTAGAAATGTTGGAGTTACTTTTAACTCTTCCCCTTTATTGAGTCACTTTTAGATAAATTAGTTCTCCTCACTCTGTGATTCTTGCCTTCTTCTCTTTTTGTGGTGCCAGAAACCCCTTTGAGAGTCCAAAAGCTAAAAAAAATTACCTTAAAAGAAGAATGTATAAAAATGTACATAAAAATTTTGCATAGAACTTCCAGAATTTTATGGATTCCTGATGTATTTAGCTCTTTGCGTAGCCACTCATGCCTTTGTAAAAGCACTTAACTTGTCAGTCTCAGTTGCAAAGATGATGCTACATACGAGAAGCGCCAGTGCAAAGCCTGGCGTACTTCCCTCTGCCCTGTGATGTAAACAGGCCGGTCATTCCAGTGCTCCTGAACTCTGCTCCTTCCCAGTCCTCCTTCTGAGGTTCCTGCCCTCTTCTGTTGTACCTTTCCCTCAGGATGCCTCCTCTGGGCCTCCCCTTAGTGCTCACTTGTACTGACCAGTGCGCTGTCCTCACTGTGCAGCTTGGCTTTCGTTCTTAATAACTGTGTGCTGATGGGTGCTTGTCCCAACAACCCCCATTCCTTAGGATCCTCAGGGGAGGTGCAGAGTCTCACCTGTCTACAGTTAATAGTTGATTGATTTTAATGGTTAGTTGCTCTTACAATTGTCTCATCCTTTGGAACTGCAGATAGGATTTCCTTTGATCCTTGAATCAGGATTCTGGATTTAATGTGCTCTGGGTTACAACAGATTAATGATATGACTCAGATGTGACTGTTTTCAGTGCTTTCACTTGGTCCTGAGGAGACGAATACCTCATTTGAGAGCAAGGTGTAAGATCAGAAATGCAGTTTTTACTTTTTGATTCCATTTCTCTCCCCCTCCTCTACCCTCTTCCACCTGAATAGTTTCCATCCTCTGCATCTTTGGAAGTTGCCACAGAAACAACCCAGAACAGCTTAGAAGAGGAAATCACAGGAACTGTAGGTGAAAAGTCAGAACCTGTCTTTGAGAAGGGAAAAGAAGAGAACAGCCACTGTGACGCCAACTCAGAAATGCAGCAGATTCTTGCACGGGTTCGACAGAACTTTGGCAAAATCAATGTGGCGCCTCAGTTTTCTGGGGATGACCTGGTTCCTTTGGAGATGTCAGATATCGATGAGGAGCTTGAGAGCTTTTCTGCAGAGGAGCAGGAGGAACCCGAGCCACAAGGAGACGAGGAGGAGGAATCTAACTCAGAGTTCCAGGAAGAATACGCAGGAAACGACACCAAAGCGGTTATTAAAGCCCTCGATGAAAAGATTGCAAAATACCAGAAGTTTTTAAACAAAGCCAAAGCTAAAAAGTTTTCAGCAGTCAGGTAGTTGTCTCACCTTCCCAGGAATTACAGGTTGCTCATTCCTTTCCCAGAAGCTTAGGAGTATTGGAGCAGTATTTTTATGGGGTTGGTATTGCCATTTTAAAAAGTGACCTGTGCATTTAAAAATTCAGTTTCCTGAAGTACAAGAGGCTTAGTTGTTCAGTCTTTACAAATGTCCAGGGAGCTGCAGAAACTCAGGTTTTGCCTTCTACCAATGGTGGTGACCACATGGAGAGGAGTGGGCTTCTTTGCTATGTGAGGTAGTCAGTCTCCAAGTCAGCATGTGATTGGGGCAGTTGGGGGAGGTGTTAACCAGCTTCATTGCTTTCCTGCTTCAGAATATCCAAGGGACTAAGTGAAAAGATTTTTACAAAATCTGAAGAACGAACAGCTGAAGAAGATGTAGAAGATAGAGGTAAAGTTATTTAAATCATTTAAATGTGATTTGCATCTTTAGAACTTTGAGAAATCTAAGTTTAATCTCCAAATTATCTCATACCATCAGCACATAGATACCTATCTGGCAGATGACCCTGGTTCCACATGCTGTTTGTCACACAAACTGCTTTTCATTCTGCACGTTTCTTGGGATAAAATTGGTAATTCAGGGAACGTCCTCTAAAAAGAGTGTACTGGGGTGGTTCATGTATTTTGGACTTTACTCCATTTGACTGACAGGTTCTATGTCAAGAATGTTCTCATGACACTAGTGCAAACCTTGCTATGGCTGCAAGGTCCTTCCTGGTCTGGCACCTTCCCATCCTCATCCGGCTTTAGTCTGCTCTGCTCACCACACTACATTCATACAGGCCTTCCTCCTTCCTCCAACACAGCAAGCTCATTCCCAATTTAGGATTTACAGATACATTTTGAATAGTGAATTCCTGTTTCTTTCCTGTGTGTGTGTGTGTTTGTTGTTCCCAGCACCTGCCAAAAGGGGAAAGAAGAGGAAGGCACAGAAGGAAGAGGAGCATTCGAATAAGACTCGCAGGATGCCTACATCTAAGGAAGTATGTGTTTGGGTCTTACAAATCACCCAGGTATAGAGTAGAAGGAGAAATCCATTTCTTAAGACCACTCTCCAAAATGAATGATTGAGAGTTGAATTTAAGGAACTCCAGTCCTAAGTGACATAGTTGAGGTCAAATAGCACCAAGAGCTGCTGGGTGAAGGTCCTTGAGTTTGTGTCATATGTTTTAGGTGCTAGGTCATCTAGAAAAGTCTGTTGGTTTTATGTGGCCTCTAGGAAATAACACATGATGAGCAGAGCTATTTGGGCAGAGGAATCACTGCCCTCTGTGAAGTTCAACTTTGTGACTGGGCTCTTCAGAGGGGCAGTGGGCCCCCTTGGGAAATGAAGAGCCTGTGATCAGAAGTGTTCAGCCTTAGTCCAGAGGACCACTTGTCAGGAGTACAGTAGAAAAGATTCATGTATTGGATGAGAGTTGTTAGAAATTACAGTGGAAGAGGAGCAAACTTGGTCTATGAGGTGGATCCTCACTGTTAGCCCTTTTCCAGTGGTTGTGGAAGCAGCATGTGACCTGTTTTATGACTTTCAATGTTTGATTGGTTGCCCTGTCTTCACAGCGGAGACGAGTAGCCCGGCAGCAACAATCCAGAAAAGTTGGCGTTCGCTACTATGAAACACACAATGTGAAAAACAGGAACAGGAACAAAAAGAAGACCAGCGACTCAGAGGGACAGAGACACAAACACAGGAGGTTCAAACATAAGCAGTAACATTTAAAAAAAGTTGTTTATTAAATTATACAAAAATATGCAATTAGCAACTGTGTTCATTTTCTCCATGCGCGGCTGGCATTTCTGAGGCTGTAATGCATTTGTTCTGAGGTTTGACAGTTGAAACCATTCACCAGTGCTAGTGAAAATAAAGCAAGCCTCTTCACCCTCCAGGATTTCAGCCAAGGAGTCCACTGGCACTTCTGACACCTGAAGCAGTCCACCCGAGTGCGGCCCCCCGGTGTAAATGTCTGACAGGGGCAAGGAGGATGTCTATAAAAAGGAAAGTGTATTTCTTTTGTACTATCTACTAGCAACTTGGAACAGAAGCTATTTGGAATAAAACTATAAGAAGAAAATTCTAAGAATGTAGTGTACATGGTCTAGGCTTTAAAAATACAAAGGAGAAGTTAGAGCAGTCCGTGTCGTCCCTCGCTGTGCCTGCCAGAAGCACCCCAGTCAGCCCAAGTGCTTTACTGCCAAGGAGTCAGGCAAGTAGCTCATGTCCGTGAAGAGTTCTTTCCTCCCAAAATGACAGCACAGACAGGTCATCTTAGTGGGGTCTTAGGGTCCCTCAGGACACCTGGATCCGCGTAAAAGCTGTGACGTCAAATCTGAGATTAGAGCACGTGGGGGCACGTTCAACTTGGTGGGCCACAGCTCTTGTCGGACTGCAGATCTTCCAGGGAGCCTGGAAGCCCTGACCAGGATGGCTATCAGGCCACAGCTCCACGAAGGAGAGTTCCTCTTGGGCATTCAGGGGACCGTGGGCACTTGAGGTGTTCCAAGTGGAGGTGCTAGTGCCTTCTCAGGTGTTTCTTACCAGTTAGAGTAATGGCAGTCGCTCAGCTTGCCACCCAAGCCCACCTGGTCTGCCCTGAATTAAAGGTTTATGTTGTTAATGGAGTCTTCTGGGTCTACAAAACCAGGAGTCCTGAGCCTCCAAACTTGAGTTTAAGAGGAAACAGTAAAATGCATTTATGTACAGGCCGTACCCTGATCATTAATAATTAGAAGTGCATGTGAGTTTGAGCACCTCTCCAGTTCATTAAACAGAAGAGGTGTGTTGGGTCAGGTTATGGTTTCCCACAGAACAAGGTGAACAGGTCAGTGGTAGGGGAGGAACTGAGGTACAAACAACTCACAGTGGGCGCTGTGACTTGTGTTTGCAGCAAACCTTTATTTTCTCAAAGCCAGGGGTTTGACTCTACTGTTGCCTCACCTAGAAAAGTATGGAAGTAAGGAGCAAGGGGTCCGTTTGACTTGGCAGGCAGGGTAAGATAATACAGTACAAACCCAAAATTCTCAATGACTTACTAGAACTACATTGGAGTGGGGATGAGAGGACATCAAATAAGGGAAAAAAGGCCAGAGAAGCCCAAGTTGAGGTACAAGATGAATTGTGGACCAGAAATGGGAACAGAAGCAGCTTCATTTGGCCAGAAATAAGTGATGGGAAAGCAGTTCACCTGAGATAGCAGGAAGAGGTGAATTCTGTCTTAACTATTTGAGTTGGCAAATTCCAAGTTTGGCCACATACTGGGCTATACCATCTTCTCATGCCCAACCAGAAGGCTGGCTGCCAGACCTTAGGTGTTTCGTGACACTGGGGCAATGGTGTGACTTCTGACAAATACATATAGGTGGTGATCAGGGGAGGGTATGCCTTTTTCACTCAGGAAACTAGCTTTTATTATAAAGGGCTTAAGATGGGGTTGTAGTGCTTGCTGAGACCCATATGGAAATTATCACTTCTTTGGTGCAATAATGCCTTCCAGTTGGGCCTGAAAAACAAAAACAAACTCCATTAGTATTTGAAACTTGTAGCCTAACACAAATAGCTGAGAGGTGATAAAAGCCTCTGGGAAGAAGAATCCAAATGCTGCCACTCCAAATGGTTTTTTCCCTTCATTCCCAACTCCATATTTTCTGGATTAGCTGGTTTCTGGCTTGGCATACAGTCTTGCTACATTAGGAGAAACCAGAGCTGTCCTGGTTTCCGTACAATAGCAGCTCAGCATATAATATAAAGCAGTGAAAAGGAAATTGAATAAAAGTTGTTGAAATAGTGGTTTTTCATGGCTTAGATTTCAGGCCTGAAATACTAAGTTAAACATTTGGCTCTCTGGTTTGGGATCCTGGGAGCTGTGCTGGGATGAGAGGTCTGGGAAACAATTATTTAGCCACTGAGACAACTTGACACCCAATTAGAGAAAATTGCTACCAGTGAGTAGGGAGCTGTATATCTTGTATGTAAAGCTCAGGACGCTTAGAGGAGTTATTTACTGTGCTCCTCTAGCAGCAAGTACAGTAATTTACTATCATGGTGTGTGGACAGATCTTTAGGTTTATCCTGGGGACTGCAAGCACTGCTTTATTTGCAGCGCAGCTTTGAGCCAATAAAAATAACTCACTTCTAAAGAGTCCTTCATCCTGGGGATACAAGGTTGCTTGTATATGTTAGAAAGATGCCAAGGTATTCTGCTTGGCTCTTGCTGCCAATATATAGCAGGAACTGAGGAACTCAGGTTTATGATAAAGGATTATGGCAGATAAGGGACACAGCTTCAGAGGCTGCTAGATAAACAGACTGGCATCTGGCTGTGAAGTTTCTAGCTTTTCTTTGTATTTCTTAAACTCAGCAACAAGAAAATCTATGTCATCCTCCACTAGCAATTAATACAAGCCCTTCTTTATGTCAGATGCCTGGCCTTGGTTTGTAGTGCCAAGTTGTAAGCTTTCTATGAGACTAGGGAGGTGAGGGAGATATATCCTGAGGCCCCTTCTGGCCAGGGCCATGGGAGATAGTCGCCAAATGTCAATAGACCAGGTATCTAGAACAGGGTTCTCAGACTTTCGCAAGCACTAGAATCACCTGGAGACCTTGGTAGACCAGACTGCTGGACTCCAACCCCACAGTTTTTGCTTCAGTAGATCTGGGGTGGGCCCAGGCCATGAGGATGATGATGATCTGGGCCTCCACCTTTCAGAACCCTTAGACCAGAGAGCCTCCCTCCCATCAGCTCAGCTGGATGAAAGTATACCACCAGCAAAAGGGCTTTGAGAAAAAACACCCACAGCTGAGTTCCTCTAACCACACACCTTCGAAATGGTTCTCTCTCAAAGGGCTCCCTTGACCTCCCCAAATCAAGTGCCTCAGAGGGGGCTGCAGGTGGGAAAGCACTCAGCGAAAGCCTGCTGAGATTCTGCGCATTCTAGGAATGCCCCCAAATAGCAGCTATGATGGGAAAGTTCCCCTTTTAGCTGTAAGCACCTTCCAGGATGGGCAACTTTTTTTTCCAAGGGAAAAAAACCCACTGGGGAGCCAGGCTGAGGTGTCATGGGGATTCAGAGCTAAGAGAGACCCTGTCCAGAGCTGGATGGATGGAGATCTGGGTGATGAACCCCTACACCCCCAAAAGTCAGCTTCCTTTACTCCATGACAGCACCCGTGGACAAGTGTTTAAGGTGGGAAAAGGAGCCAAGCGCTGGGACTGCGTGGCAGGGGACTGGGGAGGGGGCAGTGCCTCCTCCTGGGCCTGCATGTGGGTCACCTTCAGCTGCTGATTTGTCCGCTTTAGGAACTGAATTTCCTCGCTGTGCTTCTTCTCCTCCACCTGTCTCCTCTCACTCTCCCGCTTCTCGGTGGCCTCGCATTTCGCCTTCTGCTCGTTCACTTGCCTCTCCAAATCTCTCTTTTCCGTTTCTAATTCTGCAATCTAAGGACAGAACCTCCAGTCATCCTGGGATGCACTAGGTGGACAGGATGTTGTGAATGCCTGGGTAGAAGGGACAGGGACAGCTGTCCAACCCAAGACATTGCCAGGGTTTGTACTGCCACCCAGTGGGAGGTCAGCATCTGGCATGGCACATCAAAGAGCAGACAACTGCCCTGACCAGGCTGGCCATGCCACTGAACCAAAGGGTCCCCATGGAAGATGGGAGAGCATCTCAGGAAGCCAGGGCTTAGTGCTGGAGGGGAAACCATGTGGCCCTGAGAGTGATAAGAGTCAGAGAGGACCAATGGCTCGTGGTAAACCCCACTCACTTTCCTCTCCATGTCTGACTTCCCCTGTTCAGCCTGCAGCGCCTTCCTCATGCCAAACGCCACACTGCTCTCATACAAGGTCTGGTAGGCAGCGATGGTCATGCGGATCTCGTCCCGGACTCGCAGCAGAAGCAGCCCCCTCTCTGCACAGTTGATGGTGACCTCACGGATCAGCTCATCTTCCAGGCACACACACAGCAAGATCAGAGAAGGCAGGTGGGAGGGGAAGTGCACCATGTCTACTGCAAACCATCCTTCCTACTGGGAAGGGTACCAGGGCATGTCCTCAATTGGAGGCCAGTCTCAGGGAGGGGCCCTCAGTGGCCCCAGGAGGCTTGCCATGCAGCCACTGCTCTGAACTTGCCACTAGGGAGTTCAGGCAGTTGGCAAGCCCAGAGCAGAGGGAGCCGGGAGACCCAGGTTGTTTGTAGCCAGGAGGCCCCTCTCTTCCATCATCAGGCAAACACTGAGTACTTTCCAAAGAAATCTGACTTTTCAATTTGAAGTGGTGGTTGCAAATAGCAGGTTCTAGAGCTTGCCCGTTTTCTCCATAAATGCTGACCTGAAGAGCAAGCTTTAACCATCCTCAGACTGAGGGAGTCTGCTAGCAGCTGCCTCAGGGTGTGAAGGCAGTTTGCAAGTGAGAGTCCACACAGGAGATTGGGCTGGAGGACAGCCACTTGACACCAGCACTTGAGGAGGGAGAGGTTAAGTCCTTTGTGTCTGTTGGTCGACAACAAATTACTTTGAAATAATTTTCTGGACCAAGGGCCAAATGTTGATGGATGGCTATAAATACAGAACATTAACTTTTTCTTATTTAAAAGTAACACATGCTTATTATAGAAATCTTTGAAAAAACAAAGATTTAAAAAGGAAGTGCTCATCTTACTCCATCTGCTAAGAGGTGAGGAACCAGATTGTCAGGTTGAACAGAAAATGGGGGGCCTGGGAGGAGAAAGACTGAGAGGGAGAAGAGAGTGCATTTGGCAGTTTCTGGTGGGGTAGGTGGGGAGACGAGTTTCTAATTCCAGAATGGGGTGGGCTTCGGCCTGGGGATACTCAGGGCTAAGGTCTGTGCTAAGGGAGAAGGGCAGGAGGCAGTAGATTGTAGTGTATCCCACCCACCCCAGACCCCTCACCAAAACACTGTGAGTACAGCTCCCTGCGGACAGGGCAGATCCCCGTCTCCCTGGCCTGTCGCTGCTGTAGCTTTAAGTCCAGCTGCTCTTGGAGGTGTACCACGTCCATCCTGGTGCTGGGGGTGCTGGACACCTGCTGGATCCATAGCTGCGTGTCTTGCACCCACTCCCTGTGGCACAGACACAGCCAGGCTGAGTGACACTCATTAAGCAGAGAGGATCGTCGGGACATTAGAGATGGCCCTTTGAACTCACTGCCTGAGCAGGAGTGAGGGGCAGCTCTCTCACCAGCCTGCCAGACTCCTCCATCATGCTCTCTTCCTGGGAGAGCTGTGCCAAAGCCACACCCAGTAAGCCACTCGCACAGGGCCCCTACCTTGGGGCTGTACAATCTCCACTCTCCCATAGCTGTCTGTGAAATCACCCATGTTCCAGATCTTACCCTTCTGTTGTGTAAGGACAGGTTTATGTCATTGTTGCTTGATCTTAACAGAAGGCCCAGTGGGAATTCCCCACTGACTTGTGGGGTGGGAGACACAGGGCACCATAAACCATGTGCCAGCCAGAAAGAGGTGAATGTGTGCATTGGGGATTGGGGAGGTTCTTGAAGGTTTGTGCCTATATAGGCTCCCGTAGTAAACCTTGTGTCAGAGCCATGGCCAGGTTCTGGAATTAGGAGGAAGAAGCCTGAGGGCAGAATCAGCATGGGAGAGAGGACTTTCATGCGTCGGTGGCAGGGAATCAACTGAAAAACCACTCCCCACCCCCCATGCTTCTTTGGCTTCCATCTCAGAGGAGGTTGCTGTCTCGTCTCTTTTTTCATCATAGCCTTAAAAACTTTGATGTCAACTTATTACAGTAAAACAGTCACAAATAGATAGTAATTAAGGTGGATGCAGAAGAAAGAAGCAGGGCAGAGGATTATGAAGAAGGGAGAAAGTGCTTGTTTAGAAGAATTCCCAAGAAAAGCCTTCTTGAGGAAATGACATTTGAGCAGGACCTGAATAAAGAAAGGAAGGAACCCAGGCAGACAGACATCAGTGGATGGGTATCCTTGTGGTGAGAACAGCGTTGTCAAGGCCCTGAGGTGGAAGAGTGATTGAAGGGTTCCAGAGCAAGAAGTAGTCCTGTGGCATGGGCACGGTGAACAGGGAGAATAATAGGGAGAAGATCGTTGGTCTATCAGGGGCCAGGTCATGCCAGGTCTTCCAGGTCATCATAAGGACTTTGGATTGTAGTCTCAGTGAGATGGGAAGCCATTAAAGAGTTTCTGGCAGAAGACTGGCATGAGCTGAGCTGACTTACGATCTTGGGGCTGAGTGGGGAACTCAGACTTTAGGGGCAAAGAGTGAGAGCAAGGTTTTCAGAGAAGAGGCCACTGCAGGTGACAAACAGTAACTAGGAACAAAAAGGTGGAGGCAGAAGTGCTGAAAAGTGGTTGGATTTGTGATATAAATTTGGAGGTGGAACCAAAAGAATTTGATGAAGGATAGGACATGTGATGTGAGAGACCAACAGAAACAAGAGGTGGGCTGATCTCCTAGTGGAAGGGAGAAGACTGGCGATGAGCAGGTTGGGAGAGGAAGAAACTGTGATTTCGTTCGGACATGTTGAGTTTCAGATGTCTATTAGACATCTTCATTAATAGAATGAAGAAGTAGTAGAATATATGAGTCTGGAGAGAGGACAAGGCTGGAAACACACTTTCGGGAGCCGTCAGCATACAGATGATATTTAAAGCCATGAGCCTGGATGAGAGCACTCAGGAAGTGAAGGTAGAGAAGAGGTCTCCCTCCACAATTACAGGACCCAGTCACTTGCAAGCTCTAAGAGCTCTGGGATGCTGGGAGAAAATCCCAGACAAAAAGAGAGACAGACTACCTATTCTTACATTTTCAGGTTCTGGAATGCAAGAGCTTGAGCCTTCTTCCAACCACTGCTCCTACTATATTTTTTACCTTGGGGGCAGGATAGCATTCAAGATTTCTTCTGCCTGCTTCGTAGAATCTGGGACACAGGAAGTTGTGGGGAGCTTGGTCTTTGGTGGCTGTGGAACTGGACCTGAGGGTCCAGGCTGCTGGGGGCTGACTTTCAGTGGTCGAGCCTGAGAAGGGACAAGTTAGAGCAGAAGGTGATTCAGGCACTCAGCTACACATGTCCTGGCCCTCTAGCTTGCTCTAGGCCTCCTACACACCCCTCTCCTGTCCCCAGCTCAATTTCCGCATCTGTCTTCTCAGCAGAAGTTATGTCTCAGAGCTGAAGGAAGCCATGAAGAGTCTCTGATTCCACTCCAACCCAATGCTTGTATCACCTCCTACTGATGTTTCTGGCTGGCGTGCTCAGGCCTCTGCTTTCACATCTCTAGTGATGGGGCAGTCACTACCAGATCTGTTCTGGGAATTGGCTACAAATTAAAAGAGCCCCATCCATTTCCCTGTGACTTCTTTCCCCATCCTAAATCTGCCCTGTTGGGTCATCCCAAATCTGGGCTTTTAGTACCACTCTCCCACCCTCCTTCCGGACCCAATTCCCTCTGCTCCCAGTCGCAGCAGCCTCTTTCCTCAGGACTCCTGGTCCTCAACGAGGGCATCTGCTTCTCCACTGAAGTTTCCGGGCTCTCCTGCCCCCCCAAAGACCCATCCTTACTTTGGGGCTTCGCTTCTCAGTGTTCCGGCTCACCAACACCGGGGTATCGTACTTTAACAGAGAGTCCGTTGGGGGGATCATGGCAGTGGCGGGGGTGGTAGCCCAGGAGCTTCCCCTCCACTCTGGGCCTTGTTTGCCGTCACCATGGAAACCTCCTCTCCCAGCCTCAACGCCTGGGCGGGGCTTCGGAGTGGGGCGGGGCCACCAGCGCGCGCGTTTCTTTCCGCGCAGCCTTCAAGGAAATGCTCCTTGGTTTTTGCTCGTCAAGCCTCCTGCTCACTGGGTCGCCCTGGTACCCTTACAAGCAGGGAAAACAGGTTCGAGTCCCTGCGCTGCGTCTAGCTAGCAGTTTTCGTGAGCTGGCAGATCACTTTCCCTGACTATTTTGTCGCCTGCAAAAAGCTGACTCTTCAGTGAAGGGTCGGGGATTTCCAGAGGAAAGCATCTGGAGTTCCCAGGTTTTAAAAAATATTTAATTTTAATTAAATGGAGAAATGACAACAGAAAGTTCAAGAATAGGGGAAAAATAATGATTTGTCCAGGGGCTACAATCTGTGTTCGTATTTCCTCCTCTTCTTTCCTTCGTTTTTCCAAACGTAAATGTAATCATAGTTTGCGCACAATTTTATGTCCTGCTTCTCTCGTTTAACAAGTCAGAGTGTTTTCCATTTGTCATATGCATTTGGGAATGGCGAAATAACATCCGTCAATTGGCTAAACAGGTTCCTACGCCGTTCATTTAGGTTACCTCCGTGTTTAGTAATTACTAAAACAGTGGCCACAAACAGTCTTCAGAGGCACTTTTTTCCAGAAGTTTGTTTTTGAAATTAAAACTCCCGCCAGCCGAGCCGAGGTACTTCAGTCCCGCCTTCTACGGATTACCTGTCACGTGTTTAGCCTCTCCGCCGCAAGTGTTTCTGGGAGAGCGCGCACTCCGGAAGCGGAAGTCCAGAGGTCAAGCCCGTCATTTCCTTCAGCGGGAGAGCAACCGACCTCTCTTTCCTTCACTCAGCAGATATCTTAGCATGAAGGAGGTGAAGAGCGAGCGGGAGCGGGGAAGCCGGCGAAGGCACCGCGACGGTGACATGGTGGCGGCGGCGGCGGTAGTGGTGAAGCAGGAGCGCCTCAGCCCGGAAGCCGCCCCTCCTCCCCACCGCCGCCCGGACTCCTCCGGCGGTAGCCCGTCCCCGCCAGCCAGCGAGCCGGGCCGCCCTGGTCACCGCGGGAATCGAGCCCGAGGAGGTAGCCGGTAAGTGAGAAGTATCCCGAGATGGACCTTGGGTTGGGTTCATTGAGAAAGGAGGACAGGGCTAGCGTCAGAAACACATCTTGAATGCTGAGTATAGTAGCTTGGACTTAATCCTAAAACGGTGGAAATGCCCGGGTCGTGCTTATGTTAAAGACTCTTTACTTTGGTACCTGTCACTTGCGTTATTGCTGGGCGTTAAGCGCCTAATGCCTAAGGGATTCCCTCTCCCCGACCCCACGCTTCATCTCTGTGTGCCCCTAGCACTGCGCCTAGTCTGGCCCGACGGTTAGCAGTGATGGTTTAAGTTTAAGTTTGAAAGATTTTCCTATCTGCCTGCAAATGAAGTGCAGGCATTGTCTTGCCAAGTATCTGTCCCCTAAAGTTTCCACATTAAGGGCCTACGGCTTTCCACCTGATAGAAATTCTAAAAAGAAAAATTGGATCTTGCTAGACTGGTTCATTTTTTCATGCAGCATAGTTTTGCTGAGTACCTATTATGTACTAAAGACTACTGTAGGTACTGGGGCCTCAAGGGTGGACGAGATAGATGTTCTTTACCCTCAGGAAATTGACATGGTCTTGCTCAGAGACAAAGTAACAAATAAGTAGCTTCAGTGAGTAACAATAATGTGATAGAGATCGAAAGGAAGTGGGAGAAGCCTCTCCGAAAAAGTGCCATTTGAGCTAAGACCTGAAGGATAGGAATAATCCAGCCTTGTAGAGATCCAGTCAGAAAAACACCTGCAAAGAACCTGAAGTGGGATTAACTGTGGCTGTTCTAGAAATAGAGGGGAAAAAAATCTAGTGTAGTGATCAAGGAGAGTGGTAGGAATGAAGAGGTAGAGGGAGAAGATAGAGCTGGAGGACTTGCTGGCAGATTGAATGTGACTGTGAGGGGAGGAATGTGGTAAGGAAAAAGGAATCAAGGGTGACTTTTAGGTTTTTGGCTTGAGGAACAATGTGGATGGTGGTGCCAGTTACCAAGATAGAAAGACTGAGAAAGAAAAGGTTTTCAAAGGGTTGGGAGTCAAGAGTTATGTTACCTAAGTGAGAAGGCCCAGTAAGCAGTTGTGTATGTGAGTCTGGAACTTGAGGGAGATGGCAGGGCTAGGAGAGTGAAACTTCTAATTCCTTTAGAGTGAAAAGCAGAGATCTTCACAACTGTGGTGTTTGTGTTAGCAATAAGCTAATATTTGAAGCTAATTTATATGGGGGAAGGGAAATTGAGATAAAATCCTATGTGTACCATGCTCTGAAAAGGTCCCCAGCCAAAAAGAAAATCAAGTCCTCAGGGAGAAGAAGCAAGTCTCCTCGGAGTAAGAGAAGCCGAAGTCCTCACCACTCAGCAATCAAAGTGAAACAGGTAAGTGGATTGAGATGTTTTGATACGGGGTCCAAATTTAGAGCCTCTTCCTTTCATAAGCAGAGTTCACCTGTACCTGCAATGGGCTTTTCTAAAAACTGGGTGTGCTTTTTTTCTGCTTGTTTTGTTAAACATTTTATTTTGAGGTAATTGTTGAGTCACATGTGGTTGTAAAAAATAACACAGAGGTATACTCTTTACCCTGTTTATCCCAATGATAACATCTGACAGAATTATAGTACAATATCATAACCAGAATATTGACATCAGTAGATACAAAACATTTCTATCACCACAAGAGTCCCTCATGTTGTTCTTTTATAGTCATACTCACTTCCCTCCCTCCCTTACCTCTCAATTCCTACAAAATTCTGCATTTCTATAATTTTGTCATTTCAGTAGTGTTATATAAATGGAATCATATGGAATGAACCTTTATGGGTTGCCTATTTCCACTCAGCAAAATTCTTTGGAGACTCATTTAGGTTGTTGCATCGATCAGTAATTCATCCTCTTTTATTGCGAAGTGATTTTCAGTGGTTTGATATAACCATTTGCCCATTATAGAACACCTGGATTGTGTACAGGTTTTTGTGTGAGCATAAGTTTTCATTTCTATGGAATAAATGCCCACTAGTACAGTTGCTGGGTCTCATGGTAGTTGCATATTTAATTATTTTAGGCAGTTGCCAAACTGTTTTCCAAAGTGGCTGTTATTAGTTTGTTAGGTCTTCCATAACAAAATACGACAGATTGGATGCCTTTAACAACAGAAATTAATTTTTTCACAGTTCTGGAGGCTAGAAGTCCAAGATCAAGGTGTCAGCACATGGTTTCTCCTGTGTCTTTCCTTGCAAATTGCTACCTTCTGGGCTGTGCCCTCACGTGGCCTTTCCTTTGTGTGCTCATATCCCCGGTGTTTCTTCCTCCTTTTATAAGGACACTAGTCATATTGGATTAGGACCTCACCCGCATTTTAACAAAATCACTGCTTTAAAGACCTTAATCTCAAAAGAAAAAAAAGTTACATTCTAAAGTATAGACATTGGGATTTCAACATAAGAGTTTTGGGGGACAGTTCAGTCCACAGCAGTGGCTGTATCATTTACAGTCCCACCTGCAATGTATGAGTAATCCAATTGCTTAGCATCCTCATTAATACTTGGTACTGACCCTGTTGTTTGTTTTAGCCATTCTAATAGATACTCTGTTGTGACTTTAGTATACTCTGCATTTCCCTGATAGCTAAAATGTTAAACGTCTTCCCGTGTGCTTATTTGCCATCTGTATATCCTCTCAGGTGAAATGTCTCTTTATGTCTTTTGCCTATTTTCAAGTTGGAATATTTGCTTTTTTACTGTCTGAAGAGTTCTTTGTATATTCTAGATACTAGGCCTTCTTGAGTATGTAGCTCGCAAGGATTTTCCTCTATCTGTAGCTTGTCTTTCCATTCTCTTAACAGGGTTTTTCTCAGAGAAAAGTTTTAGATTTTGACGAAGTCCAGCTTATCCATTTTTCTCTTTATGGATTCTCAATCCATAAACCCCTCCTGGGTTCCAAAAATATGCTTTTTCCTGAATATTTTACATTTACATCCATTTACATTTGTTTGAGTTTGTTTTAATAAAAGAGATGAGCCTTAGGTCAAGGTTCATTTTTTTGCCTGTGAATGTTCACTTGCTGTGCCACCATTTATTGAAAAGTCTGTCCTTCTTTGTATTGCTTTTGCTTCTTATCAAAAATCAGTTGACTGACTGTGTGTGGGTTTATTTCTGAGTTCTCTGTTCTGTTCCGTTGATCTATCATACTGCTAATACCATACAGTCTTGACTACTGCTGCTATATACTTAGTCTTAAAATTGGATAGAGGATTCCTCTCACTTCTTTTTAAAAATTGTTTTAGCTATACTAGTTCTTTTGTCTTTCCATGTAAATTTTAGAACAATCTTGTCTATATCTATAAAAAGTCTTGCTGGGATTTTGATGGGAATTGCATTAAGCCTGTATTTTGGGGAGAATTGGCTTTTTTATTATATTGAGTCTTCCAGTTCATGAACACTGTATATGTCTCCATTTATTTAGATCTTTGATTACTTTCATCCATGTTTGTAGTTTTCAGCATACAAGTCCTATACATGTTTTGTTAGATTTACTTGAGTATTTTTTGAGTGATTGTAAGTGATATTTTAAATTTCAGTGTCCACAAGTTCATTGTTAGTATATAGAAATATAATTGATTTGTGTATGTTTATATTATATTCTGTGATCTCACTGAACTCAACTTAGTTATTATAGGAGTTTTTTTTTTTCTAAAGATTGCTGGGGATTTTCTACATAGATGATTATATATTCAAATAGGGACAGTTTTATTTCTTCCATTACAATCTGTCTGCATTTTCTTTCCTTCTTTGTTGCACTAGCTAGGGCTTCCAGCACTACGGTGAGTAAGAGGAACGGGAGCAGACCCCCTTGCCTTACCTTCAGTCTTGAGGGACAGTCAGTCTTTTTAAAGAAACTGTGTTACAAAGTGCAAGTAGAGACACTGACATTAAGACAATGGATTTTCCTGTGAATTTGAGAGACAGGGCCAACTTTCTACCACCCTAAAGATATAAAGCCAGACAGTCTTGGGCGTCTACTGTTTGAGCTAAATAGGCGTTGCTTTGGCTGTCGAGTAATTCAGCCACTGGAGCCACAACACCCAGACTGAGCCTCTGAAACCACTTTAGTTTGTTTAGTTTTTGTTTTAATGTATAGCTTGCAGCCCTTTACCTGTGGCTTCTAAATCAGCATTTTACAGTAAATCCTGGGGCTTTTGGCATGCAACTTCTCTGTGACTGTTGTTATTTTGAAGTGTCTAGTTTGCTTATCTATGTTAACTTCCCTCCTGACCCCAAATTGTCTCTGTGAAAGCTTATTTATGTGTATTCATTGGCCAGAAGCTTGGAAATGGCTTTCAAGCAAAAGGCCTGGACAGGTAGTTGAAACTAAGTGACTTTTACATGGATATTAACTTAATCAGAAATATATACAGCTTCTGGCTTAAGTATGGCTGTGCTCACAGGTATCTTCTTCTCCACCTTAAACCACCATTTAAAAAATGAATTTATTGATTGCATACTCATTGTAGTAACACAGAAGTAAAAAATTAAAAAGTGAGAGTGTGGTATATGTAGTGTATGGTTACTCTTCTCACTATCCCCCAAGTCGTACCCCCCAACAAAAAAATAACCTCACTCCCTAAAGGTAATCATCTCAACAATTTGATATTTACACTTCAAGGCTCTATTATACTTATGTTCTCTTCTTTTCCTTTATTTTTGGTATGCATCTGTCCGCATGTGTGTTCCATGCAAAGTTTTTAATTAAAAAGGAACCACAGTTGTACATTCGGAACCAACATAAGATTGTACATCAACGATACTTCAATTAAAAAAAAAAACTGCTTTAAGAAATAAGGAACTATGTTATATATATTGTCCTACTTATCAATAATTGAGGGTATAAGTTGAAATCTTAGTTATTTTATATTATCTCGTCATGTAATTTGCCATGATCTCTTTTATTTCTACTAGTTTTGCCTGGTATACAGTTCTTGAAAATGAAGATGGAAAAATAGTTGGTCATTGGATTTAGCAAGTGGAGGTCATTGGTGACCATAACCAATGAAGTGACAACAATTCTGGTTTGGCCAGAAGAGTACAACAGAATGGCATTAGGGGCAGGGGATTTGAATGTATATGCAAGGGAGTGATGTCACTGCTTGAAATCACTTGAGTTTAAGTGATTTCACTGCTTGAAATCACTTGGTTATCACTTAAATTTAAGTTAGGATGGGAAGAGGGGCCATCAAGAGCATGAGGGACTGTGCAAAGGTAGAATGATCAGAAGATGGGGATAAGGATTTTTAGAGTTGGGTAAATGTGAGCTGGAAAGGTGGCCAGAAAGAGGGTTGCTTGAGATTGAAATTGTAGAGAGGTTGTAGTTCTTGGCATTGAAAATTTCTCTGTGTAATCATGGGAGTGAATGGCTGAAGTGAAAGAGGAGACAGATGACACCACTGGGAGAGAGGAATTCAAAAAACTGGGAGGCCAGCATGTTGGAAGGGGCAGCACCTGGGTGTCACTGAAATCATCAGGAGTGATGTTGGAGAGAACGAGTTGAGTTACAAGTAAAACTGGCAAGCTGTGAGGGGAGGAGATGATCCAGGGTTAGTGGGTGATAATGCTCTTATGTGAGATTCAGAGCTGGGGTTTTTTAGGGAAAAGACAAGGGTTGGAGAATGTTCTAGGATTGGCAGTGACAAGCAAGGAGGATTCCTGCCTGATGTCTGGGCTCCAAGATGGTGGGGTTGGAGGGTCTGTGGGAGAAAAATAGCTACCGTTTGAGAGAGCTGCAGGAGGCAGTGTGCTCAGGGTAGAGTGGGGCTTCCGTTAGAGTGAAAAAGAAGGGAACTATCAGAAAATGTTGAGGATGTAGATTTCTCTGAGCTCTTGCATACATAGTCTGTGTGGTCACAAGGGAACATATCCACCACTAATAACCTTATTTCTGTGGAACATTTTGCTCTGAATGCCAAAGTCCAAATCACAAGTGACTTTTTGAATGCAGCTTGTTCATTGATTGTGGGCTGCCTTTAATTTACTGAATCTGTTCCAATTTCAGGAACGTGAGGATCATCCCAGGAGAGGACGGGAGGATCGGCAGCACCGGGAACCGTCAGGGCAGGAACACAGGCGAGCTAGGAACAGTGACCGCGACAGGCACAGGGGCCATTCCCACCAGAGGAGAACCTCTACCGAGAGACCTGGGAGTGGGCAGGCTCAGGGACGGGACCGAGACATTCAGACCCTGCAAACTCAGGAAGCAGAGCGCGAGTTTTATAATGCCCGACGGCGGGAGCACCGCCAGAAGAATGAAGTTAGTGCCAGTGGTAATGAGTCTCAGGAGGTGGTTCCTCGACCTGGTGGCAACAGTAAAGACAAAGAGGTGCCCGTTAAGGAAAAGCCAAGCTTTGAACTTTCTGGGGCACTTCTTGAGGACACCAACACCTTCCGGGGTGTAGTCATCAAATATAGTGAGCCCCCAGAAGCACGTATCCCCAAAAAGCGGTGGCGTCTCTACCCCTTTAAAAATGATGAGGTGCTTCCAGTCATGTACATCCATCGGCAGAGTGCTTACCTCCTGGGTCGACACCGTCGCATCGCAGACATTCCAATTGATCATCCCTCTTGTTCAAAGCAGCATGCAGTCTTTCAGTATCGGTAAGTATGCACTGGTGGAAATAAACTGAAGTGTGAGCAGAAGTTGAATGTCTCAGGATTACCAAGATTTATGTACGTGTGTATGCAGAAGAATCCTATACCCTTTGTAGCTAATGTTAGTCTTAAGGAGTAGTGTTAATCTAACTGCCCCTTGAATAATTGCTTCCTGATGTGTAAGAGCATTTGACTTGGTGTCAGAAATCCCAATCTTGAATCCTGCTGCTGCCACCTACTAGGTGTATGACCTGGAGCAAGCCATTCTCTGGGCTTGTTTCTACCTTCCTCATAGGGCTATTAACGAGGGCTAAATGGAAATACAACTTGCTCCCAATTTCCAGACTCAAGGCCATGCCTTCCCCTTGATTTCCTGAAGTTTGAACTTGAACTGTGTTAAAGCCAAGTTGTGTACATCATCTCAGCTATGTTAGGAAAGAACCAGATGATCTGAGGCAGGATTTTGCTTACAGGTTTCTCTCTCTTACCTGTTAGGCTTGTGGAATACACCCGTGCTGATGGGACAGTTGGCCGCAGGGTGAGGCCCTACATCATTGACCTTGGCTCAGGCAATGGAACATTCTTGAACAACAAGCGCATTGAACCACAGAGATACTATGAACTGAAGGAAAAGGATGTATTGAAATTTGGGTTCAGCAGCAGAGAGTATGTTTTGCTTCATGAGTCCTCTGACACCTCTGAAGTAGAAAGGAAAGAAGATGAGGATGACGAGGAGGAGGAGGAAGTATCTGACAGCTAGCAAACTAAGGAACAGCCCAAACTCTTGAGAGACTGTTTCTTTTTTTGAAGGCTTTGGGATTGACTCAAAGAGCACCACGGTGCTGTCTCTAATGCCTCTGATTGCCTTAAGTCTTTCCTCTGTTCTTGACCGCCTTATGGTACAGTGTAAGAAAACTGTCTTATGTTTGTTTGAACTTTCTTCTGTGGCACATCAGCCATATGCCTGTGGGCACTTGTTTGAGAATAGTCTCACCAACACATCGTGTTTTAGTGGAAGCATGTGGCTTTAGTTGGTGCTTTCAGAACTGCTGCCTAGAAAACTATAAACCCTTAGTCAGAGGGGAGCTATGGCTTGTCCTCTTTGTACAGTTACTTTATTTATATAGTTGTTAAGCTTTGTGGACCAGGTGTGATTTTGTTTTGGGGGCAAACCCCTGAGCAGAGAATCTTACTAAGCTTTGGTTATCACCAGAACAGCCTCCAGTACATACCAAAGCTTTGACCTGGTTGAGCTCTTGAGTCATAGAAATTGATTTTGCACTTCGTTTTTTGGGGGTGGGAATTTACCACCTGACCTCATATTGACTGTTGGACTTAGGCAGATGCATTATGGAGCCTGCTTAAGTATGTGACTGTACAAGAAGATCATGGCCACTGCCAGTGGGTGCTGATTTATAATGAGAGGTTGAAAATGGGTCGTGGGTCTGTTCCTGTGAGAGAATACTGATTTTTCCATGGAGCGTGTACATAACAATTTTGATGATCTTACCTGTTCTTCAACTTCGCGTTTTTATTCAAATGTTACCTCTTTTCTTCCTTTTTTGAGAAACACACTGTTGTTATGTAGCAGGGTCCTTGCTTTATTCTAACATCATGTATACATCTAAAGGAGGTTGTGTAGTTTATATGTTTGATCTTTTTAAAAAACGTTCAGAGAGGCTCTACCTTCCCAAGGCTGGAAAGCATTGGAATTGCCCTGTTTCCTAATTTTTCACCGGAGGAGGAATATGTGTAAGTAGAGAAATCCTAACTACTTACATATATTATTTGTGTGTGTGTACATATATATATATATATATAAAGTGTGTGAAAGAGCAGCATACTGATTTTCATATGAGAATGTTTTGTGATGTAAATGTAATGCTACATTATAGGCAAAGGCCTCCTGCATTTGAAGAGCAGGTTTTCATTTATATGTATTTTGGGGATAAAAAATAATAAAATTTGTAAATATAGCTCCATTTTGAAGGGTAATTACTTTCCTAGCATAGGGGACTTTGTGTTCATAGATCTGTTTGCTGCTAAAGGAAACTTTTATCATTATTTTTGAGGTAAAAGAAGGTAGTTGTGGAGGGTGTTACAGGGATGAGACAAGGATATAGTGAAGGTAAGACCCAACACTGGCACTGGCCTCAAGGCCTTCAGATTCTGGCTAGTGAGTGAGTGTCAGTCTGTTGAAGCAGCAGTGTCTTTTGAATTGGCAATGAAGGGATTTCCCTTCCCAGAATAGTCAGAGTTGGGGCAGAAACACACAGTAGTCCTAAAACCAGTTTATCCCATTCCTTATTATTTCACCCGCAGGTAGTGGTGGTGCCTGGGATGGGGAGGAAAGAGACAATACAACTCAGTTGGTGCTGCTGCTCATACTCCTCTGGTTGAAACAAACGTAGATTGTCATCTTTACCATTGTGTTTCCATTAAGGTCTCATGTAACCATGAGCACTCAGTGCTGTGTTGACTAGCATCAGAAGGGGCAGCTGAACCCCTTCTGTAAAGCAGTAAAGAGTGAACACTTACTAAGGTCAGTCAGATGAAGGGTTAGAGGAAGGGAAGCTCTAACAGTGTAAGAGCAGTTAGCATTCATGCCCCCCAGCTGTGTTCTATGCTGACTGCTTATAGCTGCTGTTTCCCTAATTTTAATATGTGCTACATATTGCATATTACATATATGCATGTCTAAAAGGTAGGTTTTGTTTTGATAATTTTTCTCTTCAACCAGATTAATGGCTTTTTCTTTCTGGGATTGGACACTAATCTGGCATATCCTGCAGGGCCTCCTTGTTCCATTTGTGCTGCTATTACTGCTTTGGTAGCTTTGGGCTTTGCTTCAGACACCATCTAGGTGGGCACTGTGATAGATGACCACTTCGCCTGTATTTTTCAATACATGGTCCTAATTGTGTAGTAAACTTTTGCTTTAGTGGGGGAATACCTTCTTGCATTAAGAGAATCTTCATGCCAAACATCTGGGAAGGTGTTTCCCTTCCACCCCACTCTTTTTTTTTTTTTTTTTTAAAGAAGAGGGTCAAAGAAGAGACACCCATCTCCAAAGCTAGTATTTATCATTTGAAGTTGACATTATCCTAAAGCTTACTTCTTGAATTAATTCATTGTTTAGAAACTCATGTTCGTGTCTTACCTATTTGCACCTTTATTCTCCACCTTTTCTGCGCTGTGGCTGGCTTGTCGTAGATCATTGCTGTCAAGATACAGCTATGCGCAAAACAGCCCTTTGCTTTGGAGCCCCTCCTCCAGTCCACTGGAGGTCTACAGTTCTGCGGAGGTATGAGACAGAATCTTCAGATTTCCCCCGGTCGCCTAGTTCTCTCATTCTAACGTGGACAAAGGACAGCTTAGTAAGTGAAACTTGTGACATAACTTTCAAATACTTTTTTGGATCTCCCTGATAAGTGAAAGCAGAGTATCAATTCAGGTAACTAAAGGATTGGCTTTAAATTTTGTCTTCTGTTGAGTATGCCAATATACAATGTAGCTTGGTTCTAAAAGACTTTTATTTCAGGTTGATTATCATTGGTATGATGCACAGGTTATATTAACATCCTTCCCTTTGTGGAAATTAGTTGTGGTTATGAGGAATGAAATCATAATCATGCTAAGGAGAAGCCTAAGTGTGGCACACACAGCACCCCAGCCATGCCTGCCTGTGAGATGATACTCTGAGCCCATGGTGTTCCTGAGTATGTGAGTATAATCAAGGGGAAAAGCTACTTGATTTAAATTAAAGCTTTGGAATTTAAAGCTTTATTTGGGCTCTTGGTTAAAGTAAATGGAAACAGTTGAAAAAGACATTTGATTTGTTCACGTGTACTCTAATGTTGAAATGAATCCAGTCAGTGGTTCCATAAGTTTATCATGCTAACACTTGGTTTAGGACTGTGAATTAGAAACAGGGAGTAGTAATTGGAGGTGGGCTGCACCTGTGTAATAGATGGCATTTGAGGTGTGCCTTAGAGAAAAGGTTGATTTTGAGCCAGGAGTAAAGGAGGGCACTGTTTCAAACTGAGCAGTCCAGGGGACAGAAGGACTGGAATGGAGTATGTGGAAAGGATCCTAGGAAATTAAGTGGTTTACCTGAAGTCTGACAGCAAGGCAGTGGTACAGCTAGGATGAGAAGCCATGTCAGTCCTGGTTTAGTGGTCTTTCCTCTAGACTGTTCCTTCCCACCTCCCTGGCATAGCTTGCTGGAGAGATTTGAGGAGAGAAAAGACAGCTGGTTCATTAGGCTGCCTGATTCATAGTGGGTTCAAAGGAATCTCAGTGGGTGATTTTCAGGGGTAGGAGAGTGGCTCAGGCAAATCTTAGCTCACCAAGTCACCGAACTGCAAGGAAGTCATCATGTTGATTTATAAAAATAGACAAATATTCAATAATCAGGTGCCTGAGAGGCACCAAGAATCAAGACCTCAATAATAAAACTGGTCAATACTTAGGAGCATTTTCTATATACAAGACATAGTTCTAAGTGCTTTACATGAGCCTTAATGTACACATAACATTTCATCATCATAACCCCATGATTATTGTTACATTTTGCAGATGCAAAATGAGGCAGAGAGGTTGTTCCATAGTGGTAGGTAGGACCTAGATTCAAACCCCCTCAGTCTGATTCCAGATGCTACTCTTTTAACCACTGTGTTATACTACCTCTTAACAGTCGTGAGATGTACAAGGTCTGGCCCTCACGCAGCAATACAACCAGCAGCTACACATAATGCTGGATAGTAGAAACACGGGGGATTGTGGCTGCACAGAGAAATAGGATTTAATAAAGCAGTGGGAGTCAGGGGAGAATAAGCAATTAGCCAGAAGAGACCAGCTGGGATGAGAAAGAGAGGAATATTTCTAGACAGAAATTTACACTTAGAAATGCCTGAGATGGTAAACTAATGAGGTTTTAGAAGCACTTGAAGTTCAATAGGGGAAAGAAGGTGAGTGAGACTTCTGGTTTCCCATAATAATGGACTGCTATTTTTCTAACTCTCCTGCTGAAAATAGCCAAAACTTCTGGATAAAATAAAAGCAACATTTCTTAAAGCATCTAAGAACTGACAAATCTGTAAAAAAGTTACCAGGCTAAAAGTGAAGGTAAACAAGAATCCAGCGAGAAATGGAGCATAGATGCCTAGAAACCACATTTGATCTAAAGGGAAACCCATATTTGATTGTAGTAAATCAGAACTCACCCTATGTTGAATGGGACAGAAAAAAAAAACCAGGGCCCAAAATAATAGGTAGATTAATAGAAGATGTTTCCCACAAAAAGCTGGCATGCCAAAGGGCTATACTTTTTTGGGATAAAAGAGTGGATCAGAAATAGAATTCTCAGGGATTTGCAGCCTAGAAGCTCAGGAAAACAAGCCTTGAACTTTTTTAGATGACCTTGTACTGTAAGTGCCTCCAGGTGTCTGATAGAAATAAATTACTCTTGAAGGGACTTATTATCTCCCCTCCAGTTTTTTCCACTTTTTTTTCTGCAATGACAAAATTATTTTTTTTAAAAGCACACAAGAAAAGGCACTATAGTGAGAACCAACAGAAATAACAGATTAATAAGAACTGATTCTCAAAAACCAGATACTTGAATTGTAAGATGCTATAAAATGTTCATGGTTACTGTTTTCAAAGAAATAAATTACAAACTTGAGAATTCCCACTGAACAAGAAATGGCAGCAAGTGAAATCGGAGTTATTAAAAAAAGACCCCCAACTAGAACTTGTAGAAATGAAAAACACAGTAACTGTAAACTCATCAATGGATGGCTTTAACACTTTAACAGAAGCTTCAGGGAGAATTTGTGAACTGGAAGATAGGTCAAAAGCAATTAGCCTTGCACATAAATTTAACAACTTAAATGAAAGAGATCAATTTCTCAAAAATCATAAACTACCAAAATTCAATGTATATTAGATTGTCTGAATAGTTCTATAGCTGTTATTGAATTTATAATTGAAAAGCTTCTGAAAATAAATACCTAGGATGGTTTTACTGAAGAATTCTACCAAACATTTCAAGAAACATTAGTACCATTTTATACCATCTCTTCCAGAAATGGGAAAAGCAGGGAACCCATCCTAATTCATTTTATGAGGCCAATATTATTTTGGTACCAAAACCAGACAGGACAGGGTGAAAAAAAACTACAGTGTGTAAAACTACGAATTTAGCCACAAAATCCTCAATAAAATATTAGCAAATTGAATACAGTACTATATAACAAGAATTACACAGCATGGCCAAGTGGAGTTTATTCCAGATATACAAGGCTGGTTCAACACTTGGAAGTGAATCTGTGTAATCCTCATAACGAGAGGCTGAAGAAAAAAATGTATTATCGTATCAATTGATGCAATTGAGGAAAGGCATTTGAAAAAATTCAACACCATTCATGGTAAAAACTGTCAGTATACCAGGAATAGAGAAGAACTTCCTCAACTTGATAAAGAGCATCTACAAAAACCATACAGCTAACATAATACCTAATGGTGAGAAACTTAATACTTTCTTCCTAAAACAGGGAACAACTTAAGGATGTTCTCTCTGACTACTCTTATTTAACATAGAACTGGAAGTCCTAGCCAGCACAATACGGAAGAAAAGGAAATAAAAAGCATACAGATTGTAAAGGAAAACATAACCCCCTATTTGTAGATGAAATGATTGTGTAAAAATCCCAAGGTATCTACGGTGTGGGGGGGTGCGGGGATGTCCTGGACTTAGTAACGGAGTTCAGCAAGATCCCAGGTTACAAGATCAACACACAAAAGAAACCATCTGGAATGTAGCAGAGACGAAAAGGTGGAGAGAATTGACTGGGAAAAAATTAAGACCTGTTTAATCTGAGTTCCAGAAAGAGGGAGAAAATGACACAGAGGCATAGCTGAAGAAAAACAGATGATAATTTCCCAGAATTGATGTAAGATACCAATCCACAGATAATTGGAATCCAGACTTTCAAGCAAGGAACCAAAAAAGAAAAGAAAAAAATCCTATCCCTGAGAATGAAATCACAGAGCCTTGAAAAATGGATGTAGCCCGAGGCAGAGAAGTAAGCATGGGGCAAGTGAGAACAAAGTTAACAACATTGAACTTAATGAAAAAAGTTAATACATAGTCCTTAACACTTGCAAAGCAGCTACATCAAGTGATTTACTCTTAATACAGCAATTGCATTAGGTAGGTACTATTATCACCTCCATTTTACAGATATATAAGTTGATACAAGTGAAATTTAGTTACTGTTCCAAGTGCCGTTTATCGATCAATGGTAACAGTAGAATTTTGAGCAAGGGCAATGGAAGTCATTAAAAAGTTTTAACCAGAAGAGTGGCACCACATGTTTTCCAAAAACAAATCATCCAGGCACCACCGTGGAAAATTGATTAAAGGGAGCTGAGGGAGCAAACAGGAGGCTGTTGCAACAATGTAGCCAAAAACAGGGAGGGCCGGGTAGAATGAAGGCTGCGGCAGGGAAAAGCAGACGGATTTGCGGGCTCTGCCGGAAATGTCCACAGGACTTGGTTTGGATTAAGGGGGTTAAGGAGAGTGAGGAGGATACTCAGGTTTCTGACTTGGGCAGTTCGGTGGACAGGGAAAGTCATTCACTGAGGTGACTTTAAAAGTGTGTTTTTGGACACGGTGGACCTGTGGTGTACGTAAAGCCCAGCCGGCCGCCCAGGGTAGTAACGCGACTAGGTCCAAGAGCTGAGCCCGGTAACGCTCAGTCCGCTGCCCAGATCGCGGCGCGCGCCTCCGTAAACGCGCGCGCAGGCGCAGTGCGACGCGGGCGCCCCCTGGAGGGCGGCAGCGCGGAGGAACCGTCTTAAGCCGGGCGCTGCCGCCGCCCGCCTCAGCCCAACATGGCGATGCATAACAAGGCGGCGCCGCCGCAGATCCCGGACACCCGGCGGGAGCTAGCGGAGCTCGTGAAGCGGAAGCAGGAGCTGGCGGTGAGGAGCAGGCACTGGGGGCGGCCGGGTGGGGGGCCCCAGGCCGTTACTCCGCGGGCTCAACGGGTCCGGCGGCGGCCGAGGGTCCGGCGGCTTGAGGCCAGGCTGCGCCTTCCGCGGCCTGCCGGCGCCTCGGCTTCCCGGCCGTGCGGATCCGGAGCTCGGAGCCGCGGCCGGGGTGCGGGGCGCGAAACCGGAGACGGGGAAGAAGACGAGGGGGGCCAGGGGCGTGCGGGAAGGATGGCGCCCGGGGTGCGGGGCGTCTGTGTGGGAGCCCTCGGAAGGCGAGTGTCCGCGGCCTTGCGGGGAGGCGGGTGAGGGCGGGCGGGTCGGTGATCTTGGAGCGGTGGGGGCGGGCGTGTCGGCGGTCGGTGGGAGACTGGTTCGGGCTCGCCCTCGGGCTTTGAGGGGCTGGGGTCGGAGGCGGGGGCGGGAGGGACACGCAGTCATCCAGCTGCGCTTTGGAGGATGGAGGGGGCGCGTGTCCTTTTGGGAGCGGAGATCCGTTGAATACGGTTTTAATGTGCAGGGTTGTGATGTGTTTGGGAACGTCGAGAAGGTGACAGGCGAGGGGAGAGGCCTCAATCTAGAGAATTGTGACAGGCACCCAGAGCCCCATGCACCCAGGGGGCTAACGCTCCCTCCCCCTGCGTTTTGGCTTAGGCACCGGGGAGGCCTGTCTCACCTGAAGCTGTCCTTCTAGGTTTCCATAGCAACTGGCAGCCCAGGGCCTCCCTTTCTGAGCCTGTCGGGAGGGAAGCGAGTTGGCGCTGGAAGGCTGCTCGTGTTCACCCTTCCCTCTCCTCGATAGCAGGGCCTTTTATGCGTGGGCGTGGGGGGTGGCTGCTCATCTTCTGCCTAAGCCGCGGTTCTTGACAAAGGGATTCTATGAACCCTCTGAATTATATGCAAAATTTTGCATGTGTGTACATTTTTCTGGGGACAGACTCTATACATTACATTCTGTTCTCAAAGGGATTTAACAAGACAGGTCTAGACTATCTAGTCCGAAACAGCCTTCCTCTATCTTACATCTCTCCACAAGGGTGGTAACAGTGTTGAACTTGAGTTTTTTAGTATCAAGAGTTCAGTTTGGTCAGACCTAATGTTTTCATTTAAAAGACATTATTTCCTTTTTTTTTTTATCTCTCAGGAGACACTGGCAAACTTGGAGAGACAGATATATGCTTTTGAAGGAAGCTACCTAGAAGACACTCAGATGTATGGCAATATTATTCGTGGCTGGGATCGCTATCTGACCAACCAAAAGTGAGTGTTAAAAGCCTGTAGTGTTTGCATTGTGCTCCCCCCACCCCCTACCCCCCCACCCCCCAATATTTGGTAGCAACTTTACAGGGAAATGGTAGTAAAGTCATGGTGTGGAAAGTAGTCTGGGTTTGAACTTGAACTCTGGCTCAGCCTCTGCTCACTGAGTATCTTGGACAAATCCTTAATCTGTAACATAGGGAAAGTCAAGCTTATCGAACGGGGTTGTGTGAGGCTTAAATAATTCACCGTATGACAGTACCTTGTGTAACAGTACTCTTCCTGTTTTCCACATTTTAATCAGTCATGAGTTCCACCTCACAGTATTTGCCATACCTTGTGTGCCAACTGTACCACAATTTATTTAGGACTGTTATCCTTGAAAACTTTCCAAACTTTTTGAAAATCTTCCAGTCTATAGGAAAATTAAGAGACCAGCACATGTACACTTGCTACCCTTAACCTGTGTTCACCAATTGTTAACATGTTGTCACGTTAACTTTTTCTTTCCCTCTCTTCTGTATCTCTCCCCTTTAATATGCACATACACAAACCCTTTTCTGTGGTGAAGTTGTTTTAGACATTGTCTTGTAGAATATCCCAATTCTGTATTTCTCTTTTTGTGACCAGGTGAGAGAGCCTTTAAATGCTCTTGGCAAAAATGTTGCTGAAGTGGTTCGTGTTCTCTTGTTTACCTCTATTTTATCAGGAGGCACATGATGTCATATTGTCCAATTATGGTTGCTGCTAAGTTTGATCATGGGATTTCTCCATTGTAAAAGTTCATTTTTTCTCTTTGCAATTAAGAGTAGTTTGGGAATTTAGTACTTTTAGACATTGTGAATATACTGCTATCCCAAATTTTTATTCAGTAGTTTTAGTATCTGTTGTTGATTCTTGTCTGAATCATTTATGATACTGGAGGTTGGAAAATGGTGATTCTAATTTTACTATTCCTTTTACATTTATTACTGGCATTCTTAAGAGTTTTCCCCATTTAATTTTCTTTCTGTTTCATTCTGTCTCTCTTTAGCATTACTACAGGCTCATGGTGTGTTGGGATCTAGTACTGTCACTTTTGTATTATAAAGGTCTATTCTGTTTTTTAGTGTAAATTGATTTATTGAAATATACTCACAGGAAATGCACAAATCATAAATATACAGCTCAGTGATTTTTCACAAAGTGAATGCACTCATCATTATCCTTTTTAATGTTTAGTTGTTTCAGACGTGGCCAGTGGGAGCCTCCTCAGGCTGATTCCTTTGTCCTTTTGACAGGACCCTTTTAGTCTTTGAGCACTTTGCTTTCTGTCCCAACAAGATGTCTCAGACTCACCTTGTCCTTTTCTTGTCCCAGATCTGATATCAGCCGTTTCTCTAAGGAACTCTGGTTCTTTAAATTTTTTAAATTGTTTAATCTGAGTTAAACATTTTTAATTGTTACGGTTGTTTAATCTGTTAAATAGAAACACTTCATATCACTAGTCTTTGCTGGTTGTTTTTAAAAATATGCATTAAAATAAATACATATGGGAATGGAAATGATTGTGAACCACTAAAGTAATGTTTCACAACTGAGCACCTTCCATATGTTGAAAAACATCATTGTCTATATATAGGCAGTTAGCATGACGGTCACTCTGTTCAATCCAAGTGGTGTGGAGGAATTTCTGTATTTAGTAATTAAAAAAAAAAGGTTCCTTTTGTCTGTCCTGGGGCATCCTCAGCTTGAGCTATAGACATAGCTCTGTGCTTACAATGAGCTTCTTCTGTGTGTTATAGAAACTCTAATAGCAAAAATGATCGAAGGAACCGGAAGTTTAAGGAAGCTGAGCGGCTCTTCAGTAAATCCTCGGTTACTTCAGCAGCTGTAAGTGAGGTGGGGGGGTCTTTTCTGTGGCTCATTGTTGAGCAAGGCCTCAGTTAAATGTCTGTGAGTGAGTTTTGTCTTTCCCTTCTGTCTGTGAGTGCTCTCCTGAGGTCTGATAATTTTTGTAGTAATTATAGTAATAATTACTGTGGTAGATAATTTTGTGGTTTTTTTTTTTAGGCAGTAAGTGCATTGGCAGGAGTTCAGGACCAGCTCATTGAAAAAAGTAAGCTAATTTTTTTACTTTTTCATCAATTTATTTTTAAGCTACCGTAATCCCTGTTTAGACCTCGTATAACTGTGTCCAAATGTGTAAGCAAAGATTGCATCTCCTATACTCTTGCCTTGTCTTTCTAGAAGTTAGGTATCCTTTTGGGCATCCCTAAGCATGTCTTTGCTTTGAGGAAAAAGCTATCAGGTCCTTCCTGCCTCTTCCTGCCACACGAAGGTTGACTCTAGCTGCTCAGAGACACAAAGATAGTCTTCGCTTCTGATAAGTCTTAGGGAGTTTTTTCAGTTCAAAATAACCCCAAAACCAAAACCAAGCCTTTATCATGGAAAATTGAGACATAGCTAATAACCCCCACCCCTCTTAGGGAAATCTGATCCTATAAATGAAATGTATCTATGTGTTCTTAAATATACAATGGAGAGTAGATAGTATTTACTTTGTAAAATAATTATATCAGTCTCTGTAAGTAAGCCACACAGTCTAATTCTCTTCTGAGTTCCAGTGATGGGATATAGATCTGAATGTTTAGCTTTCTGAAGTGGGCTCAGTGTAGCTCTGTTGAATACCCTCCTTGTGTGGAATGCATTGCATTACTTTGAAATACAACCTGCTTTTTTGTAGTGTGTCTGTGTACTTCTTTCAGATGGTATATCTTGTGGGATCCAGTTCTTTTGTTTGCACCAGGGCAATGGTTTGAGGAAGAGGGATTTTGGTAGTTTGGGAATTAGAACTACTTAGTGACTTCCATTATTCTCTCTGTGTTCAGATTTCTAAACTTTTAGCTCTATTGCTAACCTTTGTCCTGAGCTGTAGTCATGCATTTCTAGGAAATTCTAGAAAATGTCTTTTAGATATTTTTACTTTGATATTTAAACTCAAACATTTTGTCTAAAATGAACTGTTCTATTTCCTACAAAACATATCTGCCCAGTTTTTCTGTTATAGTACTTCTATTCTCTCTCATTTAAAACTTCACAGGCATCTTTTGACTCCTTTCTGTAAGCTTGGTCAATTTTACCAAGCCCCTTTGATTTCTTTTTCTCTATGAATGTCAGTTAAATCTCATTTCTTTTCAGTTAATGCCACTTCTAGAATGTGGAGCCATTATCTTCTGCTTTTTAGAATAACAAAACTGGTTAAGGAACATTCTGGAACCCACTTTTGAGTTGAGATGGAATGATGTCTGACTGCTCAGTTTTCACAAGAGCCTATAATCCTGCACCTAGCAGAGTGGAGAGTTCAGCATCTGGCTCTACTTAACTATCCACATAGAATAGCTGCCCCTTGGCACTTGTCAGGAAAAGATTCTTAAAGCCACTGCTTTCAGAAACTTGACTGAGACAAACATATTAAAGATTCTCTGAAGCATATGCACGCTACCCGTTTTCCTAAGATCTTCCCCTGAATTGAGCCACCCCTGTAATGCATCGTATTGGTACTCCTTGATCTTTCCTGTAAAGTTGCATTTGATGAATTATGCTTTGGTCCTATTAAATGTGTCACTGTATTTATTGTGAGAATATGTTCCAAATGTTATGATCATTACTGCTTTCTCTTTAGGAATAGTGGTTTTTCCTGAACAACTGGTTGGTTTTTACCTAAAATCTTGTGATGGATTATTTCTTTGTTATAGGTACTAAAATGTTTAAAACCAGATTTGTGGTTCTCTAGAAAGCATATAGGAATTTACAGCACACATTTTGGGAATGAATCTTAGTACTGCATTCAGCTTATGTAACCCTTGTAATCCTCTTTGTTCTGCTTATCTCATTTTGAATTTATTTTATTGGATTTCATTATATGAATCTTAGTAAATTACCTTGAATTCTTTTTGGAATAAGCAAAGTATAGAGAATTGCATAAATAGTGGGAGTTCATTGATTCAGATAGTCAGAGCACCTTTAAAGTAATTCTGTTGTATCTCAGTACCTCCATCATCACCACTTACACTGCTATATTTTAAGATTTTATTTTCATCTCGATTTTCTGCAGTAAACTACTATGTGTCATAAGTATGAATTTCTTTTTATTTATTTGGCTTGGGGTTTTTTGGCCTTCTGGAAACTGGTTTGGTTTTTTTTCACCAAATCTGGAAAATTCCCAGCTATTACCTTATCAGATACTGTTTTTACTCCATACTGTCTCTCCTCACCTTTTAGTACTCTGATTAAATGTATGTTAAACTTTCCCATTTAATCCTTTATGTGTCTTACTATCTTTTTCTTATCTTCTGTCCTTTTGCTTCTGCTTTGCCTACCAGTTCACTAGTTCTCTTTTCAGTTGGGTCTGACTTGCTGTTTAACCTTCCCTTTATTTTTAAATCTTTTATTACTTTATAATTTCCAGAAATTCCACTTATTTCTAAAATCTGCTATGTAATTTTTCAGTAGTTTTCTCTTTGTCAGACTTGTGTTTTACTTCTTTAAGCAGAATAAGCCTAGTTGTTTTGTAGTCTGTGTTTAATTTTAATCTCTGAAGCCTTTAAGAACCAGTTTCTGTTGTCTGGTGCTTTGACTGGTTATTACTCATAAAGTCTAATTTCCCTTTGTGCTTAGTTATCTTTGTTTACCACTCATTGTACATTGTAATTAAAAGTATTTGTAGAATAATTTGAGGGCTAGGATGCAGGTATTGTCTTCCAGAGAAGACTTTATGTTTGCTTCTGCTAGGTGCTCAGGCCTCTAAACTTAGTTCAAGACTTGAGGGTCCCTGGAATTCCCAGGTTATTTAAACCAAGCTTTACTTCCATGAGAGGAATGGTCTACTTTGCCTTTCACTCTTTTTCCTTATTACAGAATCTCTTCAATGTCTCAGAATTTCTGTATTAACAAATCTTTTCAGAGTCACTTCTGTGTTTTTGATCTTTGATGACGATGAAGTAAACATTCTGTTAGAATTTTGAGTTGCGTATTCTCGAGGATTTTGGAGTTTTGCACTTTGGTCACTTTTTCCCAAACTATTCTGAAAATTTACCTGAAAAATGCCTTACTTTCTGGTTCCTTTGGCTTCTTATATACCTAAATAAGAATAATAAAGTGGATTAGGATGGTCCCCAAAGGGGAATTTTCTGCAAATTAGTTATCATTGAGTATTTTCATAAAAAGAGTAAAGTAAATGAAAAACAGGCAAATTTTATCCAGTTTCCTTTAAAGGGTCAGCACAGTCTGTGTGTTTGTTTTACTGGACTTCTATGAACCCTTCACCAAACTAACTCTCTCTTCAGTGCTCATGTCACTGCAGTGGGTAAGAGGCCAACTGCGTGGAGAGGTTTTCCGCTGTCTCCCTTTCCTCCTCTCAAGCTTTTGTGCTGATTATTGGGATTATTCAGTAGAGTATCTCCTTTGTAGGTTTATTAAATTTAAATAAAATCTGGCATTCTTTATCTTTTATGTCAGAGGCAAGAAACTTAGGTGTCTTTTCATGGTGGCAGCATTGTATGGCTGACCGCCTTGTGGCTGCACTGTAAAGTAATGTGACCCAGCCTTTCTGCTCTCACTCCTCTTCTTTTGCCATGAGCCAAACAAGAAAATTGTTCTTACTTTGTGGTCTCGCTTGTTTAGTCTCGTCTTCCTCGCTCTAGTCCCTCTTGTAAACCACTTCTAGCCTGATAAGCCTAAAACATGGGTTTGAACAGAGAACTCAGTAAATATTTATTGTTTGATGTCACTTCTCTGTTCGGAAATTCTTGATGACTTCACCTTATGACCTGCTAGCAACTGTTCTATTGCAGATAGTCTTTACTATTTGTTTAGAATTTGACTTGCATGTTTGAAGATTTCAAGGATATTGAAGTTTGAACATTTACTATGTTCCAGACACCAAACAAATACTTGCATTATTTTATTAAATCCTTAAAGCTACTCCTTGAAGATAGGTAGCGATTATAATAAGCTCCTTAAAAGTAGGGAGCATTGCTGTAGCTCCAGCATCTGACCCAGTGCCTTATCCATAAGAATCCCTAGTTTACAGGTGGAGAAACAGGCTCATTTTAAGCAACAAGTCAGCTCTCTTAACCATCACCTCATACTCTCTCTCTTGATAGAAACCCTCAGTCTGACACTGATGACTCCTCTTAGTTTGCTACTCCTTTTCACCTCTCATTTCTCAGGCGCTCTCTCTGAGATGTTTGTTTCATTTGTCTTAAATATCCCTTGTGTTTCCTCACCTCTACACTTTCGCTCATACTCTCATTTGTGCTTATTTTGGCTTCTCATTTTTCTCACTTTTTAAGGTCTGGTTTAAATTCTGTTCCCTCAGTAAGGCTTTTTCTGAGTAATCCACTCTATCTTCTCTGACTCCCCTGATACTTAATATCCATATCAGTCCTTGGGCTGCTACATCTGTTATTGCCTGGATGTTACCTCTTCAGAGAGGTTACACAGGTAGATTCTCCATTCATAGGGCTTTGATCAATTTATACTGTTTTGTATATGTTTGCAGAGGTGCTTAGACACATACACTGCCTTATACAATGTGACTAACTCATTCATTTACTCAATACTTCCGTATCAGCTGGCCCCAAATGAATAAACAGTTGGTTTTTCTGATCAACATCTTTTAATAGAATTGTACCATAAAATTTGCTGTATCTAACTTGCTTTTCTTGTCTTCCACCTTTTTAGGTAACCCCTCTCTGTGTCCAGCCCCTGCACAGTTAGTCTGTGCCCCTTCTGTCATCCTGTATCTGATGCAAAGTTTTTGTGACTTCATGCTCCACCAGGCTGTTTCCTCCCTAGCCAGGGCCTCTGCAATTTGCATATTCAGAGATGACATTTTTTACCTAAATAAAAATAGGACTGGGTATGGGAGAGGAAGGCTGTCCTGACCATACTTCTGCATCTTAGATTCTTCTTTTTATATTTCATTTGATGTTTTTTTTAAACTGTAAAAGTAATACAATATCATTATGCTAAATCAAGCTAAATAAGAAAAAGGTCAATTACCATCTGTTCTGCTTCAGTCCCAACTTTGTGAGGTAACCAACAGCTCTCTGTATGTCCTAACACATCTTTCTGGACACACAAACACACACACACACACAGAGTTGGAAGTTTTTTTTTTTATAGAGAAATTGGATCTAACTGCATATTACCTGCTTTTTAACTTACTGTATCACATATACCCCTGCCAGCTCAGTGCCTACAGAGAATGGCAGGGTAGAGTAGCGACTGAGAACCCAGACTTTGGAGTCAAACCATCTGAGTTCAAATCCCAACTCTATACCTTATGAGCTGTGTGACCTTGACAGGTTTCTTACTCTCTCTAGCCCTCAGTTCCTTTCTCTGTAAAATGGGAATAATAATTGTAGAGGTTTTGTGAGGGCTCTGTGTAGTAATTAAAATGTGTAATTAATTTAAAGTGTGTGGAACAGTGCCTGGCTTATAGTAAGGACTGTGTGTGTTACTTGTTGTCATCTTACTTTCTTTTTCAAAGTCTAGTTGTGCCTCCTGATGAATATTCCCACTGTCTCTATTTTCCCCACTCTGAGCAATGTCACAGTAAACTTCCTACACATATCCTTTTTTGTAATGGAATTCTTATTTCTGTATAGTAGTGTCCCAGAAGGAGAATTAATGTGCCAAAGGGTAATTTTCATAAATAAATCCCAATTACTTTCTATGATATGATGAGAAATACATACTTGGTCTTTGTCCCCTTTTCTGGCACACAACTCCTAAAACCCTTGGAATCTCCAGGGAGGTAAGAATAACTCTTCTGTTTGCTAATGCGATGACCGGTAGCTGGGGCCCCTATATAGCTTCAGGACGGGGCTGTTTGCCATAAAGAACAAGCCTAGATTAGAAATTTAGAAATTTTAGCACACCCCTCAAACCTCCAGGTAGGGGAGAGGAGCTGGAGATTGAATTAATTATCAATGGCCTGTGATGTAATTAATCATGCCTCCATAATGGAGCTTTGATTAAAAACCCCTAAGTGATGGAGTTTCTGTTGGTGAACACAGTGAGGTGCTGGGAGGGCATCCCAAGAAGGCGTGGAGGCCCCACTCCCCTCACCCATACCTTGCTTGTGCTTCTCTTCTATTTGGCTGTTCCTGAGTTGTATCTGTTACAATAGACAATAGTAGTGTTTGGGAGTTCTGTGAGCTATTGTAGCTAATTATCAAATCCAGGGATGGGGTTATGGATACCCCTGATGTATAGCTGACTGGTCAAAAGAATAGGAGGCCTAGGACTTGCAACTGGTGTTTGAAGTGGGGGGCACTTTTGTGGGACTGAGACCTGGGGGTCTTACCTAACTCTGCTATTAGTATCAGTATAGAATTGAATTGTTGGTGTCTAGACAATCAGAGAATTGATTGTTGGTGTTGGAAAACACCCTAGACTTTCCAAAAAGAATATTTCTAGTCACATTCCTAAAGTATAGCTTGGGAGGGTCTGTTAAAAATATAATGGGGATAATCACCTCACACCAGTAAGGATCGCCACCATCCAAAAGACAAACAACAACAAATTTGGCAAGGTTATGGAGAAAGGGGAACCCTCCTACACTGCTGGTGGGAATGTAAATTAGTTCAACCATTGTGGAAAGCAATATGGAGGTTCCTCAAAAAGCTCAAAATAGAAATACCATTTGACCCAGGAATTCCACTTCTAGGAATTTACCCTAAGACTACAGCAGCCCAGTTTAAAAAAGACAGATGCACCCCTATGTTTATCACAGCACTATTTACTGTAGCCAAGAAATGGAAGCAACCTAAGTGTCCATCAGTAGATGAATGGATAAAGAAGATGTGATACATATATACAATGGAATATTATTCAGCCATAAGAAAACAAATCCTACCATTTGCAACAACATGGATGGAGCTAGAGGGCATTATGCTCAGTGAAATAAGCCAGGCAGAGAAAAACAAGTACCAAATGATTTCACTCATATGTGGAGTATAAGAACAAAGAAAAAAACTGAAGGAACAAAACAGCAGCAGAATCACAGAACCCAAGAATGGACTAATAGTTACCAAAGGAAAAGGGACTGGGGAAGATGGGTGGGAAGGGAGGGATAAGGGGGGGAAAAAGAAAGGGGGATTACAATTAGCATGTATAGTGTGGGGGGGCACGGGGAGGGCTGTGCAACACAGAGAAGACAAGTAGTGATTCTACAGCATCTTACTACACTGATGGACAGTGACTGAAATGGGGTTTGTGGGGGGGACTTGGTGAAGGGGGGAGCCTAGTAAACATAATGTTCCTCATGTAATTGTAGATTAATGAAACCAAATATATATATATATATAATGGGGATATAATAAGGGGAAAAATGATTATGATTACTTTCTAACTCTTTATTAAAGTGAATTTTGAATTTATACAAATAAAGTCAGTAAATAATAAACCTCTATGTGCCCATCACAGTGCCTCAGAACCATCAAAATGTGGTCAGTCTGGCCCTATCCACACCCTACCTACTCTCACTTCCACCACCTGTATTATATTAAAAATCCCAGACATCATACTGTTTTTTCCTGTATATATTTCAATATATATCTCCAAATGATATGTATGTAGTTTTTTATTGTGGTTAAAAGTACTAAATATGAGATCTACAGATTTTTAAGTGCATAATAATTCAAGTAATGTTATCTTTTGGCACAGTGTTGTACAGCAGATTTCTAGAGCTTATTCATATTGCATAACTTAAACTTTATACTCATCAAACAGCAACTCCCCATTTCCCTCTACCCTGGCCCCTGGCAACCACTGTTTTACTCTCTGTTTCTGTGAGTTTGACTGTTTTAGGTACCTTATTATAAGTAGAATCATGCAGAGTTTGTCGTTCTATGACTGGCTTATTCCACTTAGCATAATGTCCTCCAAGTTCATGTTGTAGCAGATGAGAGGATTTCCTTATGTTTTAACACTGAGTAATATTCCATTGTATGTGGAGCCCACATTTTCTTTATCCATTCATCCACTGATGGACATTTGGATAAGTATCCAGAAGAAGGATTGCTGGATCACATAGTCTTCTATAAATGATAGGTTCTTAACACTACAATCACTCACCACCCCCCAAAAAAAACCCCAATGAAAGATGTATGAGTACTGTATTTCTTTCTAATGCTGAATAATAGTCCATTGTATGGATATACCACCTTTTATTTATCCATTCATCAGTTGATGGCCATTTGGGTACTATGAATAATACTGCTGAGAATATTCTTGACAAAGGTTGTGCGAACATGTTTCATTCTTGGGTATATACCTTGGAGTGGACTTGCTGGGTCATTTGGTAACTTTGTTTAAACTTTTGCCAAACTGTTTTCCAAGGTGGCTATACTATTTTATATTACCCATCAGCAATGTATGAGGTTCCAATTTCTCCACATCCTCACCAACACTTGTTATTGTTTCTCTTTCTGTTATAGCCATCCTAGTAGGTGTGAAGTGGTATCTCACTGTGGTTTTGATTTGCATTTCCCTAATGACTAATGATGTTGAACATCTTTTCATATATATGCCTCTGGACCATTTGTGCATCATCTTTGGAGAAATGTTCAAATCCTTTGCTGATTTTTAAACTTTTTAATCTTTTTATTATTGAGTTTTAAGAGTTCTTTGTATATTCCAGATATATGTCCTTATCAGATATATGATTAGGAAATATCTCTTCCATTCTGTGGGTTTTTTTCTTACTTTCTTGGTGAAATCATTTATATATATATTTTTGTATATATATATATAATTTCTCTTTTGTCATGCTTGCTTTTGTGGTCATATTTAAGAAGCCATTTGCTTAATATAATGGATTCTAAGAATTTTACACTTCTAGCTCTTACATTTAGGTCTGTTATACATTTTGAATTAATTGTTGTGTATGGTGTCAGATAGAGGTCCAACTTCATGCTTTTATATGTGGATATCCAGTTGTCCCAGCATTACTTGTTAAAAACACTGTTTTCCTCACGGAATTGTCTTGCAACCCTTTTTGAAAATCAATTGACTATAAATGTAAGGCTTTAATGTCTGGACTTAGAATTCTGTTCTCTTCATCTATATGTATATTCTTGATTGCCAGTACCGCACAGTCTTGATTACTGTAGTTTTGTGTAGTAAATTTGAAGTTCATTTGTTAAGTTTTACATGAAATCAGTTTTCCTGAACTTTTGAAGGGCAGAGTTGGTCAGTATATTTTTTTTAGTTTCTTTTTTTTTTTATTTTATTTATTTTATTTATTTTTATTTTTATTTTTTTTAATAATTATTTTTTATTGAAGGGTAGTTGACACACAGTATTACATTACATGAGTTTCAAGTGTACAACACAGTGGTAGAACATTTATATACATAATTCTAGGTTCCGGCTATCACCCTACCAGGCTGTTACAATATCTTGACTATATTCCTTATGCTATACATTACATCCCGGTTACTAATTTATTTTACCATTGGAAGTCTGTCCTTTTTTTTTTTTTTTTTTTTTTGTGAGGGCATCTCTCATATTTATTGATCAAATGGTTGTTAACGACAATAAAATTCTGTATAGGGGAGTCAATGCTCAATGCACAATCATTAATCCACCCCAAGCCTAATTTTCGTCAGTCTCCAATCTTCTGAGGCATAACAAACAAGTTCTTACATGTAGAACAAATTCTTACATAATGAATAAGTTACATAGTGAACAGTACAAGGGCAGCCATCACAGAAACTTTCGGTTTTGCTCATGCATTATGAACTCTAAACAGTCAGTTCAAATATGAATACTCATTTGGTTTTTATACTTGATTTATATGTGGATACCACATTTCTCTCTTTATTATTATCATTTTTAATAAAATGCTGAAGTGGTAGGTAGATACAAGATAAAGGTAGAAAACATAGTTTAGTGTTGTAAGAGAGCAAATGTAGATGATCAGGTGTGTGCCTGTAGACTATGTGTTAATCCAAGCTAGACCAGGGCAATAAGACATCCACGTATGCAGAAGATTTCTCTCAGAACAGGGGGGGTGAGGTTCTAAGCCTCACCTCTGTTGATCCCCAATTTCTCACCTGATGGCCCCCCTGCGACTGTGCCTGTCTTAGGTTGTTCCTCCCTTGAGGAATCTTACCCGTCTCTGGCTAACCAGTCATCTTCCGGGGCCATACAGGGAAATGTGAAGTTGGTAAGTGAGAGGGAAGCCTTATTGTTTGAAAAGGTTAGCTTTTTACTTCTTTGCATATTTATGCCCTGTGGCTTCTATGCCCAGCATTTGTCTTGAGGTATCTTTACCACTTGGAAGATTTATGATACTCGGTAAATTTGATATGAGGCACGAATTCTATTTAAGGGTTGTAATTAGGAAGGAAGAAGAAAAGCTATAGAAGTAGCAGGCGGAAGAAAACATGGGAAGATTGATTATTTCTTTGACATATCTTCTTGTAGAGTAACTTCAGCTTATATAGGTTTTAAGCTACTACTTAAATTGCGCACACACATTAACATAATAGGAGTATAGTTACATAACCAAAGCATATCTGTAATTACCAGCCATCTCCAGTGAAACCAAGAAAACCATTAAGGCACCTTAGGCATTTGTGAAAACTTATCTATGATATGGTGGATATTGTCCAACTGAACTTGAACAGTCTGAGAGAAATCAGACAAATTAAAACAACCCATTCCTGGGGACTGTTCACATGCCATATGTTCTTTTAACAGTAAATAGTCTGTAGTTGTAAGACTTTGGAGCGCTACAATTTGCACTTCTCCAAATTCTTGGTTGAGTTCCAACAGTATAGATCCAGTCAAATTTGTTGTTTTACTGTATGCACAGGCCAGCTTAGATATCTCCTTCCTCATTCCCATGGCAAGTCCAGGAACTGGTGGGATGGGTGCATCTACAGCTGTAGCAGTGCGTGGATCTTTGTTGGGGTTTTTTGATGATCATCTTCTGGCATGAGTCTTCCAGAGAGTGCAGATGTTGGAAGTTCTTTTTCATATCGTATCTTAGTTCATTTTCGGGGTAGCCCAATTAGGCTTTGATCCTCTGTATAAACACAAACAGACCCTTTGCCTACACTTTTATATGCCCTTTATACCCTTGTGTAGAACTCGTTGGAGGTTACCACACAGGAACTGCCCTTTTTTTTTTTTTTTTTGCTTTGTTTTTGGTATCACTAATCTACACTTACATGACGAATATTATGTTTACTAGGCTCTCCCCTATACCAGGTCTCCCCTATAAACCCCTTTACAGTCACTGTCCATCAGCATAGCAAAATGTTGTAGAATCACTACTTGCCTTCTCTGTGTTGTACAGCCCTCCCTTTTCTCCTACCCCCCATGCATGTTAATCTTAATACCCCCCTACTTCTCCCCCCCTTATCCCTCCCTACCCACCCATCCTCCCCAGTCCCTTTCCCTTTGGTACCTGTTAGTCCATTCTTGAGTTCTGTGATTCTGCTGCTGTTTTGTTCCTTCAGTTTTTCCTTTGTTCTTATATTCCACAAATAAGTGAAATCATTTGGTATTTCTCTTTCTCCGCTTGGCTTGTTTCACTGAGCATAATACCCTCCAGCTCCATCCATGTTGCTGCAAATGATTGGATTTGCCCTTTTCTTATGGCTATTTTTTTTAGTTTCTAGAGCTCCCTCTTCTGTTATTTTCATGAAGGGTTCAAAAATAGGATTTCATGATTTCTGAGATATGGTTCTGTCTGTTTTCTCTGCTTTTATGGGAACTTCTCTTTCTTTCATTTCTTGTATCCATGTGTTGCTCAATTTGAAATCTCTTCCCAGTAATTTATAATACAGACATGAAAAGAAGAAAACTGGGCTCTGTCCTGCTGTCCACATAACCCCTTTTAACAATTTTTAGAAACAGATAATGTACGTAGTTAGGATCCTTTAGTGGCTCGGTGAAGTGAAAGTCTTCCCCTGTCCTATTAAGACTTTTAAGAAATTCTTTTCAGGGGAAAAAAGTATACATATACCAAAATACATGTGATTATTCTTAAAAATAAATATTTGAACATATTGTTCTTGAACTTGCTTATTTAGTATATATAAAGGATGTTTTAAAATTGGGAATATGTGTCAGCTAAAGAGTATTTTAAATAATATTCTTTTAAAATATCTTTTAAAATAATATTCTTAAGATGTCTCAGAATAATTCAGGTAATGGAGCTCCTCTTCTCTTGGGCCCTTTTCTTGATAGAAAGACAGGATTCCTGTACAATTTGGGGGAAGGAACTGGAGCCAGCTATAGGATTTTTTCCCAAGGTCATCACTCACCTACCAAAGACCTTTCTAATGTTTTTGGTAATGCTTCTTGTATAATTATTAATCTCATTAGTGTATTCTATTTTTAAATAACCTTCACGTGGTGAGTTTATCCTGGTTGTATGGTCCCATCTCCCAGCTGTCCTTAGATCTCTTGCCTCTGGTTACACTGTTTCAGATTACATGTTTTTCAGGAACTCTGGTAACTCTGGTGCTTTAACTATATGTATCTTCTCTGTCAACATACATTTTCCTGTCTGTTAGAATGTATGGTCCTTGAGGATAGGAATTAGCCTTTACCTACATATTAGTGCTCAAAAAATCTTTCCTGGCTGAGGGACAAATTGTCTGAGGAGTACTGATGATGGTTCTGGGGACTTGTGTTTATTCCCTCCAGGGGAGCCAGGAAGTGGGACGGAAAGTGATACTTCTCCAGACTTCCACAATCAGGAAAATGAGCCCAGCCAGGAGGACCCTGAGGATCTGGATGGCTCTGTGCAGGGAGTGAAACCTCAGAAGGCTGCTTCTTCTACTTCCTCAGGGAGTCACCACAGCAGCCATAAAAAGCGAAAGAATAAAAACCGGCACAGGTCAGTGGGAGGGCTCCCCTGCCCACTCCCTGCCTAGTTTCCATGACTATTGCTTTGAAGGGACTTCACTAGAATAGAAATTCTTTAGCATTGGTGCAGTCTTTCATTGCTGATGGAAAGAAATTCCTTTGGTCCAATGGAATGGGCTGTTTTCTCTCTGAGGGAGGATTTGGTGGGCATTAGATTCACCATGAAGGAGGACATCCGTTTCACTGTTTCTAGTGTAGAAGAATTTTATTCCATAAAAACTTTAATACAGTCACCTTGGAATCCTTTTAGAAGAGGACAAGGGGAAGTAGAAACAGAATCTGTGTAGTAGTACATGAAAAATGCCTCTAGAACATGATGGGAAGCTGCAAAGTGGGATGAAGTCTTTTGCTCTTCATCCTGACCCCTGCCTACTCATTCCTTTGTGGATGGAGAGAACTGATACGACATGCTGTTTTTTTCCTTTTTAAATGAAAGTTTTTGATTGCTTATCATTTCTCTGTTTTTATGTATCTCTGCAGTATGCTGATTTCAGATGTCAGAGGAACAACATACAGTCTATAAGATATGAAAGTTCCATTCTAGATAATGTTTGTCCAGTGTTTTGTTTTTTTTTTGCAGTGCATAATGAGATAGAAATGACATCAGTGGACAGAGAGGTCAGGTGTCACCCAGAGAGGATTTTAGAATTCACTCTGCTTGGGGTTTGTATGATAATGCCGGGGCATTTTAACTCAGATAATTGAAACTTACACGGCTGCACTCAGAGAGGGTAATGCTTAGTTTGTAGAGTGGGGAATCTTGCCCTGACCTCAAACCTTCTCCTGAAAGGCATGAAAACCAGGTATCCATAGGCCAGCTCTTCTCCGTCGCCTGTCAGGAGCCTACATGCTGAGGAGATGAAAGGGGGCATGCAAAAAATGGGTGAGGTTTCCTGTCCAGTTTGCTTCTGGATTGGATTGCTTTACAAACCCATGGGACTTTCCTTCCTGCACCCAAGGTATTAAAATTGTTGGCTTTGTGGATATGGCACATGGGAGTAACTGCTTTGAGCCTCCCTCCTAGGCATCAACTGATTCTTTAAATCTTCTAACAATTTTTCTTTTCTATAGTGGTGGTGGTTTTTAGACTGCAGAAATAGTATTTCCTCTAATTAGTGACTAAGGACTGCTGCCTAACGGTTTTCTGCAAACTAAAGTTCCCCATGCCAGTCTCCTAAGTGCAGTGAGAAATAGCAAAAATTGCTTATCTTTTTTATTTGCAAGGCTATAGGTTATTTGATCACTGTCATAGGCCGCATGCTAGGTTTTCACAAACAATAGAGAACCATACTCTTAAAAATAATCTTTTAAACTGTAAAGGTCATGAAATGTCATACTCTGTGTTGCTTTTACAAAATTTACTCTGTCATTTTAAAGTAATGATTCTTTTCCTATTTCAGAGTGTCTAGAGTAGGGAGAAGATTCTCAGAAATTTCTGGGACATTTTTTCCATACTAATACAGTAGACCCTCTAGATAGCTATTGTTTATTTCAGATAATTCCTCATTTTCCTTTGTGACATGAACAACTGACTGATAAAAGGGAATTAGCCATTGAACCTTTCTTCTTCCAAGTTTCTAGTAGATTTCTATAGGAATACTTCCTACACTTTCTTCTCCCAGCCCAGTAGCTAACTCCTTCCAGAAAAATACTAGGATTTATAAAGATCTTTGATGTTAGTTATTGCTTTCACAAATGGTGTTTTCTGTTTGGAAAGCAAAACTGTTTTGTCATTCTCCTGGTTTATTATCTGGCTGGGCTTCTCCCTTGGCCTTAGGCATTCACCTGCCCCAAGGGAGCAGAATGGGGCTGATTTGCCGCCTTCCTAGGGTAAACAGGTTCAGTGCACCTGAATGGCACCTCAGTGGCCAGTTAAGATTCTCACATTCCTGCCATCTTTAGTCAGGAATTGTGTCTGGCCCAAATCCCTTTTCCCTGACAAATATGTCTTAGTGGGTCTGACACATTGGGGATGGGGCTGGTCCCTTTGTACACATTGTAAGGTTGCACCCAATACTTGTTTCCCCACCCAACCCCCCGACCGCCAATATGCCACACCCCATACAGTCAGATAAACTAAGTAGTAAATTATTTCAACAAATGTCTGAGTACCTACTATGTGCCAGGAACTGTTTAGTGGTGAGTAAAAGCAAAGTGCAAATAAATCTGGTACTGTAGTAGAAAGGAATAACTTGTGAATTTGTGCTGTTCAGGAATATTAAAGTTTATCAAATAATTTTAGCATTCATAAGTGATCACAGGGTTTTGAAATTTTACATTTTACAAGGTGTCAGAACATTAAGTCCCAATGTCTTTAAAGAAAAATGTTGAAATAACTTGAAGTTGTTCTTAAAGGTTTTTACTACTATACTAAACTCTAGAATTCTTCTAGGTAGTTTGTGAAACTTTCATTAAGCAGGTATAGTCTAATTTGTGAACAAAAAGTTAAGTTAGGCTGCAAGTTAAATATTTGGTAGTTCCTGGTTTGTACACTTAGTGTGTACTCTTTCCCAGATGACTTAAGTGAAACTGTTGCATAAGGGATATTGAAGTTAAGCCTTCTAGCTTCCCTCTTGCAAACATAGGCTAGGAGGAAGATACGCCATTTTGCATATTATTTTACCACCTATGTACAGTCTGAAAAGCTTTCGAGCCAGCTAAGTTTCTGGTGTCATACTGCAGGTTAATGTTTGCTTTGGAGGTCTGCCCAGACTACGATCTGTTAGCAGTGCCCCCAAATGGTCTCCTCTCTATACTGTTCCCATCCAGATTCCTGAGGCTTGGTTTCTTATGGATGTCAGCTTTCCTTTGTTTTAATAGGGGTGCTGCAGATTTTGGTGTTCCATAGTTCAGGCCCTGACATAAACAGTTAACTACCATCACCAATTCAGGAAGCAGAGATATATGGCTGTGCAGTTTCTTGAACAAGGCTATCACTGAAGTTTATTCATGGCTTCTAGGATGAGTGCTGTAGAAAATGAGTACCATATTCCTTGGACACACTTAGAACATAATATTTGAGTTAAAGGTTGTGAAATGTTTTCTTTTAAAAAAATGTATAATGTTTTTATCTTTTAGGGAAACTATATTATGCTGAGTTATTAGTATTATCTTCAAAGCACCTTTTGTTATATGACTAAACCCTTCTTTCTCTATTTCTATTAATGCTCTATTTATATTTTTCATTATAATTAAATATATAAAAAGTTCTAACTCTGAATCTGGCCTGTAGGTATCTAGTTTTCTAATGAAATAACTTTTCCTTTCATAGTCAGTTCTTCTGAGATGCCATCCATTGAGGGAAGGGTATCTCCCAACCACAGTCTTCGGTGCTTTGATGTTTGAAACTTCATGGCTTAAGATTCTTAAAGCTGATTTTGTTTCTACAAATCTTGCTAGGGTGGCTAATTGACTAATTTATTCAATTAGTGTATTAATTTCTATTGCTTTCTTCCTTTCAAATGCTGCCCCTCAGCCCGTCTGGCATGTTTGATTATGACTTTGAGTAAGTTTGATTTGAATTAGTATCTGTGCTGTGTTGTTTAGTGTGTAGAGATTGTGTAGAGACCAATATGCCTTTTTGAGACCTTTCTAACCCATAGTTTATCTGTTTAATTGTAGATATGTATATTAGGTTAGGCTGGGAAGTTTTTTTTAAAAACAGAAAAATGTGATGGAGGTAACATTTTATTTAATAACTTAAGCAAAATTAAGTAAACTTCATTTTGATACATTTTAATTTCTTTAAAAATAGATAACCTTTACTTTAATTCATATTTGAATCGATTTTCTGGCTTTGCTTCATAAGGAGATTAATAGTTTAAGATCTTGAAATTTTGCTTTGGAAAGACTTAAAAATTGAAATTTGTTTAATTTCTTTTGTGTTTCATGTCCAGAAATACAAACTCCTAGTCTGTTTCCTGTTCTTAGTCACTGTGTGTCTCAGTGATTATCAGTGGTATAGTTACAGAGCTGACATGGTAACTTAGAGCATGCCCTCTTAATCGAGCCTCTTTAATATATAATTTTGGAATAATTTCTAAAAATTATATGGCTTTTGGAACTGCTGTATATTTCTTCTTGAGTCATGTAAGTGTGCCTTGCGGCAAGAGTATCTGCTCATGTTTTTAAATACTAGTTTAATACTATTTGGGTAAACAACTCAATATGACATAGTCTAATGAAGAATGTGGATTTTACTTAACCAAATAGTTTTTGTTATAGCTTGTGTCCTATACAGTAGCTCATTCTTGGACCCTTTTTCTGTAAATTAAAATGCAACTATCTTTTATCTTTTCTATCACAGGATTGATCTGAAGTTAAACAAAAAACCACGAGCTGTAAGTATCAGCCATATCCTTTCAGAGAGGCTGGTAATTTTGTAGATGATTAGAAAAATGTATTCATTTTCAGAGCTTGAGCTTGAGTGGTCCTACTCTGGGGTTGTAACTCTCATTCTAAAGTCTGGAGAATGAGACTGGATACACTTCAGCTGTTTGGTGTTATTTATTTTTTATATTTTGGAGAGAGAAAAGGGTCACACACTTTTACTGAAGAAAAATCCCTTTTGATTAAAAAATGAATTGATAATAACAGCTTTTTTTTTCTGACTGGTGAGCAAAGGAGGTCTAATAAGAGAACAGATGTTTCAATCCTTTTGTGGACTGGACTCATAAGACAGGCCATTTTCAGATATGAAATATTATCCATTACATTTGAAATAGAATCTTTGCCTACAGAACAATCCCCTAGCAAAGTTGTTGATGAGATTTTTTTTTCTTAGGTTCAGACCAAAACTAATGTTCTGCTGAGAGTAAACTGGGACTTTGTTTTCTCTCTTCAGGACTATTAGAAGACTCATCAGTGTAGAAGCCTCCAGGCCACAGAGCCCTGCTTCCCTCCTCTGACCTCACAAAGACAGGCATCCCTCACCTGAGTCCGTGGCCATCCACCTCTGCTGCCCCAGACCCAGTGCCTGTGACTATGAGTAGTCTGTTCTGGAATGTGGTGACAAGCAAGTCTTTTCTGTAAGACCACATTGGATCATGTACTTTGTGTCATTTTTAGTGACAGACCTGCAGGAAGACCAAGACATGGTTGTAATCCCAGCAAGCTGCTGACTGTGCATTTCTCACTTCTTGGAACGAATGTCTCCCCCATCCCCAGGCACCAGCTTCCTCCGTGATGCTCATCGAGGAATGTTCTCTGGGTTTCTTTTACGCTGAAAGTAGAACACAGGTCACTTTTCAGAGGGAGGCTGTAAATATCTGGCATTCTCTTATTTTGTTTGTGTTTTATTATTTTTCTGTTGTTTTTACCATCTTATTTTCTTTTGGGACATTTTGTAATGCCATTATACAGCTCATACCTTCCTGCTGACATCTGATGGTCTGTTTCAGGCAGTTGCCAATATTTTTAACTGAAAATAATGGTTTGCCATAAATAAAATGAGGAACTTGGCTCTTTGTTTTTTTGCAGGGAGAAGGTAAAGAGCATTTATTTAATAATTATACCTGTCTTAAATCTTCTGAGTTGGAAACAGTTTTGAGTTCAAGGAGCAGGAAAAGCTGAATAAGTTTAAACCAGTCCTTTTAAAACAGGTGTTTTTATTCTTTTGTATAAATAAAATTTCACAGGCTTTGACTTCTCATGCTATGCTTTTAAACCTGAGATTGTTTTTTCACTTATTTATTCATATCATGCCTTATGGAAATTTAATTTCTTTTTTTCTCCATCTTTTCTCTCTTTGCTGGTATTTGCTTGATTAAATACTGCTCTAAAAATCACTAAGATGTATAAAAAGGCTCAAAATTGCACCCAAAGCTGATAACATACTGAATTCTTGAACAGAATGAAAGAGGATCAACAAGAGCCAGTGATGCCCAACAGATTCTCCCTTCCTTCCAGGCTTTGATGGGCTGAGGAACTTGTTAATTGCTAGAGTTGTTACCTGCCTCTAGAACAGTGGTGATCTACTTTGGCTGTACATTGGAATTATCTGGGAAGCTTATTCAAGAAATAACAATGCCTGGGTTCACCCCCAGACACACTGGGGGTATCGTCTAATTATTAGGATTTCCTGTCAGAGTCCTGGGATTCAGGTAAGAAGCCAGGATGAGAACCACTGCATCAGGGACTGGATGGTTTGATGTAAGTCCTGTGCTGGGAGCCAGTCTAAAGGGTAGGATTTGGGGCCTCACCCTTCCTTTGACTCTATTTAGTCATAGTCCTTTACTTATGCCCTTATCTTTGTTAGGAAAAATATGTTCCATTTGTGATAATATTGATGGAGCTAAATGTGGATGGTGTCTTATCAAAACAAGTTACCCTGTCAGATGTGCAAAAGCTTTCACTTTTGTCCTCAAATAAATTTTTTTCTTGACTCTGTGGCTATTTAGATATCTTTGGTAGCAGAACTCCAATGTCAGGATTTTTAAGGAAATAGTTTATTATATTTAGATTGTTCCTTAAGAAAACAAAACTAAACTAAAAACTAATAGTGGAAATGAGAAGCTTTCTGTATCCTTTTTATCAGTTGGTTTCCTTTCCGGAAGGCTTTGGTGGGATCCCTACAGTTTCCTTAACTCTGAGAAATGCACACAGCAAACTTGAAAATACATCTGCTTCTTGCATTTTGACATTTACTAGATATATATAGTAGGACTGCTCTTAAAAAGATGTATTATTTGAAGGCATATCTATGTGTATGAACACACCCATGTGTATATATAATCATGGAGATTAGGCTGCTTGCTATACTTATTTTCTCTCTAAAGCTTAATCATTGGTGAAAGGACCTCCCAGTTTTCCTATAAGTTGGCCAGGCATACCAAAGATAAGCCTGGGAGATTGCTCAGGTTCCTTACATTGAGGTGGTTTAGGAAAAATGCCCAGAGATCTCTGCCTACCATGCTTGTGATATTTGTAGGTTTGGTTACAAACTAAGTTTGCTTGACTTCAAAAGAGGGTAAGGTAATGACTTTGATCAGGTCATTGACCAAAAGAACAGGGAGCTAACACAGAGGGCCACATTTAGGTGGCAGTAGTCCTTGCAGTTTCCACCTATAACATTTGGTAGAGGTAGTCTGCTGGGTGACCTGCACCCCTCATCTTAGCCCCCACCACCAGTGACCCTGAACCAGAATGACTGCCAGGACCACTGAGAGGGGCTTCCTTTTGGGCATGTATTTACTAGGCTGGTTGGGTTTGGAATAGAATTTGGCTTTGGACCTTAAGCCTTTTCATGTCTGAGGTGGGACTAGATTGCCCTTTGCTTCTTAGGGTAGTCAGAAGACTTTTTAAAAAAGTCCAGGTACTTTGTTTTTACATTTTACATCTTATACTGGGAGGATGGTGGTGGTCAAGCTTCCTAGGGAGTCTCAACTATGCTTTTCCAGGGGCTGAGGGAGTAGTTTATTCAAACACCAACAGACCCTACAAGTTGAAGGTTGTGGGTAGGAACAATCCACAGAGTAAAAGATTAGAAGCTCTGGGGCCTAGGACAGGGACTGAGGGAAGTGTCATGAGTTTGGAAGGGCCAGCATGGGTTGAGGACTTTCAAAGCTGTATATATATCTTGGGGAGCCTCAGAGTGCTTTATGAAAGCACTTAAGTAGGTTAAATGTTCCCCCCACAATTGAGTTTATACTGTTGGCTTAGGAGAAAATGCCTTCCTTTGAAAGAATAGGAAACAGGCCTCAGAATTATTTCTAACTCCCAAGTTTGAGCCTTTGGGTGCTTGGGTGATATCAATACTCTGAGTATTCTGTAAAGAGCATCCTTGACATCGTGACCTATGCAGGAAATAAAATGAGTACTAAATGGCCTAAGCATGAAAGCAGGTAAGTATGCCATATTGAAACACTTTTCTTAGCTTTTGTTTCTATTTTGACTTCCATGCCACTCAACCTTACTTCCAATTACCAAGGCGTTATTAACTTAAAAATTCACATCCGCACCTGACTCCGGGGGCACTGCCCTGGTTTGGGTGCAGCATGGAAAGAGCGGGATCATACCGCTTTGTACACATTGGCTTCTTTTAGACTGGTGTCCAATACCTGGCAAGGTGACGTGCCTGGAAGATGGAGTGAGAAGAAGGCACTGGGATTCTCCTTCCCGTGTTAATCTGAATAAATGTTATCATGTCTGAATTTACAAGTGATAAGCTTCATGATTTGAAGCAATTTCCACTTTGAACAACTGCTTCTGTAGAGTAAAAGGTTTCACACTGAGATGGCTGGGGTGTAGTTGGTTCTGATCCCCACTGCGCCGGGCAAATGTCTGGGGAGTATCCCAACGGCCTCCATTAAGATGGATCGTGGAGGGTGGGAGGGACATACCAGGCCTTTGGTTTGTATTTACTTTCAGGCTCAGCCTTATTGAGTTCCTTGTTTTGAGTGTGTTATGTAATATACATAAATATTAGTTCATTAGTACATGTAGATAATTTAAGTAAATGTTAAGTTGAACCATGAAGAATTGCTGATTCAATTGTTCTGATCTTCAAAATTGGCAGTTACAGTTTAACAACATCTACATGTTGGGGGTTTGTATGTTCCCAAGTTTTTACTGCTTGTGTACAAGGATAAACTTTGGAGATCCCGGGCCAACACAACCAACTTTCCTCAGGTCCCACCTCCTCAGCCCCATAAGTTATTTCTACACTGCAAAGGTGCTTTAAAATATTTAATTTGAATAAGGAATACCAGCCAATTGTGTATATATAAATAGTACTGAAGTGTAGTCAATGAAAAGTAAGTCTATCAGTCTGCCAGCTCCCAGTTGTCCTTCCCAGGAACAGTTTCCTGTGTATCCTCCCAGAGGAACTTCATACCTACTGAACAATATCAATACACACGTGTCTATGACAAAAATGGTAGCGTGCTTTTTTCATCTAACACATCTTAGAAAAAGTTCTATAAATGCAGCTGCCTCGTGTCTGTTGGCTGTTTAATAGCCTGTAATGTGTACACAAAAATTTATTTAACCAGTCCTCTACCACTGACTTCAAGGTTGTTTCCTACCTTTTGCTGTTTTGGACAGTGCTGCCACGCCTTCCACACGTTATTTTGCACATGTGACTCCTAGTGGGATCGCTGAGCCAAAGGGTTTGTGTCAAAGGGTTAAAAAATAAAAGCATGTGGGTCTCATTGTGACTCGATCTTTCAAATCACTTTTTAAATGTGAATACTTGTATTTTTTTTCTCATTTTCATTTCCTTCCTATTCCAGCTCCTGAGAATTTTTCTTGAGTAATTTGTTACCCAGAAGAGTTGGAATTTTTTGGAACTTTAAACTTTGTGGAATGCACGACTGTAGCCTCTGGTTTTGCCTTCCAGAGTGCAGCTGAAAATGATACTAAGAATCCCATTTTTGCCTTAACACTAACTTTACATATTATTCTCTTTAGTTTCTTGATTTCAGATCCTGCTGAAGATCCTTGACTCAGCCCTCTATTGAGGCCAGCGCTGCTGTGCTGAGGCTAGGCCAGCCCCGTGATCCACAGGCAGGTGTACCGGGAAGCGCCAGCAGGTGGCAGGCAGAGCACCCCAGGCACCCTGGCCTTCAGCGAGACTTCTCTGGAGACCAGCCAGAATCAGAGCTTTGGACCCTCACAGTGACCTGCCTCCCAAGAACATGCCCAACTCAGTGTGGGGTGGGGTGAGTTGCCCGATGCTTTTCTTCTACCTCGTTTGCAGCCATTTCTAAAACGGGTGAGCAATTTAATATCGCCAGCAGCTGCCTTGTGATGGGCTTCGAGGCCACACCCAGAGTGGCAGCCTGGGGCCTCCTCCCCCTCCAGGAACCCGCCAGAAGGATTTACATACCGTGGCCTGGGATGGCTTGGGTTTCCTTAATTGTAGGGCCCTACTCCCTGTCTCTCTCAGCCAAATCTCCCACACCCTTCCCATGAACTAGGAGCTCTTCAGACAGGCTCTTACTCACCACCCTCCTCTCCACCCACACTACTATGGGTAGGAACAAAAAAAATGAGCCAGAGGTTTGAGACGCCTTGGGGCAACAGTGCCAGGATCCTCTGACTGCACAGGAGCCCCTAGGATGCCTGCCGTCACCACTGCCTCCCCCCAACTCCTAGATTTGTGTCCTATTGAATCCCAGTTTTCTCTGTTGCTCTGGCACTGTCTTGATAGATACCTGCTCAGCAGCTCCTTCAGGGCAGGGGTCTTGCCCTTTTGTATAGGGGAGAAAAACTCTGGCTTTTCCAGGAGTTGTGGGGAGCAAGGAGGACACAGAACTGTGCTGGTGGGAAGAGGGAGGAAGTGGCAGCTGTGGTGGTGAGTGGTGGCCTTTTCCAGTGAGTGGTGGCCTTCTCCAGCGATGACTCCTCCCCACCCTGCAGGAGACTCAGTGACGTTTGGGGCGAGCAGCACTGGGGGCTGGGGGTGCAGTGTCCCTGGGAGAGCTGTTTCCCTGGAGCTCTAAAGCCCTCCTGCTCCTATTTAGTTCCGCAGATCTCTTGGGACTGGGGTTTTCCTCAGGCTGCTAAAGTGGATGGGGACAGAGTGGGCGGGGACATTCAGGGCAGGGAATTTCATTCCGCTGTGGGCCAGTTCATTCTCTGCCACAGAGGCAGAGGTTTCCACAGTCATCCTGCGCTCCAAGTGGGGTTAACCTGTGTGAGACAGAACTTGCAAGAAGACTCAGGGTCGGGCCCTGCTGGTGAGAGCCCCAGCGTGGGGTCTGGGCCTCTCGGGGCTTGGGGAAGGGATGGCAGGAGGCCACCATCTGTGAGCTCCCAGTATCATTTCCCAACAGTATAGAATTTGCATATTCACTGTTTCCCTGTCAACTTCTCAGCTCCGGGAACCAGGAAAACAAAAGGAGGAAAGAACACCAGGGCAGCTACCTGAGTTTGATCCCCTCCAGCTTCTGTCTCAGTGTCACACTCTGGCCCTGCCACCCCCTCCCTCACAGGATCCCCTGTGAGCCTTGCAACTGTCTTGTGAGGTAGGCCCGGAAGTGAGGGAGGGGAAGTGGGCTGCCCAGGGCCGCACAGCCTGTGAAGGGAACTTGAACACAGGGCTTTTCCTGTCATGCTGCCACCACACAAGCTAAGGGATCCTTTTGCCTGATCCAGAGATGCAGGGATCATAGTGTCCCTTTTACAGGTGGGCACTAGGAGGCCAGGTGAGAAAGCGTGCTTCAGTGGGTAGGGCAGAGGTGGTGGGGAGAACACTGCAGTTAAAACCCATGACATGGGGAAAAACATATCCTGGGCATTGGGCCTGGCAGCTTCTGAGTGGCCCTGCCTGGAAGACAGATTGAGAAAGAGGGCTGCTAGGGGAGGCTCCAAGCCCTGATGGCCAAGTCAGCTAGGTTGAGGCTGCCGGGAAAGGATGTAAGCTCAGGCCCACAGGGCACTGACCTGACCTGGTCCTCCCTGGAGCTCAGTCTCTTCTGGCACCTGCTGCATGGGGTCAGCTGCGCTTGTTGGTGCCTGCCGATGAGCCAGCAGGGCCAGACGTGGTCTTCAGACATTAGCCACAGCCAGCCTGGGTTTTCCCAAACCCCAAAAGCAGCAGCAGCAAGTGACCAAGAGTTCAGCTGTGGTCAACAATCGAGTGTGAGCCCTCAAGTCCATGAAGAGCTGTTGGTGGGATGGGAATCGGAGTGAAGGTACCCTGCTTCTTGCTGGCCTTCATGCTCCACCAAGCAGTGCAGAGGGGGCCTGGTGAGTAGACTGGTCATTTCACTGACACACTGTGGGGATGCCTATGTGGATGAAGTAAACCTAAGGGGGCATCGCTCTCAGGGTCCTGAGAGTCACTGCAAACTAGTGTTTGGGGCCTTCCCTTCCTCAGGTGTGTGGGACAGGGGCCTGAACTTAAGGCCCTCCCCCAGTCTGTCCTACTCTGGGATCTTGGGCAAGTCACTCAGCATTGCTAGTGGCTGACAGTGAACTGGACAGTCCAGTATTTTAGCTTCCTGTCCCATAAAAACAAACCAAAGCCCATAAATAGCCTTTTAATCTGGAATACAGTTCTTGATTGGAAAAAATACTGTATAAGTATTTTAAGTATATTATAAGTGTAAATAAGGCAATGATGTTTCTTTGTGCAGGTAAAATCTCCTGAGGAGGCCAGAAAGCAACAGGCCTGGGATACCTTAAAGAGCATGTGGTGGGGACTTTGAGAGAATTTGCTGAAATTATTTCCATATTGTGCCTGGGTTACTCCCTGATGGGCAGACTTCTAAAGAGTGCTCTCTTTAGTGAAGGATGAAGATGGAGCATGGGGAGTGGGGCTGATGCATAGGAGATGGCAGTGTGGCATCTTCTCCAACATGCTGCCCAGCTTTCTGTGCTAAAGCAGTTTCAAAGAAAAAAATACAGATACTATAAAAGCTTCACAAGCAATAAATACAAATTGAGATGTTCAAATATATAGACCCATATTTTTTTTTCCATTTCCCCCTGCTAATGGTGTTTGAAGATCATCTGGACAGCCCATCTTTTCACTTAAAATATTTAATATTTATACCTCATTTTTTTCATCTAAAAAAAAAGTACGTCCTGCCTGGCCTTTCTTTTTTAGGGGCAAAGGAGATTGAGACCATGGAGCGAGGTGAACACAGCTCACAGAGAGCAGCACCAAAGGCCCTTTAGTGAGCACTCACCGTGTGTCAGGCCGCGGGTCACGCCCAACACGTGATCTCATGTGCTCCCTACAGCAACCCTGTAATGAGCCTCACTTCATCGACGAGGAAATTGAGACCCAGAGAAGGGTAGTCACTTGCCCCAGGTGATGATCACCATGACCCAGAGCCAGTTCTTCAGTGTGTGACCAGAAACCCTAGCTTCCCACATGGAGGTGACCCTGGCACTGTCCCTCCCAAGCTGCTCTGTCCTAGTGTCCCTTACTCTGCAACTCTGGGTCTAGAACACGGCAGTACCTGCGAGGACAGGTCCAAGGGCTTCCCCCCACCACATTTCACCAAGCTCTCCTGGAAGTTGTTCTCAGCCAGCTTTGGTCACAGGGCAGAAAAGGGGAACAGCCCAATCCTGCCTCCTTCCCCTGGGCCATCCCCTCCCTGTGCCACAGTCTCAGGACTCCAAGCCCTTTTACACTTCTGCTTCCCAACTTTCCCCCACCCCCGCTCAAGGCCCACGGCCGCCTCCTCTCAAGGCCCCAAAGGGACTGAGCACTCTCGGTTGAACTGAGGTCCATGATGCAAACTTCTGACCTTCCATCCCTCAGACGCCGGGTCAACCCCTAAGCGCAACAAAGACCATCATATCTTGAAGGGGCTCACAATGTACTTTATTGATGTATTAAGGGAGGCAAGGACTTTCCACTTAAAACAGTCAACATCACAGGGGTACACACATACCTGTGTCCTGGGTTGCCCATCCTTGGGGTGGGCAGGATGACCCCGAGTACAGAGGAAGGGGGAAAAGGGAGGGTGGGGGCAGAGGACCCACAACCCCCACGGCATGGGTAATGGGACAGGCAAACAGTGGGACAGAAGGAGGGTTATTAAGAAGCATCTTGCTTACTAACATGAAGCCTCGTGCTGAGAGAGAGCATGGACGAGGCCTCATTGGCTTAGAGGAGGGGCCCTTGGAGGGCGGGCACACAGTGCCCAACTAGCCGGCCAAGGCCGGCGTCCCAGGGACGGGGAGGAGGTGGGGGGCCGTGCGCAGGGCCCCCAGCCCAGGCCTCAGCTCCCCCCTGTCTCCCTCCCTGCCTTCTGAGAGGAAGAAGGGTTTAGGCTTCAACCACAGACTGATGGCCGTTACCGGCAGTGTCTCCTTAAACTACAGAGATACAATGTGCATCAACAGGGTGATCGCTTCTGACTCACTCGGGCAGACAGCTTGACATGCCGGGTGGGACAGAACCAATCCTACAGTATCTTTGGTTTGTGGGTTCCCTTCCCTACTTTAATCCTCCCTCTCTCCAGCCTCCAGGGTGGGAACGGGCAGCTCGACAGCCCCTGGAGGCTGCTGCCTGTGTGGGCCCCAAGCTGGCTTACTCACTGAGGTGCTGCGATTTGTAGGAGAGGATCTCAGCAGCCAGCTGCTGGGGGTCCAGTAGCTGTGGGAAGCGCCCCATCACAGCCTCCACCAGGTGTGGGGGGAAGACACCGCACAGCTTGGTGTACACACTGGCTCGCTTCTTGGCCAGGCTGCCTGCCCCGCCCCATGGGCCCCTGTCAGCCCCTGAGCCCGACACCTGGGGCTCCTGCAGGACTGGAGTGGGTGGGGGCAGCTGGTAAGGCTCAGACCAGTACTCTCGAGGTGCAAAGGTGGCTGGTGGGGGTGGGTAGTCAGCAGGGACACTGAAGTGGCCACCACCCAAGGCCCGTCCAAAGGCAGAGAAGGCTGGAGAGGCTGGGAGCTCAGCCCCATAGGGGTTGTAGCCAGCATAAGGGCCCTGAGGTGGGCCCAGCTCCCCAGGGCTGCCTCCTCGAACTCCCCACAGTTCTGACAGCTGGCTCTCCAGGGAGCCGATGCCCGAGTCCAGGCATTCCTGGGAGGTGCACGGGAGGGAATCCATGGTCTGCGGGAACCAGTCTATGGGCCCAAAGCTACCACCAGTGCCCCCGCTGGGAGGGAGGCTCCTGCCCGCAGGAGCAAAGGTCTGTGTCAGACCCTCCCGGCGGGGCCCAGAGGATGCCTGTGCGCCCAACTTCTTCCCTTCCAGGCTGCACTGCTCATGCTCTGCTGGCAGAGAGCCGGGCTGAGACACCGGTGCAGGCCGTCCGCCACTTTTGTCCTTGCTTGGGGGCTTAGGGGGTGACTGCAGGGCGTTGGCACGGAGCTCATCAGCCACCGAGCGCTGGGGGCGGCTCGGCCGCTCCGGGTGGAAGAACCGGCACTTGATCCCATAGGTGCACTTCCGCCCTGGAAGAGTTCAGCAGGACTCTGAGTGCGGAGCTCCAGGACCAGGGTGGGAGATGGAAAACTCAGGGTTGGGTGGCCCGCAAGAGGGGGAATTTGGGCTCAGCCTACTGGGAGGAGGGGAGGACTACGGTGGGCCTCTTACCATAGGGGCAGGGCTGCCGCCTGTGCTCGGCTGAGACCGGTTTCTTTCGCAGGAAGTTGTCCAGGCTCGGCCCGTGGCGGCCCAGGGGGTCATCGGGGGGCATGAACCTGCAAAGTAGAGGGGAGACCTGAAGGGGTCTTCCAAGTGCCGAGGAAGGGGCTGGACAGGGTGCCTCACGGGAAAGAAAAGGAGGGAGGGCAGCTCTGAAACAGGCCTCTCTAGCAGGGCATCCCTGGGCTGTGGGTGGGGTCACCCAGGGGGAAGGAGGTCCCAACCCAGAGGGCCACAGCTGTGGTGTCTCTAGGGCAGCTCTTGTGCCTGGGTTTCTCTGAGGCCGTAGGGAGGCCAGTGACCTTCTTGAAAATCAAAGGCTATAACCTCTGGCCTCTGATCAGAGATTCAGCATGGGGAACAGGAGGCTGTCTTGGAACCACTGTCCTGTCACAAGTGCCCTGATGTCACCCTCCAAATTAAAAAGCGAATGCCCTGGCCTGGTCTCAACCTGACCTTTGTGCATGTGGTGCCAAGCCCTTTTCACTCCCAAAGCTACCTGGAGGCAAGGTCAAGGCCCCCCAGCTGAACCTCCCTAGGGCATCGCCTGTTGCCCCATTCCAGGCTACAGGGTCCCTTCCTGGTGGAGCTTACTTGTCATTGACGAAGGAGTACATGAGCAGCCGCTCCTCAATGAAGCGCTTCCACTCTTGCCGCTCGCCCTGGAGGTCCCGGTATGTGTCATTGGAGACCACAACCCCATCCGAGTCGAAGGCCAGCTTCACGATGAAGCGGTCGTCATAGCACACCACCCGTCTGCCACCCACGCGCCGAGATGGTGTGAACACCAGAATCTTCTTCTTCTCCAGTTCCCGCAGGATGTGCTGGTCTGAGGCATCAGGGACCCAGGTCAGGGCCCAGCCTAGCCCCAGAGCCAGGTCCACAAGGGCATCCTAGCCTCCTGGAAGCCAGGCACAGGGGCTCTCAGCGCCAGGATCCCAGGGGCAGGAACCAGCTGTGCCCTGGCCACTGCCAGATCCCAGCCCTCACCTGGGCCTGGTATGTAGTTTGCTGCCTGAAAACCAACAGCCTCTGAGAACAGGCCTGCAGGTTCCACTCAGTAAAGGCTCCCAGGAACGGAGCTGGGCCTTCTTCCCCTTCTGACATCAGGCCTGTTCATGCCAGAGGTGGGCTTGGCTGTGGTGCTCACCCAGCCTGTCCCACAGGAGCCTGTGAAGGAGCCCCAGCCGGAGCTGGGCTTGGGATCCTGGCTCTGTCCCCTGTGTAACCAGGACAAAGCTAACCAGTCTGCCCCCGTATCTGAAGACTTCCACGGAAATAAATTGTTTTTACTCCCAAAGGCTGAGGCCTCTTGTTGTGAGAACAATGGTTAACAGCTAACCTTGACTGAGCATTTACTATGTATCACATACTCTTCTCAGCACCATGTACTGACGACTCATGTGACCCTCACATCGACCCTGTGAGGTTATCAAACCCCCATGTCACCCCATGTCTCAGATGAGGAGCAAGTGGCTCAGATTCCAGAGCCCACAGGCTCAGCCGCTATGTTATGCAGTCCCTGTGCCACTGGAGATGCAGGAAGAGTGTCCGCCCTTAAGTGAGGGAGGTGCTCAGTACCCGGAGGCAGAGGCTGTACTAGGTGACCTCTATTCACTACTCAGAGCAGGGATGCTAAGGACAGCCAAAGCCAGGAAAGAAATACTGCTTCCTGCCTGAGGCCTCGAAGTTGTCTTGGGGAGACCCGGGTCTCTCCTGGGGAGAGGCAGGGCTCCTGAGGCAGTGAGACCACACCCATCCAGAGGTGTCACTCACCTGTGATGGGTACATCGGGCCGAGGTTGCTCCTTCCTCCAGGATGGTACAAATACTGTGATGTCTGTGTGGCCCCGCTCCAGAAACCAGTTCACTGCCAGTAGGATGCCCCGGCAGGAGAAGACCTCCTTGTTCCCGTGGCTGGGAAGGAGAGGAGGGGCAGGTTCAGCCCACGAGGGTGGCAGGCCTGCTATCACCTGGGCCCGAGCCGCAGGGAGGCAGGTGGCATTCCAGCCCCTGGCCTGGCCTGGGTGGCAGAACAGCTGGGCTCAGCCCACTGCCTTCTGGCTGGGGGCCCAAGGCCTGCATTCCCTGCTGGTTCCCACAGCGTCCGGGATGGCCAGACCAGGGACTTTCCCTGAGGTCCCATCTCCTGACAGTGAGGGAACGCCCAGGAATCTGGCAGCACCCGCTCCCCATGTGGGGAAGGGTCAGGCCACTTGCAACATACCTGGGGGTGGGGGAAAGGCGCCTAGAGACTTCTGGTTCCTGCCCGCCCTTGGGGTGCTGGGACCACGGGGACACAGAAGCTCATGGGCAGCCTGAGTCACCACCCCTCCCTCGCTTGCTGGGCAGTGCCGTGGGTGGGGGCGGGGAGGCACCGATGGCTAACTGAGGAGAAACCAGAGTGCTCCAGATTAAAGCTGGATTAAAGTTCAGTCCTTCCTAAACCGCTGGGGCTGGGACTGAGCAGGGCAAAGGGGAAGGAGCCACCTCCAACCTCAACACAGGGAGGGCACGACAGAGTGGAGGCAGCTGTTTAGGAGCCTTTCAGTTTGAAAGTGAAAGGCTGTGCCTTTCTGCTCAGGACTGCCAATTCCCCAAAAGACCTGGCCCGCCTGGTCTTCTTCTCACCCCTCATGGGAGGGCATGACCTGGGGCAGAAAGATGGTCTAGAGGACAACAGAGGACTCTGTTAGCAGGAAAACTTGACAACCCCCTGCTGTGGTCTGAGGGCCAGCCCTCACCCCATCCAAACGAGGCTGGATCTAGGGGAAAGCCCTGGGTCATTCTGGTCAATTTCTCTATCTGGAAAATGGGCTCTGGAGCCTGCAGCCTCCTTAAAAAGGGCTATGTCAGCAGGACAACTTTCCTGTTTGCTTGAGGGCAAAGACTGTCTAGCTAAGTGGAGATTCCAACTGGCTTCCTGGGAGGCTGGGAGGGGGACTGGGCTCCCAGGGAATCCTAGATGCTGTGACAGGGCTCTGGGACCAGCTGCGGGGCTAGAAGCAGCCAACTGGGGCTCCCTTGCCCTCACTGGCCCCTTAGTGAACAGGTCAGACTCTCGAATAAAACAAAATAAATGTGACACAAAAGAAGTGAGTCCATGGCCAACCACATCCTGTGGGTGGCTTTGGGGGTTTTAACTGGAACCCCAAGAGAAGGTAAAGAGAGAGGTGGTGCAGCTGGGGGGCACAGAGGTGTCTGGGGGTGAGGCTGGGGCTCCCAGGTCTGAAGGTCTCTGTAAACTGTAGGGAAGGCAAAGTCCAGCCCAAAGGTAGTGCTCATCCCCTCAGGTGGGCCTCTCTGCTGTCCACCAGCCCGGTTACAGTAAAAAGTTAACATTGACTGAGAGCCGTAAGCAGGGCCTGATCTAAGTGCTTAACACTGAATAATCAATCAGCAAGCCTCTGAGGACAGGACTCACACTAAAGGCTCCTTTCTCTTTTATTCAGAGGAGAAAACTGCAATCACAGAGGGCACACAGCAGCAATACTGGAACAGAGATGCAAACCCAGGGCCTGTGCTCGTCCCCAGAGCAGGTGTGGATGTTCAGACAGGTACAAAGGCAGGCACCAACAGTGACAGCAGGGACAAGTGGGGAGTAGTGGGTGCCAAGCTCACACTGGAGGCCAGGTGCATCACATGCCTCCTTGCTTCATCCTACAGTGAAGGCAGTCAAGGCTCTACAACTCATCTAAGGCTCCCTAGCTAGTGGTAAGAGAGAACTTGATCCCACACCTGGGGCCACTGCATTGTCTTCCTGTCCCTAACAGCGAGATCTGAAGTTTATTTAACAACAACAACAAAAATCTCCCAACCTTAAATTTGAACAAAATGTTAAATGGTAGGGGCAGGCTGGGAACAGGAAGACAATGCACCTGACAAATTCCTGCTCGTCTTTCAGGACCCATGTGAGATGTCACTGCTTTTGAGAAGACTTCCCTGACCTTCCAGAATGGGTAAAGTCCCTGGTCTGTCTTCACAACGCCCAGGGCTTCTCCTATCCCATTCCCCCTTTCCTGGGCCTTCTGCTCTATTTCCCCAAGACCGGAGAGTGTGATTGTCTCTGGCTTGGCACCAGTCTTAGGTATGCAGTCCTCAGTCTGTACATGCACCCACCTACCTCCTCTGCACGCGTGTGTGTACATGCATACACCCCATCCTAGGCCAGTGTCTTTGAGCCCTGGGACTTAATGGGATGCCAGAGCTTCCAGGACAGCATACTGCCTCTGGGCATCAAATACTTGGCTGGAGACAAGCCTGCTCTCAGCTGTCTTAGACCCCAGCATATTCCCCAGGCAAGTAGTCTGAGGCTTACTCTTGGGCAGAAGTAGAACACTTCAAAGACCAGTGGAGCCCAGATACTGGCCTCCTAGGAACAGAGTGCCTCCCTACAGCTCACTTTAGTCCCTCTTGGTGCAAGGGAGGAAGCTCTCTGTTGGCACAGAAAAACCAGGCACCCTCCCACCCATATGGCAACCCTGTTTGCCCAGAAAGTCAGGGCCCCCCAGCCTGGCTAATTAGACACTAGCAAGATGTGTGAGTACGGAGGAGACAGACGCCAGCTCAGCTGCTCCCACTTTATGACAGAGGGCATGGCCAGGCCAGGCTACCCAGGTGAAAAGATCTGCCTGGGCTGGGCCCAGCTAGAGGAGAAAAATTCCCTTAGAAGGAAACAGAGGTGAATTTCCCCACGATTTGCATATGGTGGGGGCTGGCCCGCCTGCCCTTGAGGGGGAGACGGCAGCAGAGCAGGAACCCAGCAGCAGCTGAGACAGGAAGTCTGAGGCTGGAATTCCCCTCCAGCTACTGCCCCAGCTCAGAAACCCCCAGCGGCTCTGTCTCTCAGGGGCCCCCTCCTCTGGCACTGCTCCTCTAGGTGCCCTCCTCCACCACCTGCCCCGCCTCCCTTTCAGGCCCCTCCTCCTTCTGCCAGGATACAAACACATGTAGCACATGGCTGCCCCAGGGGCTTGGCACTCTGGCCCACGCCCCCAGAGGAAGGAGCCTGGGACCTACTCCCTTTCCTTGCCCAGTCACATGGGGCTGGAGCCCGAGCCTGAAAGGGAACCCCTAACTCTCAAAGCACATGTGACCAGCTGCCGCTGGCATGTGGAAGCCAGCTTTACTCAATCTCCCACCCAGGCTCAGCCCATTTCAGGAGTGGGAAAACTGACCCTGATGTAGCTGGAAGAGGGCCACCTGCGTGACTGCTAGGCTGGGCCAGGACCAGCCAGACAGCTGACTTGGCCTGGCTGGGCCAGGAGGTGGGGCAGCAGGGCACTGAGGCCTTAGGCAGCCCACCTGGGAGATCCCTCGGGGCAGCCAGGGAAACCTAACCCTTCCCACTCCTCACGGAGTGCCTGGGGTCTCCCTGTTCACAACCACAAGAACTTTTCCTTGTGAAGGATCCACCCAGGCCTGACTCACCAGTCTGCCTTGGAGGGACTGGGAGAAAGTAGGGCCAGAGGGCGGGGCCTGGATTGAAGGTAGGTATGGGCTCCCTAGGGTCAGCAGCAGCCCTGGCCCCATCCTATCCCATTCCCTGTGAAAGCCTGCATGGGTCGGGGAGGGTTACTGGGACTGAACCCTGGAAGGCTCCAGAACCCAGTACAGCCCAGGCAGCTCCAGAGGAATCAGAGAGGACCCAAGTCCTGAAGGCAAAGCATCTGGCCACCCACACCCAGCTCCCACGTAGAGCCAGATCCTCGAGGTGCCTCCTGGTCACAGCTGTAACGGCCTCAGCAGCTGGGCCTGCTTCCACAAGAGCCCAGGTCTGGGACAGGGCCTCAGAAGCCCCAGACTCTGAATAACAGTAACAACAACTATGTTTCCTGAGTGCGCACTGCTTTCCATGTTCTGTGCATTCACTCTTCCCAACTACCACCGGAGAGGTGGGTTAGCTGGGTCTAAGTTGAGTAATGAAGGCTTAGAGAGGTTCAGTGACTGGCTCCTGTAGCCCACAGCCTGACCATTACATCATCCTGCCTCCTGTCACAGGAGAGGAAAAGAGACTGAGTGCTGGCCGTCAGGGAGAGACAAGAGCATAAGTGAGCTTTGGAGACAGAAGGACCCGAGTTCGAATCCCTGCCCTACCACTTACCAGGAGTATGACCCTGAGCAAGTTCTCTGAGCTCCTGTTCTCATCCCTAAAACATCCCTAACAAATCCACTTCCAAGAAGCCATGAGGATTAAGGGAGCCTCCTGGCACACAGCAGGGCCTCAGTACAGGGCTTTCCCTTCCTATAGACCAGTTTATGAACAGAGATCAAATTCCTTCCTGAAGGCTCTTCTACGAGAGGTGAAGAGACATGGCCACCAATCCAGGACACAGACCACGATCCTGGCTACACAAGTGACACATACCTCATGGCCACGTTGCTCCCATCGATGACCACGGGCCTCAGGTCACTGCCCTCCTTGTTCTCCTCTGGGGATGGGGGCTCCAGGGTGGGAGCCTTGGGGGTGCCCCCGCCCCGGGGGACCAGGGGGAGCTGATGGCCAGGGTCTGGTGAGGCCTGGCACTCCGGCTCGGCTGCTGACCCATGTTTCACGAGCTCGCCCAGCACTGTGTTGGTGTCCGCCTGGACCCCCAGCTTCTGCAGAACGCTGTGGATCTCAGTGGATGAGTAGCCCAGCTTCCGGAAGAAATCCACCTTCATTTGCAGCTCTGCAGCTGATGCCTCCTCAGCAGTGGGCTCCTGGGCGGGCCTGGGGGTACCTTGGCAGCTGAGGCTGTCTTCAAGTTCCCACAGACTCATGGCGGGACTGGCTTCCTGCGTGGGCCTCTCTGGACCAGACACTCACAGCTCAGACTGGTGGGAAGCACCCGTCACAGCTCCTGCAGGACAACCACAGGGTTAGGGATGGGGAAATGGATCTCTCCCCGCCCCACACAACCGGATGACTGGCAGCACTGTGCAAAGCCATCTCCCGAGGGTTGTTACCTCTGTCAGTTTTGTCAAAAGCTCTCCAGCTAGGGATCACCACTCCCATTATAGAAAGGATGAAACAACTCCAGACATTATGAACTTGCCTAAGGTCATCCAGCTGGTGGCTGGTGGCGCAAGGATTTGAACTTACGCAGCCTGACTCCACCTCCCACTCCACCTCCAGACCCACACCCACTCAGGGGGCCCAAAAGTCCTGGGAGACCTCTGAGGCCTCGCCGCGCCCCGACAGCTGCGGGGAGAGGCGCTCATGGAAACCTGGGGTTGGAAGTGAGCGGGGGATGGGTGGGGGTTCCGGGGGCTTCCCCACTGAGGCCATTGCCTCCGCCCGGCGCTCGGGACTCAGGCCCAGGCGGAACAGGGCCCTTAGCCAGACTCTCGGACAGGGGGAGGGGAAGTTTCTTAGGCGACCCATCAGCAAGAAAAGTTGCTGAGAAACTCTGGTTGGCCGCCGGGCGCCGATGACGCGTAGGCTGTCCCTGGCCCCGAGCCCCGCGCTTTCTCGGCTCCTCCTCCGGACCTTGGTCCCCCGTGTCCCAGGGCCCCCCAACTTGGGCTAAGCTGGGGGTGGGTCCCGAGGCCCGGGGAGGCCGGAAGGGACTGGCCCCACCTCCCTCCCCTCGGGTCGGTCCCAGCCGGAGCCCTCCCTATCCCCTCCGTTCGACCCCGAGGCCGGCGCCCCCGCCCCACCGCGCGCGCCTCACCCCGCCAAGCGCCAGCCACGGCCGGCGGCGTCTCCATGGGGCCGAGTCCCGGGATCCAGGCCGGCGGCGCCTTTATACCGGGGCAGGTGGCGTTCAAGACTGTGACGCGGAAGCCGGGCAGGGGAGGCGGTAGCCGGGCAGGGGAGGCGGTAGCCGGCTGGGGCGGCAGGGGGCGGAGCGGCCACCGCCCCTTCCTGCTCCGCCCCCGCGCCGTCCCGCCCCGCCCTCCGGCCCCGCCCCCTGGAGCCGGGCGCGCTGGTCCCGCGGGGAGGGGAATGGGGCAAGGGCCGCGGGCACTCAGTACGCCCGCCGAACTCGAGGTTCCGGCGGCAACGCGATCAGGAGAGCAGGAGTGCACGGCCCGCATGCGTAAGGTAAGCACAGACTGAACCCGGTACGCGCCCGAGTCGGGCACGGACTGACCCAGGTAAGAGCACAGCTCTGCAAGGACAGGTGCAGCTACGAAAGTTAAGACCCAAGAACGCTTGACAAGTAACGCCCCAGCCGACGAAGGTACGTAGTCCGGGATGCGTTGAGTAAATTAGGTACCCAGAGTTGATCCACACCTACCGTTGGAGGTAGGTCCATAGTTATGGACATGTACACCCAGACAGGCACTTTTCAGTTTGAGAGAGGAACACTTAGCAGGTACACCGTGGCTGGAGCAGGGGCGCAGAGGTGGCGGCTGTACCCAGGAGTATAGGCTTTTTCTGAAACCAGGATAGAAATGTAGGTAACAACCAGGAGGAACACTATGACAGACACAGAAAACCAGGCAGAGCTTTGTTTACGCCAGTCCCCCTGTGAGTGTTCACAGGATACTGCCACACAGCTCAGAGATGCCACCCACCCCCTCTATGAGGATGCTCTTGGTTTCCTGGGTCAACCAGTCAGGATCCCTCACTTGAGCACAGTGCTTTACACTATTTACCCACGGGCCTAAGTGAGGAAGATGGAGGTTATTCCCATTTGACCCTTGAGAAATTCAGAAAAAGCTTACTTACCCAGCTAGAACCAAGGGTGCTCATACCAGGGCACCGGTGCCACATCTGCCACTTTTGAAACCATCAGTGCCCTAGGGTGGCAGGAGGGACAGTTCTGGATGGAGGGTGGGGCCTGGCACCTGCCCTCAAGTGCATGTGTGTGTGCAAAGAGAGCGCAGAATCCACAAGCTAGAGGACAAAGCCTCAGCAGTGCAACCAGCTCACTTTGCAGAGGGGGGAAACTGAGACCCAGGGAGCCCAAGCACTCAATACTGAGTGCTTACTATGTGCCAATACTTTGCTTTCATTTTCTCTGCCTTGTCATTGTGTGACAAGTATCATGTATGCCTGAGGTAGACAGTCATGTTACAGCCCAAATTTTTGTTGTGAAAGACAATATACACGGTACATGTACACCTTAATGGATAATAGTAATAATAAACACCCATGTATCCACCACTTAACTTAGAAAATAGATGGCGCCGGTCCCTCTGAGACCCTCCACATGCTTCTGTCGCAGCTTCCTCCCTTCATCCCGGATAACCACTTCCCTGAATTTTGTTTCAGTTTTGCTAATCATTTCCTTGATTCTCTTTTAGTTTTACCACCCTTGTATGAATCCCTAAAAAATGTATTGTTTGGTTTTGTTTTCAGTGTGCACAAATGGAATCATTCCATAAGTATGTGACATCCTCTTTTCACACAACATTATGTCTTTGAAAATCCAATTCTACTGCCTGTGTACCTATAACTTACTTATTTTCCTATAGAATAATATTCCATTTTAAGAATGTATTTAAGAAATATAGTTATACATTCTCTTCTTATTGGATGTCGTTTCTAGGGTTTTTTGGTTTTGGTTTTTGCTGTTACAAAGAATGTGCTTTGGATATTCTCATACACATCCTGAACACAATTTTAGAGCTGAGGACACAGACATTTAGAGGTTCAGAAAGGTGAAGTCACTTGCCCAGGGTCCCATTGCTGGTGGAGCTGCAGTTCACCCAGCTGTCTCTGAGGCATCCATCTCTGCATTGATACCAGCTTGTTCTAGGAGGCCGCAGAAGACTCGAGGGAGGAGGTGGTGTGTCTTTCTAGCTAGCTCCTGAAGCTGTTCCTTGACCCTGCCTAACCAAGTCCCCGCTTTGTTGCCTGGTCATCTTTGAAGATCCCAAAGTGTCCCCTCCTCTGTGCCTTCTAGGCACAGCAACTCCAGCTGGATGGCTAAGGAGAGAGGGAAAACAAGAGGCCCTCCCACGGGGGCTCAGCGCTGTGATCCTCTCTTCCACGCGGCTCTTTCCCAAGAAGCTGACTCTCTTCTGCAGAACCCAGGGCTGCTCTGGGAAACCCCTGCTCCACTTACAGTTGGATTTTGCAAACTTTGGCTTTAACTCCCAGGAGTCCTCTGGATCCCACGGGGGCTCCTCACATATATCTACTCCTGCTGAGTGCTGTGTATGCTATATGTCTGATCTTCACAACAGCCCCCTTTATAGTTGAGGAAAGTCCAGTGACGTGAGTCATTTATTCATTGTAGTCATTATCTTTAAGATAGTAAAAATATTAAGTAACAAGTCCAGGTTAGTAGTCATAATGATGATAAGTCAACCACAGTGATAATGCCTCACATTGATGGCGTGCTCTCTAGGCCACAGGTACCCGTCCAGCCTTGTAGACACTTCCGTGCCTTTGCATTTACTTCTACCTGGGCTGGAGTGCACAGCCCTCCTTCCCTCCCAACTGCTGCTTGGCCAATTCCAGTCATCTTTTGGATGATGTCACCTCCTCTGTGAGGCCTGCTGTGATTCCTTAGGTGCTGAGCTGCTTTCTCCTCAGGGCTCCCATTGTACCCTGCCTGTGTCCCTACATGCTGGATTGTGATTGCCTGCCCGGGACCTCTTCTGGGGCCAGGACTGGGCTGCCCAGCACTGCTAGGAGCAGCTGGTGGGATGGGTGATGTGTCACGCAGCCTGCCCTGTGAGTGAGCTGTGATCCTCTCTTCCACGCGGCTCTTTCCCAAGAAGCTGACTCTCTTCTGCAGAACCCAGGGCTGCTCTGGGAAACCCCTGCTCCACTTACAGTTGGATTTTGCAAACTTTGGCTTTAATTCCCAGGAGTCCTCTGGATCTAAAGGTGCCCAGCCCATGCCTGCCTCTGCCTCTTGTACACCTGCTCAGAGGCTGAGTTCACTAATTTCCTTCCTGGAGCCTGCCTGCTCTCCTGCTATTTGCCTGCACTCGGCCAGCCTGGGAAAGGTGTACAGAGGTCCAGGACTGGTCACCCCTTGGGTGGGGGCCAGGGGAACCTGGAGAGGAAAAGGTCCCAGGAACTGCCGTGGCCTTTGGTAGCTCCACTGGGCATCTCAGACTGGGGAGGACACAGGAGCTAAGTCACCTTTGTAGGAGTCAAAGTGACACCTTTAAGGAGTCACCTACCCTTAGCAGAGTGGCTGCAGAGGTTATGTTCAACAAAGCCTCCTGGAAGTAGAGAAAGGGCCAGGTGCCTCTCATGTTTTGAGACTCCTGGTATATTTTAAAAAGACATCACAGTAGAACTACAAAAATTGAGGTACGTTGTAAACACTAATTGAACAAAATAACTCCTTTCATCATGTATTCAAACACAGCATAACGTATTTGGGCTATTGACAAGATAATTGGAGGATTTGTTTAAAATATGTATTATTTCCTTGGAGAAATGGCTGATTGTAGGGCTAGGGTAGGAAGAAAAGTGAGCCTGGAGTCTCTTGTAGTGCCAGGATTGGGAAGTGCTCAACACGCAAAAGAATGGCGGTCTGTCAAAGGGACCCAGGAGGCTTCCAGTGGCTAAAGCTGCAACAATTAGGGCAGTAAAATAAGTAACAAGGTATTAGGTTATAACCGCAGATATAAAATGCCTATCCATGAGTCCATATTGTAGAAATAAGTTATTGAATAATAACTTGGGGAAGGAGAGACAAACCTTACTAAAGAGTTCCAAATAATACATGTGGAGTCTCCCTCCTGTAGGAGGTGGATTTTAATTATCTCCTCCCCTGCCCTTGAATGTGCCCTGGACTTAGTGACTTGCTTCCAAATAATAGAGTAGAGAATGGGAAATAATGACTTTATGGTGGAGAAATCTGGCAGACACCACCTTGGCCAAGTGATCAGGGTTGAGATCATCAGTAGCAAGTCAAGTGTACCCCCAAAGTGAGATGAGAAGGGCCCTTCATTTATGTGGTCTTCCCCAAAACCCATAACACCAGAGGAAAACCTCAAACTCCAGCTGAAGGACATGCTCCAGAATACTTGACCAGGACGCCTCCAACTGAAAGGGTCGTGAAAAGCATGGCAAGAGCATCAGCACAGACCTGAGGATGCTGGGAGACATGCCGAATGGACGCGATATGCTTCCCTGGGCAGGATCCTGGAACAGAGGGAGCATTCGTGGAGAAGCTGGTTGGCCCAAATAAGGTCTGGACTTAGTGAAAGAGAAGTGCCAGCATTGGTTTTATAGTTTTGACAAATATACTATGGTGGTGCGAGAAGGTAACGCTAGGGGAAGGTGAGACTAGGTGGCTGGGGTATGGGAACTCTCTGTACAATCTTTGCAATTCTTCTGTAAATCTTAAATTAATTCAAAAATTAAAAGGTTTATTTTAAAATACGTAATTTCATGGGCCTTACAGGCGGTGTGTTTTGGTAATGGGTCTGGATGTCTTTGTTCATTTCTACAGGTCTACATGTATTCTGGGACTGAATATGATTCCACCTGGAGAAGGCGTCCAAAGTCTAAACTTGGGCTTCTTACGTATGGAACCCAGGCCAGGTGGCCCTCCTGCCCAACCTCCTCCCTTAGCCACTCTCACCCCCTATTCAGCTACCTCAGCTCCCCATCTTCTGAACCTTGAATGCTCAATGTTCTGCGCTGTTAGAGCTGGAAAGCCCCATAGAGACTGGCCCCAAACCTTTGTTTTATAGATGGAGAGGCTAAAAGGGGGAAAGAGATTTGCCCCTGGCCACATGGTAAGTTTATGTAGGCAAAGCTGAGAATGTGTCCAGCCAGGCTTTCTCCCTCTCTGGCCCCATTTGCCACAGACATGGGGATCAGACCCACATGGGTGCTCTGAAGTAGCAGTGACTTACTTGGGGACTTGAGGAGGGCAATGCTACCTCGAAGGAATGAGAGAGTCTGTTGGACAGAGCAGTTGTAATGAAAGCTTTCTCACTGGCCCCCCAACCAGTGATTCCCACTTGGTTTTGAAGATCCAGGCAGAAGTGGGGGGTCTGACGGTAGGCAAAAGGAGGAGTCTGCCTGCCTGCTCCTCCCCCACCCCACAAACCTACCTCAGTGAAGGGGCCAGAGAGAAATATGAGGGTGTTCAGAAGAGTTAGGTCTCTAGTTCTGGGGCTGGACATTTTCTAGTCTATGCTGGGGAATACCAACTTTGGAGAGCCCCTTGAAGCTGCCAGAGAGGCCTTCCCTAGGGTCTTGAGAGTAGGGAGCAGGGCTGAGGAGGCTCTGCCATTGAGCGTGCCGGGGTGGACATTCATGCCTTCTGGCCTGGGGGTAGGAGGGGCCTGCCCCTGTCCCTGGGCCCCCACTGTCCCACTCACTATGTTCCCACTCTGGACTGTGATAGTTGGAATACCACTGTCTCCCACCTTACTGTGGCTTCTTGAAGATGGGTCCCTGGGACTGGGCCGAGCACAGATGTTGGTAAATGCTTGGTGAGTCAATGTGTGGGTGGTTTGGAGTGGTCTGGTTATGTTTTGCTGTGGACATTTCTGTTGTGTCCTCTTTGTCAGTCCAGCTCATAGATGTCCCCTTGTATCTGAAAAGTACAGTCATAGGCCTGGAAATGCAGGAGCTCAAGGTTCACCTGGTGTCGCCAACTGAGCCACCTGTCAAGATTCAGATGGGAGTGGAGAGCTGGAAGCTGGCCACGGATGAACTTGCATGTAGGCCAGGTCTAACCACGATCAGGAGCTCGCTGCTGGCCAGGCCGACGGCAGCTCTGTGATAAGAGTGGCCACCCACAGATAGAGTTGTCATCGCAACCAGTTCACAAGATCCTGGAGGTCACTAATGTGCTGCTCACATGCTGGTCAGAAGTTCTGATGGACTGTTTGAAGTGTCACTGGCTGATGCAAGTGCCGCTGGAGGCTTGCTGGCTATCTTTATAGCACCCTGATTCGCTCTCCTAACAGTACTGGGAATTTCCCAGCCATGTGATCTGGTCAGAAATGACCCCATTCCAGGGGTGGGGACTAACTGGCTTACCCAAATCAGAAAAATCTCATCCTCCAGGCTATAGTAATTGGTCAGGAAGAGGCACATGACCCAAATCAGGCCAACCAGGGTCAACGAGTCTCAATTCCTAGTCTTTTCTTTGAGCCAGCCAGGAAGTAAGCTCTCTGTTCCTTGCCAGTCACAATGAGAAAAGCAGGTAGTGGCAGGAGCTTCTGGAGGCCACCTTGTGACACAACATAGGTGGCAGAGCCAAGAGACTAAATATAGGTCCTTGGTAACAGCTACTGGATCAAGCCTTGTCTGAAGCTATTCCTAGTACTAGACTTTTTGGTTATGTAAGCCTATAAATTCTGTCACTCACAATCCAGAATATCCTTTATAATGATAATAATTACTTAATAATTATTAAGTATATACAAATTATCTAAAATACAACTTAGGGGATAAAATCTTATAAAATATGAGGTCTATGGGGACAGTTTGGAATGGTGAAAAGATCAGCAAACTGCTGATCTGTTTAAGCTTTGCTATTTGGCTTATGGTAAAACTAAGGCCCAGAGAGGTCATGAGATTTGCTTGAGGTTTTATGTAGCTGCTCAGTATGGCCTCCTGACTCTCAGCCCACTAATTCTTGATGTTTAATAATAATAATTGGAATGTTTGAATTGGAATGTGGCTTGCCCTGTGAAAGCATCACTGCATGTTTTTTTTCTCTCTCTCCCTTTTTTTTTCTGTTTTCCTAAAAGGCAGAGAAAGAATGGCAATAGTTCTCTTCATTTTGCAAAGAGGGAGGCAGAAGTCCAGAGAGGCTTTAAGATTTGACAAGGTCACACAGAAAGGTGGTGATAGAACTGGTCTTAGAGGTCAAATGCATGAACGTCACTTAAGGTTCAGCCCCTCCACCTCACCCCTTGTGCTAATGACCTCCGCCTCCATTAGGGCAAAGATGAGGGGCATGGTGGGTCCCTTCTTCTGGCCTTCTTTTCATCTGCAGAGTGATTAAAGAGGACTTTGTGTTGTACAGGCCAAGGAGATGATTATAGGCCCTGGCAGATTGTCCTTCTCCAGCCAGCCTTAGGAAAATTAAGGTTACAATGCTCAGAGAAAACATCGGGTTATTTCTATTGCCAGAGCCTCCAAAAGGGGGGCCAACCTAGAGACAGGAGGCTGTATGGATGAGATTCTGACTTCACAATCCACGTGATCCCCAGCTCTGGCACCTACTGTCCACTGCCCAAAAGCCTACCTTGGTTCCCCAACATTTTCCGTAGCCGTAGGATTTATATGCACAGCTGCACAGGTGGTGTAGTGCACAATTTGGATTATGATCTGAATGGTGACCCCTGTGGTTATGCAGTTCACAGGTTGTAAAACAAAGCTCAGTGAGACTAGGCTGCGTTTCTCAACATGTTGGAATATTTAGACTGTTTTCACAGCAATCAGTGACTTTGAAAGCCCTTTATTGAATTAAAAATATCTTTTTTTGCAAGGTAAAGAAGATACTTTTAAAAAGTTTATTTTAGGTCAGTCTTAGCCCAAAGATTATATTAAAAAGCTTATTGTTACTAAGACTCCTATTTTTAAAGGTGACTTTTGACCCTTTTCTATTTAGGAAGTCATGTCTACTGTTTAATAGAATTTAAGTTAATTTTATGAGGAAGAGCAAGATTCGTACACAGGTGAATTAATATTTTGTCAGGCTTGGTTTGGGGACTGAATGTATGCTGAAATTATCATTACAGATTGAAATTTACATGCAATGAAATTAAAAAATAGATATATTTGCTTTCAATACATGGGAGTTTAGAGTTCTTGCATCTTTTTCTTCATTTTTCTGACTCAATTATTTTAAAAGCAAATTTTGTGCTTTGTTTCTGAATGAAGAGATAAGAGAGAAGATACCATCTCTTCAAATAACCCATTTCAGGTATGAATAGCTGTTATTTCCAAAAGATGAAAAGCTAAAATGGCTATATTTTCTCTTTTGAGTGTGAGTTTTTGAAGTATTAGAGACAGCTCAATGTTCCATATAAGGTTTTTTTTTGAACAGGTGATACATAAACAATGTAAAAGGTTCAAAAGGTACAGGTGTGTTTACTATAGAACCCAAATATCCTTCCTGTGGTCTTTAAAGTTATTCAACTCTCCAGGAACAACTGAAGTTAGTAGCTTCTTATGTATTTTTCCAGATAGAACCTATGAATCTACAAGCAAATATTTGCACATATGTTTTCTGCTTTGTTTCTCTTTATTTTTGTACAAGTGAGGACCTCTATACAAAACAGTGGCATCTTGCTTTTCTCACTTCATAATAAGCCTTTGAGATAATACCAATTAGGACATGTTATGCTGATTACTGAAGTATTTTTCAGCTGGAAAATATTCCATTGTGAGGGTGCACCATAATTTATTTAGGCAGTTGCCGACCGCTGAACACTTAGGTTGTTTCTGATCATTAGCTATTACAAACAATACTGGAGTGTAGATCCTGCCCTTGTCATCACTTTGCAACTGCACAAATACATAATTGGATAAATTCAACACGCTGGGTCAAAGGGTGTATTAGTCTGCTGAGACTGCCATAACAGAGTACGACAAACGGGGTGGTTGAGCAACAGAAATGTATTCTCTCAGGGTTCTGGAAGCTGGAAGTCTGAGATCAAGGTGTGGGAAGGGTTGGCTCCCTTGGAGAGCCATGAGGGAGAATCTATTCCAGGCTTCTCCCAGGGCTTCTTGTGGTTTGCTGGCAATTTTTAGTGTTCTTTGGCTTGTAGATGCATCACCCAGTCTCTGCCTTGATTTTCACATGACATTCTCCCTGTATGTGTGTGTCTGTGTCCAAATTTTCCCATTTTATAAGGATGCAGGTCATATTGGATTCAAGGCCCACCCTACTCTAATATGATCTCATCTTAATAATTACTTGCAATGACCCTACTTTCAAGTCAAGTCACATGCTGAAGTACTGAAGAGTTAAGACTTCAACTTTGAATTTTTGGCTGACACAGTTCAATCCACAGCAAAAGGTATATGAGCATTTACTTTTAGAAAAATATTGCTAAATTGTTCTTCATAGAAATTGCACCATTCCCTTCCCACCAGCAGTGATGGAAACGGCCTGGGTCACCATCCTTGTCAGTGCAATGGGTCACCAGACCTTTTGATCTTTGCCAGTCTGGTAGATAAAAAGTGGTATCTCATTGAAGTCAAACTTCTATTTCACTTATTATAACTGAGGATAAGAGGTGTTTTTTTTTTTTTTTTACATTTAAGACTGATTTGTATTTTTTTTGTGAATAATTGTTTATATTCTTTGACTCGTTGTCTTTTGAATTGTTGGTCTTTTATCCTTACTGATTTGTAGGAACTCTTTAAAGATAAGGGAAATTAACTCTTTGTGATACATGTCAAATATTTTCTTTTCCAATTAGTTAGTTATTATCTGACTTTGTATTGCATTTCTTTTTTGTTTACTCAGAAAAAATTTTCAATTTTATGTACATAAACAGATCATTTTCTTTTATGATCTGGGGTTTTGTGTGATGCTTAAGAGGCTTCTCCACTCTTGAGATTGTGACAAAAATTCTACTTTTTTCCTAACATTTATTATTTCATTTTTTAATGTATAGTTTTTAAAAATCTATTGGAATTAATTTTGGCATAGGTGTAGGGACCCAATTTAATTATCCTGGTGGATACTTGGTGGTCCCAACAGAATTCATCGATGTGTGAGAACTGTGGTCTGATGTAAGTGGTGTGTAGATATGAGGACTTCGCAGAAATATTTTCATTAAAAATTTTTCCCTATTAACTTGTATTTCAACATCAATTTTCTTTTTTAGAGTTCTTGTCTTTAAACAGTGATCCATTGTGGGTGTATACTATAAGCTTGTTATTATAATAAGAAAAATTAAAAACTTTGCCATAGACAAAGTTACCTTAGGGGCTGGCAGTGTTCAGCCACGTGGGAGAAAGAGGGAGTAACTGTGAACCTCCGTTTGATAAGCTCCAGGGTCTCTCAAACAGTTTCTCTTTTAAAAATTAATAAGTAAATAAGTATTTATTAATTGATTAAATATAGAAATAGAAACAGATGATAGTACTGCACTTAAAGACATGAGTGCAGTCCTGGAGGAAAGGTCCTGGAGCCCTTGGGGTTCATCTGGGGGGTTGAGTTTGAATCCTACCCTCACCAACTCGTGGCCCTATCTCCTAGCTCACTTGCTTGACCTCTCTGTGCCATTTTTCTTCGTCTATGAAAGGAGGGTAATAAGAGGGGAAGGTTTTATAGGGCCTGAAACTTCTGCAATTTGGGGGTCCCTCTTAAAATTACAAATGTAAAGTTTAGCACATCCCCTGCAGGATCTGGGCAGGGTCTTTCACTTGTGGATTAAACTTTATTAGCTTCCCCATAGACGGACCTCAGAAAATACTGTCTTCTTCCTAGGGTGTTGGGAGTACGGAGTAAGGTGATGTGTCTAAATCATCTGCACCTAGTGAGGGGTGTGGTGGGTCTGACTCCCAGACTGCAAACTCAGGTGTGTACGACACATCACGTCCTTTACGTGCCAAAACCTACCTGAATTTCTGACACCAAGTCTCCAGTTCCACAGAGCTGGCAAACACCTTCCCTTACGTCATTCTTGAAATTTGTAATCCACCTTGCTCTGAAACAGAATCAAGGCCTGGGCTGAGGGGGGTGACCACTATTTGTCTTTGATCATCTGTACACACACACACACACACACACACACACACACACACACTCACACTCACACTCATGCGCACGTCACCACAGAGGCATCTGGCATCCCTTTCTGAAGTCCCCTTAAGCCTCCAGCTCTCCACTGCTTGGGATCCATGCCTGGGACTTGGGGCTTTTTGAGGGGCAAACTGTGTAGCAGTTTGTAAGAAGGTGGCTATTGGTGGCACTATGGCTCTATTCTAGGCTGTATCAAAGATCCTTCTCCTGGGTGGGGTGGGGGAGGGGGGCAAGGAGCTATTGTGGCTAAAAGCATCAGATTGTATGCCAGACAGAGCTGGGTTTGAATTCTGTAAAGCCTTGTTTTCTTCATCTGCATAATGAAGATATCTCCCTCTGCGAATGGGTGTGAGGAATTGAATGTCAGGATGTTAGCATTGTGTCTGACACTAGTGCATGGGCTCTATTAAGAGCTCAGCACTTCACTTTTGTACATTATGAGGTGCAAAACTGAGGTCCAGAGACACTGGTTGGCTGGGTGACAACAGCTAGGGTAAAGGCATGCTTATTGAGTTTGCAGATGACCTAAAACTAGATGCAATGGCTAATATTTTAAATGACCAAACCAGGGTTCAAAGACACTTAAAGCAGACAAAATGGTAGACTAAATAACTCCCTGAAATAAACTGGAATAGGGTTGGATGTAAAATAAAAGGAGTTTTCATGGAAAAAGCTTTGGCTGAAGATTCAGTATAATCCCATGGTAAGATGGCTGCCCCGAACTGATGTTATCTAGCCTACATCTACAGAGGTATAGGGCTGAGGATGAGGGAGGTGAGAGCTGGAGGGGTGTGTTCAGTTCTGGCTGTCATACTTTTGCGGGGACAAGGAGAGACCAGAGTCCAATTTGTGGAGGGCAAAAGATAGTGAAGAACTGGAGATACTTCCCTTGGAGAAGAGAATAAAGTGGGGCAGAGGCTGACATAGTAGTATAACCCTGTCTGGCTCCAGGGGCAGAGCTGGACCATAGGGGTACAGAGGAGTTGAGAACCTACTCTGTGCCAGTCAGGACAACCCCACAGTGAAAAGGATTGCATTCAGAGGTAGTGGGCACTCATCACCCATAGTAGGCCAGCAGAGAGAGGTAGGGATTCCTGCTTTGAGCTCTCAGATAGTTTCAACAAAAATACTAGACCCTACTGATAGAAATCCTTGTTGCCTGTATATACACATATTATAGACTGCACATACGTAATCCACATTTCTATTTTAAGGTATACTTAAAAAGGTGAATATTGCTGAAATTGGGACTGTCTTACAATCATCATGTACATTTAGTGCATCCTTCTTTCCTGAAAGGTTATTATTCAAGAATTTTTGAATTGTGAATTATAAAATTGGGGAAGTTTTTTATAATTTGAGTTTCATCTTAACCCTTGTCCCATTAGAATGCATGTCTTGAATTAAAGGCAATCTAGATAAATAACATGTTTTTATTTTATTAAGAAAATTTTTTTTGGTACCATTAATATACAATTACATGAGCAACATTGTGGTTACTAAATTCCCCCCATTATCAAGTCCCCACCACATACCCCATTATAGTCACTGTCCATCAGCATAGTAAGATGCTATAGAGTCACTACTTGTCTTCTCTGTGTTGTACTGCCTTCCTCGTGCCCCACCCCCTACATTATGTGTGCTAATCGTAATGCCCCTTATTCCCCTTATCCCTCCCTCCCCAGTCCCTTTCCCTTTGGTAACTGTTAGTCCATTCTTAGGTTCTGTGAGTCTGCTGCTGTTTTGTTCCTTCAGTTTTTTCTTTGTTCTTATACTCCACAGATGAGTGAAATCATTTGATACTTGTCTTTCTCCTCCTGGCTTATTTCACTGAGCATAATACCCTCTAGCCCCATCCATGTTGTTGCAAATGGTAGGATTTGTTTTCTTCTTATGGGTGAATAATATTCCATTGTGTATATGCACCACATCTTCTTTATCCATTCATCTACTGATGGGCACTTAGTTTGCTTCCATTTCTTGGCTATTGTAATAACATAGGGATGCATATCTTTTTGAACCTGGGCTCCTGCATTCTTAGGGTAAATTCCTAGAAGTGGAATTCCTGGGTCAAATGGTATTTCTATTTTGAGTTTTTTGAGGAACCTCCATACTGCTTCCCACAATGGTTGAACTAATTTACATTCCCACCAGCAGTGTAGGAGGGTTCCCCTTTCTCCACATCCTCGCCAACATTTGTTGTCTTTTGGATGGTGGTTGTCCTAACTGGTGTGAGGTGATATCTCATTGTGGTTTTAATTTGCATTTCTCTGATGATTAGCAATATGAACATATGTTTTTTAAAATCCAAGATTCTTTTCTTAGTAAAGCCATGCTCAATCTATTGAATCCATCAGCCTCTGACATTCCACCTCATTGTTCGTTCCTGACATCTGAAATGGAAAGGAGACAGGCTATTAAACCGGTTTTAACAAATTCAGAGCAGCCAGGTTCTTGGCTTGGGGAAAAAACATTCCACTTATCAAGAGATGTTACTCCTTCAAAGGATGAAAACCTATTTCATGAAGAGAATCTGGGGGGAGCTTTTTGTTCTGCGGGGACAACATCTGGATTTTAATATGTCCATCTTCAAAAGGAGATTTCTCATAATGGACCAAACTCGAAACACTCAGAGCACAAGGACCAGGGAGTTTTCAAAAGGAGACACTTCCCGAGATGCCTGAGGGCCCTTATGTCCCCGCAGCCGGCGCGGAGGTCGGTGAGATCTCCCGCGCCTTTAGCTTCTAAGTTTCATGCTGAAAGTCATAGACACCGTCTTCCGCCTCCCCACCCCACCCCGGGAATTTGGGACCTGAATTCATTTGAAAACATTTGTGGTTTCAGGAGGCTCTTTATGATACAGCTGCCAAGTAGATCTCGCCATGAAAGACCAGTTCGGAGAAGAGGAGCAAGGCAGCTAGGCCCAGGCCGTGGGCTTGTAAAGGGTGCGCGAGCCCGCTGCCCCGCCCACCGTGCCGGCGGGCATGGGCCGCGAGGCGGACGCCCACGGACACGGGTTCGAATCCCCTGGCCTGGCGGTACAGACCATGGGGAGTTGTGTAACGTCCTGGCCCCAGACGCCCTTTCCGGGAGCCCAGGCATGGAACGAAGTCCTTAGAAGCTCTGACATCAGAGGTGACGCGTCTTCGCAGGCAATGACTAGGCAGAACGCGATGCCACTCCCTTTCCCGTGTCCGGGCTGGCGCGGGGCGTGTCGCCTCCGACCACGGGGTCCTGGCGCCTCCGACAGCTCTCCCGAGTGCCCGGCGCCCCCGTGCTTCCCGGCCCACCAGACCCTCGCTCCTCGGCGGCACGGCCCCGTCGCAGATGACGCTCTCCTGGGCTGGCCTGTGGCTCCCCCTTGTGGTGACCGCCGCGAGGCCTGGTCACCGGGAGGCCTTGGCACAGCTCTCCACACGGGAAGTTCTTTCTGGGTCCGACCTCGACCCCTCCTGGGGCTGCGGGAAGCACGACGGGGCAGCTGAGGGCCACCTCCTCTCCCCTCCACTTTAGAAAGTCGCGTCACACGGAGGCCAAGCAGTCTTTTTCTAGGCTGGCTGCACTGTCTTAGGGCTAAATGGAAGGGACGACCTTGAGTGGGGCCTGTGCAGGATTTCTATGCCAAAGGGCCTTTAGGGAGTAAGACCGAGGACTGTCTTGAGGGCAGGGTGCATGAGGAGGGCTTCCACCTGGGCGCTGGAAGGGTAGAGGGACCCCCAGAGGAAGGATGTAGGTTAGGGCTTTGGAGGAAAAATTGAGGGGCAGGGGCCTCTGCCTGAGGGAGGGTTTCGGTGCGACCCCCAACTCACCGACCTGGTGGGCTTCTTACTCCACCTCCTCCCGGGACAGATTTCATCGGTGTTTCAGCGGCGTTGGTGAAGGGCCTTCAGTCAGCCATTTAGCTTAAGAGCAGGGAAAGCAAGAGGGATGTGAGTTAAACACCGGGCAGACCTTCCCAACTATGAGGGATGTGGGACCTCAGAAAGGGGAGCAGAGGCGGCACTTTCCCATCCAGGAGAGACCCCAGTTGAAGCAGGGTCTGGACAAAGGGTGAGCGGCCCCTGGCTCCCATTCTGCCCTGACGGGCTGGTGACCAGGGTGCAGTCCTTGGGGCCCCAGGGTGGCAAGGCTTCTGTGAGGTTCCTAGTGGGATGGCCCTGGGCAGGTGGTGGTGGACAAAGGGAGAAATCGAGGTCACTGCCGCCCCCACCCTGCCCGCTCGGCAACCTCATTTTCCTTAACCGCTCATCTTGCCTGCTCTCTGGACAGTTCTGATCCCCCATGAGAGATCACGCTACCCCTGTACGTGCTCCTATCAAACACGTTTCACCGTAGGCTCCATGTCCAGCTGTGAGCTCCATCCCAGCTCTCTCCCCAGCACCTAGCATGCTGCCTGGCACAGCAGCGGTGCTCTGCGAATATTTGGTAATTTCAGTTGACTTGGGAAGTTGCCCCCGGTGTTCCTTGGATTTAGAAAGAATTTGGGCAGGCAGAGAAGGAGGCAGAGCCGTGAGGTTTGACTGTGGGTGATCTGGGCAGCCCCTTCTCTCTCTGTACCCCACCCCCAGGCTATGACTCCCAGGCAGGGTTACCCCCTCCCTCCATTTAGACCCCCTACTCTGCCGTAGGTCCCACGACTGGCCCATATACGGACCTCTCCTCATCCAGCGTGGCCTCTGATTTCCCATGCAAATGGCTGCCCTACTCACCCGGACTGGGCTCTGACCTTCCCGCTGGGCTGCCCCATGTTGGACACCCTGCTCAGCCGATTTGTATTCTGATACCCCAGGCCAGCTGCTCCTCACACTGCTTGGGCTCTGACACCTGTGCTGGGCTGCCTCCCCGCCGGGACCCCTCCTCCCCTGCGCGGACACTCCGCTCTGGTCCTGTGTCCCCCTACCCCCAAGCAGATGTCTCCTTTGCTCTGCTGCACCTAAGGGCTTTAGGGCAGAATGGTTCAGGAAGGAAGGAAGGAAGGGAAGAGGAGGAACAGTGTTTTTGAAAAAATATTTTAATGGTGGAAATTTTTGTACAAGCACCGTTCTGGACAGAATATATAAAATAGAGGTGCTGTGCTTGAGGTACGTGAGAAGAGAGAGGGAGAGAGGGAGCTAGAGAGTGGTGGAGGGAAATAAGAGAGGAAGAAGGGGGCAGAGAGAGGGAGGGAGAAGAGGGAGCTTTTTAAGAAGCAGTCCTTGAAGCAGCTTGCTCCTCATCCACCCGGAGGTAGCCTTGGCAGATGGTGGGATGGAGGTTGGGGGCAGCAGTGGCTCCTACCTGGAAGAGGGGGTCTCCGAGGGGCTCCAGAGGGCCCAGGGCAGGTGTCGGGGCCTGTAGGAAGTGGGTCAAGGTCTGCAGGACACAGGCTGTGAGTTTCAGGACTTGCGTGTGCTGAGGCACAGGGCAGACCACCCCTCTCCCATCTGTGCTCTGTTGTGACTGTGTGTCCCCGTCTCAGGTCCCCTCCAGGAACAGACCCTGGGAATTCTGCTTTGGTGGCTGGAGCAAATGTCACTGACCTCCTAATGGTTTGCATCAGACTGTGAGCAACTCTGCACAGTTTACAAGACACTTTACACCCATTTGCTGGTTTGATTTGATCTTTGTAACCATTTGTAAGATACAACTATTGTTAAACACCCCCACCCCCACCCCCACCCCTGCGTCAGCCCTGGTGGGAGTGAAGAGGAAGTTAGGATCTGAGGTTGTGTAAATTGCCCTCAGCACTGAGTGGAGGCCTGGAATCCCAAAAGATTCCGATTCCAGCACCTTCCCGGAACCCTGGGCCTTTCCCCCGGCCGCTCCCCACCCTGATGTTTCTTTATCATGCTAACTGAGGGACTGAGCCTCCTTAGTCTAAACCAAATGTGAGGTTAGGGCTCAGGCTTAGGACTCTAGTCAGGCAGAAAACAGGTCGACGAGGGTCAGGACCCTTTCCCATTACCCTGAGGGCAAGCTCTGAGGTCCCCTCACTAGGGTGGGGGCTTTGAAATAGGATGAGCATATTATTAGTCATCCAGATTAGAACACTTTTGAGAATGAAAGGGAGTGCCATTAATAATTACCCCACGGCGATAGCCAACGTGAGGTGAGGTCACTTTATAATGGAACCACTTGCCCCTCCCGCCTTTTCCACCTCTAGGCCTCAGACACCCAGACCTGATGCAGAGCAGAGGCTGTTCACTGTGCATTAAACTGTGCCCAGCCCTCTGCAGAGCTTGTGTTATTGGACCTTTAGGACAACATGTGGTTGATCCAGTTCCCACTTTATTAATGGGAGACTGAAGTCAGTCGGGAAGATCCTTGCCCAAGAGCACACAGCTGGTAAGTGGCGGAGCTGGGACTTGAACCCAGGGAGGCTGCCTTTCATAGAAAGGATTATAATAAAATGTCAGTGAATTGGTTTGGGCTACAAGAATTGTGCCATGGAATTGTGGTTCCCCAAGCCTCTCCTCAGACCCCGCCCCCCAATCTCTCTTGGTTGTCTTTGGCTCAGGGACATCATTAAAAGAACCTTTGAGTGGTGAGGCCATGTGTAGATGAGGGAGGGAGGCAGGTGCACTCAGCAGAGGGAAATGTGTTAGGAGCACAGAGTGGAAGGGTAGCAGCGGGAATGGGAATAATAAAAGCTAACATTTATTAAGCACTTACAGTATAGCAGGCTCTGTTTTAAGTGTTCCAAGGTATTATCCACTTAATCCTCACAACAACCCTATAAAATGAGTAACGCGTCATTATTCCCGTTTCACAGCTGAGAAAACTGAGGCCACTTGCCCTCCATTACACTGCTGGTAAGTGGTAGAGCCAGGACCACCCGGTTAGCTTACCCATCATTCAGCTTGTCCTTGAGGAAAAGGATGCTGCTGGTCCAGGGGTGGGGGTGGGGGTTCCTCTGGCTTCTTTCTCTAGGACACCCAGGGAGCCAATTTTCAGTGGGGAGACAGTCCACAGTCCAGCCTACTGGGGGCACCCACCAAAGTGTCCTCCAACTGCCCCCTTCTGCTGTCTCCCGGCAGGAGCTCAGGCAGGCAGGGGTGGAGCCCTCCGCAGCATCTCATTTTCATTCATTTTCTTTAAATGCTTCTCTCTCTCTCTGTTTTAAATCTAGTTTTTCAGCTACTTTTTTATCTTCACTCAAGTCGCTTTAATGAAACGAAAATGTGTCTGTTTCCCTCTGCTTGAGCTGCCCAGGGAATTTCAATATAAAACAAACAAGTTGGCTTTTAAAATTAAAATTTTATGGGTGGCATTTCCTCATTTAATGAGAGGCACAAAAGGCTGGAGTAAAACCAATTAACACGGGGTTGGAACTCGGTGTTCAGCAAAATTAAACAACAGATAGCGCGGTGTGCTGGGAACTGTTAGTGCAGGTGCTGGGGGAGGTGTGCAGGCACCGAGGGTGGCGGCTGCCCAGCACCCGTGCGGCCCCGCCGGGACGGTGCAGCCCTGTGTTCGTGCAGACCTCAGACTCCCACTCCCTGCCCTGGAACCTCCCTGTCCCCAGAACCTGTGCCCAGGTGCTTGTGTGCACGCCTCCCTGCACATACAGATGGGAGGCGGTTGTGGGAGATGAGCAGAGGGATGACTGCGTTGGATTTCTGGGATCCTGAACACCAGAGTCTGGAGAGGCATCCCTGAGAGTTAAGGCCTCTGCAAAGGCCAGAATTCACTCGATATTTATCTGCCGGGACAGGGTGAGTCCCATTGGGAAGGGGCAGGCAGGGTGGGGCGGGCTCCGGGAGTGCGTGGCCAGGTGCTCCACAAATTCTCCATGACTGAGCACATGACTTCATCCGGGTGAACAATATTAATGAAACTGAGGAGTGAATCACTTGCAGTGCTTATTGCCCAGTGCAGGATTTTTCTTTCTTTTTTGTTGTAGAAATGATGGTAATGTCACACCAGACCCGAGGACGGGGGACAGTCCTGGTGGGACTACCAGGGGAGAGCAGCAAGGGAAGGGTGAATAGCACCTGAGGAAAGGGGTTTGGCAGGAGGAAGGCCAGACGTGGATGTGACTGAATCTAGGGTGTATGCAGGAAGATGAATCTGGAGAGGTTGGAGGGAGCCCAGCAAATACCCCTGTAAATGCTGGGCCGTGGTGCCATAGCCCCCAGGAAAACAGGCCCCATAGGTCCGAGAAAGGGCCAGGCCACCTCTTGTGTTTCCTCCCGGTGCCTCCTCCCCCACTGACTCTTTGTGTCCCCAACTGGGGCAGCTTTCTCCACATTCTTTCTGCCCTTGGACTCCTGGGTCTATGGAGAGGACCACTCTGGTCACTAGCATCCCTGGAGCGGCAACAAGATGGGGGAGGCCAAGGACCCCAGCTGCTCTGATTCAGGGGATGGGACTGGAAGCCATGGCTGCCTCCAGGGTCCTCAGTCCTCCCCAGTCAGGCCCACAGACCCACACATACGCTTCCATACAGAGTCCTGCAGGCCCCAGACAGACCTCCAGCAGGCACATGGACAGGGGGTGCCAGGTCCTCGCTCTCTTGGAAGGGTGTCTTTGAGGGAACACCTGAGGTTGGAGGAAGGGCGCCTGATGTGGATCGGTGCCCTGATCCATACCTCTCGAGGGGTCCCTCCAAGGCCTGTCTGAGGAGCCAGGTGAGGGTCTCTTTGAGACCAGTTTGCGACCTGACTGAGATTCATTTTTAAGTCTCTTTGAGGCCTGTTTGAAGGCCTGAAGACCCTCTGGGTTGGCCTGAGGGCCAGTAGCATGAAACCAATAAAAATGGCCTGAGGCCAAGGCTGACACCGATGCTTCCTCCTCCACACAGCAAAGAGAGTAAATCTGGCCAAGTTTCAAGTAGGTTCTTATGGCCAGGGGGCTGGCAGAGTGGCTGGAGTCTCCTTTGGTGATGGATGAGATTTTTGCCAAAATCACAAAACTTCTGGCCAGAGCTCCCACTCCATCTCCCACACCAGCTGGCTGACCTTGAACAAGTCTAGCAAAGCCAACATGCTTCTTGAGGACCGCACCACCTGTCCACATTTCTGGGTGGAGAGACACGATGTGCCCTATCTGAAGTGGGTTTTTAAGTATGCATAGGAGTTCACCTAGTGAACAAGGGGTGGGATGGACAGTATTGGCTGAGTGACACCAGTGAAGACACAGAAATGTGAAACAGTTCTCTGTGGCAAGAGTACTACAAGTGCAGTTTTCCTAGAGTCCAGAACTTGCACAAATTAGGCATGCAAGTATCACACAAAATAATATAAGGGGAAGAGCATGGCAAACTGTAGAGTGCTACACAAAATGAGACATTGCTGTTACCACCCATCCCTCTCATTTGTTGTGGGACCCCAGTGAGTCAAGATGTGTGAAGATGTATTGTAAACTGGGAAAGTGTTTACCAAAATGTTAATATATTTAGAGAGTAGGTAGATTAAGTGTGAGAATGTAGAGATGGAGTAGACAATTAAAATATCTGCTAATTCCTCCCTCGAATTCACATTTTAGGAAATGTTTATACACTGAGAATTCTAATTACTTTCCCCCCTCACACCTCTTTTCAGATGAATACACTATGAGGGAGTTACAGTATCTATTAAATATATTGTCCATTTCCCAGTGTATCAGTTGGGACTCTTCATATAGCAAGTAACAGAACACCCACGGCAAACTGGCTTAACCAGTAAAGGGAATGGGCAGTTCACGTGATTCTTAAGTCCAAAGGGAGCATGAACCTCAAGATAGGTTTGATCCAGGGTATGTTACTCTGATGCTTCCCTCTGGGGAGGTGCCATCAGCTCCTAGGTGTCTTTCTCCAAGTCCTGGTTGAGAGAGGGGCTTCCCTTAGCCAACCATACAACAAAATGCCTGAGCTTCACTTCTGATTGCACCAACCTGGGTCATGGATAGGGAATGCCAGGGCCTGTTTGGTGTAGGTTTGGATCAAGCGCCCATTCCTAAAACAATCGTTGGGGTACTGAAGAAGGTAGACAGGGTGCCCACCATACCTGGTCACTGAAGTGGACCACTGGGCTTCAGGTGTGCAGACCTGGAGTTGTGTTCGGTTTCTTCCCTCACTGCTGCTTTGTCGTTAAAACTTTCTTTTCCCTGTAGCTCCCCCTTTGCAGACAGCATACTGGTCCAGGCCTCTTCACATCACCCATGCTCAAACCACCATGGTTGCCTTAAATATTTTTAGCTCCTTACTTAAGCCCTTGCCTCTGTGCTCACCAATGCATTTTTCTCAATAGTTGCTTGAAAGCTCAGCATATTTGATCAAAGCAAAGAAACACACATTACAGCTGATGTGATACGATGGAAAACATGATTACAAAATTCAGCTATAGGATAATGATCATTTGCTAAAGACACAGTTTTCCCTAGAAAACAAACCTAATAACCTTAATGCAAAACAATTAATTATGGCTAATAAAAGAGTATAGTAAGAAGTCAGAAACACGATAATAAAAATGAGAAAAAAGCTCTTTTCTATAATAACAATAGTTTAAAAATACTGTAGCAGGTTAACAGGAGAAGGTTTTTACTTTTTTTTTCAACTTAATGAAGAAGCTCACTTGGGGACAGTTGGTTTCTGGAAACCATGTTGGTTTCTAGACGTGTAGATACACATTAGAGCCCTCCCCCGCCTCCTTTTTAAAGAGAATCACCAGGATGGGTCCTTTATAGAAGTAAGGCAAATACCACCTGTTTTTCTACAAAGATGCCTGGAAGAATTCTAAGTGCAGGAAAGCAAACTGAAATGGCAAACATTCTGTTTTGTAATGACTGCCTTTCAAGCAGATTTTGCTATGGATGTAACCTGGTTTTATTGCCTGGAGTAGGAGCAGAAGAGAACAGGGATTTTCAGACGGCGGGGGTGCAGGGGAGAAAAAAGGAGTGGGGGGAAGGGGAGCTAGAAGGAACATTGAGACGGTGAGGTGACAAGAAGCCCCCAGGACTGTCTGGAACACACGAGCACCTATCGAGGTTCTCAAGATGCCCAAGTATAACTCTCAAAATGTTAAAAACATCATTCTTATGCAATATGGAGTGAGTACAATAAAAAATATTATTTAACTCAATGAGAGAATCTTTGAACAAGGCTAGTTCCAAGGAGGATATGAGAAACTCATATGAAAAACAATGATGGGATGGGATTACTAAATTAGATACAAATTTGTGAATATCCTATAGGGTAATAAAACCACAACCTTGGAGTTATTTACTCTTACTGGATGGAAATCATTTGCACCTTATCAGTTTTCTACAAGTGAATGTCTAACTTTACAGAGCGTGGGCCCTAATCAATAGTAATTAAAATGTCAAATAAAGCTGTGTGCCTGAGAGGCAGCTGATTCTAGACGAGCTTGCCGGCCAGTTCCAGGGATGGGGAGAGGACTCAGAGCCATCTTTTTGCCTATTTCCAAATTTGGAATAGGACTAGGGGAAAGGAACCTCAGAGAGGAACATGTTTTGTGCAGTTTGAGTTTCTGGGGCTCAGAGTCATTACAGATGGACCCTGAAAAGGAATATGAGCTGAACTTGGGTCCCAACAAGGTCAAGTGGGGTATATAAAAGCAGTCAGGTGGTGCCAGTGGCTTGGTGAGCTCCATGTGGGGGTGGGAAGATGGTCTGTACCCACCCCTGTGCCATGCTTGGAAACACCTCTTGTTGGACTCGTAGTCACACCAAAACCTTTTTATTATCTGGAGTTTTTTTCTACTTTTTAAAACAAATTAATTGTAAAAATGGTGGTAAAATATACATCACATGAAAACTACCGTTTCAGTAATTTTAAGGTGTACAGGTCAGTGGCATTAAGCGCATTCACACTGGCATCGAGCCAGCTTCACCCTCCATCTCCAGAGTTTTATCAGCATCCCAAACTGAAACTCTGCACCCATCAAACACCAACCTCCATGCCCCTTCCCCCCAGCCCCTGGCAGCTGCTGTTCTACTCTGTCTTTCTGAATTTGACTATTTTAGGTACCTTACATAAGTGGAATCTTACAGTATTTGTCCTTTGTGACTGGCTTATTTCATGTAGCAAAATATCTTCAAGGTTTATCCATGTTGCAGCATATGTCAGGATTTCCTTCCCTTTTAGGGCTGAATAATATTCCATTGTGTGGATCTACCGCCTCTCATTCTTTCAGTCATTGATGGACACTTTTCTACCTTTTGACTGTTGTGAACAACGCTACTGTGAACACTGATGTACAAATATTGGTTTAAATCCCTGCTTTCAGTTCTCTTGGATATATACATAGCAGTGGAGTTGCTGAATCATATGGTAATCCTGTTTGATTTCCTTAGGACCCAGTATACTGCTCTCCATAGCAGCTGCACCAATTTACATTCCCACCAGCAGCAGCAAGCACAAGGGTTCTTTCTAATTTCTCCTCATCCTTGCCCACACTTGTTATTTTGTTGTTGTTTTAAGTAACAGCCATCCTAATGGATGTGAAGTGAAAACCTTTAGTTTTAAAATAATTGCTGAGGGCCATTATTAGAAGAAAGTGTGTTTAAGAATGTCTCCCTGTCTCTCTTGGCTAGGAATCCCTTTGATTGATGCAGTCGAAGTGTTCATCATACTGCCAGGCCCCATCCTAGAAGAAAAGAGGAAGCCTACCACCTCTGTTGTTTCTTCTTGCCACATGGTGTTGCTGTTGAAGGCTAGTCCCGCACAGTCTGATGGACATTTTTTTGCCCTTTGCAGTGCTGACATCTCTGTTCAGGTCTCTCCATGGGTGTCAGTAGACCTTCTAGAGGAAACACTGTGCCTTGGCTAAGATTACAGTTCCTCAATTAAATTAGACAAATATTTACTAAGTGCCTACTATGTGCCAGACATTGATGTAGGTCTGGAAAAATATCAGATCAAAATAGACAATGCTCCCTTGCCTTTCTGGGGCCTAGACAACAATGACCACAAATAATTACAAAGCATGCTAAAAGGTGTTCAGTCCAATGGGGGAATGAAAGAGTAAAACCGGGTGAGGGGGTTGGGAGTGTGTGGTGGCTGGGGGTGAGGGTTGGGTCATCGGGAGGACATTGAATAAAGTCTTGAAAGAGGTGAGCTGACCTGGAGGAAGGGCTCCTCCAGGTAGATGGCCAGCCCTAAGGCAGGGTTATGTGGGATGTGTCTGAGGTCAGAGTGAGTGAGGGGATGGGCAGCAGGGGAGGAGCATGGCCTTGGACACCATCCTAAGGACTTCGGCTTTTGCTCCAATGAGATGGGGATCCACTGCAGGGTTCTGAGCAGACAAGTGACGTCTAACTTGCATGTATTTTTTTCACATTTAAGTATTCTTTTATTACTTTTTGGGGGGAAACGTGAAGATTTATGTTTTAGCGCAGTTTTAGGTTCACAGCAAAAGGGAGAAGAAGGTATGAGATTTCCATATTCCCTCTGCCTCCACACATGCATGGCCTCCCCCATGACCAGAGTGGTATGTTTGTTACAGCTGATGAACCCACATCCCTATTGCCCAGAGTCCACGGTTTGCATTAGGGCTCTCGGTGTTGCGCATCCTTTGGGTCTATACACGTGTATAATGGCATGTATCCGTCATTAGAGTATCAGAGCATTTTCATGGCCCTAAACATCCTTTGTGTTCCCTGACTTACATTTTAAAAGACTCACTTTGGCTTATGCAGTGAGAATAAGCTGAAGGATGGGGGCAGGGACATGAGCAGAGAGGCTGTTGCATTAATCCTGGGTCGCAGGCATCATGGCTTACAAACCATCACAGCCAGGAGCCTGGCCCCCTCTCCGGCCTCCTCAGCGAACCCCCTGCCCTGCCCCAGTCATCCTCTGCTTCCGCATTGAAGAGGACCCCGGTGATGGGGGCCTACTGTGTGCAGGCATGGCTTTAGATGTTCCTGTCGATCATCTCATTGAACCTTTAGAGACACTCACGAGGAAGGGATCGTTCCACGGACATCTCAAAGCCTGTGCTATGAGCTGGATTGCGTCCCCTGCCCCCCCGCCCCCCACCTGTATGCTGAAGCTCTACCCTGCAATGTGGTGGGATTGGAGATGGGCCTTTGGGACGTGAGAAGGTTTAGATGAGGACACGAAGGTAGGGCCCCAGGATGGGGCCTTTCCCCTTAAAGAAGAGACATCAGAAGTCTTGCTTCCTTTCGCTTTCCCTCTCTTTCCTTCCTGTCCACCCCATGTGTGTGAACCAAGGGAAGACGCACGAGCACCGGGGAGGAGGCTGTGCCTGCAAGCTGGGAAGCAGACTCTCGCCGGGAACTGACTCCGCTGGCACCTTGATCTTGGACTTCCCAGCCTCCAGGACAGTGAGGAATGTCTGTTGTTTAGACCACCCAGTTTGTGCTACTTTCTTACAGCAGCCTGAGCTAAGACAGCCCATTTTACAGACTGGGAAACTGAAACTCTGAGGTTCAGGTAACCAGGCCCCTCGCTGGCAGTGGTGGAACATGAGGCAGGGCTGTGATGGGGGTTGGAGAGCCAGAGAGGACGGGGCTTGGGGGAGTCCTGCCTCAGGGAGGGAGGTCCGGCACTGGAGGGCCGGAGGGGGACCAGGCCGAGTCTCACGGTGGTCGGGCCGGGTGGGCTCCTTCCCTGAGGGCCACCCCTCTCTGCATGGTTTCCCAGGGGCCTGCCTCCGGCTTCCCCGGGGGTGGAGGGGGTCTGGCGGGAGTCCCACTCAGGTCCTTCCTTGCGGCTTCCCAGCCTTGATGGTGGCTTATGCTGTCCAGGCTGGTGCTCCTGGAGGTGACAGGTGGTGGGTGTAAAATAGGGAGTGCAAGGTACTCAGGGTGCAATCAGGACTCCCTGGCGCCTGTTGGCGGCTCACTGTCAGAGGAGGTGGTGAAGAGGGCAGAGTGCTAATGACAGTAATTGCTCTAATTATTTTTTTGGTTTGGAGAGTCATAAAATGCAGCAGCTTGCTCAGTGCTAATAGCAGTCATCAGGAGGGGCTGGGGCTGCGCCTGGACAGCAGTTGTTAACCAGGGGGAAGCATCAGCCTGCAAGACAAAAAGAGAAAGAGCGCTGGTCCCCCTTTCCCTTTCCTCCTGCCTCCCCCTCCCTGCCCTCTGCTGCTCTGGCCTTTTACGAGTCCTCTCCCCAACCTCCAGTCCCTCCTCCCTCTCCTGCCCCCTTCCAAGGGAGGCCTCTTGGATGGTGACACAGTGAGTGACTGTGGGGGGGAGGGGTGGTGGCCGTTGCTGGTCTGGGCGGAGCAGCTGTTCAGGGGCAAACAAGCCGAGGAGCTTTCAGCACAGGCAGAGGTCTGTGCTCTGGGCACATTCCTGTGGAGCTCCTCAAGGGCTGGGTAGCTTCAGATGGTCTGCTTTGGACCGAGCACCTTGACCCTTACAGGTGAGCCAGGGGAGAGAACAGGGCTGCATCCTTGAGCAAAGCTGGAGGAGCTCATGGGAATGGAAACCGGGCCACCTCCCTGCTTCCCTTACCCGTAGCCAGCCCAGCACCACGTGCTCAGCCAACGTTTCCTGAGCACCTGCTACATGCCAGACTGGAGATTCCGTGGGGAATCAGGATCCCAGTGAGGTGGGAAGCTGGACATATAAGAAGTAATGACCATTCAGAGGGGTGTCAGGAAGCAGCACTCAGACTGAAGATGCCAACTCTTGGAAAGTCAGGGAAGGCTTCCTGGAGGAGGTTGCAGGGCCATCAAGGGGGCCCTTTGAGAGGAAGCAGTATTTTCTGGGTCTTGCAAGGTGAGTAGTAGTTTCCTGGACAGGAGGGGAGTGGGGATTCCTGGCTGAGGAGAGGGGCAGGTGGGGTATACAGCCAGAGGAATCACTGGGCTAATTGTGGCCTGAAGGACACACCACGGGATCTGGGCTTGGCCTAGCCTCTGACACCCCGTATGCATGGGGCTTGAGAAAGGGTTGGAGTCAGGAAACTTTTTGAAAATGGGGGATAAGTAAAAACACGTAGGTAAAGCACAAAGTGAGTACTCAGTGGGTGACAGCAATGCTGGTACCGGCCAAGATGACTGTGCTCAGCTAGGTACGTGTCCCAGGGACACCCAGCAGTACACAGGTGCCTAGAGGCACAGGTAACACGCAGACATGTGAGCTCCAATTACACAAAGCCCAGAGACACAAATGCACAGTTACCTCCAACCCCCCCCAACCCCCAGACACATACAGACAGTCACACACTCAGATGCACTCTGACAAAGAGCCCCTTGGACACACTCATCACCTCGAGACACACCCATCGCACTGGAACCACAGATGTGCTTCACCTCTGAGGGGCCTCAGCGAGCTTAGGGGCCGCCTCAGCTCCTCAGCCTTGTCACTTTGCTCCCCCAGACTGTGGGTGGCCAGGCTGGGCTGCGTTAGGGAGAGCGCCCTCTGTGGGTCACCCACTTTCCCTTCAGCTCTGCCAGAACGTGACCCCTGGCGCTGTAGCTGGAGGGCCTGAGGCCAGCTGCCAGAAGAATGAGCCCATGGAGAAGCCAGTCTTCTGCAGTTAAGGGACCGCTTACCATCCCAGGCAACAAGAGTGGCCGCTTTGTCCTTGTGTCCCGTAGCCAGCACAAGTCCAGCACACAGTAGCTGTACATCATGTCTGGATAGAAGGACGGGAGGGAGGGAGGGAGGATCAGAGGCAGGGGTGGTCCAGAGGGTCTCAGGATGGGAAGTCCTGTCCTGTGGCTGTACCCCTTCCCTGCCGGCTCCTGCCACCACCCCTGGAGCCTCGAGGTCTCCTAATGCTCAGCTGCCTCCCTGTCCAATTGCATTTTCTTGCCAGACAAACGAGGGGCTGGATCTGCCCTCGTTCCCACCAACAGGCGGGCTGTCAGCTGCAGTGGCATCTGTTCTCGTCAGAAAGATGAAGAGGGAAGGGAAATCAGCCACAGCCCTCCAACAGGCAGCTGGGGAGAGAATCTGGCTCCGGGAAGGCCCTCCCAGCACCCACAGGAGATGCCCAGGGGACAGCCCAGGCCAGAGTGGACTTGGGTGCCCCACCAATACTCTCTTGCGTGAAGAGGGAAGTGCGAACTGTGCGGCCTCTGGAGATGCGTCGTGGGCTAAACCCCAGCTCCGGGCTGACCAGCTGTGTGTTTGGGCAAGACACTGAACCTCTCGGTGCCTTAGTTTTCCCATCTATAAAATGAGGATAATAATGTTGTGAGGGTTAAATATATTAATATTTTTAAGCACTTGGAACAGAGCATATACCTGGCACTTCGTAAGTATTTTGTTGTGTTGGTACTATTATTATTGTCTTCCTTATTCTAGGGATTGCTCCTCTGGATGACCAAAGGGCTCAGCCCACCAGTGTGGCGGAGTCAGAGGGAGCGTGCCCTATGGACTGGGCAGGTTGGGGAAGGCCTCATTCATTCTACAGAACTTTATTGACCCCAGGCCACTGGTTCCTGCCATTGGGGACCCCGGTCTGGTCGGAGGAGGCAGACGTGTAAACAGAATTATTATTATAAGAGGCAGGCATGTGATGTTCAGGAAAAAAAAGAGGAAGCAACTAATGGGTGGGGTGTGGGGAGTGGTGGAGTGAAGAGGTGAGGGAAGGCTTCCTAGAGGAGGTGGCGTGAACAGGATGCGGAAGAGTGAGTAAGAGTTTTCTAGGCAGCTTCCTGGTGGGCACCTTCCAGGGAGACTGGGCAGCAGGAGCCAGTTTGTATGGGGCCTGGGCTTTATCCTAGGGAGAATTAGGGCTGTGGGGTAGACAAGGACACTGTTGGCTTGAAGAAGGGGGCTCAGGAAGCTGTTGGAGGATAGAATGGGCATCTGAGAGTTTGGAGGTGCCTCCTCCATTGATCCCCGTATTCATGTCTGTAGCTCCAGTTACAATGACCAGGTCAGGTCACTGGCATTACTGGTTACTATTGAGCAGATGAGCAAAGGGAAGGACCTTTGTGATCACCCAGGTTGGAGATAGCTGAGACCAGAGAGGTGGCTGGGCCTTAGGAAGGTGCAGAGCTGAGAGTTTGAAGACTTCTCTTCAGAACTGTCCACTCCTGGCCCCCCGCCTGCAGCCAGACCTGTTGGCGAGAAGCAGGTCACGCAGGCAGCTGGGCTGGGCGTCTTTGTCCAGCAGGGGGCAGCCGCGGTGCATGGATGGGCGTCCCCGCCCCCGGGCGCTCTGTACCATCGGCACTTGGAAAAGGGTCTTTGCGGTCTGGGTCAGAGTCGGTGTCAAGGGCCTCCTGAGTGAGTTGAAGGGCAGAGGGTGGAACACCTTCACATCCTCAGGCTCTCATCTATTGGGGGCAGTCTTGCTGGAGAACAAGGGTGGCCACAGGACCTCAGTGGCCAAGGCCTGGAAGCACATTGGAATCACCTGGGGAGTGTTAAAAAACACACCCATGCCTGGTAGCCAGCCCTAATCAATTGAATCAGAGTCTCTGGGGGTGGGGCTCAGGCATCAGTAATTAAAAATTCTCCCTCCCCCGCCCCCCACCCCCGTGGTTCTGATGCGGACTGACTGAATCTGGTTGCAGGGTTTCAGTGACCTGAAAAGCTCTCTGCCCTCCTGTGGGGCAGGTCAGCATTGATTTATGTCCTTTGACCTTGTCAGTCACAGGAATGGGCCCAGGCCCCTCTGCTCCTAAGGCGACATCTTGAGGCTGGGAGAAGGTGGTGGGCAGGCACACAAGAAGATAGTGCTCCTGTGTGCCAAGGATGAGTTCAGAGTGTGTGTACAAGCACCTCCGTGTGTGCATGGGTATATTGTGTGCGGGTGCTGGGTATCTACATGCATGGGAATGTACCTCTCTGGGCTTGTGCAGGCACTTCTGGGCTTGTTCTACCTGCACGGACTACACTTTTGCCTCTGTGCTACACATATGTGTTGGTACACGTGAGTGTTGCTCTGTGCCCGCAGCTGTGCACCGTCTCTGTGCCTACATGTGTGTCTGTGGGCACACAGGTGTGTTTGCACACATAATTTGTCTCTGCATCCCTATGGGAGGCTGTCTCAGAGCTGGCCCATGAGTGCTTATGTTCTTGGGTCTTTAGGAACCAGTGACAGATTTGAAGCTCTGCTATTTAAAGGTGTTTCTCTTTTTTCTCTCTCCGTCTAGGCTGATCGATGTGCTGTCCGCCTGTAGCTCCCCAAAGACCACAGACAGGTGAGTTCTGTATGGACACAGTCAAGTGTGGGCTTAGAAAAATCGGCCACAGCCCTTCTAGGCTCAGTGTCTTCCTTAGGCCTCCATGTGGGCAGCTGCTCTTGTTGGTGAGAACCTCCTTAGAGCAGATGTGGCCAGCAGCAGGCACTGTGTGCCCACTGAGTATGCCAAGCCCACTGCCCACCATCCTGGGAAGGCCGTAGGAAGGAATGAGCTAAGCGCAGCCAGATGGACACATACGGACCTCCCAGGCAGGCCAATTATTTGACACCACTTTATATCAATATTCTTATGTGTTCAACATTTATTTAGTGGAGGGGACAAAAGTGATACTCTGTTAGTAAAAACAGTCATCTCCTTGTGGTAAAAAATGGAATTTATTGCAGGAACGGAGCAGACCATACACTTGATTTAGAACTGCCTTTGATATCACAGTTTTCCCATCGTTTATAATTGGAGGTGCCTCGTCTTTCACTCTGAGGATGGAGGTAACTTACACACGTGTGGTTCATGAAGTTTGTTCCCATAGACAGGACTCTATCAGACAGTATTTGGTTTGATAATTTCAGCCAGCTCTGCAAGGTCATGTTTAACCTAAATAAATACTGCCTTTCTGTGAGTTAGATAAAGGTTCAGGCAGCCCCAGGGACACAGGGGTGGAGTCTGGTCGGGACTTTGGCCCCATTCCCACTCAGCCGCACTCAGCCCTCGGCTGGGTGGTGTGGGGGTACCTGTGTATGTGTGCGAAGTGTGGCTGGCCCAGCTCCTATGTGGTGTGAGGTTAGGTGGTGTGAGCCCGGGTGGGCGCGTGATGGACTGAAGGGATAAGCTCTGGGTGTAGTGGAGAAGGGGTTTGGTGTGGGTGGAAGTCATCTGTGGGGGACTGGAGGTGGGTGTTATATAGTGGTATTGCCTGGGTGGGATGGATTGTGCAGGAGAGGCAGGTGCCCTGTGAGTGTTTGTGGTATCTGCCTTCTGCCTGGCTGGGCGTGCCTGCGTGTGTGTGTGTGTAGTGTAGAGTGTGTATGCATGTGTCTATGAATGTGGTTCCTAGGGACAGGTTCTAGGTCTCAGCCCTCCTTTAGGGCTGGCCCCATCTTGGGCAGGCTCCCCTAGGACCCCTTCCCCATCTCAGGCTGCAGTTGGAGGAGGGGGACTCTGTCCTGCTGCTCTCCCAGCCACACTGCTCTTGGGGGGCCGGCAGGGTCCTGCCTGCAGGCTGGAAGGAAGTAATCCTTCAGGTAGGAGGGATGGTCACTGGCAGTTTGTGTAGGAAGTTTGCCCTGGCTGGAGTCCACCCATCTGTAGTCCTCGCCCCAAGCCCCTGTTTGGGCCACCATCTTCTGAACTATTGCAATAGCTTTTTCTCTGGCCTCTCTCCCTACCCCCTTCTTCTCCTATCCATTTCCCACACTGCAGTTTCTCCAAAACTCAAATCTAGGCACACCTCTCCTTACTTCAAACCCTTCAGTGACCCCCTCACTGCTTATAGGATGGAGTCCAAGCTCCTTAGCCCAGCACCCAAGGCCTCTGACAACTGACCTTCAGCTGCCTCTCTGCCCCAGCCCCCTACCCCTGTTCCCAGCATGCTAAGGGCCACGTGAAACCACTTCCTTGGATACTAGGACAAGGCCAAGCCTCCAGCCATTTCTCTGCTGGGCCTCTTCCGTTTGGGACAGGTATCCCCTCCACCCCCAGCCCTGCCAAGCTCACAGCTCACCTCCCTGGGGGCCTTTTCTGCCCTTTCCTTGAGGAACTGGGGACTCTTCACTCAGTGCTAGCTTCCAACCACCACTGACATTTCCTGCTCTGCATAGTAATGGTCAGCGGGAGTGTGTGATCCCCAAACTGTGGCCTCCTTTGGGGCTGTCTCAGGGATGCTCCTGGGCCAGCCTGGGACCTCAGGGCCAGGTTCCAGTGCCCACTCATACTCCAGGGGGCTGACAGCCAGAGACAGGAACGTTTTCTCTCTTTCCTCCACTCAGGCGGCCAGCTGACCTGAGCTTGCTTACCTCTGGCTCTGTGGCTGGGCAGGAGGGCCATCTGCAAAACAGTTCTCGAGGGCCTTTGTTTCCCTATGGCTGGACCTTCTCCAGGGGTTTAGGCTGGGTGTCCTGGTGCAAGAGGGAGAGAAAATGGAAAAGAGGAAGGAATTCCTCTCGACTAAAAGTTGCATCTTTACAGACTCAAGAGACTGGGAGGTGAGGGAAGCCTGAGGTTGTCCAGACAGAGGGGACTCCTGTCTGCTCCCTGGAAGGGCCCAGGAGGAAGGAGGATCTCCTGCAGACTGTGTGGTTCCTGACCTTGCCTAGTGTGCTGTGGGGGAGCAGGAGGAGGCCTAGGGGCCAGGAGAGTGGGGCCCTGATTATTCAGTCATTGTTGAATAACAGCTGTATGAGAGGCCTCCCCAGAGCCTTGGCATATGCTGCCAGTTCATAGACCCCGGGGTGCAGTGGCGATGGCAGGCCAGCAAGTTCCTGTGCCTCATCTGTAAAGTGGAGATGAGAGTCGCCTCTCCCTCTTGAGAAGATTAATAATAATAATAATGGTTACCTCTTAAAAGATCCTATCAAGTACTGTTCCAAGGGTTCCACACACAACAACACATTTAATCCTCATAACAACCCGTGTGTTGGATACTATTATAATTCCCATTTTATGGAAGCGGAAACTGAGGTATTGCACTGGGGTCTTGAACTGGGATTTGGATATAGGTCAGGTCCCTGAGCCTGAACTTTTGACCACTGGGCCTCCTGCAAATGATGCCACATCCTCAAAGCATAGTAGTTGTGCATATATGTTAGCACCACACAAGAAAATGTCCACTTTCAGTACCATTTGCTTAGGAGGTATACAACTGAAGGCTGTTGTCACAATGTGACATATGCCAGACCCTTACTGGGCCAGCCTGGAGATTTTCTGGACTTTTGGGCAAGTCCTTGGCAGAGGGCTAGTTTTCATCCATAAGTAATGGAACCACCATCAGCTGCCTTCCTGCTTTTCAGGCATGGAGAACCCTTTGAATTTCTTGTTTCAGAAAACTGCTTGGTTGAATGTCTGTTGGTGTGCGGACCCTTTAAAACACTCAGGTTTTGTTTTTTAAATTTTTTATTATTTAATTTAGCTCTGCTGGTTTTTGTTTTGCTCCTTGACAGTTCTCAATAAGTGTTAGCTATGATATTGGAATCTCAGTCTTTGCACTCAAGTGTGCAAGAAATAGCACATTTTACCCCCTTTCAAACCAATTTCGCTAACATTGAGCCCCCTTCTTTCCTCCAGGGATCTAAGAAATTCAGCCACTTTGGGTACTAAATTGGAGGGGTGTATGTGTTGTGTGGGTATAAGTGGAGAGGTGGGAAAGTCGATGTGGGGGGTTCCTATACTCAAAGTATGAAGGCCAAGCAGCGAGGATGGGGAACTGAGGGGGGCATCCGTGAAGGCACCCCACTGAGAGGGCCAGGTAGACCAGAAGCAGAGTTGGTGCAAGGAGAGTGGCTGAATAAAAACACGACCTGTACCGCCCTGCTGATGTGTGGGCTGGCAGTGCTCCCTGGGGCGGGTTCAACATGCCTGTCCTGCCTCATCGATCAGACACAGTCTGCTCACCCTGAACTCCCAGAGCACTTCATTTGGGTTCTGTAAAGGCACTGGCCACAGCCTGTCTTGGGCTGTGCTGGGGATTCTGTTTGATTCAATTTGGTTTGAGTCTATCTGATTCAAATGGCTAGACTCTGTGCCAGGCACTGAAGGTAAAAGAATGAACAAATTAGACTTGACCCCCATAGACACACGAGGCAAATGTGGGCTGCCACGAAGGTGGGATGTACGGACGTGAAGCAAGGGTTTCTAACCCAGGCTGGGGATCAGTGAAGCCTTCCAGAAAGATGTGGTGTTGAAGCTAGTGGGGGAGGGGAGAAGGTCGCAGGTGGAGCGTTGCTTCAGGCACGACTGCGGATGGTGGAGGCGGGAGGCCAGAGAGAGTGGGGCCTGGTTATGACTTCTCGGGGGCTCAAAGACTCTGGGAGGACACAGGGAGGCGGCGAGCGGGGGAGCCAGAGTGGCGGGCTGGGGCCAGCTCACGCAGGCCTCCGGACGTCTGAGAGGGAAGAATTTTGACTTGACCTCTGGTAACAGAACTGTTGCAGGAGAATGATGCTGTTATATTTCAGCCTTCAGAGAACATCCAGTTTGTGGTACGGAGGGTGGCTTTGAGGGGGTGCTGATACATGTCTAACAACTTGCTCTCTGGGAAAAAAAAAGCCCCTTTGCCAGTTTCTCTGTTGTAACTACTCCCACCATGACTGATTCCAAACTGCCAATGTGATGTCACCTGCTGGAAGGCAGAGCTGGGAGGAGGTGCTCCTAGTCTGGACCTCCGAGCTGCTCGCCGCCGGCCCCAGCACACTGCTGGTTGGAAGGGAGCAGGGAGGCCTCATTTCTCTGGTTAGAGTGAGTGAATGAGCTCTTCTCTCATTTCTCTCTCCTTTCCTAGCACCAAGCGCAGGCCTGCACAGAGTTAGCACTATGGCCCAGCAGTGTTTTGGAGGGATAAGCAAGGTACAAGAACCCTCCGGAGCATCCTAACCCGTTTCCTGAAGGAGTCCCTAAGAACCAGCTCTCCAGAAGTCAGAGGCAAGAGAGGGTGCCCCATGTGATCAGATTTCAGGGCCGAGGACAGGAGGAGAGCACGCTGGGATGGGAGGCTGATGAGCTGATGATAATAATTATGACAATTATGCAAAATATACAAATAATAATTACAGAAAATCATGATTATTATTTGTGGGTGTGAGATGTTTCCAGCTTTTTGGAACCACACAAAGCCTCGGATGCCCCCTTTCCTGTGGGTGTGTGAGTGTCACAGCCAAGCTCAGGGCTGCGTGGCAGGAGCTGGGGTTTCCACCCCTCTCCAGACAGCTGTCTCCTGTCCTGGGCCTTGGTGGGACCCAGCCTTCCTCACCCAGGTCCAGGCCTGGGTGGGCCAGACAGCAAAGTCCCCATCCCCACACCCCTTTCACCTCTTCCCATCTCAGAATCTCACTGAAGACACACTATGGGTTGGGGTGAGCTGGGAGAGGGCAGTGATTAACCCAGGGGAAGAATTCAAAGGCTAAGGAGCCATGCGTCTCTCCCCTGAGCTGGTTCCCTGGGTCATGGCTGATTGGGTATCTGACCCAAACGGAGTCAATCAGATTCTCTTTTCTGGAAAGTAGAGCTGGGACTGGGCAAAGGCAGGGTTAGGATCCCTACCTGGGGTGCTGGGAGTGGGTGGGTTCCACCCAGTGGCCGAACGGACTGTGTGGGGAGAGGTTGTTCCCTGGCAGGTTTGGCATTCCAGCTCCAGGCCTCTTCCGCAAATTCCCTGGATCTTTGTAACAAGAGCCCCAGCCGCGCCAGCTTGAGGGGGTTTCTGTTACTTTCAGCCAAGATTCTGAGCAGGGCTGTATCGCAAAGATCCCTGGATATTCTGGTTTTATGGATCAGAGATTCACTCAAGCCAGCTCACTCAAGGCCCTGGGGGCATAATAAAGGCTCGAGCAGTCATACGGCTGGATTAAGTTGGCGCTGGGACCTCTGCAGCTGGACAGGCACAAATCCTCATGCTCTACCTGCCCTGCTGTTGTTTATACAGTTCCTCTTTTCCCTTCTAGTTCAAATTTCTGAGAGAAGAAACCTGAATGACTCAGTTGATGACCATTGTCTCTTTGTAGGCCTTTTTGTGTCAGGCCATGTGATAGGCTATCAGGTACCTGGGGATGGGCTGCTCTTGCATCAGATGCTCATTTTGGTCCAATCAGATGTCTGCTCTGAGGTGGAGCCTTTGGCAGGGTAGATTCAAGCAGAAGTTGGTTCCTTGGTGGTCACTTTGTCCCGTGGGAATGCAAGGCTTGGTACTTAATTCAGTAGGTGATGGTCAGTCCCAGAAGGCTCTTGAGGATGTGATTTGATCAAAGGGACTTGGGAAGAGTAATATGGCTACAGGGAAGAGGAGAGAATGATTGGGGGCAGAGAGGGGAGGCTGGGAGGCCAGGTAACTGGCAGTTGCCTGAACCCAGTGGTGAGCTGGCATGGCCTACTCTAGAGGGCCGGCCCTTGCTGGGACCTGAGAGCGCCTCCTTACATTTTGCCTCACTCACCTCCCCCAGTCCCGACCCTGGGTTGGTCGGATGCAGAAGGCAGATGAACTTACAGGGCCCCGTAACTGGTGGGTTGCGGGTGGTGAGGGAGCAGGCCCTTCCTTGCACTGGTGACGGCTTCTGCTGTTCTGGCCTAGAGGATGGAGTTGGGGAAGCAGGAGGAGCAAGGGGCAGGTTTATGGAGGAGGCTGAGACGGTCACGTTGGGATATGCTTTGGTCACTTTGGGAGTTTCAGGGGCCTGTGGGACATTGAGGGTGAGGTTTCTGATAGACAGATTGGCATGTGGGTCTGAAGCATGGCAAGGAATCAGAGATGGAGAGACAGTGTCAGGCACAGAGATGATCATGAGGTACCATAGGTGCCCGATGCAGAGCCCAGTACCAAGCACATGTGCTGGAAAGGTTTGGTAAACAATGTATGTAGTCATGGGAAAGGACTGGGCCCCTCGGGGAGTGTTGCTGGGAGGCATGGTTCTCTAATGGTGAATTCTCAGGTATCTAACAATATCCTCTGGGTTAGAGGACATTTGTGGACAGGAGGAGATTCTTTGGGGCCCTTTAGATGACCTCATGCTCATATTCATGTATCTGCCTTGTCCTCAAGGATGCCTGGAGCATGAATACCTGGTTGAAGGGTGAGAACCAAGGGTCAGGAGACCTCTCCCCTCCTTGCCTGTGAAGGTCCCTGCTCTTCTAAGAAGTGGCTTCTTTGTAATCATCCAGAGATCATGCCTGGTCATTAGTGGAACTGAGAGCATAACCCTCCATATCTGCATGGAGTCTTAAAGGTGACTTCACACTCATCAACTCACTTGAGTTCTCTTATTTCCTCATGAAGCATCATCCCCATTTTACAGATGAAGCAACTGAGGCTCTGAGAGGTTAAATGAGGAGCTGAGAGCCACATAACTGGTCAGGGAAGGCTGAATTAGAATCCAGGTCTACTTTTTTAAAAATATAATCCCCTGAACCTAGAGGTCATCATGTATGGAAGGATTACCTTAGATATGGTGAGATGATATCAGAGTTACATAAATGGTTAATATTTATTAAGGTCTCATGTGCTGGATGCTGTATTTTACATTTTAACCTCACAACAGTTCTGTGAGGTGAGCACTATCATCCATTGGCAAGAATAGAAAAGACAGATGACGTCCAGTTCTGGTCATGGTGCAGAAGAGGGCTTTTGCTTACATCACTGGGAGCAAGAATTGCTATAAATGTTAGGGCACAGGATTAGAAGCAGCAATTAAAATTTAAAAATATGAATACCCTCCGATTTCACAAATCCCTCTTTTGGGAATCCATCCTATGGGAAAAAACGAATCAGAACATATGGTTAAACGTTCAAAGCCGTTTGTCACAGGGCTGTTTGAAGTGATGAAAGTGAAGCAATAAGCATCCATTGAGAGGGGAGCAGTTAACTCCTGGCACAGCTGCTTGGTCGGTGGGCACACAGGCAGGAAGGAGGGGGGTTCTGTCCATATGCACTGACATAGGGGGCCGCCCATCCTATATTAAGAGAACAAAGTGAGTTTGGAGTAATGTGAATCCTATTTTTTTTCACTTAAAAGAAAGAAATTTTAAAAAGCTGACATATGTGTTTTTGTGTTTGTATGGGCCTAGAAAATTATATGAAAGGATATGCACCATTTGTTGTAACCTCAGGGAAATGAGATTGAAGGCAGAGAGGGGGGAAAATGGACTTCTCATTCACTCCTGTATTACTCAACTCATGTTTACCTGCGGCAGTCATGAGTGGCTTCAGAGAGGTGGTGACAGTTGACTCTTGAAGGATGAATGGGAGCTTGACGGACAATGAAGTTGGGAGGGGATAACATTTCCGGCAGAGGCACAGAGCTGTGAATGTGCGTGAGTGGGGGAGCCGCTCAGTTAACTGCTGTGCGCACTAGGCCCCCGGGAGAAGGTTGTTCTGAAGATGAGAATGAGACAATGTGGGTGCGGCCTCTGGGGTCCAGCGCACCTTGGCCCCTGCTCCTGGCAACCGGGCTGTCTAATTCTTGCCATGTATTGGAATGTGGATTAAGGCTCGTGTGTGGCAAATGCCTATTAGGCACAAAGCATGGAGCAGCGGTGAGGATGTGGGATGGCATGTACAAGGGGAGGGGTCTCCTCCTTCTTCGTCTCCCTTTTTATTCCTCTGTTTACTCCCCTAATCCCTCTTCCTTTGTCCTCCCTCCTCCCAATTTCCTTTGCCTCTCCTGCTCTTTCTCTTAAATTCTCTTCGCTTCCTCCCACAGGCACCTGCGGGGAGAGTCTTATTGCAGGGTGGTCGGCGGGACTTGCCATGACCCTCCTCGAGCCCTCATCTGCCTCCGTGATCTGGGCAACTCAGGTGCAGCCATGGCCTGGGACACCAGATCAATTCGGGTTCAAAGCCCAGCTTTCCCATCTGCTGTGTGACCTCAGGCAAGTGGCTCAGTGTCTCCAAACCACAGCTTCTTCATCTGTAAAGTGTGCATGATTCTTCTCTTGCAGGGTTGTTGTGAAGATTAAATGAGAAAATGCTAGCACTGACTACTTAGATCTAGACAGAAAAATATTTTACTTTTAAGTTTTCTTTCAGCCTGCTTTTGGAGGGGATTCTGGCAACGTCTACAAACCTCTCTCCACTGTCTCTTCTGCGTAAGGGCTTCCTTCTTGTGTAATACTGGAACTGACTTGTAGATCGTCAGCAGTCAGTGTTCAGTTCTCTGCATGTTACAGAGATCTGCTTGTCCTCTCTTCCTTGAAAACCCAAAGGAACAAGCGAAACACAACAACTGCAGTCAGCAGAGCCTGCATGGAGAGGGGCGCTCCAGGTGGGTGGGCCCCCAGCCGGCTCCCTGGGAGAGTCAAAGCGGGCAGCCGCGGGAGCCAGGGGCAGACCACAGCGGACTCAGGGGCTCCCCAGCACCCATCGGAGTTCCTCCCTGGCCCCATGTGTCTGTGAGAGGGACCCGGGGAAGGGCCCATTAGTGGTGATGGAAAGAGCTGTGAGTTATTAATGGCATTGGTAGTTGTAAGCTCTGCTAATGACTGTAATCATGTGAATTGTAATATGTGTGTAATGAAAGTCCCAGCAATGAATTTATGGATCAGTCATGATTTTGGTGGCCGTGGTAAGTGAGCTAGAGCACCATTCTGTGTTGACAGACCTGGATTCAACCTGGCAGAGAGAGAGGTGCATGAGGGCAGGACAGGGCCTGGGTGTGAGGCAGCCCTGGAATGGACAGACCTGGGTGTGTATCTCTGCTCGGTATCTTCGGCGCTGTGTGGCTTGGCACTGTCACATCTCTGAGCCTTAGTTTTCTCATCTATAAGTTGGAGCTGATAAGATCCTGTCCTATAGAGCTGTGAGGGTTAGGGGAGATAGTGTACCTGAAGTTGGCACTACCTCTCTGCTTGCCCCACCTATGCTGGCTGCTCTGCTGCTGTGAGGAGCGCCACCCAGCCCCTGCTGTAGGCCCTGTGCACTGGCTGTTCCCTCCACCTGGCACGCCCTCCTCCCAGATATTTGCATGGCCTGCCCCTCCTTCTGGCAGGTCTCTGCTCCAGTGTCACCCCATCAGAGAGGTCTTTTCTGACCCCCTTATTTAAAACAGCACCTCTGCACTTCATCTGCTTTCCTTTGTTTTTATTTGCAGCTCTTAACATTTTATATACATAGTGGTTTATTATGTCATTAGCTATCTCTTCCTCCAGACTGTAAGTGTCATAAGAACAGGGACTGTGTTCACTGTGGAGTGCCCCCTGCTTAGAACAGGACCAGCTCATAGGAGGCACTAGGCAATATTTATTGCAAATGAGGGAATAACCCCATGACAGGCACAGGGTCTGTGCTCAATATATGGCCACTGGGTTAAAACTGTGAGAATGTAAACAGGCGCCAATACAGTGAAAAAACACTATGGTGAAGCTTGTCTCCAAAGGCTACGTCTTTATAGAAAATCTCAGAGCACCCTGTTTTCTGCCCGCTTCCCCTCACTTGGCCCCTCCCCAGTCACTGAGAGGGAGAACCACCGAGCCAAGAGTGGTTTGGGTGAGGTTTCAGACCACACCACGGGGAGTCAGTATGCCAGATCTAGGCTGGCAGTGCGTCAGTGAGGACTAAGAATGAGGCTTCTGCGCCTAAGCCATGGTGAGAAAGAGTCTTGGGGGTCCTTTTGCCAGCCCCCTGGAGTCTGTCTAGAATCCAAAAGTGTGCTAGGATACATCCCTGTGAGCATGTGGGCAGGGGTGTGAATCCTTATCCTGTGTTTGCTCACTTGCCTGTATGTGTTGGGGTGAACAATGGTGTGTGGGACTGTACACAAGTGTGCCGGGTGTAGGCTTGCATGGAAGGTACGGCAGTGGGTGACTGTGAGTGTGTGTGTGAATCTGTTGTGCGCATTTGCTGGAGGGGGTGCATGTTCCTGGAGATGTGTGTGTGTGTGCTTGTATGTGAACGTGTCTGAACATGGTTTGCATGTACATTCCAATTGGGAGAGGGTGGGGATGGTAAGAGAGTGCACACATGTATTAGGTGGACGTGTCTGTCTGGAACTTTGTGATTGATTCATCAAGGATTTCTGTAGCCTGGTGCAGATTGTCCTCACAGCAGCCCCCTTGAGACTTGCGCTCCCGAAGATACCAGTTGTATCATTTTGCTTGTGCTTGTGTGACAAGATATCTCAACATGGAGCCATGCAGAGAGCAGTGGGTCTCTTGGGAAGGTTTTCGCTGATTGCTACTGTTTCAATAGAAACACAATTATTTCATAAGGCCGGGCTGACAGTGCTGGAAATGGCCAAGTGCAGAGCTGGAGCGACAGGGACCACATCCCATTTGATACTAATTGGTCTGATGATGGTAATTGTTGCACTGCAGACGGTGTGACTATCTCCTAATTTAATATAATCAATAAGGTAACAACAGCTCAATGCAAATGAGATGTGGGGACCGGTGGGGCCATTTGTAAGTCGTGTTCTTAATACATTTTCCTAATCAGCTGTAGCTGGGCCCCCAGCCCCAGAGGGTGGGAGAAGTGATCACTGAGATGCCACACTTTCTCCAAACATGCACTTTCAGAGGCCCCAGGAAGGTTTATCCAGGGGGCTCCCAGGGACCCCAATGACTTTCTCAGGGTCTGCTGAAATGAAGTCAGGGAGCCGACAGTTCAATAGGAAACCTTCCCTCAGATTCATGACACCCCCAGCTTGGACCCCTGCAGGTTCCCTGCCTCTTCCATCTGATGGGGAGGTGCTCCAGGGCAAGGGGTTTGCTTCTTCTCTCAGCCTGGCCACTCCATCACTCAGGGACCTGTGTTTCTTTCACTGAGTCAAGGATCCAAATGCTACTGCTGGTATTTTACTCATTAAACCAGGGCCTTGCCAAGGTCATGGGGGGCTCTCTTCCATCAAATTAGGGCCTCCCTCCAAAGCAGAGCTGTGATTCCACTCTTGGTCTGGTGCTTGCTCAAGCTCCTCGCCCAGACCTTGCATATGCATACTCATGGGTGTGTGTATATTATGTTGTGCCCTGCACAGGGAGTCAGGAGTGCAGCATACCACCATGGCTGTGGCTTGGTGCAAGGCTTTGTAAGAGACTCTGGACCCAGACTGCCTGGGTTCAGTTCTAAGCTCCACCACCTACTAGCTGTGTGATCTTGGACAAGTTACTTGACCTCTCTGTGCCTCAGCTCCTCACTCTATAAATGGGGAAAATGAGAGAAACTACAAATACATCTCTTGTGAGATTTAAATGAGTTAATCACTTATTTTAATATTTATATAAATAAAATAAATTAGTTCTTTAGTCCCATTAGCCACATTCAAGCATTTACTAGCCACATGTGGCTAGTGGCTAGAGTGTTGGACAGAAGACATACCCTGTGTCATTTTGGTATCACTTTCATCATCATAAAAAATTCTATTGAATGGTACTGTTATAGACCTTCGATAGAATGAGCTGGCCTCCAAAGAGGTCTCACACAGCTCCAAATTTCAGTATGGGTGCCCCTGTATTTTCTCCCAGTTTTAATTCAGTGTATTGCACAAACTCCTCTCCTGCTGGTAGAAAGAAACCATCCTTGCACCACCCCTTGTCATTTCCTGTGCACCTGACACCCAGACCTGGGAGCCCTGGAGGTGGTCACACCAGATGGCCTGGGAATCACTAATGAGGGGCTCTGGATGTGCGTGTATGTATGGATGCATGTGTGGGCTGTGGGCATGTGCTGTGATCATCATTTTGGAACCTTCCTTGGGGAAGTAGCATATGGCATCCTGACCCAGGAGTCCTCCACTGGGGCCATGTCATAAATCAGTGGGAAAGGCTCCCAGTCCCTGCTGAGTTGCCCTGTGGCCCCACAGCTAAGTGACCCAGAGGCTGTGGAGGACTACCACACCTCCCACCACCCCTACCTTGGCTCTCTGGACCTTGAGGACAGCCTGCAGGCTTGACGTCAGCAACCCCAGGCCCCAGTCCTGGCTCTGATAACCAGTGGTCTGCTCTTAAAGGAATCACCTTTTCCCTCTAGGCCTCGATTTTCTCATCTGTAACATTGGGGAAGAAGGGAACATTACATGACGTGCAAAGCCCCTTAGAAATGTAGAATTTGGGATTTGTGATCAGCTCTGAGTTCTGGCCCAGGGAGAAGACTGCAGGACTGCAGGTCCAGGCAGCGAACGCATCACAATCTTCCTGTTAAACATTCAGATTTCTGCTCTGCTTTAGGTCTGCTGCTTCAGGATCTCTGCAGATGAGGACTCCGCATTTTTTTGGCATCTCCCTAGTAATTCTTATGCATCATAATGTTCCCAGCTTTTGGCCTAAGGACACCTGCTGTATCTCCAGAGCTCCTGCTGTGGAGAGGAGTGGCTGGGGTATGGCGCCGCGTGGGGAGAGGGTGAGTGAAGAGGCTGGAGGTCGGCAAGGAAGGATGTGTCTTCCCAGTCCAAAGCCAAGTTCCAGATAGTTTGTCCAACTGGGAGTGAGGTCTGGCTCAGATGAGAAGCACTGCCCAGGGATCTGGGCTGAGGGGAAGGTGAAATAAGAATCCTTCCACTGAGGTGGGGTGGCTTCTCTAAGGTTCCTGGAAACAAGGTCTGGTTCTGATGGCAGGGGCTATAGTAAGGTGCAAGAGGGATGTGATTAGAGTAGCGGTTAGAACGTGCTGGCTTTGCACAGTAATCAAGACAATTTGGTACTGGCACAAGAACAGAGCCACAGACCAGTGGAACAGAATAGAGACTCCAGACATTAACCCAAACATATATGGTCAATTAATATATGATAAAGGAGCCATGGACGTACAATGGGGAAATGACAGTCTCTTCAACAGATGGTGCTGGCAAAACTGGACAGCTACATGTAAGAGAATGAAACTGGATCACTGTCTAACCCCATACACAAAAGTAAATTCAAAATGGATCAAAGACCTGAATGTAAGTCATGAAACCATAAAACTCTTAGAAAAAAACATAGGCAAAAATCTCATGGACATAAACATGAGTGACTTCTTCATGAACATATCTCCCCGGGCAAGGGAAACAAAAGCAAAAATGAACAAGTGGGACTATATCAAGCTAAAAAGCTTCTGTACAGAAAAGGACACCATCAATAGAACAAAAAGGTATCCGACAGTAGGGAGAATATATTCATAAATGACAGATATGATAAAGGGTTGACATCCAAAATATATAAAGAGCTCACACACCTCAACAAACAAAAAGCAAATAATCCAATTAAAAAATGGGCAGAGGAGCTGAATAGACAGTTCTCTAAAGAAGAAATTCAGATGGCCAACAGACATGTGTAAAGATGCTCCACATCACTTGTCATCAGAGAAATGCAAATTAAAACCACAATGAGATATCACCTTACACCAGTAAGGATCACCATCATTGAAAAGACAAACAACAACAAATGTTGGCGAGGTTGTGGAGAAAGGGGAACCCTCCTACACTGCTGGTGGGAATGTAAATTAGTTCAACCATTGTGGAAAGCAGTATGGAGGTTCCTCAAAATGCTCAAAATAGAAATACTATTTGACCCAGGAATTCCACTTCTAGGAATTTACCCTAAGAATGCAGCACTCCAGTTTGAAAAAGACAGATGCACCCCTATGTTTATCACTGCACTATTTACAATAGCCAAGATATGGAAGCAACCTAAATGTCCATCAGTAGATGAATGGATAAAGAAGATGTGATACATATACACAATGGAATATTATTCAACCATAAGAAAAAAACAGACCCTACCATTTGCAACAACATGGATGGAGCTAGAGGGTATTATGCTCAGTGAAATAAACCAGGCGGAAAAAGACAAGTGCCAAATGATTTCATTCATATATGGAGTATAAGAACAAAGGAAAATTGAAGGAACAAAACAGCAGCAGAATCACAGAACCCAAGAATGGACTAACAGTTACCAAAGGAAAAGGGACAGGGGAGGATGGGTGGGAAGGGAGGGATAAGGGTGGGGAAAAAGAAAGGGGGCATTACAATTAGCATGTATAGTGTGTGGGGGGGCACGGGGAGGGCTGTGCAACACAGAGAAGAGAAGTACTGACTTTACAGCATCTTACTATGCTGATGGACAGTGACTGTGAAGGGGTATGTGGGGGGGACTTGGTGAAGGGGGGAGCCTAGTAAACATAATGTTCTTCATGTAATTGTAGATTAATGATAACAAAATTAAAAAAAAATGTGCTGGCTTTGGAGCCACACAGAACTGGGTTCAAATCCTGGCTTGGTGACACTGTAGCCACATGACCTTGGGCAATTAATTTGATCTCATCTGTAGAATGGTGTCAGTACTACCTGCCTACGGGATTAAGTAAGACAGCACGTGTGAGAGGCTCTGATGCGGAGAAATTTGGGTATGCTCTCCCCCAGCTAGCTCCCAGAATCCTTGGCGAGGCTCAGAGTGATGTGGAGGCCCAGCTGGGATTTGGATAGCAACAGTAACTGGCCCTTGCACCATGTTCTACAATTTACCATGTACTTTCATGTCCATTATCTCATGATGGCCTTGTGGTGACACTGATGGGAAAACTGAGCTTCAGAGAAACTGAGTGTCTTTCTCAGGGTCGTTTGCCAGGACATAGGAAAGGGGAGGGGTACACATCTGTCCTAATAGAGGCCTAGTGTTCCACGGTTGGCTGCCTGATGACCCCTAGTAATAAAGCTTTCTAGAACCCTTAAAAGACAGTGAATCCGTGGGGCAAAGTGGGGTGAGGTGGAGCCATAGGGAGACTGCTGGGAAATTTCCACTTGGTCTGGACTCCTGCTTAGCTGGCTGATGTGTGAGAACATGTTTCTGTTGTCAGGGAAGGCTTGCTCTGCCATCTGTTTAGAGTGCACTGGGAGGAGTGGGGCGTGGGGAGGGTGGAGTCTGATCTTGCAGCCTGGCCTTCTGGGGGCTGGGCCAAGTCCCAGTCCTCTCCCTGTGACTTCTCACCATCTCCTGCTGTGTTTTTGGGAACTGAGTGAAGAATGAGCTGCCAGGTGGGGAAAGGCTGGAGTAAACCTGCCGCGTATGCAGGCAGCAGTTACTACAAGGAGCTGTGTGGCTCTGGACGGCAGCTGGCAGAGGCGTCAGCCCAGGGCAGCCCAGGCGAGGGTTGCAGCAGGCTGGAAGTAGCCAGGCAGGCGGGATGCAGAGGTGGGCAGGCATCTGGCTTTGGAGCTGGCTGAAGTCAGGCAGGACACGGCATGGGCTGACAGACTCAGGCAGAGGCCACCAGAGCCAGGGACGGATTGGTGTCAGAATCCAGGGCATTCTGGCATCAGACCCCTCTGCAGACTTTTATCGCCAGACTAACCTAACTCTCCACAGCTCTCTGGTTGTTAAAAAGCCTTTGCAAACCCCTTTCTTAGCTTGGTCTCTGAGAAGCCCCTCTCACAGCTCTCAAGCTTTGTTCCCAGAGGAATGCCTATGACTTTCACCTTGCCTGGGGGGTTCAGGGCCCAGCCCAGTTAGGGACTTGGTCTGTACAGGAGCAGGCCACCAAAGTTTGCCGTGAGTCCGAGGGACTGTCTGCTGCTTCTCAGCCAATCCTGCTGCCCTGCTCTGGTGCCTGCTGCCTTGTATGGACACTTCTCCCCAAGTGCCTTTTCCTCTCCTCCTGCTTGTGACTACTTGAGTGAATCAGGCTGGAGATCACAAGTCACGTGTCAAGAAGCTTTCCCACTCATGAGCGCCCAGAGGGCCACGGATAGCCCCTCCCATTGCCCTGCCCTGTTCCCTTCTTTATAATAAATGGCCAGAGGATGAAGGACCAATTGGCTTGCAAGGCTGCCAGTCAACATTTAGAGGGAGGGAGGGCAGGAGAGGGTGACTCAGGAGACTGCACAAGGCAAAGTGAGAAATACTAAATTTTATGTTTTTTCAGCACAATATCGTCTAGTCCAAGTCCCTCATGTGCCCGATGAGATGTGTGAGGCCCAGAGGGGTGAAGCCAGACATGACTAAGCTAAGAACTGGAATCTGGGTTTTTTGATTTGCAGTCCAGCACTATTTCCACTATAGAGCTTTGTTAGAATGCATTTATTTTGAAAACTGAAGTGAGGTGTCTGTTTCAATTGACTGCTTGGCATTTTTCTGTCAACACTTTGATAAATTTAGAAGAAATGGATTTATTTTGGTACATCTGGAGACTAGCAAAGAGATCAAGATTGCCACCGTGATGATGTCTCACTCTGCCACCTCGAAACAAAATGGCGGTTGACATGAATGTTTTCAGACAGACATGTTGTCTTTAATTTGTAATGGATTTTAACATAATTTGGCTTATGGGTAGAAGTTACTATGGATATGCCTGCACTGAATGTGACCTGAGATCAGAGTCATTATTCCTTACACCAGGGGCATTGCTTATTATACTGCGGACACTCAGAGAAGGTAGCTAAGGCAGTCTGTATTTTGAGAGTGATAACCATTATTGTTGCTTATGTTGATGGAAGAGAGGCATTTGGTGCCTAGCGTTTTCGTGGGACATGGGCCAGGAGAGGCAGAGTGTGGGACAATCCATATGAAGCCTGGTATCCTGAGGCCCCCACACATCCTTCCCATCCATCCAGCCACTCCCCTCTCACATCAAATGCAGGAGGACTGGAGATCCCAAATACCCCAGGTCTGAAGAATCCCCGGCGGGGTATTTGAAAAGGATCTGGATCCAGTTTCCTTTTCTACACAATCAACCCCAAAGGCCAAACTTCTCTCAAGAGCCTTGAGGGCTGCCTCTGGGCACCACTCTGACAGACTCAGAGACCATGTGGTCTTTGCAAGACGTGGGAGGGAGCAGCAGGGGCCTGAGTGCTGGAGTGTGGACCACCTGGGTGGGGAGGACTCCAAGGATGGTTTCTTCTCATACCATCATCCTACACCTAAGGGCAGAGTTGACTTTCCTCAGCTTGATCCACGGGATTGAAATCTCCCTCCTGAGCTCCAGGCTTCCCTACAGGACACCCCCGCACAAATGCCCCATAGTCACATCGAGAAGCCAGCTCATCTTTCCCCAGCCTTGCTCTCCCCCTTGTGTTCCAAGAACAATCACTGTTATCCAGCTCTGATCAGTACCATTAGCAGATTCCTCCACACCACGGTGAGCTGCGGGCGTCTTAAATAAACCTCCACGTCCCACTTTTCATTTTCAGTCTCTTATTTCCCTCTGCATTCCTTTGCCTTATGCTCAATCCTCCACATCTGTCGAGCTTTTGAAATTTTTACTACCTAGTGATTAATATGGATCAGGTAGTATTCTCAGTACTTTAGATGTATTAACTCATTTAATCTTCTTAGTGACTCTATGAGGTAGGAACTGTTATTATCCTTATTTTACAGGTGAAGAAATTGAGGCACAGAGAGGTTAAATACTTTGTCCAAGGTCATACTCTAAATAAACAACAGAGCTGAGATACAAAGTTGGTGTTTTAACTCCCGAGTCTGTTCTCTGAGCTACTACACCACATTGCCTCCCAAAGGCCAAACTCATAAAGCATTCAATTTAGTTTTTCCTTAAGATTCTGCCACTTAGATGGATCACCTTGGCCCACTGATCCATTCATCCATCCATCCATCCATCCATCCATCCATCCATCCATCCACCTACCTTTTCATTCAACAGATACTTACTGAATGCATCTACTGTGTGTCCAACATTCTGCTAGGTAACAGTGGGGACAAAACCAGGCACAGTTCTTGCTCCTCTAGAGCTGGCAGACTTATGGAGCAGAGAGATAACACACTAACATGTACCAGATAATGTGTCTGTACAAGTGGTCATAGGAGCTGAAGGTCAAGGAGCATAGAAGCAAAGGGACACAGCTCTATATATTACAGCCCATGAGCCAGGGCTGCCAACACAGGTGCCTTCATCTCATTTCCCAGCCATGACCCAGACCCCTGGGCTCAGACTAGGGGCAAATTCCCAAGCCTAATGGTTTTCAGGGTCTTCCACCAATCCAAGTTCATAACATAATGTGCTGAGCATCTTCCTAACTTGACAGGTTCTTGGGTGGACAGCACCCGTTCTAGCTGTTCTCCCAACACAATGAAGGAGAGGGTTTTTTTTGCTTTTGTTGGCCCTGCAGACCTCCATGGTTACTTGATTATAAATAGCATGATTTTCCTTCATTTTGAACAGTGGTTGAAGCCTTTGGGGGGCATGGATCTCTTTGACCAAATCTAAGAACATTTTTTGAGAAAATAGGTCTTCCTGGATTTCTAAGCTGCCCAATACTTAAAAGTAGCCCCAAGTTGGCATCCCAGATTTGGAGGATAGGTTTTAAAGCTAAGTGGATTACAGTAGCTGAGTAGACAGATGATACACCAAGCAGTGTATTTCTTACTGAGATGCAATTGCTTTGTCTTCCTCGTCCCTTGTATCTCATTACTCTCCTTGATCTTGAGCAGTGACTGAAGCCTTTTTTGGTCATGGATCTCTGAGAGATTGACAAAACCTAAAGACCTCCGTTGAGAAAAATGCACATACTTAGAAGAATTTGCACCTGATTTCAAGGGGTTTACAGTCTTCCTGTAGCTCATCTGTAGGTCCCAGGTAAGAATTTCTAAACTTAAAGGTGCCTTTGCCTTTTCTTAATTTTTATGGCATATACTAACCCTGACATGACCTCTGAGCACTTATGCATTATTAATGCTCTAGCAGCTGATCACTGTGTGCAGGACGCTGTGGGTTCTCAGGAGGAGTCCCTAGATACCATTTAGGATGCCAGAGACCAGGCCCTGAGAGGGAGATGCTACCTGGTGAGCCTCTGGGTCCCACTAGTTGGAGGTTCAAAGAACCTAGGTTGTCAGCGCATGGCTTCCAGCTATAGCTACTCACTCCTGTGTGCACACCCTGCTCTCTGTTAACTGGGATCAAAAGAGGCACCGAAGACTCATCTCAGTAATTCTCGGCAGGGAAGCTAAGTATGTAGGGCAGGGAAAACAAGTTTGAGATGCAGGTACTACCCTCCCAACCCACTGCTCGTGACAGACGTTAATCAATCAGCACTTTCTTTCCTATTTGGCCCAGATACGGTCTTATAATCCTTTTCAAATAGTAATTTAGGTAGATATCACCAATCCATCAGAGTTAGCATGTAGGATGATATATATTTGCCATCCTGGCTGCAAGAGAATAGTATGGGGTGGGCACTTTGCCTCTAGGCCCACCTCTTGTTAGTCTAGGGTCTCAGATCCCACATCCCAGCTGGCTTAGAACCCCAGGCCTCTGTTGGTCTTGGAGAATCTTCAGATACTGACATCTGGTTGACCAAGCTGTACCCTGAGGGTGGCCCTAGGTCCCCTTCTGTATTCCATTGTATTAATTCACCCATTCTTCAGTTAAAATGTCTTCAGTATCCTTTTCTAAAAACAATTAAGCGTGAACATTTATTATATATCCTGCTAATGGTCCACTGTCAAATTCATGTCCCACAATCACAATCTAACTGTGTTTTTTTTCTTTTTTGACTCCTTCCACCATTTCTCCCCAACTTCTCATCTCCTGCCTCTGGCAACCAACAATCCATTCTCTGTATCTGTGAACTTGGTTTTTGTTTTTGATTTTTATAGATTCCACATATAGGTGAGATCCTACAATATTTGCCTTTCTCTGTCTGACTTATTTCACTTAGCATAATACTATCTAGGTCTATCCATGTCACAAATGGCAAGATTTCACTCTTTTATGGCTGAGTAATATTACTGTGTGTGTGTGTGTTTGCACACCTTGATTTCTTCATTCATTCATTGATGGGCACTTAGGTTGTTTCCTAAGTTACAATCTGGCTATTATAAATAATGGTACAATGAACATGGGGGTGAATATATCTTTTTGAGTTAGTATTTTCATTTTCTATGAAGAAATACCTAAAAGTGCGATTGCTGGATCACATGGTAGTTCTATTTTTAATTTTTGGTAATTAAAAAAGAAATTTCAAGTTTTTTGAATTTGTATTACAAGCCACTCTTTTCCATAGTGGCTGTACCAATTTACATTCCCCCAGCAGTGCATGAGGGTTCCCTTTTCTCCACATCCTCACCAGCACTTGTTATTTTTTGTCTTTTTGATAATAGCCATTCTGACAGGTGTGAGGTGATGGCTCATTGTGATTTTGATTTGCATTTTTCTCAAGATTAGAAATCTTTTCTTGTGCGTGTTGGCCATCTATTTGCCTTCTTTGAAAAATGTCTATTCAGACCTTCTGTCCATTTTTTTAAATCAAGGTATCATTGATATACACTCTTATGAAGGTTTCCCATGAAAAATGATTATGGTTACTACATTCACCCATATTATCAATGCCTCATTGCAATCACTGTCCATCAGTGTAGTAAGATGCCACAGAGTCACTACTTGTCTTCTCTGTGCTATGCTGTCTTCCCCATGATCTCCCCTCCACATCATGTGCACTAATCATAATATCCCTCAATCTCGATCTCCCTCCCTCCCCACCTGCCCTTCCCCACCCCTCCCTTTGGTAACTGCTAGTCTCTTCTTGGAGTTTGCGAATCTGCTGCTGTTTCATTCCTTCAGTTTTGCTTTGTTGTTGTACTCCACATATGAGGGAAATCATTTGGTATTTATCTTTCTCTGCTGGACTTATTTCACTGAGCATAATACCCTCTAGGTCCATCCATGTTGTTGTAAATGGTAGGATTTGTTTCTTATGGCTGAATAGTATTCCATTGTGTATATGTACCACATCTTCTTTATCCATTCATCTACTGATGGACACTTAGGTTGCTTTCATATCTTGGCTATTGTAAATAGTGCTGCAATAAACATAGGGGTGCATGTCTTTTTGAATCTGAGAAGTTGTTTTCTTTGGGTAAATTTCTAAGAGTGGAATTCCTGGGTCAAATGGTATTTCTATTTTTAGTGTTTTGAGGAACCTCCATATTGCTTTTCACAATGGTTGAACTAGTTTACATTCCCACCAGCAGTGTAGGAGGGTTCCCTTTCTCTGCATCCTCACCAGCATCTGTTGTTAGTAGTCTTTTTGATGCTGGCCATCCTAACTGGTGTGAGGTGATATCTCATTGTGGTTTTAATTTGCATTTCCCTGATAATTAGCGATATGGAGCATCTTTTCATGTGCCTGTTTTGTGCCCATTTTTTATTTTTTCTTCTATTGAGTTGTTCAGCATCCTTTGTTACCCCCAGCCTCATTTCAGGGACCTCAAGTGAGATCCTTATTATCTCTACTCTAAAAATGTCAAGAATGTCCACATTCTTACAACTTCTGTAATCCATGCCTCCTTAAGCATACAATGCATTACATATCTTCATATTCTTCCCCTTTTTGAAATCCTTCAGTCCTCTAAGAGAGGAAATGCACCTTTTTTTTTTTTTAAACCAGGCCAGGTATAGGCTCTTATAGCCTGGCCCTGATTCTCATCCAGCATCACTCTCACCTTTCCTGTGATTGAACAAGTTTTTATAATACATCATCTTCTCATGTTCTGGGCTTTCACAAGCATCCTGCTGTGGCTCATGCTGTTCCTTCTATCTGGAATGCCTCCTTCATGCCCACCCCTGCCCTTTCCTCTGCCTGGTAAACTACTCTTCTTTCAAGACCCTTGAGTCAAATGCTATCTGCTCTGTGACAGCCCCTCTGTCCCATGATGGGTTTGTGACCCCATTGTCCTCTCCCTTCTCAGCTCACCATGCATACCTCTATCCTAGCACCTTTTACTCTGTCTGGTTATTGCCTGTTTATTTATGTGACAGTGTCTTATACACCCCTGTGTCCTAGCACCCAATCCAAGACAAGGCAAGGAGCATGGACCTTGTTGACATTCACTGCATGCAACTTCAGTGGGTGAAGACCCCCAGCCTTCTCTTCCTGTCCCCCAAGGCAGCATTTGCTCTATCATCCTCTCCTCAAGCCAGAGCAGCCTTTGTCTTTTAAATGATGGCTTTCCTCCTCCTTGCAGAAAGGGCACCTCATTGAAATTCACAAGGAATGGACAGTTTCTGAGACATGAATCTCTTGGCTGGCCAGAGATACAGCTGCCAACAGCGGGTGCTTCTGGAAGCAGAAAGGTTTTTGATCAGGAAATACAAGCCCAACTTTCACCACTGTCTTAGACCCACGGGAGAACACAACCCTTCCCCCTTCTCCATTGTCCTTTCCCATGACCCTCTGGCTTCCCTTTTCTTGGTTTGTGAGGCTGGGGAAGTGAGGGTGCTGGGAGTGCCCCAGTGATGGTGGAAACAGGGATGTGTGAGAGGCTTGCTCAAAGTGGTTTGGGGAAGAGCTGGTTGGGTGGGAGGGGACTGGAGGCTTTAACATAGAGCTCCATTATTGCGGGAGACTCTCATCTGTAGCATTTAATAAACAGACAATACTCTCCTCAGTGAACCCCAGGTGGTCCATGGGCTCATGGCAAGATGGTGCCCTTGGAGATAACAATAAAATAACATTATTAAAAAGAATATATCACCATGTAGCTCTGACTAGGCATTGCACTAAATGCTCATCATATATTAATTTCTTTATATCCTAATACAATCATTTTTGGTAGGTTTTATCATTATTCCCATTTTACAGATGAGTAAAAGGGGGCCACAGATTGCCTCATGTTGACTTCTGGGTAAATGGGGAAACTGAGGCTGACCTGGACACCATGGGAACGTCATGGGTGAGACTGTATTATGAGTATAAGAAGAAGAAGAGTGTTGGAAATCCCAAGGACATTCTGGCTGTAGACTTGGGGGAGTTATTTTACTTCTCCAAGCCTATTCTTCCTTATCTGAGCAGTAGGATAATTACATCTTTTTGGAAGATTCAACATAAGGATTGTATGAACTCATATAAATACAATGCCTAATACATTATAGATAATCAATACACAGTAGCTGTCATTATTAATTACCTAACAGCTCCCTCCTTTATGCTCTTTCTGTTTCAGAAGCTTCCCTTCTAGGACCTTATCAGATTACTTTAATTATCGTGTATCTGTCCCTGCTACACTCTAAGCCTCTCAAAGGCAACAAGCAGCTCTTAACCACTTCTGGGCTCTCTAGGGGGCAGATGGGGGGGGTTTCATGTGGGGAAACTGAGGCACTAATCCCAAGTGGACAAGCTAGTGGGTGGAAGAGCCAAGGCCCCTCTCCAAGGTGCTTCACAGACTATTTTCTGATTTATGATCTGTGTGCTGGGTGGTGCAAGATCCCATCCCAGGGCCTGAGATTGCATGGGTGGAAAGCTGCAGGTTCCTGGGGGTGTAAGAGGGGAAAATGGGAATGAGAGTCCATGAGCTCACAGGCCCCAAGGGGACGGGATAGGGCCTGGTGAGTGATGTGATGAGAGGGAGGAATAGAGTTTGACTGCCAGGTTGCCTTGGAATACAGGAGGGACACAAGAGTTTGTGACTAGAAGGGGAAACTCATGTGTCAGATTTTGGAAATGCTCAAGGGAAGGAGCCTGTAGGACAGGCACTAAGGGTCTCTAGCAGGCACTTGCCTCTTAGGGGCTGCAGGCAGGGCACGGACACCTGCCACAGCCTGTGATCCTGTGATGTGATCACGTATGCTGCTGGCAAACACAGTGCTGGGGCTGGATTGTACAACTTGAACCCTGGCTCTGCTATAACTTGCTAGCTATGTGACTTCAAGGATGTTACTTAGCCTTTCTTGGTCTCAGTTGGATTTTCTGTAAAAGGGGAATGATTAGAAATTACCTCTTGGCATGTGGTTGTGAGGGTCAAATGAAATTAAATAGTTCAGTGATGGAACATAGCAAGAGCTCAATAAATAATGACCATTACTATTGGTTGTTCCTTTTGCCAGAATGCTGACCGCCTTTGTCTTGATATAATCCTCCCTATTTCAGCCTCTCATACCCCACTAGTACCAGATACCCAGTTGTCCATCAGAGGTACTCCAAACCTCTCCATCTTTCTGGGACCCTTGTGTCTTAAGCATTCCCTCCAGCCCTTTTGGACAATTGACCAAGGAGGAGCAGAGTTGGGAGTTAACTGAGATCCTCTGATGAGATGTCACTTGATGTCAGACCCATGGAAAAGGAGATCCCCCTCTGCTGAATCATTTACTACTAAACTTTCAAAGCCAGTGGGGATTCCTGGCGGAGCCTATAAGGCTCAGAGACCTCAATGCTGTATATGCGTTCAGGGGTCACAAGCCATGTCACACACAAGATGCAGGCTGCCTTTGAAGCTCTTCTCAGTGACTCTCTGCAAACGTTCAGGTCGCAACTTGGCTGCAAAATGAATGAACTGCTCATCTCACCAGCACAGAGCACATTTGGGCCAAACTCCTTCTCAGTTTTATGGGGCCAATACATCTGCAGAATCACTTACCCATCACTCTGCAGACGGAATGCATTATTTTGGAAAACTTTCTTTTCCCTTTTCCCCAAAAAACTTTTATTCCCTGGCGGAAATGGTTTATCAACGTCTTCAAAAAACTGTTCAGATCTTCTTGGTAACCCCTGATACCATAAACGGATGGCAGTGTGAATGCAAATGAATTGGAGGGCATTAAAAACCCTCTTGCTTCAGCAGCTGAAGTGGAGAAGGGCCAGATGATGGATAGCGCACTGTGTTCTGCTGAGCGATTTTGCTCTTTTTACAGCTGCCAATGGCTGATGTATTTCATCTTTTGTTTCCTTTACTGCCGCTTAAGCAACCACCCTCAGGCTGGGGTATGTCCCTGGGCACCCACTTCATCTTGTCCCCTGGGGATGGCTCTAGCCAGCTACTCTGCACTTACTGCCTGATTCAGGGGAGGCAGGGTGGCCCAGCTGGTTGGGGTCCCAAGGGAGCACCCCTCCTATAATTGCTGAGCTTAGTAGCTGAGACTGCTGAAGAGGTGGAATTCCTCTCCACTCTCCTGAGGGCATACATGCCCCCTTCTATTCCATTCATGTTTATTGAGGCCTATGGCATGCCTGGCACTGTGCCAGGCATAGTAAGAATGCCAAGACATGAAGACACAGCCCTGCCTTCCATGATCTTGCCATCACGCTGGAAGGAACACCCCCCCCCCGCCCCCAAGCAGTTACCCACATGTCCATGCACACAGTGAAGCCTGCAGTCTGCCTGCACCCACATTTACCCCTGTGTGCTCCAACTCGTGGGCACACTCACCTACACACCAGTACAAAGGCACATGGAAATAGTCACCCACATGTATACAAGCATATACACCAGTGTGCCCAGAAACACACACACAACCAAGCCCCACCCACTCTCCAACCTGTGTACATTTGCACACACAAACACATGCTCCTGTACACTCACAGATGAGGAAGTTAAACAATAAAACAACAATGGCTGATCTGAAGCCAGAATGAGTGGGCAGATGAGAGAGACTCAGAAGATAACACAGTGGAAATAATGCTGATGTAGGAAATTTGCCTTCTACACTCAGCTTAGTCTCTTACTAGCTGTGTGACCTTGTTCAAGTCTCTTAACCTCTCTGAGCCTCTGCTTCCTTATTTGAAAATGAAACCCAGGGACAAGAGTCTATGATTTTGTACAACCAGAAGTTCAGAGGTCAGTGTGGGCTGAAGTAATAGCAGTAATAGTGGTAGTAATAATATATATTTTTTCTTTTCTTTCTTTATTTTGGTATCATTAATCTATAATTAATGAGCAACATTATGGTTACTAGACTCCTCCCATCACCAAGTCCCCGCCACAAACCCCATTACAGTCACTGTCCATCAGCATAGTAAGATGCTGTAGAATCACTACTTGTCTTCTCTGAGTTGTAAAGCCCTTCCCGTGCCCCCCCTCCCCACATTATATCTACTAATTGTAATGCCCCTTTTCCCCCCTTATCCCTCCCTCCCTTCCCACCCACCCTCCCCAGTCCCTTTCCCTTGGTAACTGTTAGTCCATTCTTGGGTTCTGTGAGAGTAGTACTAATATTAATAGCTAACCTGTATTGAGCCCTTACTGTGTGCTCTGCCCTATGTTAAGAACTTGATATACATTATCTCTTTGAATCTCCACAACAATCCTAAGAGATGAATACACATGAGAAAGCTGCAGCTCAGAGAGGTGAAGTTGTAAGTACAGCATCATACAGCAAATATGGTGGAGTCTGTATTTAAATCCAGACAGGCTGGCTCCAGGGCCTGCACTTCTGGCTGCATTGCTCATGTGCTGAGGTGGACTTGTGCTAGGCCCTGGGGACCAGCAGAAGAAGAGGACACACTCCCTGCTCTCCAGAGGCCCACAGTCCAGGGGGGTGGCAGCCACGTACCACACAATCAGAGTGTGTTACTGGGGGCCAGGTTCTTTGGGCTCTGGAGACACCCCATCTGTGTGCCTGTGGGGGCTCTTGCTTGTGGCTGTGGGCCAGGGCAGCTCAGCCTGGCCCCGAGGGTGTCCCACTGATGGGGTTTCTCTGGGCTGGGCAGGGACAGTGAATCCAGGTAATGAGCTTCCAATCCAGCCTGAGAGGCCAGAGCTCTTCTAGGAGTGTGTGTAGTGTGCATCTTTGAGTTTCAGCTAAGGATGCATAGTGATACCATCTGTCTTGGCCTAGGCTTTTCTGCAGAGGATTGCAGCCCTGCTCCAGAGCAGGACTGGGCTTAGTAATGGAGCATGGGCTACATTTTGGTGCCCTGGTCATCTCTGTATGGGGTGACCCTGGTAGGCTCAGAGGGCAGGAGGATGGTCCAATGTGGGGTGACCAGAGGTCCTCACAGGCCTCGTGCCAGCAATGGGAGAAGGAAGGTTGTAGGACTTCTGTTGGTCTCTAGGGAGAGGGTTGCCTTCCCTCTGGGGTGGGGTGAGATGGGGAGGAAGCGGCCAGGAGGGTGGGGGTGCTACATCACAGTCCCTAAAAGAGCTGCTCCAGATGCACATCCAGGAGTGAGGGGCAGGGCTGGCAGCTGCACACAGGTCTGTCTGATTCTGAAGGTTAGCCCCTGGTGCTTGCACTGTGCGTGTCCCCAGATCTGCCCTGAACACCTACTGTGTGCTTGCAGGATGGGGCAAGTCTGTAGGACAGAGGAAGTCAGAGGATGCTGAGACAGTTGCTGTTGCAGAGAACACCAGCTGATTAGCCAAACATGCAGCAGCACATGTGTGCACACGCGGGGTGAAGGAGGGGCGGTATACCTGATGACACTCCACAGACACAACCTGCTTCCGTCGGAAGGCTGCCTGACTTCTAGCTTTGTCTCCTTTGTGCTCTCAGCCTCCACTCAGTCCCGCTTTAGGGCTGTGCAGGCCTCTCTGTCCCAGGGCCTGGGGCACAGGCCTGTGCTAGGAGACCTTGAGTAACTACAGGGCAATACCGCAGGGTTGGTTCCAGACTACCGCAATAAAGTGAGTATAGCAATTAAGTGGGTCAAATGAATTTTTTAGTTTCCCAGCGCATATAGAAGTTGCTTACATACTATACTGTAGTCTAGTAAGTGTGTAATAGCATTATGTCTAAAAAATGTATATACTTAATTAAAAGGCAGTTTATTGCTAAAATATGCTAACCCTCTTCTGAGCTTCAGTAAGCCATAATCACTAATCATAGATAACACTGTAACGTAACACCATAGTCACCATAAAAAATGCAATAATAATGAAAAAGTTTGAAATATTGGAAGAATTACCAAAATGTGACAGAGACACAAAGTGAGCCAATGCTGTTAGAGAAATGGTGCTAATAGACTTGACACAGGGTTGCCACAAACCTTCAATTTATACAAAAATTCTGTATTTGCAAAGCACAATAAAGCGAAATCACAATAAAAAGGTATGCCTGTATTTATAAAATACAACTTCCCCAACTATAGACCTCCCACCTCTGGGGCTATGTAGAGTCCCCTTGAGCCTTCCCCTTTCCTCCCACTGTAAGTCTGTGCAACCCCTGGTGGGCTCTGCCCTCACTGTCCCTTGGGGATCATCTTTCTTTTCAAGGATGGATGGTCAGGCTCACCTCCAAAGGACCTTCTAGAATCCTTTCCCCTTTCTTCCTGTAGAAATCTCTTGCTCTCCAAAGGCCTAGGGTCTCCTTGATTGTGTCGTGGGCCTTAATATGGGCCAGGAGGACCCAGGAGAGAGGACCCACCTCTTCTTGAGCCATGAGGACAGATTTGTTCTATCCATCCTGGTGCAGGGGCAGGGCCTGTGGGGGAAGGAAGGTATGGTTGTGGCTGGGGCACCTGCCCTGGCCTGGGTGGAGCAGCCAGGTGCCCTCTGGCCTGACCCCAGGTGCTGGGATCTGGCTCTGGGGACCAACTGAGTCCTGCCTTGTGCTGGTGAGACAGGGACCATGGGTGTAGTCAGAGTAGGGTGAGGGCCTCCGGAAAAAGCAAGGCAGGATATTTACAGTCAGAGCAGTGTAACAATGTAAAGTTCTTATCGAAACTCTGTGTTCAGCATTATGCAAAGTCAAGGTCACACTAATTCTCTAGGGTGAAGATACCAGACTAGGAATATAGACATCCTCAGTGAGATCAGTTAAAGGTCAAAAGGCCAGGAGCAACTTGGCCTGGAATGTTTGAGTGTTCTGCAAATAAAGAAGGGTATCATTATAACCGGTGACTTCACTGTAAAAAGCCTTAGCAAACAGACAACAACCCAGCCCACCTTGGGGGCAGGGCAGGTGGTACAAATCCACACCCTAAGCCCTTTTTCAGGATTCCCCAAAATCCTCAACGGCCTATAAATCCCCTAGACAACGCACTACCCAGGACTCTCTTGCCCCTCCTGGCGTGAGCCAGGAGTTCTGTCCTCTCACTGTATCTCTAAATTAAAACCTCTCCCTGGCTTTCCTACCTTGGGTGTTTGCTAAGTTCATTCTTCGACTCTGCAAACAAGAACCCCAGCATCACTGGCATGTTCAGGACGAAGCCTCCCCAGACAAGGGAGCTGTTGGGAACATGCCCTATTGCTCTTCAAGTGGCCATTGCCACCTCTGTATGTCCTGGCTTCTCTCTGCCCTCATTCTCCTTGACCCTCTCTGATGGGCAAAGCTGTTGGTCCCCCTCCTGAGACTGTCCCCATCCTTCAGCTCTGCACATAATGATAATGTGGCCAATGCTCCTTGACATCTCTCTCCACAGTCTTCTTGCCCTGTGGGCTATTTCCTGCTGTCTCTCCACACCTGCTGACCACTGCGCAGTCCCCTCCAACCTAGACTCCCTGTCACCACCAGGCCTCCTGCCTTTTAGCAAATTTATTGAGGTGGAATTCACATAACATACGACAGACCATTTTAAAGTGAATAGTTCAGTGCATTTAGTATATTCACAGTGTCGTACAGCTATCACCTCTATCTAGTTCCAAACTATTTCCACTACCCTAAAAGAAAAGCCTGTACCCATTAAGCAGTTGGTCGCCATTCTCCCTTCCTCCTGGCCCCTGGCAACCAACTGCCAGGTTATTCTGCCCATGGATTTACCCCTTCTGGACATTTCATATAAATGGAGCTTACAATATGTGACCTTTGGTGTGTGGCTTCTTTCACTCAGCATAATGTTTTCGAGATTCACCCATGTTGTGGCAGGTATCAGTACTTCATTCCTTTTCATGGATGAATCTATTTTATTCTCTCTCTCTCTCTCTCTCTCTCTCTCTATATATATATATATATACACATACCCACACACCCACACCATCATTTGTTTATCTGTTCATTGGTTGATGGACATTTGGGATGTTTCCACCTTTTTGCTATTGTGAACAGTGCTGCTATTTGCCTACAAGTATCTGTTTGAACATCTGTTTTCAACCCTTCTGGGCACAGGCCAAGGAGCGGAATTGCCGAGTCATATGATAAGTCTGTGTTCACGTTTTGAGGAGCCACCCAGCTGTTTCCCACTGTAGCTATACCATTTGCATGTGCCCCACCCCCACCCACAGCTCTGAACATGGGCCTCCTTTTTATACAGAACTTATTTGTCAATCTCATCCAAAACCCACGTGGAATTCCTAATTACTGACTGCAGTGGTTTTCAAATGTCTGGCTGAAGAACTGGAAATTCAACACGGAAAACTGACAAAAGGGTGAAATGCTAGTTCAGGGTGATGCAGGGACAAGGGGCTACAGCCCTGCTGCCCAGCATCCTCTCATTCTGCACAGCTGCCTCGAACCCTCTGAAAACCACTGGTCTTGGGCAAGCCCACATATTCTATGCAAGGGGAAACTAAAGCTGAGAGAGGGGAAAGGACTTGGCTAAGGTCACACAGTGAGTTAGTGGCAGAGCCAGGACCATGTCTTCTGGCTCCCTGTAAAGTATTATTTTTTTTTTAAGGAAAAAACTATAAGTGGTATGTGCTTACAATAATAAATTCAAACACTAAAGAAAAATGAATGTTTCTGTACCCCTATCTCCTTCCCTACCCTCCAGAGACAATGTAAAAAGTTTGTTGCCTTCCACACTTTTCTATATATGTGTGCACACACACACACGCACACACACACACACACACACACATAGTGTCATACACATACACACACATCTATTCACCTATATATACTTGAGTTTTTTGTTTGCTTATTTATTTTTGCAAAAATAGGATTGTACTATGCTTGCTGTTCTGTGATTTGCTTTTTTTTTCTTTCCTCTCTCTGTAGCTCTTAAAGCCTGAAAGGGCCAAGCTCTTGCCCTAGACAGCTTACTGTTGGAGTGATGTGCCACGGAAAAATGCAAGTCTCTCAATCATATTTATGTGCTCAAAGAAGGGAACATGGGCTTAGTGAAGCTGCAGGCTGGGGCTGGATTTATACAGGTGTGGGTGGTACTTCAGGGGGCTATCAGCTGGACAGAGCTTCCTGGAGGTGACAGGTGAGCCGAGCTGGACTGAGCTTGTTTCACAGAGGTGGAAGGGGAGGCTGGGCTGCGAGAAGGCCTTGAGTGCCAAGGAGAGGAGTTATACCAGGCAGCCACTGGAAACAAAAAATGGAAGTGGTATTTCTGGAAGAAGGAAGATTGTCTCCATCGTGCATATGACAAGCATGTGGTGAGCTCATGTGTGCGCCTGCAGGGCACTGTCTAGGAGCAGGGATGGCCCGAGTAGGAAGGAGCTGGGTGGGAGACTATGGCTCCAGTGATAGAAATTAGCAGGTGTGATGGATGGCCCGGGCAGGACAGAGAGATGACCTGGAAGAAGCTTCTGGGCCACTGGCCAGATGGCAGCGAGGAAGGAGAATCAGAGAGCTGTAAGCCTTGACCTTGTATAAATGGGAGTAAGGGAGGGGCTGCTAGGACGCTGGAGGTCAGGGTGGGGTGGCTCTGGGTTTGTATGGCCCAGGTAGAAGCAAAGGCAAGATTCGTTAACTGCCCTCGGGTTATTGAATCAAATCTCTGGGATTCTCAGAGGGGCAGGGCCAAGGCTGGCTGACGTGTGGTGTCTGGCTTGCCCACCCTCTCCATCTCGCTTCCCCTCTTCTGCCTCACAGGAGGGATGGCAGAAGAGTCAGAGTTGCTAGCGTCAGGGTCCAGGTCAGGGCTTTCTTGAGGCATTGGAGGTAAGGAAGAAACGGGAGCCCCAGACATTTACTTAATGAACTGCTGTGAAAGGGGCAGAACAGGAGAGACAGGAGGGCTGAAATCCAGGATGCGCAGGGATGGGGGCTGGGGAGGTAAGAATTTTAAGGTTTGGAGGAGGTGAGGCTCTGGGGAAAGGAAGAGAAAGAGGAAAAGGGTTTTTAAGAGCCTGTAGATTTGAACAGGATCTCTTTTACAATGCTTTGAGGAAGCTTTCCCTTCTTTAATTGGCTTTGGCCATCAGGCTGTGTTGCTCTGAATGTAGAACTAGGCAAGATCAGGCCACATGGGGCCAAGGAATTCATCTGGGTTGCATAAGAAATACTTTCCCTTCCCCTTCTTCACATTTTGTTTCTGAAAATCGGATGCATGTGAAACTGATGTACACATTGTTAGTGAATTAATTAAATGGCTGACTTTTGGATTAATGGTGTCAGAGACAGTAGGAAGCACAATAGTGTCTGGTTGGAGGAATAGAAACCCACTCTAAGTAGCTCAGTCACGGAGGCAATCTTGCTCTAAGGGTGTTGAGTGTGTCCTGGAGGGATGTGGTTGGCCCTCAGGACAGAACCGGAGCTGCCAGCTAGAGCTCCACCAGTCTCCCTCTGTCTCTCCTTGCTGCAAATCCTCCCGTCTCTGTCTTGGTTTTTCCCTTCTCTGCAGAGCAGCGCAGCTTTCTTGGCTTCTTCGGGCCATGTGGCAGAGAACTCGGCCCCTGCAGCTCTGGGGTTACATGCAAGAAGGTCACATTCCTCAGAAGGAGCTGAATGTACCTCTGTTTCATCTCAGAGTTCTCAGAGAATGACTCTGATTGGCTCTGGCAGGGTGAGGTCCCCCTGACCCCCAACACTTTCTGTGGCTGGTGGGGTGGAGGGCACAGAATCGTGGTTGCTGGGAGGCCACGTGGCTGTTGGGAGCCCTCAGCTGTAGCCCTGTGGCAGGCGGCAAAGAGCAATTTCTGAAGAAGGAGTTGGCTGGGCAAGCAACCCAGAAGCTGGTTTCTGCAGATATCTCTACTTTTGAGTGCTTAATTACTACACCAATCCAAGAGTGACTATACAAATCTGATTTTCTCTGCGCTTCAAGACAGAGCTAAGTCCCCTGTGTTTCATTTGCTACTCTGAAGGGGACCCAGGAGAAGTGGTGGAAGGGAGCCTCTTTTTCCTGCTCCAGCCCTACACCTTCTGTCCCTCAGCTGGTGCCTGTGGCTCAGCCTCCCCTTGCTAGCCTGGACCCACCCTTCTCCCAGCCAGGAGGGATTGAAGCCTAGCACCCTTGGGCTGCTGAGTCCTCTTCTCTTCATGCTCCTGTGCTTTGTGATGGCAAACAGACCCCCACTGGACCCCATCACAGGCACCTGCCTGGCTCTCAAGCTTGTCCAGGAAGGACTTGTTCCTGCCACTCCCTGTCCCTTCTCTGTGACTGGACACTGACCCCAGGCCCCAGGGCCCCTGCTGATGCCTCTGCTTCCCAGGAACTTGTAGTTACAGTTCAGGCACCATGCTAGCTGCTGGCCTTAGAGGGTCATGGTGGGTCATCTGGCAGGGGGTGATTAATCCATGGGCAAACCTGAGCACGTGCTTAGGGCGGCCCCAAGTGGGGACACCACAAAGAGTTAAAACCTTCATATTCAACGAACCTATCCAGAGTTTTGCAATCTAAAAACCTGGAAAACAGATACTTTAATTTAAAAAATCATGACAACAGTAAGTTTTCATAGGCTTTCACTCTGTGACAAGTTTTGTTCTAAGCACTTAATTTATAGTATTCACCTAATCTTCACAACCAAGTGGTTGTCACCTTTATCTCGAAGATGAGGGAAGTGAGGCACAGAATTCAAGTAACTGCCCAAAGTCAGACTTTAAACCCAGGCAGCCTGGCTCCAGAGCCCAGGACCCTTTGTAATTCCTGTACATTTTGTGTCATTTCTAAAAAATAAAATTTTATTTTTAATTTTATAGTGGGTGGGGGTCAGGGTGCCAAAATCTTTTTATGTTTTTAGGGCATCTAAAGATTTAATCCCACCTTGACTTACTGCTTTCAGATGAATCTGTAAGTTTTGGTTACAGGGCCGTGTGGGTTTCACCTTGTTCCATCCATCTAGAACTTTCCTGTGGGTCCTGGTGCAAGGCTCTGGCCAAATCTCTCCCCCACCCCCTGCTCCCCATTTCTGCCTAAGACCTAGGATGGGGTTGGCTTGCCCTGTGTTAGTTTGTGTGCGGGGCTAACAGCTCAGGCTTCACTGGGGCTTGCGGGGTCCACCAGGTGGGTGGTGGTGGACAAATGGGGACTGAACACTTTCCCACCCCTCCCCTGCTGGAGAGGCAGCCGCTGGCACTGAGGAACACAAGCCCTTTCACACCCTGCTCCCGCCCGCTCCTCGCTCCTCGGCTGGCTTGGGCTCCCTCCCGACAGCCCCGGCCTGGTGGCAGATGGCTCAGCCTCTCTATCTCAGAGCCCGCTAGCTCAGAGGAGGCCCCAACACATCAAAAGCAGATCTGACTCCAGGCTTTGGTGGGTGGGGGGTGGGGGTCTGCAGGAGGGACACCGTAGAGCCCTGGTGCGTTTGCTTATTAAACACCTCTGGAGCCAGCTGCTGCCTGGCATGGAAGCTGGGGACGCACTGAGGCCCTTGAGGAAGGGGTTCTCACTGCCCCAATGCAGCAGAATTTTCCTAGAAAGCCATTCTGACCTCGACTCCACATCTGAGCCATGGGGAGAGCCTTCTTTGAGGAACTGGGGCTGGTGAGACTGTACCCAGTAATAATACTAACAGTGATGAAGGTGATGATAATAGCTGGGCCTTAGGAATGCTGACCATGTAATCAGCTCTTAGTACTAAAGGCTGTCAGTGTATTACCCACACAACAAATATTTATTGAGTGTCTACAGTTTCAGACATGGTCTGAGGTGTTTGGATTAATGCTATCACCAAACGGTGTATGCTTCCTTTAAGCCAGCACCATTCTGAACACTTTATGTTTAATGTATTATTTAATCTCACAACAACCCTGAGGATAAGTACTATTATTTAGAGATGTTATAATGGAGACACAGAGAGGTTGAGCAACTTATGAGAAGTCACACAGCTAGTAGGTGGTGGAGCCAGGATTTAAACTCAGCGAGTTTAGCCCTGGAGTTTGTACTTGTAAACCTTGAATGCTTTTCCTGGGAATAAAGCTGCGCTCAATGTCTGATTGCTGGTGTGGGAAGAAGTGTGCATTAAACATTTATATATATTCATGCATTTTCAGACTGTTGCAAATACTGTAAAAGAAACACAGTAATATACTAGGGTAGAGATTCATCTGGAGAGAGATGATTGCAGGTGATGTGGTCAGAACATTCAGCCCTCACCAGAACCTTGTGGTGATTGGTTGATGATTTCATTTTCCAGCTTTGAGAGATTAAATAGGGACCTGAAGAGAGGCAGAACAGATTCAGGGAATGAACCTCGAAAACCTGCACGGCTGATCTCTGCTCTGATGCTCCCTGTGCTGGGTTTTTCCCGGGGAGGAGGGCTTTTTGCTTACAAGGCTTGCGGTGGGGGCAGTCTTTGGGTCTCTTCCAGGGGATCTGACCTTGCTCTTTGTTCCGAGGCATCAAGAGGAAATTGCTCCAGATTCTGACTGCCTTACTGTCAGCCTTCAGGGCCCCGGTGTGCGGCATGTGTACTGTGTAGGGTGTGTGCGTGTGGTTGTGCCTGCGCTTGCTCATGTGTGATGTGTGTCTGCCTCCTTCCCTGCAGCCTCCTCACACAAACCCTCTTGACCTTTTATTAGGTCACTTCATAACTGATTGATGTGTCCCAGGTACCTTCTCTTAACTCCAGGGTAATTATGACAATTATGATGATTATCTAGTTAAAAAAAAAAAGAAATAGAGAGAGGTGTGGGTGGGGGAGGAAAAGGGCTGGGGGTTGGGAGCTGGGAATGGCTGAGCGGTGCTGTTATTAAGAGACATTGTGTGAGATTGTTCGCCTTCAAAAGGCAGCTGTGAAAAAGAGAGAGTGCCTTTTAAAAAAAGGCCCATTATGCAGGCAGTGCAGGGCACAGGATGCTGGGATGCTGGCGGGAGGACCTTGGGGTGTAATTAGGGCAGTGACAGTGGAATTACATGGTATCTCTTCAGTGGCCCCACCTCTCCTGGAGGTGGGGGATGGAGCAGGGGACAGGTAATGGCTGGAAAATTCTGAACCCTTGCCAGGAGCTACAGGATCCTTTGGTGAGTCAGGGTGACCTGGGATTGGGCAGAAGGGATGGGAGCATGGGACTGCCAGAATTATTTATCTCTACAGCAGGGAAGGGGGCCTCTTATTTTTGGAAGTCTTTTATGATGGCTTGACACGCCTTCTAGGCTTCTCATGCTTTCCCACCCCAAGGAGGAGTTGGCAAAGGAAAGCCAATTGTGTGGAACAGAGGATGCAGATAAATAATTTCCCAGCCTCCTCCATTCAGCAGGTCCCTGGCAGTCCTTGGGGCAGGCAGGGAACTGCAGCCTCTTGCTGGCCCGCCCCGTCTCTGTGGGCGGGTGCTTACCTGCAGGGCTTGCCCCAGTCACTGTTCCAAACCTCCAAGTGGGATTAAATGGAACCGCAGGGCAGGTGGAAAAGCCTGATACCCCAAACCTAGACTCCCCTCCTTCCCATTCCAGCACAGGGCCCTCTCTTGAGCATCTTCACACCTGTGGTCCTCCAGCCTCTGCTGGCACATCTCCAAGCTGGGAACTTACTCCTTCTTTGAGACGCTTTGGAGCCTGACTGGGTTTACATCCTGCCATTTATTATCAATGTGACCTTGGGCAAGGTTGGTCAGTCACTTCTTTGTGCCAGTTTCCCAGCTGTGGCATGAGGACAATATCCTCTGTATGCTACAGAGCTATTGTGAGGATTAAAGAGATACTTGATGTAAAGGACTTAGCCCTTCACCTTGCCCTTTACCTAGTCCAGTGCCTGGTACATAGTGAGGCCTCTATAAATGTTATTTGGGGACGTCACCACAAGATAGTTCTGTTTTGTTAGGAGCTAAAATCTGGCAGTTACTATTGATCCTAGCTCTGCATCCGAGGGCCACACAATGATCCTTCATTCATTCATTTGTTCATTCAGTAAATGCATATTGAGTGCCCACAGGGTGTCAGGTATTGTACTGGTGGGACAAATGGAATTTTTGGCTCCCAAGCCTGTGCTTCTCAGGGCCTGGTCACCAGCCCTGCACTCTGGTTTGCACATGTCCAGTAGGGAGAGGCCAGACTTGGCCACAGCCTTGTGGTACAACCTGACCTGAGAGTGATCCGGGAGGCATGTGGTATTTGGGGCGGGAGGGGGGGCAGTAGGCAGGGTATAGGCCTGGGGTTTTGTCCACCCTCTGAGGGCATCCAGGAGAGGGTTTCCAGCATCCCATGTTCCCCTTGGAAACTGTGCAGCCATAGATGTGCTGTTGGCTGAGGAAGAGGTCAAATCTGGTTCAGCCCTCAGAAGCTGGGAACCTTCTGGCTCCAAGCACACTCACCCAATGGAGCAAGGGGTCACTGCTACACACCAGAGAGGATTTTATGTTATTATTACTTTTTATGACTCTAACAAGCAAAGTCAGAACCTCTGTTTCTTGGAACTCGTTGCGCTGTTGTTTAGATAAGTTTAAATGAGCTGTGATTAAGCTAATTTTGAGGTAATTAACTTGGGGAAGGAATCCTTCACTTCTTAAAATTCTAAGTGACTGTTCATTATAAGAGGGAGCACTCGCAAAGGAGCCACGCGGCTTTCAGGAGTCCTGCTTAATTAAAACATAAGGAACTCAGCTACCGAGCAAGAGTTTCCCCTCATTAATGAAAAATGAATACTCTTTATCTAATTACACAGCATAATTAATTGCAGTCTCCAACCACAGAGGTGGAGGGGGCAGGGGAAGCCACAGGAGGGTGGAGGCTCCGGTCCCTGCTACCCCAGCGAGGGTTCCAGCCTGACTTTAGACACCAGACAGACCCCAGCTCAGGGCGCAGAATGGCCAGCAGAGAGTGGACACCTCAGCGCAGTGGGAGTTGGCGCCTGCCTGGTCCCAGTGGGTTTGTTTGGTGGCAGTTTGAGCTCACATCATCCTGGACCTATCCTTCACTAGCAGATTCAGTACATTCATTGAGTACCTACTATGTGCTGGATTGTGAATAAAACAGACCTAAGCCCTGACCTTAGGAAGCACGTAGGTTTGAATACTGGCTCTGCTGCTGACTAGCTGTGGCAATCTTGGGCAAGTTCTTTGCGGCTAGGTTTCCTCATCTGCAAAATGGGATGAGCAATAGCACTTATCTCATAGGGCTGTTGTGGGGATTAAGTGGGCTAATATTTGTAAAGTACTGAGACTAACACCTGGCATATGTACACACTCTGTTGTAAGAATTTGTTATATTAAGAAATAAAAAGAAAACAAGTCAGTTTGGATGGTGTAAGGGAAAGGAATGGGATATAACAGATGGAATAATACGGGAGGACAGGGGTTGGAATTGGTGTTCGGACACGATATGAGCATGGGAGGGGACTTGGCCACTTGGCCATGGTCTCCCTCCTCTCCACCCCCACTCCCCCAGCTTCACTGCTGCCACCAGGTCCTGATGTGTGTCCAGGTGCCTCTAACTTTCTCTCTGTCTTCCTCCTGGGGACTTCCTAGGTCACCAGCACACTCTTTGGTTTGCTCTCCTAGAGTCCCCAGAACATTCTGCTCAGGCAGGAGTTCTGTCAAGATACCTGCTACCTACAGATAAGACAATCACAGAACACACATGGAAAGGTGTCTAGAAGATCATCTCATCCCACCCATTTTACTGATGAGCAGACTGGAGCCCAGGAGAGCCTGCAAAGTGGCTGATGCGTGGGGCTGGAAACCTGGTTTTCTGATTGGCACCCGAGGTTCTTGCTCCCACGCAAAGGTCACTTGACATCTTGCCTTCTCTCAGTCTGTTCCCCTGGGCTAGGCCAGTTCCAGGATCCCTTTGTTTGATGCCCTGAGGAATTTGCAGTGTCCTTTGGTTCAGGTTCTAGTCTGAGTTCTGGCTCAAGGCACTTCCAAGAAGTTCCTTTTCTCCCTGATTGCCCATCTCTTTCCACCCCTCCCTCTCTTCCTGTCACATGTGCAGAGGAAGCTCCTGGGGTTACAAAGACAAGGTGATGCCACCTCCATCTGGGTAGGTGCGGCCAGTCTAGTCCCATTCTCTGCCTGCTGTGAGACTGCCAGACCCAGTACTGACTCACCTCTGGTTAAGCCAATTTTGGGAGGAGCAATGGCCCTGGTTTGCCTGTCCAAGTTGGCTGTAGGCGCTGGCTCCAGCCCACACCCACGTCACAGACCACGCAAGCCTGGGGTTTGTGTGGGAGGCAGTCACCAGGGCGGCCACCTGTCTCCAGGCAGGGCCCCTCCTAATCCTGCACACCGGTTGCTCCTCGCTGACCTCAGCCTACTCTAAAGGGACAGTAGTGGAGGTTCTCAAGGTAATGGCCACTCCCTTCCGAGGAGGCCACCTATGGGCCTGCCAGGCCACTGCTCTGGGGCTTTGCTCGCTTGCGCCTAAATGGTCAGGGAAGTGTCTTTGGCATGGGAGCTGTGATGGTGGAAGGAGGGGAAGGAGGCTTCTGGCTGAGCTGAGCTGATCACATGCTGGATACAGTTTCCATTTAATCTGTAAAATGTTTTGACATTGTCTTTAGAGAAAATGGAGAAGTGTTCCTGGAAGGGTCTAGGTGACAAGAGAGAAAAAAGAGAGGAAGTGTGTCAGGTGGGGATTTATGGAGATCAAACACATGACAGCCCTGGAGAGGAGGCTGATGGGAAGATGTTGGCTGTCCGCAGGAGCCCACCACTTCAACAGTATAATTTGGAATGCCCACAGCATTTTGGAAAGTTCTTGTCTTCCCTTTCTAGGGGAGCCAGAGCCTTTCCAGGGAATGATTCGCTGGGACCAGGTCTCAGATGGGCCAGGAGGGGCTGGGGCAGTAAGTGCGCTTGTGGCCATTGTGTAGAAACTATGCAAGGAGGGGACCATTCCATGGCTCCCCATGTTTTCCCTGCAGAAGAAATAGCATCCCTAGAGTCTGGGCACCTTCCTGGCAAGGTGCTTGAGCAGCCCAGCCTTTTCTGCAAAGCCATGGCCACTTTTATGCCCCAGTTACTGCAGAAAATTCACAAATTTATTTCTGCAAAGCTAACTCGCAACAAAAAGCATGCATTATATTGTCTGGAAGGAAAAACCTTCTGGGCTGCAGAGGTGGGAGTCACTGGTTCCTGGTCCCCAGAGACCCTAGCTTCTTCTGAACTGGCTGCAACCAGAGACTGGGGCTGAAGCAGCCTCTCTGGTTCCCTGTCAGCCCAGCTTCTCCTTAATTTGATGATTCTTGAGACAGCGGGGAAGCTCCTAGCTCCCTTCACACGGGATGGGTTTGACTGAAACCAAATCGACTTCCAGCTTCATTTCAATCACCTGTCTGAAAGGCTTGATTTAACTCTATGGTCAGGAAGATGGGATTCAATCAACATTCATCCAAAACAGCACATTCTTCCTAAAAAATCGCTTTGCATGTTATTAAATAATAGCAACACTCTCTATCTCCCAGGGAGCCCCAGGATGCATTTTGAGAAGAGGCACACAAAGCATTGGAACGTTGTCATTTACCTTGGCAATTTGGTTTGGGACTATTTTTCTGCTCTGTTGGCAGGTGGGACAAGTGGCCTTTGATGTTCCCGGAGGCAGAAGGAGCAGGTGCTGCAGGACTGGAAGGGGGCGATGCTGGTCAGGCACTAAGGTGGCTTTAATAAAACAGGCCCAGATGCTCTAGACTGAGTATGGGGTCCCCTCCTTGAGAGACACACACCCCTGGCTTTGGCATTGGTCAGAACAGGGTCTGAATCCCGGCTCTGCTGGTTTTAGGGTGTGTGCCCTTTGACCCTCAGTTTCCTTAATTGTCAAATGGGGAGAATACCACCACCTGGTAAGGCTGTTGTGAAGAATGAGAGGGACAATACAAAAGTCCCTGGCTCATAATAGGTGCCCAGCTAGTTTGAGTTCCCTTTTTGCAAGTTGTGGATATGTTGTCACCATTTTTATATATCAAATGCCTGGGGCAGGGAAGTCACTTACTAATTTGTTGAATAAATAGATTTTTTTATATGTATATAAAAGAAATGTGTTTAGCTCTGAAGTTTTCATTCCTTTGGTTAGAGATGTGAATTGTGAGCTTAAGTAATACATGTTGTGACATGCATACATTTGCTTAGGCTAGGGGCCGTCAAGCTACGGCCCCAGGAGCCAAATCTGCCTGTTTCAGTAATTGGAACACAGCAACACCCATGCATTCACACATTGTCTGTGGTTGCTTTCACACTACAACAACAGAGTGGAGTAGTTGCAATGGGGACTGTGTGGCCTGCAAAGCCAACAGTATTTATTATCTTGTCCTTTACAGAAAAATTTTGCTGACCTCTGGCATAGGCCAGTGGTTCTCAAACTTCAGCCTGCTTCAGAATCATCTGAAGAGCTTGTTAAAACACAGCTGGAGAGACCCCACCCCTGGAGATCCTGGTTCAGTAGGTCTGTGTCAGGGCCTAAGAACATGCCTTTCTAACAAGTTCCTGCCCCTTGCCTTTGGCTCAGCCATGTGACTTACTTTGGCCAATAATGTTTGTCTGGCGGTTCCAAGCAGGAGAGGGTTTGTATATTTTACTCACTCTCTTGCCCCTCGGCCATTGTCATGAGAAAAACATGTCTAGGCTGACCTGGTTCAGGCAGTCAGCCTAGATCCTCTGAGCCAGCTGATTTGCAGACACATCATTATCTACTGTTACCATTTTCACTCACACTGTTTGGGGCAGTTTGTTACGTAGGACCAGCTGTGGTAGCTGATTTGTTACACGGTTGTAGCTGACTAATCCAACAATGTGAAGAAACTGGAGCTGCATCCAAAAGATAATTGGATGGAAGTGTAACTAGAAGAGTGACATGATCTGATTCATGATTTTAAACCCTCTCTCTGGCTGCTGGGAGGAGGGCAAGGATATGGAGGAAGCCAAGCCATGTGTCTAGACCCAGAGCCCTGCATATTGCTTGGCACAGAGCTGGTGCTCAGGGACTCTCATTCAGCTTTCCCCAGGTTGGACTGAATCTCATCCTTCCCCCCGCCGCCCGAGCCCTTCTCACCCATGACTTGGCAGTCACTGTCCTCATTATACTCCTGCCACTGGACTGTGGGATTCTTGGGGGCAGGGACCCGGCCCAACCCTTCTATATGTCTCTTGGTGCCCTGGACCCTGTGTAGGCGCAGCTCGGAGCAGAGGGTCAATACCTGCTCTAAAATGTATTAATATAGAAACTCTTTCCCCAGCTGCTGCAAGTTGGATTTTCGCTTCAGTGGTCTCTGACAAATCCACACATCTGCTACTACCAGGGCATGGGGTGGCTTTCTTTAAAACCATATCAGCAAACAGGGATCACTTGAGTGGCTCCCCTTTAGTCCTCCAATGTGTGGAGTAGGCACTGTGGAGAGGGCACTCAGAGCTGAAGGGCAAGAGGAATTCTCCTCTGAAGGTCTGAGGATTGCGGAAGGAAGACTGGCTGGGCCCTATTTATAAGCCTTACCTAAAAAAACTTGCGTAAGTGCTCCCACCATGGCGGGGAACACCTGTGCTGTGTGGATATTTCCTAACATATTTTTACCTTCAAAATCTCTGGGGGAAAAAAATGCAGTCTATGTATGCACACTCCAATGTAAATAAGAAAATCTATTTCCTTTGATTAATTTTGACCGTTCTGCTTCTCACAGTATTTACCCGAGAGGCTCAGAGTATTTAACCAAAAGTTGTCATGATTTTCACTAGGATTTTATCCCAAAGGACCAGACCAAGAATGGGGATAGACTCTGGATCCTTCGGTCCCTGGAAATTTTACAAAAAGACAAAAGCTGTAATGTGTTAGCTCACTGGCTCAAAGGCAACACCCTTTCCCAGGTAGACTCCATTTACCCACCTATTTTAGAATGTGAATTTTAACCAATTCAGTAGTTCAACTCATGTATCAGAATTTACTGAGCACCCCCCACACCCCTGAGCACCACCTACCCCTGAGCACCCCACACCCATGAGCAGCCCCTGCCACCCGAGTACCCCCATGCCCCTGAGCACCACCTGCACCCATGAGCACCCACATACTCCTGAGTACCTCCACACCCCTGAGTAACCCCCATACTCCCGAGCAGCCCCTCCACTCCTGAGCATGCCCATACCCCTAAGCACCCTCATGCCCCTGAGTACCCTCCACACCACTGAGAAGCCCCCAAGCAACCCCATATCCCAGAGCACTCCCATACTCCTGAGCACCCCCATACCCCTGAGCACCCCAACACCCCTGAGCACTCCCCACTCCTGAGCAGCCCTTGCCACCCCTGAGCACCTGCTGCACTCCTGAGCAGCCCACACACCCCTGTGTACCCCCATAGTCCTAAGCAGCCCCCACCACCCCTGAGCACACCTGTACCCCTGAGCACCCACTGCAGCCGAGTACCCCCACACCCCTGAGCACCCCCTGCACCCCTGAGCACCCCACACCCCTTAGCACTCCCTGCACCTCTTGCATCTTCTTGTGTCCTTGTCTTCATCCGGATTTTCTACTGGACTATCCTCATCTCTCCCACTTCTAGCATCTCCCAGCAGGAAAACTTCCTTTTCCTTCCCCAGCCCTCATCCCTACAGCATCATTTCTTCCCAGTCAATCCCCACATTCCTGTTTCTCCATCACACCTTCACATTAACCACCAGCTGCATTTACATGGCACATATATCAGCCTGACCTGCCTCTGGCGAAAAGGTGTGGCATGCCAAAGGGCCGTTCATCACACCTGCCCAGCTGCTGGGGGTCTCCTGGGCCCTGGGTGCTCTGGGCCAGAGCTGTACAAACATCCCAGATTCACCCAGTCCCTGCTGGGGGAGGGACATCTGAGTAGTGTCTGCCCTGGGAAATGGTCCAGATGTTCCTTTGTTCATGATGTCTTTGTGCCATGCAACCTGGGTATGGAGAAGCTATGGGCCACACCATCAAATCTGATTAAGATTCATCTTCCATCAGTCATGTTGATGTATTGGGAGCTGACCTGGAAGCCTGAACATATCTGGTCTCATTTACTTCTCACATCAACCTGGTGGGGTCCAGAATAGCTATCCCCACTTTAAGGATTAAGAATGAGAGCTTGACTTGCTCAGGGTTACTTATGCCATGGAAAAGTGACAGAATCAGGGTCTGGAAAGCATCCTGACTCCAGCTCCGGGCTCGCCCCACAGAGCCAGGCTGCCCAGGGAGAGGCTTCTCTCTGGCCTTCCTTCTTTGCACATCCCCCCTCCCTGGGCCTCCCCAGAGGGTGGCTTATTTCTTTAAACTTAAAGAAGTGGAAAAAGAAAGAGGGAAACGGTGAAATAAATTTATTGCCATGTTAGAAACATTGGATTGAAGAATTGATCCCTACGGCTAAGTAATTTTCCTCTTTCGTGCAAAATATAAATAAATCTGTATGGCTTATGCTGAGTGATGAGCCTGGGCCGCCGGCTGGATTTCACGACACGAAATGCCCTTCAGAGTCTAGGGCTTCCTCTCCTTGACCCCATCAACGAGCTGTTCTAAATAGCCCTGTGTTCTCCCTGGAGGGGGTATGTTGGCAGCTTCTGTGTCTTGCCTGCTCCAGTTAGGCAGAACTGGGGACATCTCACCGTATTTCTGTAGCTCAGCTCGACCCTAGCAGGTGGGGCCCAGAACTGCTGATTTTCAGAACCATAAATAGACCCGCTTAATTATTATTATTATTGTTTATCTAGGCTAAAGGGGAGGGGATGAAATGGGGGGCTTTTGATGTCTCAAGGGTGTGATTAGGTAACTTGGATTGCTCCTCACCCTTAAAGCCTTCATCTAATTTCTGGGAAGAGATAGCGGGTGTGGGTTGTCCTAAATTAATCACAGGAGAGTGTGTGTGTGTGTGTGTGTGTGTGTGTGTGTGGTGCTCATTGTGACTTAACGGGAGTGCTGGCTGGCAGACCCTGTTCCTTTGGGCCGGCGTGGATCAGAACATTGGCTGCTGTATCTCGCTGCTGTTAAGCAGGGTCCTCTGGGCTTGCAATCATAGGAAAGGATTTTATACGGTGGAGGAGTTTTCCAGAAGACACATGCTTGGACCTGTGGGGTGGGTTTTCCATCTGTGAAGGGTGCAAGAGTGCAGACAGGCTCTGAGGGATTAGGAATTTAGGACCCGAGGAAGAGGGTGAAGTCAGCTTCCTGGCGGGGCAGATGTGGCTGCTTTCCTAGTCGCAGAAGCTTCCAGGGTGTACGTTGGGGGCAGCTGGGGGACAGAGAGTTCTTGATCTTCAGTTTATGCTTTGAGACAAAATCTTTGCAACTTTTGCCTTCAGCTTCCCCAAGACTGACCACCTCGGGGGAAGGGACATCACGTAGATTCTGCCTTTGGCTTTGACCTTCCTCCTCCATTGGCAGTGAACCTTGGGTTTAAACATAGAAGATCTTCCCAGGTGGGACCCCAAATCTCTTCCCTGTGCTGCCAGCAGGAGCTTTGGGGATCCAGGGTCTTATGGAATCTTGGGGGTCAGAGGCCCTAAGAGATTTGCCTGCATGTAGTCCCTGCCCTTCTGTTTCTCCGAGCCACCCTGTCACTCCTAGTCTTGAGCTTGCTGCTGCTTAAGACTAAGAGAGCCGTGGCAGGGATAGAAACTGGTACCAGGATAGGGGTTGAATGAAACCACCTGGGTGGACACATACCATACCTGGTCTCCTGGCTTCGGAACCACCTTCCCTGTTTGAGAATTCTTCCAGCTTTTGAGTCATGGTAGGAAAAAGACCGCTGCAACAGAGAATCAGAAAACTCACTTTCCCAACTTGCCTTACTGTCAGGACATAGGCTTGGGACCAGTCAGACACATGCATCCTGGCTGCTGACTAGGGAGTAAAGAAGGAGGGACCTCTATAATCCATCCCAGGGAGGGTGGCAGCAGCAGTGACAGTGGCATCTAATTTCTGGAGGGTGGAGGCTTCAGCAGCAGCCTCTGGGAAATATGGAAAAAGGGGCCTGTGAAGGGGCTGTGGAGTAGAGGGCAGTGGGGCTCTCCTCTGTGTCCAGGGGTGAAGTGATATCAGTCTGTGTTTTCTGCAGTGAAATGCCTACCAAGGTATTCCAGGGACCCAGATGTGTGCCCACCAGGTGGTGGCCTTAGAGACCTGGCTGTGCTCCCTAAAGGAAGAGTGGAATAGCTCATAACTGCTTTTGACTTCAAGGGAAGTCAGAAGTTCTCCACTGGGCCGTGTTCTCATGGTCAAGGCTCAGGGGATCCCTTCCTCCTGCTCTTTTGAAGCTCTACCTATACAGTGTCCCAAATAAACATAGATGAGCTGTTCCTCTGTGGTGTGCATGTATGGTATCCGAGAATTAGCCTAATGTGGGTCCCTGGACAATATATAAAAACAGGTTAGGGTTTTGTTGCTCTTGGGATAAAATCCAAACTCTACATGACCACTGAGGCACTGCAGGTTTGGCCATTATCCACTTCTCCAACCTCAAGTCTGGCTGCAACTTGCTTTCTGTCTTTAAGCTGTACTGGCCTTTCTTGCAGGTCCTCAGAAGCGATTAGCATTTTTCTCAGATCCTTCACACAGATTTTTCTGTTATCTGAAACATTCTTCCAATCCTTTCACTGCTGGCTAAGTCCAGATCTTTTTTCATTCTTAAGACCAACCTCTGCACAATGCAGTTTGTTTTCTACACCCAATTCTCTGTGGTTTAACCAGTATAGAGCAGAACAGGGCTATCACCTCCTCTTTTGTGGACATTGTACCTTTATTAATGCAGTCTCTGAGCACTAATTATTTTTGGTAGGTGGTTAATGGCAGTGACTTACCTATCATTATAGCCTTCTAATGTCCCTGGAGCTGTCCCCTCTTTCAAGGACTATAAATTCAAACCTGCTCATGAGCAGGTGGCCTCTGGAAACAGATGGATCTGGCTTCAAGGACAGTCCCCATTCTGCTTGATCTTCTCTCAGGCCCTTTCAGCCTCTAAAATGCAATGCTGCTATTCTGTGCTTCTTGCGGTTCACTCTAGCTCTCCTTGTGAATATAATTGAAATTTCACAGTCATCAGTTTTTAAAATGATTTTTTGGGCTTTGGAAGGCCGTGGGAGTCACAGAATGTCTTCAGCATATTCTCAAAGTTTCTTGCAGAAGCGAATCTGCTTTCTTCCCACCTTTCCGCAAACATTTGCTAAGCCCCTACTGTGTGTCAGGTCCTGGGCTCAGTGCCAGGAGGAGGAGGGGGTGGGAGGCAAAGGAGGATTGTACAGAGCTGCCCCTCTGCTGTGGTCCAGTGGCTGGTGGGGTGTTCAGGCTGGCACACCGCATCTGAAAGAAAAGAATGTATGATAAATGCCAGGGGGAGTCTTTTCTGAAAGAAAAGAATGTATGATAAATGTGGGGGAAGCACATGGAGGAACCAGGTGGGGAGAAAAGTGGGATGTTCCCCTGGCTTGATTTCTCCGGTCTGGAAGCCATTGCTCTGAGCTTTTAGGCTATAAGTGTGGAGATGTTTTTAAGGGATTGGGAGGGTTTCAGAGTCACCCTGCCTGGAGACAGGGGGATAGCTATGCTGACCTTTTCTGTGATTTTTCAGTGCAGCTACTGCCTTCTTATTTAGATCCTGGCCCTGTTGGCTTCTCCTTTTAGGAGGCCCACCCTGGTACTGGTTCCCTGCCTAGAATGGTCATCCCTCCCTGCTGCCTGTACAAAGCCCTCCTGAGTGCTGCCATCCTAGGAAGCCTTTCATGATGCTTCCGGCATGGGGAGAATGCCCTTTCCTGGTGCTCTGGATGTGCTGTGAGGCAGCCGGCACTTTGGCCCTGCCTCGCACAACTCCAAAATCCTGTTCTTCTGGACTCTTGTCTCTCTGAGCATCCTTCTTGGCCAGACACATTTCTTTTTCTAGCACCAGTGATGGTGGCTGGGAGGTGTTAGACTGTGGTGGTTAAAAGTAAGGGCAGAAAAATACTAATGCAGGGAGAAACCAAGTGATCAATGTTAACATCACCAGTAGCTGGTCATGTTGCTCTCACATGCCCCCAATATGATGCAAGGAGACAGGCACCCCGCCTCTGCGGTGTGCTCCCCCAAATCTGTAACCTCAGACTGTTCATGAGAAAACCCCAGATGAACTCAGATGGAGGAACATTCTGCAGAATGCCTGGCTGCTACTCTCCAAAAGTGCCCAGGAAAGACCAAGAAATGTTCATGATTGGAGGTGATAAGGAGACATCATGACTCAGCGCGATGTGGGATGCTGGATTGGGTCCTGGAGCAGGAAATGGGCGTTAGTGGAAAAACTGGGGAAATCTGAATAATGTCTAGAGTGTAGTTAATACCAGTGTGCCAATGTTAACTTTTAAATGTAATAAGTATACCATAGTTATATGAGACAGTGACATTAGAAGAGGCTGGGTGAAGGGCAAAGGGGAGCTCTCTACCATCTCTGCAGCCCTTTTATACACTTAGAGTTATTTAAAAACAGAAAGCTACAAAAAGAAGGGCAGATGTGTAGGAAGCAAAACACATAGACTCAAGTCTGGTTCTTGCACTCCCTGGCTGTTTGACTTTGGACACACAGCACAACTGTTGCAGCTTCAGTTTCTCCATCTGGAAAACAAGGCTAGGGTGGTTGTAAGGATTAAATGCATTCATCCTGAGATGCACACCTAGAGAGTGCCTGGTACACAGGAAGCAATCGATAAGGTTTAGCTATGATTATTGTTACTAATGAGGGAGGAAGTCCAACTCCTAAAAGCTGGGAGGAAAAGAGAGTATGGTGGGTAACAGAATCAATAAGATTTGAATAATTCAATGTGATTCAATTAAATCAACATCTAGAGATCTCTTCTGCATGCTGGGCCTTGTACCGGGGGTTGGAGAGAGAAATCAGGCCTGGTTCTTGCCCTGGCAGGGCTCAGACATGAGGATGGGGAGTCTGACCCGGATGAAGTGATGAGTATGCAGGAGGGCATGCAGTCAGATAGCATGCTGAAGTTGCTCTGAGGTTAGAGGCAGGAGCTCCGTTGGAGCCTAGGACTGGGTGGGGAACCAGGAAAGCCTTCATGAATGTGCTAACATTTGAATTAGGTTTTGATATGATGAATAGGAATTTTCTAGATATAATGGATGTGGTTGTATAATCCTAATAAGTGCATTATATAGGCCTATAATGCCTATAGGCATTGTGCTTGATGTCTTATCTAAGTTATTTCAAATCCCTAATATCCCTGCAGTGTAGGCGCTTTTGAGAAACTACCAATTTATAGTTGAGGCAAAAGAGGCTTGGAGAGGGAATGGGGTTTCGCAGGGTTCTAGACTACTAATTGGCAGAACTCGGATTCAAGCCCAGTGTGTCTGACTCCAGAGTTGCCCACCATGATGGAGGGACAAAGGCACTCCAGGCAGAAGCAGCAGCAGACGCCGAGGCGGGGCACCCGGAGAGCACATGTGGGGCTGTGGCGTCACGTCCTCAGTGATGGGTGGAGGAGGGTGGCAGCTGGAGAGACGGACCAGCCAGAGCATGCAAGACTCCTCTGCTTCTCCCGGATGGTATGGCCCATCTTGTACAGGCCAGGGGAGCCGTGGAAAGGCTTACTCAGGGTGCAAGGTGGTCAGATCTGTGCCTCAGGCAGCTCCTTGGGCTGTAGTGTGGGGTGTGATAGGAGGCAGCAGAGAGGCAGGGAGCCTGGGAAGAAGGAATGAGAGCCGACGGAGAGGAACAGACGTTGAGAGGGTAGCATCTCCAAATAACTGCTCCAGAGAAATGCAGGAAAGAGAAAAATGAGGCTTTACAAAAGCAGTGTGCATGAAGCACCTTTACAGAAGCAGGGATCTTAGTGGACTGTGGGCTTCGCATGAATCAACCAAGTGGCCTGGTTGCCACAAGGCAGATGGGCTCCGTCTGTGTGAATAGAAGAGCAGGGAGGTGCTGGTCCCCACCCTCTTATCTCAGCTGCTCCAAGCACTTAAGCTCAGAGATCTGCTTGGATTCCAAATACTCCAAAGAGTACAGGGACACCCGGTCTACTTAATATGGGGACAGCATTCCAGTTCACATCCAGTGAGGGGGCAGTTGAAGGGCCTAAGGCTGCTTAAACCAGAAGAGAAATAATTCCTTAGAAAACACAGCAAATGTGGCTGTGAGCCCCGGAGGACCAGAGAAGGGACATCACAGGGTGCCGATTTTGGATTTCCGTGCCTGCTCAGTTGTTCACCTCTGCTCCTTCCTGCTTCCTGCTTCTTCTTCTGAAGTCTGAATTTCTTTGTTTCTCTGGTCCACATATGGATGGAAAAGCCCTTTCCCCAGTTTCTAATTCCAGGTACCTGGCAGAAGAAGTCTCCCCCTTCCTTTTTCTCTACCTCCATCACCTGTTGCCCATAATCCTCAGGGAAGAGACTCTGATTCGTCCAGCTTAGACCAGATGCCCACTCCTCGACCAATCAGCAGTGGCCATAGGGGTGGAGCCTTTGGGTCATCTGTAACACTGCAGATGGGGGCAGGGGTTCCACAGCTTATGACCACATGGAGAGAGAAAAGGGAGGTTAGTGCGGACGGGGGCTGATAGGGAACCTGATAGTGTGACACAGTTAACCTAGTTGAACCTCTCTGTCTGGACTCTGCCCAAGTCTCATTCACCAATCTGCAGTGATTCTGGAGGAGAGGGTCTGGAGGCAGCGGGGGTGTCCCTTCCTTGAAGATTTGTCTTGCCCAGAGATGTTGGGACCCCTTCTCTCATTCCAGACCAACACTAGGTCTCATTTTTCAATTGTTTGGCTGTTGCCCAGGAGTGGAGACCTTTCCAACGTTGGAACACTAAAACTGCTGTCCAAAAAGGGCTGAGGCTCAGGGTTTGGGGAGAGGCCCCAGCTGCTGGCTCTGTGGCTCCTATGTCCCTGGACTCCCCAGGGGGTGAGGTCGTGATGCTAATTGACTATAAAGAGTGGGCTTGAAATTGGAATTTTCTGGGCCTCCTGGTCCCTGGTCGCAGCGCCTGATGCTCATTAAATCACGGGTAGATGAATTGGCCCTGTGGATGCTGACTGTGCCATCTCAGGGAGGGATGGCAGCAGCTCGGCGAGGTGCTGACAATATATTGGACAGAGTTGCAGGCACCAGGCATTTGTGTGGGCTCACTCAGTAGGTCTGAATCTGTCCATCTGTCTGTCTCTCTCTCACACACAGACATACAAAGATAGATACACACACTCCTGGGAACTGGGATGAGGGCCTGAGGGCCTCTGGTTCTTGTTCTTCTCCAGCTTCTAACTAGCTCTGTGACCTTGGGCAACCCAAATTCTCTGGGCTTCAGCTTCTGCAACATGAGGGGTTGCTGAGGAGGACTCAGGAATCTTCTTAGGTTAGGGTTTCCATTAGGTCTTGATGTCAGACATTGGACCAGAACCGTGTAGGAAGTTCTAAAACCTGAACCATCCCAAATGCATCAGCCTGTGGGTGGAGCACCAGCCATGGTACTGTTAGTCCTCAATTGTAAGAGCTGCAAACTCTGTCTGCTTCGGGAGGTCTCCTCCTCCCCCAAAGTCTTCCCTGGCTATGTTGGGTTGTTCACAACAGCCGGTTCTCATATCCATGCCTCTTCCTCAGCTCTCCTTCCTGGGGAGGCTCTCTGCTCACCACACTTGTACTGCTGCTGACGCCCTCAGTGAGAAGGCCACTGTGAGGCCCTCTGCCTGGTGCACATGGCCTGATTCTCCTCTGCTGTTGCTTCATGTGTCCTTGAACCCTGTCACAAGAAGCCAGAACTGAGGTGGAGAGAAGGCCCACCTCTCCTTCCTCTCTATGGCAAGCCTGGGCACATGGATGCCAAAGCAGCCCTACCTGGACCCAGAGTCTCACATGGTCAGTCCTTCAGGAAAATAGCTCCTTTATGGTCTGGGCCCCCACTCTCCCTGCTGGGGTCAACCTCAGCCCGTTAGGCTGAGCAGGGCAGCAGATGCCACCTCTTGTCCTCATTTCAAACTTCCTTGCAAGTCAGGAAAACACCCCCAAGCACATCACCTTCTGGTGGGGAGTGCGGAAGGAAGTCACCTGAACTGGCTCACTCTCTGGAAGCCTCCAGTATCCTGCTCCAGCCCTGCCAGGTCACTGCCAGTTTTTTCATTTGATTTCTGTTTGCATGTTTATGTAAATCAAAATTAACCAATGCTTATTGGGTACTTATTGTGCAGCCAGCCTGGGGGAAATTACTCTTTTACTCTTTTCTTTAAGAGAAGTTTTTTGCTCTCTGATTTTTATTTTTTCCTTCCAGATTTCTCAGCCTTCTGGAAGGGATGCCTTGAATTATGCAACCTGCAGTATGGATCTCTGGAGAACATTGCCTAGCGGCTACTTTAATCACTAGAAAGGTTCAGAGTTAGTAATAATGAAGCCAGAGTCAACGTGGAAATGCTCATCTCTGGCTTGAAAACAAGATCAAAAGGAAAACCAAGAAGGAGATAAAATCTGAGAGGAGAAATGGATGTTGGTTTCCAGAGGCTTTTAGGTCCTTCTCATATTTCCAAGGGGGGCTGCAGACCGGAAGCCAGAGCCCCTGCATACTCCTCCAACCTTATCCAGGGTCGCGGAGAAGTCCATTACAGCTCTCTGCCAGTTCAGAGGTAAACTGACCAAGGGTGGCACCTCTGTCTGATGGAGGTTTAGGGGAAAGCTGCTACCCTTTAAGAATGTGTGAATACAGGGAGGTGCTGATGAAGCAGGGGTGGGGGTGGGGGTGGGGTGGGAGAGGGTTTCTGCCCTGGGCTAACTTGGGATTGGGCACCTTCAGGCAAGGGCTGGGGGTGTAGAGGTATGGGGGGTTCGCTGGAGGGTTGGCTGGAGACACAACCAGGGCGGGCAGGTGTCATTAGGGCGGTGAGAGTGGGTCTAGTAGCTTTGTCTTAGGGAACTGGCAATTGTCTCTTCATCTGGGTTCCTGTCAGAGGGGTGGAAGTCTGCAAGCAGAAACGAGGAGGTGGTTCTAGGGTCCAGCTGTGTCGTCTGTGTCAGGGCATTTGGCACCAAAGAGTGGGGGATGACTGTGCCCAGCTAAGCAAGGGGGTTTCAGAGGGTACAGAGTGGCGCTGGTGTGTTGAGGGCCCAGGCTGTCACACTGATGGCTTGACAGTGACAGGCCCACCACCTGCCACAGTAATGGGGCACTGAGGCAGCTGAGGTGGGGCTCCCCTCTTCTGTGCCTGCCCATGACCCTCCTCCCCAAGACAGGGTCAGCATGCGGAGCAAGAAGCTGCCCCAAAGGAGGAAGGCTGCTTACTGCCTGGTTAGGGGCCCAGGAGGTCATACCTGGAGGCCACGGGCATGCTTTCTCCTCTCTTTCATCCTCTGCAGGAGACAGCACAGAGCACTGGGTGGGGCTTCTGCAAAACGGGAGAAGGTCAGGTTCTCGGCCTCTGATCTCTCTCCCACCTCCCCACCTGGGCTGCCCTGATACAGTCTTGTGGGAGGTGCGGCCTGCTCAGACTGGGGCCAGGCTTTGGAGCCCTACTCTTCCGAAGGGCTGTCTCCCAGCTGCTCTTTCTCTGGCCTTTGCTGGCAGGGATAGGGTGGGGCCGGAGCCCGGCTTCTCTCCCTCTTGGGTAGGGAGATATGAGATTAAGTTGGAGAAGGGGAGCGCCTCAGCCTAACACAGGAGAAGTTCTCCTGGCCCCAGACCAGTGTGCTGGGTTTGGGGTTGGGACTGAGACAGGAAGGTGCTACCCCGTGTTATCCTTGTGGGGCTCTTTTACCTAGGACCTCCTGGGAGGAGGGAGGTGGCTGGGCCGCGGCCAGATTTTTAAGTTCTGGGATTGGCTCGGAGGCTGTTTTAACAATTCAATCTCAGTAACGTTCCAGATCACACCCCACCCCGGTGGCAGAGGTGCTGGAAGGCTGGGGGCCTGGGGAAGCAGAGTCCTTGGCCCTCTTCTGGGTCCCTCCATGGGGAGTACTGGTTGCCACTGCCACTTTCAGTTCTGTGGGTGGCAGAGGCCCTGGTGACAGATGTCACTGATGGGGACACATCAGGAGATGGGGGACTTGGCTGACGTTTATGTTTATGGTGAGCACACATGAGGCACCCACGGGGTGCCCTGACTGCCTGTGGTCAGTGTAACCTCACCCTCTCAAAGCCTCAGGTTCTTCACCTGTGAGATGGGTAGAAGGTTATGGTAAGATTAACTAAGCTAATGCATGCAAAGCCCTTGGCACAGAGCCTGGCACATAGGAAACACCCAGCAAAGAGCTCTTCATGTTCAGGTGGGTCTCTCAGAGATGTGAAGTCCTGCAGCAGCAGGTGGGGTCCCAGCAAGGCTGCCTGTTGCTGTGACAGTAAACTGCTTTGCACCCCATAGGCTCGGGGATCTAGGAAATACTGGTTACATTTGTTTTCTTCTGCAGAGCAGTGAAGCCATGCAAAAGGACAGGGCTCGCCCCCAGCATTCCTGCATTTCAGTAGAAGCAGCAGAAAGCTGATTCCATCCTATTATAAACATGTACTGTACAAATAGAAGAGATGAACAATATAGAAGAATATAGGATTTCTCCCCCTTGGGAGGCTGCTGGCAGTTTGGTGGGTTCCCTTCTAGACTCACCGCTATGCCTGTGCAAACACACATGTCATATAGACGCACATCCTTTTTACTTCTTTCTCTCCCTTCCTTTCTCTCTCTCTCCCATCTCTCTTCTTTCAGAGGGGTGGTCGTCCTACACACATACTATTGACATTGCTAGTTGTGTGCTTTCCCCTCTCATTATTGTGTCAGGCACATCTTCTCCTCCAACCCCCCTGCCCCATCACATATTGCAGTTCCCAGATTTAGGGACTGGAAAGGGACAAAAGATGTTCTAACAGCCCCAAGTGAGAATGTAAGAAAGGAGGCACTTTTGTAAAACACTTAAAAACAATTATTTCTCTTGGTTTTGAATATATCTTTAAGAAAAAAGAACCTGAAAAAAACACGAATAATCTCACCACCCACCTATAATCATTGTTAACATTTTGGTATCATTCTTTCTAGTCATTTCTTCCTATGTCCATAGTTTGTGTGTGAGTGTTGTGTGTGTGTGTCTGCATTTAAAATTAGGATCACACTATAATGTTTTCAATATATGTTTTCTATTCAATATTATTTCATCAATATATCTCTCCTATTGCTGTATATCTTATGGGCCTAAATATATGGTAGTCAAGAACATAAGGCCCAATTTTCCCAAATGGATGATTCAATAACAAGTTTTGGGGCCAACTTGAATATACAAATATTTAGAGAAATCACCAAATGCTTGCTCATAATGTTTAATTTATAAATTTAGTTACACATAGATTTAAAAGACCACATATAAAATTAAATATGTTAATTGAGATATATAAAATTAAATATGTTAACTTTCGCATTTCATACCCTGACTCTCCCATAGTTCTAACATCTGCACTTTCATCATCCCTGGAGCTGGGAGTTATCCACTGCAGCTGTCTTGAGCACAGCATTTCCATTTTTGTCTAACTTGTTTGAGGTTGAGATGCAACACTTTAAAAATCTGTGTTTGATGTTGACCCTAGCAATTGTATTCCAGCCACAAGTACTTGTTTAACATCAGGACAGTGTTTATTTGTCCCATCAGTGTGTAGTGGTGATCTCCACAATATAACCACTTTTAAAAGTGATCTTTAAAGGCTTGTTTACAATGACAACCAACGCTTGCAATTGTGAGGTCGTAACCCCCAGAATCATTACTAAATCCCTGTTAAATTTCTTTGCCCACCCCCCCCTTTTTATTGCCAATTCTGTCAGATGACCTCTTTAAACATTCCAAACTAGCATTGACTGAGGTCAGGGAGGGCTAATGTGATTTCCCCAAACAGTACTTTGTTGTTTAAAATAAAGTAACTAAGAAAGAGTGTGTTTAATATGAGACTCTTTGTTAGAACTTGAATCTGAAGAGATTTTCTCTTCCCTAAGGAATAATTGTGAGAAAAACCTAATGTTATATTTGGACATGTGATATATATATATTTTTACAGACTAGATTAACGGGAAGCATGGTCATGGCTTTCCATCCCATATTTGGACATGTGATATATATATATTTTTACAGACTAGATTAACGGGAAGCATGGTCATGGCTTTCCATCCCTTGTCTGCGCCCTAATTTATTTAATCATTCTATTGTTGGACAGTTCAATTATTTCCACTTTTTTTTGCTATTATAAATAATAAACCACATTCTTGTGCTTATATCTCTGGACATATGACAGATTACTTCCTTGGGTCAAGATCCCACAGGGTCAAATAGAGTAGATATTTTTAAGGATCTTGATGAATTGGGCCAAATTGCCCTTCAGAAGCTTTGTGTCAAGTTATAGTACCACCCATAGGGTGTGGAGGCTGGAACTTTATAATGAGCATGTAACATTTAAAAAATTGACAGGAGAAATGCTTCCCTATGAACTGATTGAGCTCTTTGGAGAGTCAAAATTTATTAGTGTTATAGGAGTCCTGAGAACTCACCTAGCCTGACCAATTTCCCAGTAGGCTTACACACCTCCTGAGATGGGAAGTTTTCCTACTCTAAGAGGGGCCCCTGCCAGGGATGGACAGTTATGATGCCAGCCCTCCTTAAATTCAGCCAAAATTCTGCCTCCCTGTAACTTGCACAATGAAGGAGATATTGATCATGCTCCCCTGTCATGCCCCTGGCCTATGTGTTAGGCAAAGCCACTCACTGGAAGTGGGGGAAAGGGACATTGAGTGTAGTGAGTACCAACTCTGGTGTAGGCACTGCACCAGAGCAATTCCGTGAAGCTGGGGTTACTGTCCCATTTTTTAAATATAGAGAAATTGAAGTTAGAGAGACTGGGCAACTTGTCCAAACTCACAGAGCTGGTAAGTCAAGAGGCTGGGGTCAACCCTAGGTCTGCCTGTTCCTAAAGCCCCACACCGTCTTCCTTAGGTCTTCTTTCTTGGAGCTACTTCAGAGAAATCTGTCTGAGAACCTACCTCCCAGGGTCACCAGGGCAGCCCTGCTTTCAAACCTGCCCCGCTGTCCCCGTAAGTGCACACTTATGGTAGTTTTCACTGAACTGACTTGGTTAATCTGGGAATCCTCTTCCCTGTGAAGACCCCACTAGAGTTGGGAAGCTGCACAAGATTGAAAGGGGAAAGGGATACAGTGGCTATTACTCTTGGAAGGTTGTCTTAGTCAGAAGGTGTGACCAACCCAGAGATGCCAGTGGGTTTCAGCTTGTCCTGGCTTGCCTCCCCTCTGTGTCAACTCTTCTTTCTGGCTGCCCACCCTGTTGGGTTTGACCAATGGTAGCTCCCGCCCACCACCAGACACTTAATGTGGACCCATGGGGTCGGGAGCCACATGGAGACACTGGCTCTGCATGGACCTCTCCACCAAACCCCCCTTCACAGTCCCACTTTGATGCTAGACGAGCGTGTGGCTTCTCCACGTGACCAGTTTGTGGCTCCTTCTCTGGTCCTCCAACTCTCCTTCCAGACCTTCACTTCCTCAGCTCTTCTCATTATTGTGTAAAGTCTGGTTTCTGTAATAAATACCTGGTCTCAAAGCACTCATGGAGGTTTTGCTCTCATGGCTAAACACTGGTGGAAGTGTGATTTCACAGGGCTTCAAACTAGGTCTTAAGAGATCTCGCAGCCTACCCCTCCGCTGTCAGCACCCCAAGGCATCGTGCTCTCAGGAAACCCAGCTGGACTGGCCAGAGGCTGAGGCGCCATAGAGGAGAATCAACCATTTGCTTGGTTGTATGACCCTCATCGCTATCCATCCCCAGAACCTTTCCAAGACTGAAACTGTCCCCATAGTACACCAACTCCTCATTCCTCCCTCCCCTCGTTCGAGCATTAAGTCACTACATTTTGAGGTGCTTTGCTATACAGCAGTAGATCACTGAAACACTCATAGCCGGTGAGAGCTTCTACTCTGTTGAGTTGAGAAATGGCTTCCCGGTCTCCATGTCTCTTCTTCACCAGCCTGAATAGCATGCATCCTTTTCAGCCGTTCGCCCCATGGCTAGCTTTCAGGATCCCCCTGGCCCTGGTGAATTGACTCACGGCTTATGTGCTTGTCTCAGATGAGGTCCACAGAAAGAACATGACCCTCCGAGGCGGCTGGAGCAACAGAGTCCAGGACAGAGGCCACATCGAGCCCACCCACAGATATTTTCTGTTGAGCATTCACTGTTGACTTATAAAATGTTTGAAAATAATTTGAATTCATTTTTTATGTTTCAAAGTCTAGAGATCCACGTACAAACCTGGGTTTCTGGTTTCTTTTAAGAAGAAGACCAGGCCACTCTGGGTCCATATTTCCAGAAAACAGAGCTCTTGGCTGGGTAGAGCGGAGGTGGCCCCTGGTGGGCAGTTGTGTTCCCCAGTCCAGACCAGGCCCAGCTGTGCGTACTGCTCAGTGCCTGATAGCCAGCCCCTAACTCATTTGCTCTACATGCTGCTTGGCACCTGAATATTTGAGCTCCAACTTCTAGTCTATAGGGACAATCACCTCTCCTGAACAGGGCCTATTTTTCTGTTAATATAACCTTAGGGTTCTAGCTGTTTGGCCCCTGCACTCTGACCTCAAATCTCTGAATCCCCTGAACTTTCCATGGGAACTATCCCCATGACATTTTGGGCACGATGCCTACAGGGGGTGCTTTGATGATCCTTGTGCCTCTTCTTGGAACTAAGGAGAGAAAGGAGGCTGTGACAGGTGAGCGCCTGGTTCAGGGGCTTGTGATGAAGGCAGGGGTTTGATTTCAGGACCAGGTGGTGGCCCAGATCCTGGCCTGATGGCCTCTCCCATAGCATCTCCAATCCTCACTCCAGGTGCTGATCTCAGTTTGGACTGAGTTACTCTTGCCATGTCTCGGTTTTCCTCCCTGACCATTGGGCTCTGAGCTCCAGGAGGGCAGGGAGGTTGGTGATGCATCTCTGATTCCCCAGAGCCTGCATGGGGCGGGGCCTTAATAAGTGTTTGTTGAGTCAACTATTTGAAGAAGGAAAACCTGAAAAATTCTAGAGGAATGCTGGCATGACACAGGACTTAGGATGCCCAGAGAGCAGGTCCTGAGAGACCTCCAAGAAAAGGCATCTTCAAAAGGAGTTGGGGCCTGTCCTCCCAGGCCTGGAGAGGGCAGGATACCACGTGGACCTGGGATGTTAGCACAAGGGTTTTCTCGCTCATCCATTCCTTTATTTTCAGATATTTGTAGTTACCTACTGGTACTGAATGCATGGAGATTTGGTGATGGGGCAGTGAAGTGGTCAACGCTGACTTAAGTTAAAGGTCTGAGGGCGGAGGAAGTGGCCAGGTAGGCTTCACATGTGGAAATGCTGAGCCGTTTTGTGGGAGTTTGAGAGCACATCAAGCCCAGGGTGGCCAGCCCTATCTTTGGGCATGACTTTGGGAGTTAAATGGGCATGATTTAGAATCTTTGTTTTGCCGCCTTTGGTAAACTGATGTGGCATGGTTTGCTCACCTGTAAAATGGGGAAAGTAACTGCCCCCAGGGCAATTATGAGGATTATCTGAGATATTTATGTGAAACATTTGGCACAATGCCTGGCTTCTCCCAGTACTTTGAGAAATGATGGCTTTATTGTTACTATTATTAGAAGGGAGGAAGAAGCCAATGGACCATGGCTGGGTGGTGGGTCACAGCCTCCCAGGGAAGACGGAGGTGTCATGGTGCAAATCATCATATGGACCCAAAGGTGGGCCCCATGGAGATGGATTCTGAAAAGCCCTGTACACTTGCCTGCCTTCTCATTTAGTTGGATGAAGAGGCCCTGGTGAGATCTTGCCTGTCTTGTTTTGGAAAAATTGCTACTTTGAGTCAAATTCTAGCCAAGATGGGCAGAGTCAGTGAGGTGGAAAAGGCACAAACCTCGGAAAAACCAACTGGAAGGGGGAAGGTCAGCCTTCCTGGGCATAGGAGGGCACTTGTCAGAGAGTTCAGAGCCAAGTCACATGTGAAGCCAAGGCTGAGCACAAAGAGGGAAGATGAATCAAGAGAGAAGGTGGTGGTCAAGAATGGGCTTCCGAGGGGCCAAGGGTGGATTGACCTCATGGTGTCTGGAGAGCCTGATGGTGCCTGCAGGGAAAGGCCTCAGGCACCTGCTGCAGCTGTTGCTCATCACCCGTGGGCATTGCTCAGGAGACTGTGTTGCAGCTCTGACCATCTGGACCTCTCTGGGCTGCTCCAGATCACTTCCCACTCACCCAGCCACAGCGTGAACTGATAATGAGATCCAGTGACGATCTTATTGATTAGGCTCCTTAATCTACTCCCGATGGTCACTAACCTCTAGTAATGCCATCTCCTGTGCCCTCTCCAAGCAGGTGCTTCACTCAGGCATACTTTGAGATCCGCTCTTGTACAGAAAGTGTGTGGTTCTAGCCCTGTGGCTTTATCAAGCTTGCAGCTCCTCCAGTTGGGGAGAACTGGCTTTGAGGATGGTCAGATTCAGGCTAAGGCATTTTCTAGACAAGTGGCATGAAGAAGGAATAGAGCCGAGGGTTATCCTCTTTTCCCAGGGTGGCCTTCTATGGAGTGTGGCTTCTGCTTGGAAACAAGGGAAATACTGAAGTCCAGCCTGTCTCCTAAGCTCATGAACTCTGGGGGGCCTATCCTTTCCCCCCATATTCTCAGTGGGGCCTGCCAGCTGTCAGTGGCTGTGTCCACCTCCTCTTTGGTTCCCATCTCCTGCCCCAAACCTCCTTACAGAGGGAGGAGGAGCAGGTGTTCAGCTCAAATCATTCTGTTTATTGGTATCACTTCTCCAGCCCCACAGAGAACAGCCTCCTCCTATGCTGATCTCCCAGTTTTCTCAGGGCCCTACCAAGCCTGGGGTAAGAGTAACCAGGCTGCCCATCTGGGTAGATTCTTCACCACTGGCTGGCAGGACATTTCCACCGCTTTCCCATACTGACTCTGGAATCTGGGGGCTAGGGGGATGGATGGTCTCCAGGTGTTTGAGCTACTCTGTTTAGACCTTGTGGCTTAAATTTGGGGGCTGGGCTGGGCCATTTCTTGTCCTAGAAGCCTTGAGTGCCATGGATATGACCCCAGTTTGCTGGGCATAGCTCCATGACCCCTACGCCGTGGCCTGAGCCAGGTGTTCATTGTTGACTCTGCAGCTGGATAGCTTCTCTCCAAGCCATTATGTCACCTCCTTTCTGCCCTCCTCCTCAATTACCTTTATCAGCAGTGAGGTTCCAGGGATTCCCTCTGGCCTTCTGTGTAGCGGATCAGCCATGGCAGCTTTTCATTTTAAAAAGCCTCTGTTTTCTCTCGCTCCAGCCTAGACCATTCAGCTAGTCTTTGTTCTAAACACAAGAAGGGTTTCTCCTGCCTTTGGATGCATTTTCAGAAATTTAACTTCCAAATGTCTGCTATTTCCCACAGGAAGAAATGCCCATCCACGTGCTCAAAGGCAGCTGTTACAGGTAATGAGGAAGTGGACTTTAGCCCATGGTCTGGTCCAGGGGTCGAGAAAATTTGTCTTGTTTCCATCAGTTCTCAATATCAGGGACCTGCTTCTTTTGTATCAGGTGCCCTGGGAGAGGTTATTTTCTAAGGATTATCACCAATGTCTTTTATGAATACTCTTAGCTTTCATTGCTTTGTGGATACCATTGTGTTCTTATTGCTTCTCTCTCAGGAGTCTCTCTGGAAATCTTCCCACCATCCTGGGGAGAGGAACCTAACTAATACTGCCTTCCATTAATCAGAGCATCTGGCCTGCATCCGCATCTCAGTGCCCTGCAGAGGTCCCTCTGGGATTCTTCCTCTCTGCCCTCATCAGCACCAACACTCCATTGCTCCTGGAAATACCTTCTTTCAGCCTTCTGAGATCACATGACTCTCTAAGCTGCCTACCTTCATCACCTCTCCCCCCATCCACAAATCCTTTGGCTCCAGCTCACACTCTTAAATGCCCTTTTTAATCTCTTAGTTCAAACTCCCCCATGTATGAGTATAGCCAACTTAATGGATGGGCTGCCTTTGGGTTGCGTGTTCCCTCCTTGACCACTTAGCTGTGGCCAGGTGGTGAAGAGGGTCATGTGATACAGAACATGACTTGTTCCACTCAGAATGGGATATGGGGGGCTGATAAGGATGGATGTCCTTAAGAAAGGAATGAAAGCCAATCATACTTTCCAAACCCCATCATACCCGTCCAGGACACATGCCATGCCTGGATCCCATCTCCTTCCTACCTAAAGAATTTGGCCTTGACACTTCTGGGCTCCCAAGATAGGAAGGAGTAGAGCTGAGCAGCCAGCTGCCCACTCAGAAGGATCAGGTGGGCCCCCCACTCCAGGACTCAGAAGGGGACACCAAGGGGTGATTTTGAGAGACCTGGAGTAATGTCTCCCCTGCAGACAGGGCCCTTCTGGTAGGCTTGTGCCCATGATCTTCCAGTGTCTATGAAGAACATCTATAAAGGCTCTGTGCCTGATTCAGTACTGAAAACAGAGGTGCCTACTGGAAGGCCTCAGCAGAAAGGGGCTGGTTTCTGGAATGGAGTTTGAGAAGGAGGGTTGGGTTGAAGAGCCAGTGGCCTACCCAGATCTCCTTTTGCTGGCTTCTCTAGGAATGGAGATGTCTGACATAAGGCAGAAATGATTCCCTCCCACACTTCTTACTTTCTGTTAACCGTTTCCTCATGCTGAGGGACTGAGGCAGATCCCAGCCCTTAGGGCAGCTACATGGGAACTCCAGGTTGGCTGATGGAATAGGAAATCCCAGTCTTTCCTCGTCCCAGACTTGGTTTGTGCTGTAGAACTCACACGGCTATCTTACATTTCTGAGATACTCTTTGAGTGTGACTAGTGTGTGTATTGGAGAAAATCTTGGCCTAAGAAACAGGGACTTGGGTTCTGCTCCCGGATCTTCCAACTTGCTATGTGATCTTGGACAAGTCCCTTGCCCATTCTGGGCCTCAATTTTCCCATCTGTATAATGAGAGGATTGGATGAAATAATTTGATCTCTCAAATAATCATCATCATCACAAAATCACTACTGTTTATTGAATGTTTCCATGGGCTACGTGTTTGACCTGCCTTGTCTCATTGACTCCTATAATTATTTGTCAGTCTTTTTTGGAGGAGGAAATAAGGCTCAGAGATATTAAATAACATGCTAGAGTCACACAGCCAGGAAATGGTGGGGCCTGTGTGATCTTGGAGCCTTGATGGGCCTTTCCAGAGGAAGGGGACTGAAGACCTAGGACCTCTCTTTCTTTTTTTGAGGGAGGGACCTTCCATTCTTGAAGGCGCTGACAGCCTTTGAGTCTGATCCAGCCCAGCTGTTGTCCCTGCACTTAAATGGAATAGAGTCAGCACATTTAATAAAACTGGGTAGGTTCTGAGTCGTCAAACCCTGTCCCAAGGTAATAGATAATCCACAGCCCTGACAGTCAGGCATCACACTATCCCTGGACTGCGTTTATGTCTTTGAACACCAAAGCTGGATCAGGTTCTATTTCTTTCACATGGAGGCCCAGCATCCCAGAAACTGCAGTCAGATCAGTATTTTCCAGGCAGCATTTTCTTCATAACACCTCCAACATACGAAATGGTTCTTTCACTGCGTGCAGGCACCAGGGATTTTTTCTTAAATTAAGAATTTGATACATTCCTTCAGTTCCCCTCCAGGGGTTACAGAGAGCAGGGCAAGTGATGCCTTGAGCTAATGTGCAGGTGTGGTTATGCATTTTGAAGGAGATCTCAACAATCTCCAGGAAAAGAAATGTCCCCAAATGACCCTCAGTCCTTGGCGAGAAATGCTAGTTTGTGTAAGTCCTGGATAGCCAAAGCTTGTGTGTTTCAAGGTTAAATGACAAAGTGGAAGGGCGTGCGCATGTGAGTGTGTGTGTGTTGGGGTGCAGGGGCACTGGGACTGATCTGAGTGCCTTGCAGAGGAAGGAGGACTGTGTAGGGTGTCTGGGGGCCTAGTCTGCCGGGTGCCCTTGCCCTTACCGGGCTGCTGGGAGCCTTCATCAACAGGGCTCACATGAAAAGGGGCCTGGCGCTCTGTTACCGTCAGGCTCTCTGGCTGGGGACCTGGTGTCCTGTCTTGGTGAGGGCAAATGTCCGCAGGAGAGGGAAGGAGCAGGTCTTGGGGAGGGAGGGTGGTGGGAAGTCAAGCAAATGGAAGTTTTGTCCTGGCATGGGCAAGTTTCTTGGCCTCTTTGCACCTCAGTTCTCATCTGAAAAATGGGATAGCAACCGTGCCTACTTCATAGATTGCAGATTAAATGAGTGCTGATCAAAGTGTATGACACATGGCAAAATACTAGTTTTTTCATTCATAAGTTTTTCTTGACACTGTATACGTATTTAAATGAATAGGCTTTATTTTTAGAGATGTTTTAGGTTTGCAGACAAGTTGATCAGAAGGTACATAGAGGTCCCATATCCCCCTCCCCGTGTCCCCTTACTGCACTAGTGTGGTGCATTTGCTACAGTTGATGAACCAATATTGATACATGATTATTAACTAAAGTCCTTGTTTATACTAGGGTTCACTGCTTGTGTTGTACACTGTCAGTTTTGATGAATGTCACCAGTACAGTGTCACACAGAGTAGTTTCACTGTCCTAAAAAATCCTCTGTGCTCCATCTAGTTGCCCCTCCACCCCTACCCCTGAATGCCTGGCAAGTACTGCCTCCACGGTTCTTTCTGCCTTCCCAAATGTCATATGTTTGGACCTCACAGTACGCAGCCTTTTCAAACTGGCTTCTTTCACTTAGTGTCGTGCATTTAAGGTTCCTCCATGTCTTTTTATGGTTTAATGGCACATTTCTCTTTCTTTTTATCACTGAATAATATTCCAATGCCTGGATATACCACAGGTTACTTAACCATTCATCTACTGAAGGACATCTTGGTTGCTCCAAGTTTTGACATTAATTTTACAATATCTGGGCGTGAGTATCAGGGTTAAAGGGCAGGGACTTTAGAATCAGATGACATGGCTTCAGATTCTACTGCTAGCTGGCTGATCTTAGGAAGTTATTTAATCTCTTTCACTTCCTCCTCTGAGAAACACAGCCATGGCTCAAACAGAAGAGAAAGTTCTCAGGTAATAGTACAGGTGGGGTGGACTCCAGGCCAGCAGAGGGCGCTGCCACACTGGGTAAATTCAGGGACCCAACCCCACCCTTCCAACACCAGGCTTCCACAGTTGCTCTGGGGGTCCCGGTCCCAGATAGAGGACAGGAGGTGAAGAGAATGGGGGGGCTCACTCCCTCTCTTAACCTCCTTGGGCTGAAAGTGGCATACATGGCCCTTGCTCAGGTCCTCTTGGACAGAACTTGGCCACATGGCCTTACCACATTGTAAGGGAAGCTGGGAAATGTAGTCCAAGCCATGTGTCTGACTTCAGTTCTAATAAAAGGAAGAAGAGAGTGGAGTTGGATGGAGCTGGTAGTCTCTGCCATGTGACAGAACCTACTCCTTAGGTTTATGACAAGACTTAAATGAGAGGATTTGTGTAAAGCCCTTAGCTTGGTGCCTGCTGCATAGTTAGTGCTCAATAGGTGTTAGGCTGTTGTATGATTTATTCACTAGGAATTAAAGGGTCATAGCTACTCTGAGCCCAGAGCCTTTGAAGCGACCCAGCTCAGCAGGCTCCTCGCTGTGCTCAGCTGACGCTTACAGACCTCTCAGGCCCCAGGGCAAGATGCTGGAAGACCAGTTTGGCCCCCACCTGGTTTCAGCCAGAGATGCTCCCACCTTACTTAGGTTCACATCTTGGGTTCCAGGTAAGATTCAATTGAAGTGAACACTCTGCAGCTTAAAAAAGCTCAGAAAACACTGACCCAGGTAATTCCCTGGGTCATACATGGGCTCTTCCAACTTCTCAAGAAGTCTCAACCTTGTCTCTCGCCTGTGGTCATTCAGTGCTGGGCCCCCGGCCTCTGGGGAGACACTACCAGGGATGGCGATGAGGACAGAAGAGAGATGGACCAACAGTCCCAGAGGCCATGGGCTGCAGTCAGCCTGGAGCGTATTTCCAGCCCACCAACTGCTGCCCACCTGCAATGGTATGAGGGCTTCTTAACCTCACTCTCCTGGCCCAGGGTCCATGTGGGCGGACAGCCTCTGGGATCAGAGGTTGCGCAAGTCCTGGGTTGGGCACACATTTCACATTTCCCACTAGTCTGTGGCAGGTTTTGCTCCCAAGCCCAGGACTTCACATCTGTGTCAGATACTTTCCCCCCGGCATGCTGGCAAGGGCCCAGGGCATCAGCCTGTCCAGATGGTTTGGTTGGGGCTCTATTGCTCTGAGTATTTGCTTTGTCTGCTGGCCTCACAGCATTTGTGGAAGTGATCAGCTTGCCTCTTTGTCTTGTGTGCTACTGGGAGGCTGTGGAGCGGAGTGTTAGAGATACAGGCTTAGGGGCAGCAGACCCGTGTTCAAATTCTGCCTCATCCACCTAGTTGTGTGTCTGTGACCTGCCTTCCCTGCATATGACCTTCAGCATTGCTTACCTCTCAGGCCTTCGGTTTCCCATTTGGAAATGGAAATAATAGTACCTTTCTCAGAGGGTTAGTGTGAAGATTAAGCAAGATAATGTGCATATAGCCCTTAGAGTAAGTCCTCAGTAAATGGCAGCTATTGTCAAAATATTTGTGATCCTAGCCAAGAGACAAAGTTTAAAATACTAAAAAATTTATTATAGTAGTAATACAGACTTGTTATTAAAAAAAAACCCTGAAGGATTTAAGTCAAAGTCTCTTCCCATCTTGTCTTCCCTTCTCCACCCACCTCCATATCTCTCTCTAAAGGTTGCATTTCTTAAAATCATCTTCAAGGAGCCACAGGCCCCTAGGTTGCAGTCAGAAGCCTTGTCACGCTTGGCTTTGTAAATTCTCTCACCCACTGGCCCCTGCCCACCGTCCCTCATTCATCTCCTGTCAGTCCTGCCCCCTCCCCTCCCCTCTCCTCCTTCAAGTTCCAGCTGCACTGAACTGCTAGTCCAGATGCCCTGTCTTGGCCTGTACTGTTTCCTCTGCTTGAAGTGCCTGTCCTCCCTATCTTTTCATCAAACTCCTACTCACTCTTCACAACCCAGTCCACATGTCTTCTCCTCTTGTGAAATGATCCTTGATTCCCCACCTCCCTTGTACACCACACGATCCTGCTCTGGAATGGACTGAACAGACCTTTCACCCTTAAATGGCTACACCAGGGCAGGGAACTGGGTCTCAGCCTCTCTCCTTCCCCAGGGACCAGCATGGGGCTGCCCCAGAGCAGGTGGCTGGGAAGAGTCCCTGAAGGACTAGTTTTCTTGTGGTTTATATTTGCACATTAACAAAAAGCCTTTTTCTAGGTCCAGCCTCATGGTTCTAATTTCCCTTTTGAAGGGACTACTAAACTAGGGCCAGCCCCAGTCCCGTGGTTCTGATGGAACCAGTTGTCCCTGGAGGTAGGTTGGGTGAATTTAATAAAGTTAATGGCCAGGATGCTGTAAAGGGTTTGTGCTACGGAACAACCAGAGCATGGACTCCGTCTCTGAGACAAATGGAGTGCCCCCTTAAGCAGAATCATGGAGAGAGAAATAAAGGCAATGTTGGCATTTCTCTTTGCCTTGCCATGTCCCTTGGGGAGAGTCAGTTGAAGTGACCTCAGGCTTTAAGGCCCCTTGTTCATGCACCTCCTAGAACGGGACTGGTGCTTGTAACTCTGGAGTGTGAAAGTAGTGTGAGCAGGTACAAAGGTCTGAAATCTTCTGCCAGAGACCTTGAGGTGCAGTTGCAGCCAAATCCTCTATAGACCCTTCTGCAGCCCCTCTGACTTGGGGATGGAGACAGCCGGGTAGACACAACACATGCCAGGTTGGCCTGGGGGCCTCAGCTGCATGCCTGTGCTCTGTCTACCTCTGTCACCTCAACTACTCTTTGATCCTGAGATATCTGACTTGCCTTCTGTTGCACCCTTCCCTTCTCATGTTACTCCTGCTGTTCCTGCATGTCCTGACCCAGCTCATATGTCAACACTTACTTCCAATACTATCTCTTCCAAGAAGCCTTCCCTGATTCTCCCCATCTCTCTCCAAGCTAGGATGTAATTTCCCTCTTTCAATTCCCAGGACACTTTTGGCATTGATTACATCATATTATTATTTAATGTTTAAATCATAAAAGAAATACCTACTAATTTAAAAAGTCAAACACAATTGGGATTTATTTTAAAAAATCAAGAATTTGCTCTTCTTACTTTCTCTTCTTGTCCAGTCCTGCCCCTCTCCCTAGTAACTTCTGTTGAAGGTCAGGAATGTTTTTTTTGTAGCTTTCTTCATGACTCATGCTTATGTACACACACACACACACACACACACACACACACACACACACACACACACACACACTGTGGTAGACAGCTTCTGACATGGCTCCCAATGGCTCTCATCCCCTGTATTCATGCTCTTGTGTATTCTAGTAACTTGCTTCTAAAGAAAAGAGTAGGGCAAAATATAGGATATCACTTCTGGGATTAGGTCACAAAAGACGGCAATTTCTGCCATCTGGGTTCTCTCTCTGGCTTTGCTCATGCACTTGCTGTGATGGACAGGGCCAGGAACTGGGGGTGGCCTCTGGCCATCACCAGTGGGGAACTGAGGAGCTCAGTCCAAAAGCCCTGGAGGAACTGCATCCTGCCAATAACCATGTAAGTGAGCTTGGAAACAGATCTTTCACAGTCAAGCCTTCAGACGACTACATACCCAGCAAACACCTTAACTGCAGCATTGTGAGAGACCTGGGTCGGAGGACTCAGTTAAGAAGTGCCTGGATTCTTGATCTGCAGAAACTGTGAGATAGGACATATATGTTGTTTCAAGCTGCTAAACGTTGGGGCAATTTGCTCCACAACAATAGATAACTAACACATTTTATTGCGGGTGCTTTTATTTCCATAGGACAAATTGATAATAGTGATACTGAAGAGCCAACAGATATACACATTCTAATTGTTAGCATTTTGAGCTGCATTTCTTTCCAAAAGATCGTAGCAATTCCCATTCCCACCCTCCCATGCCCTTACCTATTCATCAGAACTAAATGGTATCAGTCTTTTATAATTTTTGCTTCTCCATTGGGTGAAAATGGTATCTCATTTTTGTATCATTTTCATTTCCCTTATTACTAGAGAGGTTGAGCATTTTTCTTATATTTATTTCCCATCTGTTTTTATTAGGCAAACATTTATCGAATGCCTGTTGTGTTCTAAGCATAGTTTTATTATTAAGATATTAAGAGGACATAGACCTTACCTTCAGAGAGCTCACAGCTTAGAGGGAAAAATGAACATATAAAAATATATGAGCTTACATGATAGGTGCTGAAATAAACATTTACATCCAATATTCTGGAAACACAGACTTAAGAGACCAAAATTTCCTGGGGTTGCTTGAGAAGATAGGTGGCGGAGTGGGCATTTGAGAAGCATATTAAAAGAACGACAAAAGTGTGTCACGTGGAGAAGAGTACAGCATGGGCAGAGACCCAGGGGCATGGACAAGTTGGTGTCCTGCAAGGCTGGAATAGGGAGGCAGAGTGATGGACAGGAGGAGGAAAGGGGCCAGAGCTGAGGTGGACCACGGCAGTTACAGCTGATCGTGAGAGGATTCAGATGCCGTGCTCAAGCATTTGGGCACCATCATGCAGGGAACAGTGAGCCCCTGAAGATTTTTCAGCAGAAGAGTGACATGACAGACTGGCATGACTTGGGTTTATTTGGGCACCTGCTGCATCTCATTGACTAGAGGACATGTCTCCTAAGAGTTTGGATTAGTTTCATCTTTGTGTTTTTCCCAGCACACAGCAGGAGTCCACACAGATTTATGAACTGAATGAAAAAAATGAGTCCTGATGCAATGGGTGGGGTTGGCCAGTGTGGGCTGGAAACATCGGCATGGCTGGGAGTTGAGAGCCATTGGTTGGGACATGTGGGATTCAGGAAGCAAAAGGAGAGGTCCTGGATCAGAAGATGATTCAGGATCATAAAAGCCTCTCAGATGTCCAAGACTCACATGGGTTCCCTGAGGCTGACTCCTGGCTGGATCCCTCCTGTGGCTTACCATCCACATGGGCTTCTCTCCATGCATCTCCTTGGAGACATCCTGAGGCATCAGTGCCAACAGACAGACGGTTTCCTTCCTTCTTCTCCTTCACCCTGGTATCTTCTGCTTCACCAACTAGCCATGATGGAGGTGGGGACCATGCTCCTCACTATATTTTTAATAAAGCTAGATGTTCTCAAGGAGGAATGGGATGAGCTGAAAAGAGCCCTTTATATTTCTCTTGTGCAACAATCCTCCCCTGACAAATGTAGTTCTTTCCCCCATGCTTGAACCCCAATCGATTTTCCCTCCATCAGAATCCCTCAGGCGTTGCCAGCCTCCTAATGGTGACCGATGAGGACATACAGGGTTCCTGTTGTTAACGGGACTGCCAATGGCCTTGGCATAACTCTGACCTTCCCACTGCAAGATTAAAGCGATTCTGCCAACAGTAGTAAAAGCTATCATCTATTGAGTGCCTACTGTGTGCCAGGCACTGTGCTCAGTGCTTTACAGGTGTAATTTGGTTCAGTCTTCTCACTAGTCTGTGGCCTCTGTGTTATTACTATCCCCACTTTACAGGTGAGGACACAGGTGCAGGGAAGTTAAATAACCAAGTCAATGCAATACTGACGCTAGGGAGAGGGACCAGGACCTGCAGCTTCTGCATGGAAGCCCAGTGTCCTGCAGATTCACATCCAGCTCAAGCCCTCCATGTGAAGCCCTCAATGTGGGTTCGCATTATGTGCCTTAAAGGAATGTGACTTCAGCTGGTGCCAAGCTGGCCACTGGGGCAGTGTCTCTGCCTGAGTCTCCCTTCCTGGGCACTGGGGCCAGGGGCTGGGTTCTTACCATGACGCTTTGTTCAGGGTAAGATGAGCAAAAGGGCTACGTCTTAGCCAAGAGTTGGTGAGCTCCCTAGCCCCTCAGCCGAAGGCAGGATGGGCTATAATCAGAGACGGAGCTGAACGCTAGATGCCACAGGAGCCCGGCTCCCGGAGGAGTGGGCTGGAGGCAGGGGTTACAGTGTGGGGACAGTGCGGGCAGTCATGACCTGGGACTCTTGTCTGGGCAGTGAGAACATCATACGGGTTGGGAGGAGAAGCTCAGAGGGTCTTTTGGGGGCAATTTCTTTGTCTTCATCTGTTTTCTATTTACTTTTCTTCTTCTGTCTTTCCTCTTCTTTCTGCCCTCTTCCGCATCCACTTTTTTCAATATGAAAACAACATTATTGTTTTCTGAACATAAAAATTCATGCTCTTTGTAAAATAAAGGTTCAGATGGTATACAAGTTTGAAGACAAACATAAAAATAATCCATAATTGCCACCACCCGGAGATAGACCCCTTGACGTTTTGGTGTGAGACATTCAGACTTTTTCCATTTGCCAGAAGGGAGTCCGATTATACAAACTGGATTCCATTCTGAACCTCTCGTGTGCAGGGGACCACAGTCAGCTCTCAGCACTATCTAGAGGTCTGCCTTGTCATTTTTCCTGCTGTATGGGCTTTAAGCTTTGGATGGGTCATCACTTGTTCAGATCTTAGTGGTTGCCCTTCTTTCCTAAAACATGATGTGTATGTCTCAAGGAACTAGTCCTGGCAACTTGTCATATCCTCCTACTACCTGTATTTTTGTCCTGTTCCCCTTTGACCTGCTGCTGGACTGAGGATGCTAGGTTCAAGGTAGATAAGGGAGAGGAGAGAAAGGGTCAGTGTCCTCCCAGACCAAGGGATGGGGGAAACAGGAGAGAGAGAGAGAGAGCATTCTGGGCACCAAGCTGGCAGGATGCTGGGAGTGGGTGACGGGGACGTTAGGAGGCATTGCTTGTGCAGGTGGCAGAGCTCTGGGTGTGGACAGAGCTTTCTTGGGCAACCTGACATTCTAGATGAAAACAAGTCCTTGGCCCAAGAGGGAATGAGATGTCAAACTTCCATTCATTCATCAAATACGCATCTATAACCATTCCATGTGTCAGCCTCAGTGCCAGGCGCTGGAGATATGGAATCAAATAAATCATGGTCTGTACAAAGTGCTGTAAAAAGATTCATGGAATGGAGAGAAAAGGGGAGGTTGTAACTTCTCTGGGGTTTGGGAAGAAGGCCTGTGAACCAGGTCAGGGTGGGGAGTGGAGAGGAGGGGAGGGCTGGAAATTCTGGACTGGAAGAATACCATGTACTCAGTTAGGTGGAAAAGCAGAATGCGTCCCTGTCATATAGGAGGAGGGTGGTGGATGGAAACTGATTAAGTAAGGCTGCTTAGGACCAGGCCTTGAAGGGTTTTGAGTATCAAATGTCACACTACAGGATTTATCCTACGGGCCTTTGGGAGCCATTGAGGGGTTTAGAGCGTGAAAAAGATCTGCTCCAACAAAAATCCCTCTGGCTGCTCTCGTGGAAGAAACTGGGGCCTGGGGACCAGGCATGGACTCTGCATGGCCTGCCGGAAAGACGGAGAGGGCTGGAGCCAGGGTACATGTTTTAGGGGTGGAGATCGTGGGGCCAATCCAGGAGGAGCTAATGGGAGACTGGATTTGGTGCAGAGCAGACGTGGAGGCGGAGGGGGAGAGGGAGCAGGCCGGGGTGAGGGCAGATCTCTGTGCGGGGTAGGGGCTCCCCCAGCTCAGACGGAGCAGGAGTGGGCGGAGGAGACGAGGCAGCAGGAGTTTTTGCTGCCTGGGCCTGGAGGGGTCAGCCAGTGGCCGCGCTGGTCTGTGTCTGGCTCTTTGATTCTCACAGACTCAGAGGCTTCCTGGGCCTTGGAGATCACCCCACCCACCTCCTCATTTTATGGATGAGGAAACTTGAGACCCAGGCTGGGGAGCGACACTCACAGCAAGTCACTGGAAAGGCCGGGGCCATAACCCAGGCACTGTGGTTCCCAGGACAGGCTGGCGCCAGCACGCCGGGAGCCACAACCAGGTGCAGTGGCAGCTGTGGGCTGTGGAACCACACACACGGGGCTAGGAATCTGGGCTCCGCCACAGTCAGCAACTTTGGGCGGGCCCCCCTGAGCTTCGGGTTCCCCTAGGGACTGTGGAACTGACAACCGTCGTCCTCCTTGTCCTGCAGAGTCCCACGGGGCTGAGCGGGGTGTGGGAGAAAGGTGCCTTGTCTGGCGCCTCGGCAGTGCTGCATTTCTGCCTGCTCCGTCTCCAGGCCTGGGCTCTTCACCTCCGACCCCATCTCAGGGCCACGCTCTGTCCCTCTTACAAATGAATTGGCCAGGATTCAAGTTAATGTAAAAGACATGCCTTTAGCAAGTTTCTCAACTTCTCTGGGATGCAGTGTTCTTATCAGTAAAATGGGGAAAACAATCCCTACCTCTGAGGATTGTTTTGGGAATTAAAGGAGACAATGCAGGTGGCTTGAGCTTCCTGTCCTCTCAGCCAGCTCTGAGTAATGACCACCTGAACTCCCCAGAGCCATCAGGGAGCCTCTTGGGGCCACGCCTGCATCACAAATTCTGGCAACTCGAGCCTGGCTTTTCACAGGACCCTCCAGGGTGCCCTGAAGCTGTTTGAAAAAATTGATTTAGGAGGAGTGTTCTCTTTGCTGTATCTCTTTTTAACTTACTTTGCTTTGATTTTTTCCATTTGCTACTAACCGTGTATGAGTTACTTGTCTCTGTGATCTGTGCATTAAATACTACTGACTGTTCAGTATAAGGAGAACATGTGTTCATTTTTTTTCCTATTCCCTTTCTGTTAATGAAAACAGAGCTTTTAACATTCATTGGACAACTATGTAGTCTTTCATTTTTTCTGTCTTAATAGGATTAGAAGGGACTTTCTGATGGTGAGAGACCTTGGGTAACCCTCTGGACTCCTGGATTAGCATGATTGACTTTAACAAGTATGATTGACAGCTACTAGCCTGTTTACTCCAAAGTAATAATCTACCTTCTCGCACTGAGAATAAAAGCTGACGTTCTTAGTTTGTTCCATTCTCCGGGCCTTTGCACATGCTGTATCCTCTACCAGGAATGTTATTTACTCAGATAAGCCTATAGCTTGCTTCTTTACTCAACACATATTGCTTCTAATATTAGAATATTGTAAATATGATTTTTAAGGTTCTCATGTGTTTTTAATGGGCTAAGATTGTGTGCAGTTGTAATCCTTCCAGCAATACATGTGCTACAGAATAGCATTCAGATATGTGATACTAAAATAACTTGCTCATAAATTCCACTACTGAACACAGAATAGTTCTATCTCTGTGAATAGTAGAAAACAAACACTCTGAGTCTATCTTGGAAAATTTAAATTCATGCCATTATTTCACCACTTGGAAAGCTGAAGAGTCTAAGTTTAAGATGACTTTCTCATTACCCAGGTTTGCTCTGCCAGTGTGGGACACATTCATCTTGTCTCAAGCCTTTTCTGCTGTGACATACCTTGGGGAGCGGACCCTGCAATTGTCCTTACCCTGGGCTCTGGTCAGTACTTGGGACCCCGCCTACTGATCCCAGCTTTTTACCCTCAGCCTGAGTGTGCTTGTGGATAAACACACCTAGCATCTTTTCAAAAATGTCATAAGCCACTGATACCAAGTTTTCCTCTTCCCTGATATTCAAATCCTTCTTGTCTTCCTCAGAGACTGTCACGATCATGTGGGTGACCACCATGCCAGCTGGGAAGCCCCTGTGCTCAGAAGCTTACAATGGCCAAATATAATTTGCAAATCATAAATCCTTCTTTGTTTCTTTATAAAGAGGACTGCCAAACCCCCTGATCCAAGACACCCCACCCCCCACCCCCCACCCCCCACATCACTGTCCCCTTACCTGGCTTCTTTTTCCATATAGTGCTTCTCCATCTACAAAACATCTTGCCTTTGTTGAGTGTTGCTCTCACTGGGTGACTGGGGCAAGTTACTCAGCATCTCTGAGCCTTCATTCCTCCAGCTCTAAAGTTGTCTTGCTTTGTAAAGGGCTGTTGTGAGGATTTTATGGTATAAAGTCAGTCAGAGCTTTCCAAACTTTTCCACCAAGGCAAAACCTAACGGCAAAAGAGAGTAAACAGACACTCTTGGGGTTTAAGGGTATAGCTTAAAGCAGCCTGCCACAAGCTCGCAATGTATTTGAAGTCTTACTGTAGCTTAAAAATTTATGTGCATTTTGCATTCTGCTCCCTAATATATCCATGTTGTTTCTTTTAACATGAAGACAGTGTTTTAAGTTATTTACCACTGGGTAATTTTAATGCTGGCAAGATGGAGCATGTTTGTCATGTGGCTCTGCAAACTCCTTGGGCCACAGACTCCCAAGAGTGTGTGCACCCCAGTTTAAGAAGCATTCGTGTAGGAAAAAGTCTGCAGAGAGCAAAAAAATGCTGCATAAAGGTCAGAGAGTTTTAATTTGACTGTTGCAGTAATGGGAAGAGGAGCAACGAGCAAGATGGATGAAGGGAAGAGAAAGAGCAGGGCAGGCAGATATGAAAGCACAGAAATGGGGAGGAAGGTGGTGGTCAGGCTGTGAACGCACCCCAGATAGGACACATTCCAGTCCTGGTTCCAAGACTCTGCCCACCCTGTGCCAGGAACCTCCTCTCCCTTCCTCGATGTGGAGGACCTAAACAAGAGAGGTGAACTCCATGCCCTTGTGGTCTATAAGCCCCAGAGGATTTGTGCAGAGACTGAAGCAGAAAGGGGCCCAGTCCCTGGGGCCTGGTCAGCAGCCTTCTGTCCTCTCCTGCTGGGTGACCAGTACCTTTAGTTCCACTGAAAGAATCATCTCCTGACTGTCGCAGTGACCCGTATACTCACTGACCCCTTTGGCTTAGGGTGACTTTCCTAAGCTTCCATCATTCCCAGATTGTCCTCTTCAGCACTGGAGGTCTTTCCATATTCCTTTCATGGCTATGGGGCATAGTATGTGGGATCCCTCCAGCAACCACCCCACATCCTCTTTGTGGGCCCTTCGTGTTAAAAAAAAAGGAGAGCCATGGCAATGTCCCAGAATTCCTCAGGTGGGTATGTAGATTAGGCTCCCCTGTGACCTGCGCTACATGTGCAAATCTCCTTTAGTCTCCTTTCTGCTCCTTTTGGTCTCTTTTTAAAATTGCAAAGCTCCCATGCACAAATCGGCACATTTCACAATATTATAAAATGTCTGAGAGTAAATACTTCCAAAGAATTGTGGGAGCACAAGCAAATACCTTCCTTTCTCCCTCTGTCATTTCTGGGCGAAAGGAGATAATGAGTTACCCTTTTCACAATTAATGTTCAGTGGATTTTTGGCTACATTATTCGTAACAAATATAAACAGGGTAAGTTAAAGGCATGGATTATTGCAAAATAAAATTGGGATACATGAAGCTTAAAACTCTTAATTTTAAACTACTCCTCACAATAGGCCAGAACTTTATCCCCTAATTCTTTGCAAACAGCGTTTGCATTTTATTATCGAATGTGTTTTATAGTGGCGTAGGATGAGATTTGGCTCATGTTTTTGCATAAATATAATAAAAGAAGGCTTCCCAGTGAATATAGATTTGGGAAATAGTGTTTACTTACTTCTCTCAATTCAAAAGAGTGTGAACTGGAAATTTTTTGTCTCAGTAATTTTTTTTTTTAAACACAAAGGCTGTGTATTGTTTCTTTCCACAAAGAACACAAGCCAATCTGGGGACAATTACGGTTTTCTATCTCTCTCTGGGGAGCACAGGCCCATGCTGTGAACTTGCCAATCAGCAAACAAGTCTCTCTGCTGCTCAGATGGGCTGTGGACTTGGCATAGAGATGGCAGAGGGCCGGGGCTCCAGGCTCAGGTCAGGCAGGGCCCAGGAGAACGTCTGGAGGGTGAGGGCGTTGTGGAATGGGGGTGGAGGAGGAGGAGGCAGGATGGGGGTGTAGAGCTGAGGTATGAGGAGGGCAGTTCTGATGCTTTTCTTTGCGCTCACCTAGTCCTTCCAGAGACGTGCTGAGATTACAGGGAAGGAAGATGCTTGTTTGAGTGGGCCCTGGAATCTCAAAGAAGCTGCTTTGGGTCTAGGAGACTGAAAAGAAATGGCGAAGAGTCTGGAGTCAGCCAGGCCTAAGCCAGCTCTGAGGCCTTCCTCTGACACTCACGGACTCTTTGCCCCTGTGTTCGAGATTTTACCCTTTGATCCTTATTTCCCTTATCTGCAGAATAGGATAAAAATAGGACTTACTTCAAAATATTGTTGTAAAGATTTACTGGAGAAAAAAAGAACAGAAAAAGCACTTGTTCAATGCCTGGCTTATATTACCAACTACTGTGGTTAGTTCAGGCTGAGCTGCAGGGCCCACACTCAGAGGATTTGACAGTTTTGGACTTGGGCCTCAGACTGCCTTGCATTAGAATTAGTTATTTATGTCTGTCTTGATTATAGTTAAGAGTTCCCCGTGGGATGGGGCTGACTTAGTCTGACTCAGGTACCAAAAACACTCAGCAATTGTGGTTTGAATTATACTAAGCTTAATTTCTTTTTGAAACCCATCATTTCCACCCTACTTTGTGCCTTTCCTTTGTCAAGGCTGTTTCTGCCTGAAAGAGGGGTGGTCCAGGCTCTTGAATATTTCTGTGCTGCTTCTGGCAGTGTTTTCATGTAAGAATACTCTTCCTGCAATATGTACTCATCACCACCAGGTGGCAGTAGAGTCCCGGGCCTCTTAAGGAGGGAGGCCACCATAGAGGATTTCCATCCTTAAGCGATATTTAAAAATGAATTTCTATTTATTAAACCAGTTCAATGAGATTATCCTACTCACCACCCCCAACTTTAAGCATGGCAGGCGTCACAGCAGCTAATGAGACAAAATACAAAGTGGTACACTCAATTATCTTTTTAAAACTAATCCCTGAGGAGCATATAATCCAGTGTTCCCATTCCTTTAGGGAAGGCTTTCTCTTCTAACACTCAGGTTTTCCCCAGTTGGGCTCATCACTATCTGTTCTGCTCTGGCTTGTGTTCGTTCACTCATTCAGCCAACGTTTACCATCCCTCTGCTCTGTCCCAGGCCCTGTGCAGGGTATGCACTGACCTCAAAAAGCTCATGGTCTTGGCAGGGCAGGAGGTCACAATCCCAAATGTCTACAGTGTCTGGGCAGGTAACGCTGAATGAAGTAGGTCTGGGGCAAGAAGAATAGGGAGTTGGGGGGGTCTTGGCAGTTTGGAACTCTGGGGCCCATCTAAAGAGGGGCAGCTGCCACTCAGCTCCACCTGATTGTTTGGTGAGAAGGTGGCTTTGCTTTGCCAGATCTTCCTCTTCTTCCAGGGAAATTAATATATTGATGTTTTTAAATATAAACTCACTGTAAACCTGTTACTGGGCCAGATTTGGCTCTTGGGCTATGAGTGTGACAATGAAGGAGAGGCCTCTGGCAGTGTGACAGGCCAGTGAGGACCTGTGTCCCAGGGACTGTGGGAGCCCCAGGGGGGAGGTGGAGCACCAACTCTGCCCAGAGTATGTATCCATTGGTTTGTTGAAGTATGTATTGCCTTCCTCTCCTCTGCAGAATGCTGGGGTTTCATAGGCAAACGAGGTAACTGCAGTGCCCCTTCATGGAGCACACAGCCTAGTAGAGGATTCAAATAGCCAGCACCGCATTACGCCATTTATGGTTCAGTTGTAAATAGTGAGTTATCTGAGGGACAGGTGTCCAGGGCAATGAAGTCCAGGTATGGGTCAGGGAGGGCTTCCTTGAGGAAGTAATGTATGGTCTGAGATTTGAAGGATTGATAAAATTTTATCCTATCTGTTTACCAGGCCAGCCACTTCTTTCTCCAGAGGGGAGTTAATGGCCCATTGGGGAGGGTCTAGCCCAGACGGGCTCATGACCTGGAGGTGGGGTCATCTCTCAGGAAGGAGTCCCACGTGGTCTGTGTTAGGTCCTTTCCCTCCCATGGGATGTGCTGGACAGAGCACTGGGGAGGAGGTGAGGGAGGAGAGAGGTTTCTCCTGCTCTAACCTGTGGCATGTGAGCACCTAGGCTGGCTGCGGAGAGGCCCTGAGAGGGGGCCAGAAGGGCCAACAGCTCCGCCAAAGAACAAAGAAAGGGTCCCAGGCTGGTGTTTTGGGAACAGAGGCCCAGGCCCCTGGCTCCTGGGGCAAGAAGGATCCAGGTTCTGTCTTTGGTGCTCATAGTGTAGCTGAAAGCTAAGGACAGGGAGAATGAGGATGCTCGTGGCCCACAGTTATGCCCAAAGGGCTCAGAAGTGGGGTGCACTGTTACCCCAAGTTTGATGTGTAGGGGAAAGAACCCAGATCTGGCTTTGGCTTCATGTCCTGGTTCTTCACTATGAGCTGTGCAACCTTGGGCCAATTACTTGAACTCCCTGAGCGTCAGCACCCTCATGTGTAGGCTGACAGTTTAGGTTCTGCGCTGCAGCACAGGATCAGTTCCCAAGGGATCACCAGTCTGAGGGCCTAGCACCAAGCCCAGGCCACAGCTGCTGTTCAGTACATCCAAGGGCCGTTCTTCTCTTCTTAGCAGCATGACTGCTCTCAGGAAATCTCTGCTTTCCCCTGTCCTCACATTCAACCCAGAGTTTGTCCCGCCTCCCTGCTCCCAAGTCCTCAAGGTCACAGGGGATGTCCTCAAAGCCAGAGGTCCCCACTCATGCCCACACCTGCTCCCCATCCTCAGCCTCATCTGGGCCTTATCCAAACTGCTCCTTCACACACGTCTCTTCAAAGAATAAAGTCAATGGAAGACACAACCATACATTTTCCAGGATGGCCTCTTCAGAACTGAGAAAAGTAAGTCCATGCTTGTCTCCAGCCCAGGGTCTCTGGACGAGTGGGTGGTAGGAGGCTTGGGCTTGCATCCTGATTCTCACATGCCCTCGCTGTATGACTGTGGGCAGGATAATAAATGTGAGAGCGAACCACTTTACAGGTGCTGCTTTGTATTTGCGGAGTGTTTTATGATCAGGAAGCTTTCCTTGATACTTCCCTATCTTTTTTCGTTGCAGTGGAGCACTTATACAGTTTATCCCAATCTGATGGTTCACTGAATTTAGCAGAGTCCCTGCCAGTCTGTGAACAAGTCCACCCTACGCCTTGCCTTCTGCTCGGCTGCTGTGAGGCTCCAGGGTGAGAGGCAGGAGCAGGAGGGAGATGTCCTTGCTGGAAACTTCCCTCTAGGGGGCTCCTTGAAGATCGACCATAGTGCAACGCCAGTTCTCTGCTTTTGGGGAGCTCATGTTAGGGGCTCAAGAAGCCATGGCTATGACTATTAAGTGCTGTTTATAAATAAGATCACGTGTGTGAAGCACATACACATCCCTGACAGAGAAGCAATTTACAATGTTTGTGCTCATAGTCTCATAAGTAATACACACACCATGCTTAGGGAGTATAGAGTTGGTCCTCAGAAGAGATTTTTCAGCAAGTTTGGGAGGGTTCTGATTTGTCAGGGGTCTGCTGCATGCCAAGGTCCGAGGGCAGAGTCGTACCAAGACGACGATGAAATGACTGGCTCAGGGCTGGGCACGTGCTGGGTGCTCACTTCACGTTTCCTTCCATTGTCACCCTCCAGTAGCAGGGGCACCTCCTCGGGTCAGAAAACCAGGGAGCCTCAGTCTACAGGGTCCCTTCTGTGACTCCTGGGCTCAAAACTGCCACTCCTCTCCACCGCCCGCCCCCTCCTGTCTGACTCTAAGCCCTGGGTCCCAGGGCTGGGCTGCTCCAGCATTGCCAGCAGCCTCTCTGGGCTGTCCTCAGAGCTCCCTTTCTCCTCCCACCCCGGGGCCATCCTCACATGGACATGGTTCTTGCAGTCTCTGGCTTCAATTGGGAAGGGAATGCCCCTTCTCAGACAGTCCCCATCCTGAGCACCCCTGAAGCCCTGACTGCACCTGGGACCTAGGCTGGGGGAGGACTCCTCCAGCCTCTGAAGCCCCATCCACCTTCACCCCAACCCCAGCTCAGGGTGAACCCCCAGCCTCTCGGGCAGCTCCCGGGTGCTGGGACAACCTTGGCATGAATATGAGGGCCCAAAGGACTGTGCTCAGGGCCCCCATGGGTCTTTTCAGGAGGCCCAGGGAAGCTGGTGATGGGGTGACACCCCACTTGGTCCCTCCTCAGGTATACACACACCACACACCCATATACTCTCCATCACGTGTGCAAGATTTCAAGCAAGCACACATACAGGTCTTTATCCAGACATGCCCATCCACACCTAGGCTCTCGTGCAGGCTCTCACACAGGTACGTGCACACACACACACGCATACAATCTTTACCCACAGGCACACACCCAGAGCTACTATTGTCACTGTTGCACACTTGTGGAGGCTCAGGTAACCTGACACACGTATCTGAATGCACACTCCAGGCATGTATTTTTCCTTGCACACTGCAGATATCACACCCTTCCTGCCCTCCCTCATGGACATGCATTTGTACTCACACACATGCATGCACAAAGGGTGAGATTCCTCCCAGGCACACCCCCACCCAAGCACAGACACAAGACTTAGACCCCACATGCCTGTGTGACTGGCCCCCTCACCCCAGACCTACATACCACACTCCCCTCTCCACTGGGCTCTGGACAGCCCGAGGCCCCCAGAAGTGCGTAGACATTGGCCCATACCACCCCCTCCCTTAGGGGCCTGCAAAGAGCACGCTTATAAACACATTCTTCCCCATGATGGAGAGCTTCCTTTGGGCCTCTTCTGCTTGTAACAGATTAAAGGCGAATGGGCATTTGTCACAGGGAAGTGTACCCAGTTGTGCTGGAAAATGGACTTTTTGATGAGCGCGGGAGCTTGAACCTGTCAGAGAGGGGAGAGCCTGCGTTACTGCAGCCTGCCGGCCGCTGTGGCTGGCACAGGCCTTATCGGCTGTGGCAGGCATCGCCTCCGACTGAAAGGATCCCATTACGGTAAGTAATGGCTTAATCATAGCCAGTTTGTAATGGAGATGACCTCCTCTCGTCCTGCTGGCCTCCCCCCTGGATCGCACCTCTCCACACTGTGCCTAGCAGCACTCCGTTCTGCTCTTCTGCCAAAGGGCCAGCAGGCCCAGCTGGGATATGGAGCCAGAAGGTAACTTGGGGAGGCTGCAGTGGGAGCAGCGAGGACCAGGGCAGAGAGAGGAGGAAGGGCACCTGAGACCGCTGCACCCCCCCATCTCCTATAGGTGGGGGAACTGAGACTTGCAGAGGACACTTCATGCAACCTGTCTTCGCTTCTTTCCATGCCTTTTCACAGAGCCTTGCATTTTCAGGCAGAATCCTAATGACAGTAACAGCTTCCCTTTGATGGTGCTAGGATCTGTGGTTGGCACTTGCCATGCCTCATCTTGCTCCAGCCCTGGGAGGTAGGGTATTATCATGGTCCCATTTTACAGATGAGGAAACTGAGACTCAGAAAGAACATGTGACCAGCAGCCCAAGTTCAAGGAGCAAGTAAATGACAGGACTGGACCTTTCTTGACATCAGTGTTCTGCACTTCTGAAGCCAATGTTCTTGGCCGTTATGTCTAGAGAGACTCCCATCAACCTTGGGGAGACCTTGCACCTTTGGGGGTCCTCTTGCCATCCTCCTTTCTAAGCAGGGTGGGAACTGAGTCTTCCCACTCATGTGCTCTCGTCCCAGGAAATTTTATTTCCTGCCTGGAGGCTTGTGTGCCAGATGTTTGACCATCTGCCCACAGCCAGCCAGGGTGGGGGCCTGAAGGCCACGTCAGCCTCTGCCAGGTCAGTACAGGAAGCCTGTCTTTGCTACTGCCCAGACTGACTTGGGGGTACTCCTGGGACTCAGGATTGTGGGCACCAGCCCCTTGCAGGCCCTGCTCAAGCCATGGGGGCAACTCCCCGGCAGGGAGCAGGATAGGGCACCTGGAGATTCCAGTGGCAGACCAAAGGGCCCTGTTCTCCCTGCCTTGGCCCATGTCTTCAGATCACATTTAGGGCCTGGGGTAGAGGTGGGGGCTAGGGGAGGCTGGGGTTGAGTCCTAGAAACCTTCTCACCTCCCTGAGCCTGAGTTTCCTCGCCTGCCAATACCTGTACCTCTCCCACAGAGATGTGAGGATTAGATGTTATCATATGCGAGAAGAAGCCAAAGGGAGCCTGCTACCAGCTGGAACCGGCAAAATGTGAAATACCTTCAGCAAAGCTTCCCGGACAGAGATCAGGTGGTGACTGAGTTGGGTCCCAAGAGAGAGGAGTGGTCTACGTGTGGTCCTGATAATCCAGAAGGGGACAGTGATAATGATGGTAATTAAATTTGTTGAGGTCTTACCGTGTGCGGGCAATAGCGCCTCCCATGGATTTCTCATCTAATGCTCCCCAAACTCTAGACCATATGTAATACAATATTGTTCCCATTTGACAATTGAGACAAATGAGGTTAGGGGCCTTGTGAGTGTCACCTAGCTAGAAAATGAAGCTCCTGGATAAAACTCAGGATGTCTGGCTGAGAATCTGTGCCTTAACCGTGGCATTCGACCATGTTTGGGACGTTTGGGAAGCCCCAAAGCCATTTTGCCTTTGAAATACAATGTGGACACCATGCCACTGCCTTTGAGCTTAACCAGTATGCTCAACATTCCAGTTCAGGGCAGGCATGGTGACAAGGGCTGACCACGAGTATTGTTCAGGAAGGCTCTGGGGTCACAGAGAGGAGGGGACGTGGATGGGAGGTCCTGACTCTGGGGAGCTAATTGAGGAGGCAGCAGAGAGCCAGGCTCAGGGATTCAGAAAACAGGACCTGCATAAGGTGCTCTTTTTTGCAGGCTGACCTCTGCCATGATGCTTATCTGCAAGGCTGCCTGAGACGAGGCTGCTGCCCTATGACAGGAGGGCAGCAGCTACTGAGTTTCATTTACTTAGCAACATCTATTCAGTGAATGTTTATTAAATGCCCATTATGTGCCAGGCACTGGGCCAGGTAGCCATTGAGCTTCATTTGCTTAGCAACATTTATTCCACAAACATTTGTGTGTCCATTGTGTACTGGCCAAGTGCTGGGATTCAGTGGCAAGCAAGACAGACATGATTCCGTCCCTCCTGGAGGTGAGCCAGAGAGATGCAAAGAAATCCCAGCTCAGTGCCCTTGGAAGTGTTCACTGAGGATGTACGTACGCTGTGACGGGGACTGATGGGTCCCTTCCTGTCATCTTATAACTACTCTGTGAAGAGGTACCAGAGTGATGCCCATTTTTTCAAATGAGGAAGCTGAGTCTCAGAGAGCTTAAGCGACTTGCCCAAGGTTGCACAGCTGGTTAGTGATGGAGCTGAGCCTTGAGCTCAGATCTGCTGAAAGCCTGTGTTTAACTGCTACCAGCAAGTCTCTGTTCTCTTGTCTGCTGTCAATGTCTCTGCAGATCTGGGGCCACCCGGGGAAGAGAAGTAGAGCTGGAGGTGGGCCAACCCTGCGCTCCCTTCCTGGAGGACTGCTCTCCTCTCTCTCTCCCACCTTTCCCCTCACTAGGTTCCGCCAGCCCCCAGGGCCTGGGCCTTGCCTTCTCTGCAGTTGGGGAGAGCTTATTCTCATGCTAATTGCAAAACTAATTGTTCTTATTGCAAAATCCATTATATAGTATATTTATATTGCAGATAATGAGCTGTTTGGATTAAATAGCTCACTAAAAGTCAATAAAAAGAAATTTGCTTCACTGTTCCCCCCTCATTTTTCATCGGCAGTGTTAGCACAGCCGTCCTTCTCCCTGAAGGCTGGAATTCATTAAAGTGCCTGGAGCAGCAAGCGGGTGTCACCCTGTGTTTCTTCCCCCTTCTCTTTGAAAAGGTGTTGGGCGGAGAGGGTTGGAGACAAGAAGCAGGTTCGTTCTTTCCTGGGATTTAGTGATGCAGGGGTGACTAAACAAGAAAAGTGCATCTAATTTCTAGCAGATTCAAAGAGCATGGTTTCTCCAGAACAAAACCCTGGGCTTGATGGGTGGGTGGGTTGTGTGTCTGGGGTGCAGACTGAGGAATGAGCTGTGGCCACTGACATCTCTCAAAGGTGTGGGGGAAAGAGCCAAAGTCCCAATACTGGGATCAGCAGAATGAAGGCAGCCTGTGGGGCCCGGCTTGGGGACAGGGGTGAGGGGGCAAGAAGACAGCCTGAGCTAGGCTCCAGGAGAGTGAATATCAGGTTTGAAGTCGATGGGTCTAGATTTCTAGGTTCTGGCCCCTTCTAGCACCACAACTGTCTGGTGGTGGTTTCCAGAATTTTCCTGGTCTACCTATTTCTCTGGCTTTGGTTTTAAACCTGAAGGTAGCTTGTTTAAGCTGCCTCCTACTCTCTATGTAGGGCTGGTCTGTAAAGTTGGGTGCCTAGTTCAGACCCTTCTGCAATCAGTTCAAGTGTGGATTTCTCAGGAAGGGCTGGAATCAAGACTTGAATCCAGGTCTATGCACTTGACATTCTATGGCCCTGCTCTGAGCAATCAAAGTGGGAGATGAGAGCAAGGGCCTGTTTCTTATTTCTTTTCATAGGAGCCAATGTCACACTTGATCTGATAAAATGGCATGATCTGAGAGTTGAGATGGCCTGGCTGGGGGCTGCTAGCTCCCTCAAGCCCACAGCAACTAGCTTCTTCTCAACTATTCATTCATTCATTCCATCAATCAATCAATGCGTATTGAGTGCCCAGGACAGTCAAGACATTGTGTTAAGCCTTGGTGATGACTCTGAATAAAAACACACAGTCTTTATTCTAGTGGAACTTACAGTCTAATGGGAGTACAGGGGCCAGTATTAGTCACATAGCCACATAGATAAGTGATTAATTAAAACCAAGGCAAGTGCTTGGAAGGAAAGGAGAGCAGCAAGAAGAACGTAATCCTAGAAGGACCTGGCCTGGGTGGTGGGGCCAGAGAAGACTTCCTGGAGGATGCAACAGATGAGCTGAGCTCTATAGGCTGAATGCTTTGGGCAAGGAAGGGAAGGAGATAGTATGGACAAAGGCTCACACAGGGAGAGGGCAAGGGGCAATGGGACAGCAAAAAGACTGGTGGGATGAGCTGGGCCGGTGGGATGGGGCCAGCAATGCACAGCCTTGTGTGTCAGGGAGTTCAGGAGTCTCACCTTTCCTGTAGGAGCAGCAGGAAGCCAGTGAGGGGTCCACAGCAGTGTACTGGCAGGACCGGTGTGCTGAGAAGTCCGCTCCGGCTGCCAGCAAGGGAGGCATCGCTGGAAATTTGGAGCTGCACATTAGGGTGGTACAGAGAGCAGAGAGAAGAGCAGGATGGAAGGAGAAACCTTGGGAAGGACGGGGGAGAAGTAATTTTCCCGAAGGAAATCCAAGTTGTATTAAATTACCAAGGAGGAGTGATGCCGGCCATCCTCCCATTCACTGTGGAGCTGAGCAGACCGTAATTTGGGGGCCTGATTTTAAGCTTTCAGATGACAGTGGTGTGGGACCTGGCTCTGGCACCATGGAAAGTTCCCCAACCTGTGCTGGGAGCATGGTGGGCTTTGGTGGCATCCGCAGGGATGCTCAGCCCAGTGCTTGCAGGGCTGGTAAAGTCACTGCCAAGCTGATCCTGAGAAAATGGCAAACAAAGAGGTGCTGGGCCACTCCTGCAAAAATGCCCAGGGTGGGTGGGAGGGAGAAGCCCTGGCATTGGCCAACCTGGAGCAGGGGCTTCAGGAACCCCTAGACAGAACAAACAGGCTGATAGCAAAGGGAATGCAGCCTGGGAAGGTCCTGCTCCAGGCAGCTGAAATGGCTGTAATCTACAGCCATCTTTACTTAACAACATCAAAGGGAGATGGAAAGAGGGGCGGCTGGATGCTGGAGGACTTGAGTGTGACTGAGATCAAAGGCAATGTGATGCACTGCCACTCACCTCCCTTCTGGGCACCAGTACCCACAAAGAAGGCATGCAAGGGCTCTCCAGGGAGGAAACAGAGTCCAGCAGAAAGGGCACGCGAAGCCCCTTGCAGCCCAGCCCAGCCCAGCCCAGCCCCTCTGGGCATGGAGGTCTGAAGAGCTCAGGGTCCCTGCATCCTGATGCCCCTGAAGCCCCTGTGGCAGATGATCAGGGACCCCCAGGAGGAAATAACGACCTCTTTGGGCCTCAGTAGTGCTCTCTGTGGGGGCTGTGTGTATGCCCCAGGAGTTATAACGTTAGTCCTTCAGAAAGTTTTAAAGTTAGTGAGGCAGTTAGTAAGTGGGAACCAACAGACGCGGTCAGGAAGGCCTGGTTCCTCCTGCTGCATCTCTGGGGTGGCTTAAGAGTGACAGACTGTCCCCCTTTGCCTGGCAGGTTTGAGCTCCACCCTGCTTGGGAGCAGGGGCATGGACAAGTTGGCCCTCTTGTGAGCTCTTCTTCGTGAGTCTTGATGGGGACCCTGGATCTGGACAGAGGTCATCGCCTGCTGACTGACAGCCGACAGAGCACTCCTCCTGCTCTGAGATAGCTCTGCCCTTGGGTTTGGTTCTTCTGTGAGGGTTTGGGTCCCTGTGGAGTGTCTGGGTCTCCATGGTGACAGGCCCTTGGAGGAGGTATGGCCCATCCTTTTGGACATAGCTCCGAGCAAGCTGTCGTCAGTGTTTGCTCGGTAAATGGATGAGTGGAGAGGGGAGTGAGTTCCTGCTGGGCTGTAGCTAGTGCAATGAGGGAGGAGCTCCTAGGCCCCTGGGCTTTGGGTTTGGGGGGCACTGAAAGGCTTTAGTTTCCAATAAACAGGAGTCAAGATGGGAGCCTGAAAAACGGCAGAGGGCTGTGTTCTTGGCAGCATGAGGTGAAAGCTCAGGGTCCATGCAGATGGCCAGGACAGGGGGTGTGGGGACCTGTGTGTTAGAGGGGCCTCAGAGTGACCAGGCCGCTGCTGAGAGCCTTGTGCTACTGAGGCAGAGGGAGCCCCAGGATGACCCCAAAGGCTTCAGGGATCATAGAGCACTCATGTGGCTGGGGGTCTGGAGATTGGAGGTGTGTGTGTGTGTGCGCGTGTGATAATGGCTCTACAGTTTGGAGATGTGCAAAGACTCTGAGTCTGGGATCCCAGGAAGCATTTGTGGGAGTCTTTGGGAGGTGTTGGAGTAGAGGGGGTTGTTCTGAGAGGTGAGGAGTTGCCTTGGGGCCCCTGGGACACCAGGAAAGGCAGACAGGGCCTTGGGATGTTGGGTGGAGGTCGTCCTTTGTCTCTTATCTGCCCGGTACTAAGCAGAGTGGCTGGCCAAGGAGAACCCGGGGCTGGGGGCTCTTCTCCTTTCAGCTGAGATGAAAGAGAGTCGGTCCCTGTTCAATTTCCTTCTCAGCAACTCTGCATAACACAGGAAGCAACTGGTGGGGCACAGGTGCAATCATGTGCATCCAGCTGGCCCGGCGAGTGGAGGTAACCAGGGGGTTCCCCCTGAGCCCACCCCGCCTTCCTCTCTGCCTTACCTCCTATGTGGGGGATTTAACACAAGGAACACAGGCGTGGTGCTGAGCTCACTGGGGGGGTGCTCCTGGGGAGGAGAAGCTCAGGGGCTGGGAGAGCTGGGCTGGGGGTGGCTCTGAGAGGTGGAGTATGGGCTCTCCCCTAGAAAGGAAAGGTGAGCTCTGTGCCCAGTCCCAGAGGGACTCCATAAGCAAGACAGACGGAGCTTGGGATCAGGTGGAAACAGTAAAGGCAATGGGTGATCTGTGAGTGTGTGTCAGAGTAAGTGTGTACCTGTGTGTGTGTGTGTAGCCTAGGTGGCTGGAAAGCTGGCATGAAGTGTCTGAGTGTGTTTGTGCTGCTGTGCGTGCATCTGTGAGTGTGTGTGCCCCTGTTGCACGGTTCAAGGGCAGTGTGAGGGTGCTTTTTCAGGGGAGGGAAGAAATCTGGGTAGGGAAGAAGTGTGTGTGTGTGAGCATGTCGAGTGGCAGGAATGACAAATGATTAATCTATAGAAATCTATATTCTATTCTTCCATGCGTCCACTCCGCCCCTCTCACGCTCCCATGCATCACCTCGGGAAATCCATCACCCGACTCCCAGCCAAGGACAGGCTGAGAGGAGTGAGTGCCTCCCTTATTGATGGACTTGCCTGGGCTTTTTATACATTTGGATATATGGAGAAGGAGAGCTCACTGCCTCATCGTTCATTCTCCCATTCATTTATTCATTCATTCAGTTATTGGTCCAGAAAATAGTTCCTGTGTGCCTACTATGTGCCAGGAATGGTCCTGGGTGTGCTAAATGATAAATGAGGTAGATGTAGTCCTTATTTCCTCTGAATGGGGGTTCCAGTGGGGGTTGCCAGCTCACTGGCATTTCAGTAGACTGTGATGTAGGAGGCACAGGGGCCCTGGAAGAGCAGAGTTTGTGGGACATTAACCTGGGCAGGGTCACAGAAGGCTTCTGAAGGAGGTGCCTCCTCAGGAGAGCCCTGAAGGGTGACAGGACTAAAAGGGAGGGGGAGGTGAGGGAATACCAGGCAGAGGGCCCAGCATGTGCGAAGGGACAGAAGCAAAGAGACCTTGCCCCTTGGGGAAAACTATGAGTGGCTCAGATGGCTGGGGCAGTATTGTGGAGGAGGGGTGGCAAGATACGAGGCACAGAGGCAGGTGAGGGACTGGGGAGAGCCTTGAGTGACCTGTTAAGGAGGCTGGGTTCACCCTATGGCAATGGGGTGTTTAGGTGGGGGTAACACAATGTTACACTTTGGAAGGCCATCTCTGGTTGATGGTGGGGAGATGAGACTGGAGACAGGGAGGTCAGCCAGGAGGCTGCGGTAGCAGTTCTGGGAAGGGATGGTGCTGGCTTCCATTAGAGTGGTGGTGGAGATGGAGAGATGTGGGCTCAGACAGAAATAGTTTGGAGGTGGAGCTAAAAGCTTGGTAATAGGATATTGGGGTGACGGAGTGGCCAGCATGACCCTAGGTTTCTGGGCAGCTTCTTGTACCTCTCTCAGCCTCAATTTTCCCATCTCTAAAATGGAGCAATAACTACTGCGTCATAGTGTTGGTGTGAAGCCGTTTGACTGGGTCTCCATTGCTGACCACCCCTGGCGTCCGCTTTGGCAACGGCATGCCGGTTCTTCCTCTGCCTGGGGCCAGACATCTCCGTCTGCTCTTTTCTAGGAGGTTTGGACGGACCGGCCGCCAGGCGGATGCTGCTTAACCTGCAGCCCAGGGCATCCTGCACTGTGGGGCCAGTCCCCACAGCCTGCTGCTGTGGCTCCTGCGGACGTCTAGGCTCCCCTTCCTGGCGGGGCAAACTGGCCTTTAGAGAGGGCCTGCCATCGCTGGTGTCCAAGAGGCCGCACACACATTCTTAGGCAGGCCCACTTCCTACAAGTCAACCCATCCCACCTCTGCCCTCTGACCCAAATACCTCCATTCAGCAGGCAGCTTCCTGCTCTTGGAGATGATCAGGGGGCCGAGACGGGAGGTCCCAGGCTTTCCTGGGTAAGGGCACTGGCCATTTCCCCAGAAAGCTGTGAGGGCTGCTAATTTTTCAGCTGGCCCTTGTGTGGTGTGATGAAACATCCGGAGACAAGCTTTTGCTCTGATTCCCTGGGGCTTCCAAACAGCTTCTGATCTAGGAAACCTTGGTTCAGTGAATTGTTTCTGTACATTTGGATAATGTTTCATTTTGTAAAACAACAGTCCTTTTTAGACTCAGTCAGAGCTGATGTTTCTCCTAGCAAAAACATTTTTTTCTCTTTCTTCCCTTCCAAGGGTGCATCATAATAATACCTTAAAGTCTGCAGTGCAAAGGCCTCTCCTCTTGACAGCACGAGGTGCTGTCCCATGCGGGGAGCCGGCTGCCCAAGCGGAGGGAGACAGGAGGGCAGCTCAGCTAGCGTTTCCTTTGCGCCTGGGTCTTTGCTGCGTTGCTGCAGTTGCTGAGGAAACTGTGGACAAAGGGGGACTAGGTTCTTCTTGGGAAGAGCCTCAAAGTGCCAAGGAGAAGGCCCCACACACTTAGAATATTTTCAAATTAAGTGACAGCAGGTACAACACAGCAGGGGGACGGCTTATGTTTCTTCGGAGCATTCAGTCACAATTTATCATTACCTAATTTTTTTTCCCCTTGGGTTTTCTCCCTCACGCATTTTTTATCCCAATCTGACAGCTAAATGAGGAATCACACTGGCTACATTATCTGTTTCGTTCAGAAATTAATCCTGCCGTCAAACATGGACTGCCCAGCCGTTAGCGTGAGCAGAGCCTGGCCGTGCTGCCCTGGGACAGCCTGGTGTCAAGGGGCCCTTCCAACTGGCCATCCAGAGGAACTGCTTAGAAAAGGGGGGCTCTTGTGAAGTTCTGTGCATCCCTGAGGCTCCTTGGCTGGAAGAACAATTTGGGGTGGTTCCGCCCCAACCTTTTGCCAAGTTCACAGGTCATTAGATGTGAAGTCAATAATTGGAGGCCATGCTTCCCCTTCTGCTGTGGGCAGTTTGAGAGGAGAGGCATGGGCCCCTGACCTCTGTGGAGGGTTCAGCCGACAGCTGCCCTCTTGGGAAATCCTTGCAATACTTAATTGCCCACGGCAGCTACTCTCCTTGTGTTACCATCTCAGCAGGCTTCCAAAAGCTGGTCAACTTCAGCCCAGAATAGGAGGAAAGCCCATGGCCTTTGGGGGTACATTTCATCTTTCAAAAGGGGCCCAAGTTTCTTCCCTTTCTCCCTCCTTCTCCTCTATTCTTTCTTTCTCTTCTTATTTCACCTTCTCTCCCCGTCTCCCTTCCCTGCCCTTCCTCTTCTCTCCCTCCCTGCCTGACTTCTTCCTTCCTACAGCAATTTTCATTCTCTACTACAGTGAATAAGAGCTGATGGTGAATAAGACCAGTCTCTGCAGTCAAATAAATCATTGCAAATGTGGTGAGTTCTTGGAAGGAGAGGCAAAGAGCAATCCCGGGCTGCTCAGTAGGGTGCCCGGCTGAAGGACCAGCAACAGGAAGCGAGGTGACAGGGCAGGGCTCGGGGATGAGAACGCCAGGCACATGCATGCTGTCCCAGGACCCTTGGCTTTGTCGGCAGGTGCACCTCCGCGGCGTCATTGACTGATGTCAGCCTGTAAGACTGCTGGTTGTGTGAGAGAGGGACCATGCCTAGTTTTGTTCATTCATGAAACCCAGCTCTGCCCACAGAGCAGGTGGAGGTGTGCATAGGTATATCGGGCATGTGTCCCTGAAGAGGAGAAAGGCGGTGGCTGTGAGCTCAGGTGCAGAACCCACCCAAAGTCTCCAGGTTCCTCCACAGCTGGCAACTTCTTGCTAATAACCAGTGCTCCCCCAAAATTCTTGTCTCTAGATGTCACCTCAAATGGCCCCCAGCATGCATGGAGGAGAAGAGTGTTGTACGATGGAGGAAGGTAGTGAACAACCAGAGTGCTAAGAGCACAGACTCTGTAGCCATGAGTCCTGGCCCCAACCCAGGACCTGCTCCTTCCTATTTGTGAGATTGTTGAGCCTCAGTTTCCTCTTCTTCCAAATGCAAATGAGAATAGGCTCAGTCTCACATGGATGTGAGGAGGTTGAAATGAGATGAAGGGCCCCTGGGGCCTGACACGTCGCCTGCCCGTTTATGGCTGTTGTAGCCCTTCTCTAACAGGGGAGCTAGAAACTTGTCCGGGCCTTCTCTCTCCTGCTCCAGGCCCCAGAGTGTTCTTGCCCCTGTCCTTCTCTGGCCAGCATGGTGACCTACAGGCCCATGTGTCTTCTCCTTCCTTCCAGCTTGGCTAGGTGGGGATTCTGGTGAAGAAGCAGATGGCAGCTGGGGCTGCATGTGACAGTGCCTACACTGTGAAAGGGTGATAATTTATTCTGCTCAGCCTTGACTCGGAGTTGGAAGGAGAATCTATTATTTCTGGAAAGGCAAGGCTGAGGATGACCTCCACTCTCTGACCTCTAACCAGCAGCTGGCCCTTGACTGCTTAGCTGGGGAAAAGTGGAGAGCAGGTCTGGGAGGACCCCAGGGAGCTTCCCTGGGCAGTGACCTCCAGCAGGAATTGGGGTGAGGGGCAGCTGCAAGCTCAGCCCTGGAGAGAGGCAGCTGGGAAGCACACCCAGCCCCTTGCAGAAGGGATGGCAGGGCCACAAACGGCACTCTCAACCTCTCTGACTTGGCCACGGTGCTTGGGCCAGGCCATGCCTAGGCCTCTCCCTCATCAGTTTACTCATCTTTCTTACGTGTGTTGGATGCCTTCTAAGCAGCGGGGAGAAAGATGTAAAACTAATCCCCACTCTAATAAAAACAGCCTCCCGATTAAATATGTATGAACACATATTGATTTGGGGATTAAACAGAAAAGAAAATTGAGCCTGTAATTGAGCCGGGGGACATGTACAGGGTGAGGCTTGGGATGTACTTCTCCACACACACCTGCTGAGCCTGGGCCTGGGGCTGGGCTGGGCATTGCCAGGGACGAGGGTAGAAGGCTATAGGTGGGGAGCTACCCACTGGCGCCTTGGGTGCTCCTCAGTAGGAGGCAGCTGCTATGAAGATGGGAGAAGCTGAACTGGGATTCAGCCCCCAGCCCTCTGACTCCACATCTAAGGTCATGTTTACTCTAGGTCAGGGCTGGGCAGTCCAGTCGCACCAGAGCTTGCAGTCACAGAATTGTGTAACCTCCAAGCTAGAAGGGGTTTGGCCTGGAGTCCGGCCCCCTGCCTGAAAAGAATCACCTCTCCCACTGATACAAGGTCATCTAAGTTCTCCTTGGATGTCTGCAGAGATGGGGAGCTCACTGCCTTTCAAGGAGGGCCGAGAGCTCTTGGAAGGAAGCAAAGCCTGTCTTCCTACTATGTCCACCCATAGGTTCTGTATCTGCTCCCTGGGTCAGAAAGAGGAGGACAGGGAGATGGACTGGGGTTTGTTGAGCTCCTCCTGTGTGCCCGGCCGTGTGCTTGGCAGTCTCACATAGACTATGACCCTTAGCTTCCCAAGGACACTGTAACATAGATCTGATGATTTCTACTCCACAGCCTAGAAAACAGACTCAGAGATTTTTCAGTAATTTTTATTAATCGTCACCATCATCATAATGGAAACCATTAATGGAACACCTACTATATGTCAGGCACTTTATATACTTGCCAATCCTCACAACAGCCATGAAAAATAGATACATTTTCTCAATTGTACAGAGAGGAGGCCAAGGCTCAGAGGCTAGAGATGTGATCGTACTGGGCACAGCTCAGCTGTAGCTGCCTGACCCTGGCCTTTTCTTGCTCCGCCTTGGAGAAGGGTCTCCTGATTCTTTGCTGTTAACTTCTCAGGATCCCCTCAGCCTCAAGAATTTGCAGCATAAAGTAAAGTACTTTGCCCAAAATCACAGAGCTAGTGAGTGACATTGTTAGGCACATCTGCTCAGCTGTCTTGCACCCGTCCCAGGGATAGGTGTCTTTTTCAGGCTCCATACAAGACACACTGAGACTGTGTGATGGAGTGGAAATAGTGCATGGACTTGGGTTCAGGCCCCTGTGCTTCCTCTAGCTGGCTGTGTGATCCTGGGCAAATTAGGTAAACTCCTGGGGTCATGCTTTTTCTCAGGCTTAGCTTGACCCCATCCCTGTGGCTAGAGCCAGAACCCATAGGGGCATATCTTTCAGAAGTGCCCCGGGACTCAGGGTGTGCCCACATGGCTAAGTGTGGAGAGGCATCTGCCAGGACAGCCACCCTCACCCTCACCATGGCCCTGGGAAAGAGGAGGTGAAAGGCAGATGTGGAACAGAGGGACAGGAGGGCCTGGCGCCCTGAAGCAGTCCTCGCTCGTCAAGACCCCTGGGGACTCCTGAGAGCCACAGGCGCCCAGCTGCAGCTGCCTCTGCCCTGTGGTTATTGAAGCAATGACTTAGTTTTAATAAGAGTCTGAAGAGTTCAGGAAGCGGCTGCCACCACCCTGTCCCTGATTAAGGGAATGAATCAGGCAGGATCCAGCCACCACCTAGAGAGGCTGGGAACAGGAGCAGGGGCTGAGCTCTCTCTGGGGACTCCCGCATCGGCAGCAAACCAGGAACCCAGGCTTTGCATACATCCTTTTCTTTGCAGATGGGAGGGCTGCTGCTACAGGGTCTGAGCTTTTACCACCAGAGACCAGGGCCTGCGTCCTGGCTCCACTGCTGACCAGCTGCAGGACTGGAGGTGAGGGACCCAGTTTCTGAGCCTCAGTTTCTTCTTCTGTGAAATGAGCATAATGACTGGTTCAGACTCTTGGTGAAATAATGCAAAAAAAGGCCACAAGGGACACATGCAGAGCCAGTGCCTGGTTCACGTATGGGCAGGATATGAGCCCAGGAAGTATCATCCTAGACAACAAATTTCTTTCTTTCTTTCTTTTTTCCCCTTAAAACCATGTATCTGTGTACCTGTTACATTCAAACCCCGGTTTCTGAGTCCTAGTCTAGGGATTTTCATGACCCCAACTGTTCAGGCTACATAAAATTCAGGCCCCAGATCCTTCCAAAAGTTGTGTGGAATCTTGGGATCATGAACTCCAAACACCCAGGGGACATGTGAGGGGTCGCTGGCTCTACAGTCGTTCCCTGCCCCACGCCCTATCGCTTGGGCAGTGAGAGCACAGAGGGCTTCCTCCCTTCTTTCTGCTACATCCCTTCAAGAAGTTTGGAGAAAGAGACACGGGAACAGGCTTTCAAAACCGGCTCTCCCATTTCTCAGCCTGGCGAAGGTGGGTCTGGGGACCCTCCACCTGCCCCTCAGCACTCCCCTGCAGTCCTTCAGTAGCCTCTCAGGGAAAGCCTTGGACATCTGTTGATTTCTTGGGGCTGCCTACCTGGGGAACAGAAACTGAATGCCATCCTATTCGGGATGGTCCTGGGTGCAGAACGTGCAGGCTTGTCTCTTGCAGGCTGAATGGGCTTAGGGTTCTTGAGCTGGTTTGCCTGCCACAGGCCTGCCAGTGGCTTAGTTCCTTAAACATCCCCCTGTCTCCCAAACACCATCACAAAATGCTTCTGGTTGGTGTCTGGTCCAGGCTGTCGAGAGCAGAGCCTGTTCCATCACCTCTCTGTGGATGCAGGTAAAAGGTCCAAGTGAGAGTCTATCACTGTCACTGTCAGTATTTTTCCACGGTGCTTAGCCTGAATCCAAACCTGTTACTGTCACTTTCAAGGTCTTACATGGTTGGGTGGCTGGATATTTTCCATTTGCCTCCTAAGATTCAGGCTTCAGTTTTCTCCATGTTTTCTAGGTTTCAGAGGGTGACCCATTAGGATGTTCTCTGGCTCCTGCTGGTGCTGTCCAGTTGGTGTCACCAGCAGGGGGTGGGGAGAGGGAAGGGAGTGAGGCTGGGTGTTGAGTTCATTGGTGCTTTGCCTGCGGGGCCCCTGTAGCTTGGGTGTGTCCTTGATGCAAGGTCCCAGCTGCTTTCAGGGTAGTCCTCTCTACATAACTGTCTGCTTCTGGAAACTGCTGTCTCCCCTCACCCTCTTGCCTGGGATCGGTGCAGTCCCAGGGGTCACCACTGCCCTTGTGACTTCCTGCATACACCTTAATAAAAGGACTAATGAAGAGTCCCTTTATTAACCAATTCTCATGTGACCAAGATTGTGTGCACCATCATTGTTCTGCCGGGCCCCTGGCTGATACACCCTTGCCCACCTGTCTGGTCATGGAGGACACTTGTCCAGCAGGTGAGACAATCCTCTGTAGCTGAGGGTCCCTTCTGACAGGGTGGTGCCTGTGCCAAGCCAGTTAAATATTTTGAATCTCATCCTTGACTTTATCTTTCTCCAGCTCCCCCTCACTCAGTACATCCCAGCCACACTGACCGTCTCCCTGTTTCTGGAACAATCCAGGCTTGATTTCACTACCTAGCCTACCTGCTGTATCTCAGCACCTTCTACACCTGCCTGTATCAGTCAGGGGCCCAGCAGGCAAGGGGGGCCATGTTGGACTGGGGATCTGAAGAGGTACGACAAGGAGAAGGGAGCCCAGCGACCGCACCATGGTGAGCTGTTGGCACCCTTGGGCCTGCTGGGCCCTGGAGGAGGCTGTCAGGCCTGGAGAGAGATGGCGCTTGTGTCACGGGAGGATCAGCTCCTGGCAGACCCAGGCAACAGGCATGGCAGGAGCAGAGAAGAAATACCTGGCCTCTCTCCTCCAGGCTCTCATTCCTGCTGGGTTTCCTGTTGTCTGAGCCCAGCTAGAAGTTGGTTGATGAGGGAGCCCTGGGGTGCAATCCTCAGGGCTTGGTTCCCGAGAGCACAGAGCAGATCAAGGGGCAGACAGGAAGGGAAGAGAGCCAACACACCTTTATGTTGCCTTTATTGTGTATATCACCACCTGAAATATTCTTATTTCTTTGGTTGGCTGGTTGCTTACTAGCTTTCTTTTTACTAGAATGTCAGCTGCACAAGGGCGTGGACCTTTCAGCTTGGCCACTGTGGTACCCCAGAGCCTACCGAGGTGGCTGGCCCAGGGAAGGTCCTCAATAACTCTACTGAATGAAAGAATTAGAAAAGAATGAGCATCTGCGTGAGGCTTGACGTTCAGCTCTGCTACTCAGGGCTCCCTGGACCATCTTGGCCCTCCTTGGGTTCAGGCTTGGGGTGGGCATCCCAGGACAGGGAGGGGAGGGTGTGTGTGTTTTCTGCCAAACTGGAGCCTGACATTGGTTCCAGAAGGCTCCATGGCCACTGTAGCCATGCAGGGACTAGGCCTGGTGGGAGGTGTGAAAGCTCAAAGCTCTACTTTCCCCATGTCCAAGGTGCTGAGCTGCTGGCCCAGCTTGGGAAGGATGGTGGAGGGAGGCCAGCCTGCACTCTGGGAAGCTCCAGCTTGGTCTGGACGGTCCAGGTCCAAGCATGGACAAGGGGACCCTGCTTTGTTTTCTTTCCAGACAGAAAGCCAGAGACTGAAAGAGGAAGAGAGAGAGAAATGGGGCTGGTTCCTCCATCTGGTCAGAGGGCCCATCTTCATTGTATCCATGGTCCCTGAAGTCCTGAGTGAGCCCTGGGAGCAGCGCTGGGGGGAAACCTAGCAACCCTGGGTCCTGTTACTCGTTGCAGCTGAGTACAGTGTTATCCACTCAAGTCATGCATTTGTTGCTTAGCAACGATTCACTGAGCACCCACTATGTGCTAAGCCTTGGAGGTAACCATGGACAAGGCACAGGCCTGCCCTATCTGCACATTGCCCACGTTTCCAAGGCCCCCAACAGTGGTATTATTTGTATCTCCCAGCCCCTTCAACACAGCCATGGACTTGATGAAACCTAACCTAACAGACCGGTGGACCCTGCCATGGGCATTTTTCTACATTACCCAATCATAGCACTCCTCGTGGAAACCCAATTCTGTCAGTGTCTGCGACCCTCAGTGGCTGTTGCTTGTTTGACTCTGTGTGCCCTCCCTTGGCCTGTGTTCCTCACTCAGGGAGCCCGTCTAGGTGCATCCCTCTCACAGCCGTTTGAGCTTTGCCAGGCGCATCTCCCAGGACCTGGGTCACAGGCATTCTCTACATTATCAAGTCCATCAAGGGGAAGTGATTCAGTTCACTTCTACCTAGATCTCCCAAACTTACAAGAAAATATTTTCCATGATTTCTGGTGGCATTGGGAAGGGACAGTAAAGGGCAGAATCTGGATTAGAAAAGAGAAGCCAAAGCCCAAATGCTCTTGGAGCAGGAAGAGATTTTGCAAACTGGTTGCACCTCCTTGCAGATGATGAATGAAATGTGAGCATGTGCTGCCAGGGGGAGCTTGGCTTGGCTCCCTGGGCTCTCAGGCAGAGCTGTCTGCTGCAGCCCCACACTCCAGCCCCCACCATTTCTGGGAGCCCTCTGAGCGGGGGCTCCAGTCCCTCAGCAGACCATGGCATGCCCACAGCCTCTCTTTCTTCTAGTTTCTTCCAAAGAGAACGTGCCGAGTACAGTAGGTGCTCAACCCATGTGAGAGATCGACTGTTTCTGCCTACCTTGGTCCCCTGCAGCCCCAGCAGGAGGAAGAGAGCTGTCATGAGTCAGAGGAGGTCATTAAGCCCAATCTTGGCATTTCCCAGATGGGGCAGGTGAGCACGGATGGGGCAGGGTGGCTCCTAAATCTTTATTTCTGATAGTTTTGGGCAAGCCCCGTGACTTCTCTGAGCCGCTGTTTCCTCATCTGTAAAATGGGGACAGCTATACTAATCCGATGGAGTTTTGTACCTGATGTGCCTGGCCTGCCACTTGGCTCACTGCAGGCGCCCACCAACGGTAGCTGTGACTCATCTCCAGCCCTGAGCTCTCCCCAGAGCTCCAGCAGCGGGTGCCTAAAATTCAAGGTGTCAAAGAGGAAAAGTCCCACACTCATTTGAGCCTGTACTCCCGTTAATGAGGCTGCCGTGCTCCTGAGCACCTGGGGCAAAACCCCAGCGTCCTCTTTGTTCTATCCCGAGACCCCTGTCCCCTGCGGCATCCGAGCAGGCACCTTCCATCGTCCCTTCCATCTATCCCCTCCTCTCCACTCCCTGTCCTGCTTCCTCTAGCTGTTAGTCTCTGAATTAGTCAAGTTTTTTTTTTTAAATTTCAAGTGATAAACTAACTCGAATGGGCCTAAAGCATAAAAGGTGATTTTTTTGGTTCATGGCAACTCCATTCTTCTACTTGCTCAGGCCAAAATTCCTGGTGTCAGCTTGACTGCTTCTTTCTCTCACGCCCCACAATCAGTCCGTGGGCAAACCCTATGGCTCTGTCTTCAGGATGCATCGTGGATCCATACCCTCTTCCCACTGTCACTGCCTCTCTTCTAGTCCAAGCCACCGTCACCTCTCACCTGGGGTGGTCCCAATAGCTTCTTAATGGCCTCCTGCTCCTGCCCTTGACTCAGCTGTTGGCCTCCACACCCGTGGAACAGAAGTCATACGTGTTACTCCTCTATCCGTCACCCTCTAATGGCCTCCACTTGCCCCAGCTCCTCCAGTGCTCCCGCCCTCCCATCTCGGGAACAAGCACCTACCAGCCTCAGAGCGCCTGCAGTGACTGTCCCTACCACATGGACCGCTGTTCCTTTAAGGACGTGTAGTTTGTTCCAGGCTCTGCTCAGATATCACCTTCTCCAAGAGGATTCCTGAATATCAGATCTAAACTTAGCACCCCCTGCTCTGCTTTTCTCTCGCACCCATCACCACCTGACATATGTTAGTTTATCTTGTGTGTTCTTCCCCTAGAGTGAAGCCTCCATGGGAGGGGGGCATGCTGTCAGTGCCTGGCACATAGTAGGTACTCAATAACAATTTTGGAATGAATGTATGAATAAATGCCAGGTGCTGTGCTGGGTGCTGGGGAATACAACAGTAGACAAGACAGAGCAGCCCCAGACCTTTATAGCTTGCTAGCCCACGGAGGTCATGTGCATTAAATAATAATACAAATAGGATTTGATTACTGTGGAGAGATGGGCTGTGGGGGAACAGCACAGGCTGATATGAGAGTGAATTCCTCAAGGGACCTGAAGCAGAGGGAGGGTATAGGGAGAAGGTATATTTGGGAGGGCTTCCTTGAGGAAGTGTAAGTTAGGGTGAGATTTGAAGGATAGAGAGCTGTCTCAGTGAACGGTGAGGGGAAAAGCATTCCAGGGTGAGGGAAGAGAATGTTCAGAGTCTCTGACTAGGAAAATATTCAGTGCTTTTATGGAGTGATAGGAAGCTAAGGGGGCCAGAGCAGAGTGGAGGGGGAGAGGGTTGGAGGGAGAAGGAGCTTAGGAGGAGAGCCTTCTCAAAGCACAGCCGCTGCTTCTGCTTTGTAAGCCTCCAGCCCAAGCTCAATCCTGCCACATCGCTGGCAGTGGGCTACAAGGCAAAGAGCCCCGGAAAGGAGTCTGGCAGACCTGGACTCTAACCCTAACTTGCTGTGTATCCTTCCACAGGTCCCATGCTTCCCTGGGCCCTAATCTGCTGATATGGGGACGCATGATAGCACCACTCCCCTCCAGGAACCTGTATCCTGTGGTGCTCACGCAGCTGGACAGGCCGCCGTCAATGAGGGCACAGGGCTGGTTCTTCAGGCCGCTGTTGCTGCCGCAGCCTCAGGACCAAGGGCTCCTGGAGACACTTGGAACTTAACAAATGTCCTTTGCTGGCATCTTCTAGGGAGGGATCCTTTGACAGGGCTGGGGCTTCCACACCCATAGACAGAGTCGAAAACAAAACAAAACACTCTTCATCTCCAGCCACCTCGATTCATTCTCATTTCCCCTGACTTGGAGAGCCAGGGGACCACATCACAATCCCCCAGAGAGATGTGGCCAAGTGTGCAGCCTGTTTCGGACACGGTTTGCATCTCCTGCAGAAAGCATGAAGCTGACAGCAAAACGAGATGCTCGCATCTTGCAAGACTGGATCATAAAGGATGGCGATGACAGGCTCGAAGCGATAGGTCATGTTGATATTTTCACATTAGTTTTCTATTCTTATTACATTTTGATGGATGGCGAGAGTGGGGATTTTATCGTAATCTCATTCCTGTCTTAAACTGCTAATTCATGCCTGAGTTCCCCCTTCCATTTTGTTTCTACAAATTCAGTCAAGTGCTGATGGGATGAAGATTTAACATGCAGCTGCGAGAGGCGCGCTGGTAGGAAAGCGCTGGCTGGGGAGCGGTGTCTGCAAGAGCACCGTCTAATCAAGTCATTTTGTTATGAAAGTGCCTTGTTTCCCCAGGAGGTTCGTCTCCCTGTACAAAATGGTAATAACTACGTAACAATAAAGCAGTATCTTACATTCATATGGTACTTTTCATTTTTCCAAAGTGATCCATTCAAATGTTTTGTTTTGTTTTCTTTAATCTTCCCAACAGCCCTGTGCGGCCAGGAGGGTATTAGTATTCCTATTTTATGCATGAAGAAACTGAGACTCAGGGAGGGGAAGTGACTTAGACCAGTGCCTCTCAAACTTGAATGTCAACCTTGATGGGTTGGCAGGAGATCTGGGGCAGAGCCTGCTTTTCTAACAAGGTCCGAGGTGAGGTCCACTTTAAGGAGCAAAGCTTGGAGGACATTTGGGTGCGTGCATGTGCTGCTGTGGGTCTTTTCATATGTTCTGTGGCTTCCTTTCAACTGCCCTCTGCCTGGGCTGTACACTTCGGCAGCTACCGCCTCTTACTAACTCCTTCCCTGGCATCCTGGGGTGTGTACAGGCTCCCTGTCCCTGGCATACCTCATTTTGTCTTGCTCACCTCCTCCCCCTCTGTCTTTGGTTTTTCCCTTCTTCTGGGTTGAACCAGTCGCTCCTCCTCTCAGCCCTGCTGACCAGCCCACACTGGTCCCTGACGTTCCTGCTGCCCCTCTGCCCAGCATCCCCAGCGCTCTCAGCAGGGCCTCCTCGGCACCCCTCGGCACCTGGGTCCCGCTGGCTGCCCCGTGTGAAGGAGCCCTTCACGTCAGGGAACAAAAACAGAGAAGCAGATGTAGGAATCCTGGGGCCTGTAGGGACTTTGGGGTTCACAACCCTCTACAGTTACAAAGTGCTGGGCAGCCACGCGCACCAGATCCTCAGAGCCACCCAGGAGGTCCCTTTTGCGAGAGATGGAGAAACTGAGGCTCTGAGAATATCTGTAACCTTGCCCAAGGTCACAAGCCTCTCTGGGCAGAGTTTGAACTCAAAGCCAGGTCTTCTGACCCTCAGTCCAATGCTATTGGCAGAGACCATCGGGGCTGCCTTGAAACATGCCCTGGGGCAGCTCTTTCTGGAGGCATTTATACTTTTTCCCATGTTTTAGACCAACAGTGGAAGTCATCCTGCAAAACCCTTTCTGGCTGCCCCCTGCCAGCCTGTGGCACACAGCACCAGTTGTGCAAATGTGAGCTGAGTAGGTGGGTGGCTAGATGTGAGGCCTGTGTACGTGAATTCCTCAGGCAGTTTCCCCAGCTTTCTTTGCCCCTCTTCCAGTCTGCTGTGGCTTCTCACTTCCTTCCAATAGTTTTCCCTCTCCTGCTGCTTTCTCTGTTTTTCTTTTTCTCTCTTCTTGTCTCTCTCTCTTTTCAGAGAATAAAAATGGCTGGACTTGGCATTATCTGCTGGTTTCCATGGTAATAAAATCTGTTTCCGATAATGGCCCTTTTCTGGCTGTGGTTAGTTTTGGTAATTTTAGCAACACTGTTGCACAGGCCACCTGCATTTCAATACGTCGCAAGCTGGATTCGACTGCTGCTTTCAGGTTGAATAGAAATAAGGGAAAGTGCTTGCTCTAAAATTTCTAGGCTGGATAAATGCTCAGGAAGAAAAGGAAAAGTTACGTAAACCCTGAAGGCTTGAATGTGTGTGCAGCTTAAGATTCCAGTGTGATCACGTCATTCTCCTGCTTAAAACCCTTCCTGCACCATGACCTCGGTGCTTGCAGGGTGAATCCAGACACTCCTGCAGTACTGGGGCCTTTAGTAACCTGGCCCCCAGTCACCCATTCTGTTTTGTCTCCAGGCATTTCCTTCTTCCAGGGCCTGGTCATAAAATGCTGTTTCTTGCTTTTGAGTCTTTGCATATATTGTTCCATCTACCTACAATATCTTTCCTACCTTGACTGCCTGGTGAACTCCTATTCAGACTTCAAGAGTCCATCCAAGCATGCCCACACCCTTCCCTCAAAGTCTTCTTTTTACAAGCCTCCCTGTAACTTGTACATTATTCTATTATGCAAACATATCCCACTATATTAGCATTTTTATTGACCCATCTTTCTCTTCCATGTCCTAATGAGCTCTTCAAGAACAGGGATGCTCGTTGGGTTCATCTGTGTGGCTCCAGGGCTTGGCACATAGCATACATTCAGTGAATAAAAAATATGTACAGTAACAGCTACCACCATAGAGAAAATGGCTCACTTTCTCCATGTGCCAGGCAATCACTCGACTGGACACTTTAGGCATATCTTCTCATTGTTCCTCAACTACCCTGTGATGTAAATAGCATAGGTTTCCCATTTTACAGATGAAGAAACTGAGGCTTAACGGGGTCAACATGCTGGCCCTGGATGACAAAGTTGGCTAACGGAATGGCTAGTTCAAGGAATGCACAGATGGATGAATTCAGGTGAAAATCGGAATGACTGGTACTGAGCTTATGGCTTTCTTGTGAATCTGCAGGAAGATTTTCTTGGACGTCTTTAGGGGGAGCTGTGAAGGTTTTGGGTGCAGACAGAAGTGGTTCTTGCTTACTTGGGCACAGCAGGGAGGACGGTGGTGGGAGTGCCGGAAGGAGGGAGGAGGGGGGAGAGCACAGATGTGGAGGAGCTGCATGCAGAGATCTTGCTGATGCTGTGAACTTCTGAGAAAGATTCTCAGGAAGACCTGGGGAAGGAGGGCCCGACCCTTGGGCAGCCGAGCCTAAGAATGGGCTTGCATCTCAGCCCTGGAGCCAGCCTTCAGTCCTCTGGAGGCGTTGGAGAGGGTCTGATGTGTGCCTGGGCCCCAGGAAAGATTTAAGACTGGCAAGCATAGTCAAGCTGCCCAGGAAGGCGAGAAGAGAAAGCACAGGGAGGGTGGAAAGATCGCTTAGCTTCTTTTTGCTGACAGCCGCCGTTGCTGCCTGGACTGGCTGCGCTCTGATTCGCGTGCAAACCCAGCCCACGGCTCCCTCACCAAGATTGGCTCTGTAGAGGCTGTACTTGAACTTGAAATGGTTCTAGAGAAGTACTTAGTTGGGCCAGAACCTCTGTGCTGTGGGGCCACTCAGAACGTTGGATTTTCTTAAGCAAGGTGCCATCTTCCTCCCCATACCCCCTCCCAGTCCTGGGGGATTGTGCCAGAAATTTGGTGCAAAGCACAGAGCCCAGGGCAAAGTAGAGCCCTGAGCTTTTATTTTGTCCTGTTTAGGGTCAACCAGGACAGGGCCTGCAGGGTCTTTCCACAGATCAAGGTCAGGGGAGGCCCAGGGCATGGAGGTATCTCCTGCCCAGTTTCTGGCTTCAGAAGGGCAAGAGACTCCCTCCCAACCTGCCTGGCTGCAGTAAGAGGGACTCCAGCATAATAATGGAGAGCGGTCTGATGGCCCTTTCTCATTAACCTCATGTGATACTGGCAAACTCCTTTCAGAGGCTCTGGAAAGAGGGATGGCAGGAGGTTGTTATTAGTAATAATAGCCAACGCTTACATAGCACTGACTATGACAGTGAAGCCTGTTCTAATATTTTCCCCACTTTATAGGTTAGAAAACTGAGGGATTGAGAGGTTAAGTAATTTGCCCAAGTTCTCCACACACATGGTAGAGCTGAGATTTGAATCCAGGTACTTGGTCTTTTCACTACCAGTCAAGGAGTGACTGGTGGGAACCTGGCTGGGGCCTTGAAGAATATTGCCTCCTCCCTCCATTCAATCAAGAACCATTTGTGGGCACCTTTCCTGGGCCAGCCTGGGCTCCAGTGTGGTGATGGGGTGGGGGGTAGATCACATGCACAGAGAGGCCAGACCCAGCCTCCAAGGATACTTGCTGGGCTCTCGTGTCCCTTGGAGGAATTGCCCGCTGACACGGCTAGATTTTGGGATCAGAGACCAGAATTTGACTCCCAGCTTGGCCACTTTCTCCTTGTATGATCTTGGGAGAGAAGACCTGCCTCCTGTCTTGGTCTCTGCTTCTGACAAGTGGGAAGCACATATTTCGCACTAGCTTTCCGGCAGGCTGACCTGTGTTCCCTGGCTTAGTGTTTTACAAATGTAAATATCTCTCCAGAGGAGAGGGGGTTTAGAAAATATGTATTCTAGAAGAAATAGCCCACTTTTCCTGGATGGGGAGACCTTGACCAGAGACCTCTCAGAGGCACACTCCCTGTTCCAGAAGGTGCTTCTTTGCCTCCATCAAGCCTTCTTCCTGGCTGTGCATCAGGAATTGCTTCTCAGCTTTGCACATAATGATGTCAATAACGATTGAATTGAGACATGAGCTTGAAGATAGGGCAATTGTTGAAATGGCCTCTGGCAGACACAGCCAGTCTTGGGCTTCTCAGATTCAATTCAGATTAACTTTTCACTCTGGCATCAAGACGAGCTGTATAAAGTTCTTCCTCATCACTCCCATTCTGCAGAAAATAACACCAAGGCACCTAGAAGGCCTGTCCAGCCTGTGGGAAATCTAAAAAGTCTGGCTTGCAAATGGGACACATCTCAGTTCTTGCTCAAGATTTTACCTCAAGCCGGGGTCTTTCCCTGGGAGGAGTGACTCAAACTAGGACAGACCCATGAGTTGTCCCAAGGATCCAGGGGAGCCAGATGCTGCCCCCATGGCCGCGGAGGCCCCTGTCCTCTAAGCTGTGCCTTCCCTCCACAGTTCCATGATCCCTGCTCGGCTGATACTCAGGACAGCCTGTGCAACCCCCTCCTGAAGTGGCACCTGCATGTCACACGGGTGAGAGCTGGAAGAGCAAGGGGGGAAACAGAACCAGGGAGGGGCAGAGGCTTTGCCCAAGGGCGCTCTCCTAGCTTGGGTCTTGCTGATTTGCTAAGCTGATCCTTATGAAAGGACCACGCATTCTAATTTCTCTTCCCGTCAGGTAATAACTGTCTTGTTTAAACTGTCTCTAGGATTAGTCAAACAATCAGAGATCACAGCCAACAGCCACCCTGTTCTCTCATTACCGGGTGCCTATAATTAATATTTATAAACTAAGAGGGTGCTTGTCTTTTCTTTGCTGAAAAGGAATTCAGCATTTCCAGTCAGTGGCTGCAAACATTCAGCCTCTTGTTACCCATCATGGAAAAAGAGCTGGACTACTTCAGTAGACGCACTTGTTAATTGTAGCTGGCAGAGAACAGAACCCAGGGAAGGGAGAGGCATTGGGCAGAAACCTGGGGTGGGGGGAAGGGGGTCAGGCTGAGAGGGAAGGACTGAGGCACAGAGAGTGCTAGAGTCAGAGAGACGTACAGACACATAGAAAGAAGAAAATAAAAAACATAAGCAAGAGAGAGAATGCATAACCCCAGAGAGAGGAGGGGATTCAGCCAGAGGCCAGGTGGGGGGCAGTGAGAGAATGGGAGAGGGGGAGACAGAGAGATACACCAAGGAGCCAGGGACAGAGGCAGACAGACAGAAAGGGACACAGAAAACCTCAGAGGCAAAAAAGATAGAAAAAAAGGAGAAAGGAAAAAGAGTCAGAGAAAAGAAGAAAGTTAGAGAACAAGAAAGACTGTAGAGGCCCACTGAGAGCAGAGACGGACACCAACTATCCAGAGAGACGAAGTGACGTGCAGAGGCACATGGCAAGGAGAACGCCTGGCTGGGAGGCTGAGGCGGTCAGAGTCCTTGGGCTCTCTGCCATCCAGTAGGTGGTGCCTGGCCTAGAGCCTGCACCTAGTAGGTGCTCAACAGTCTCTGGCCTGGCACCTACTTGCTCACCCAGCACAGATTCTGGCACCAACTCCCCAATACAGCCCTGGCATCTGACAGAAGACACCCAACCCCACCTGCAAGGAAATCTGGTTCCTGACTGCCACCGAGTTATTGACTTGGGCAAGTCTGTTTACTTTCTTGTGCCTCAGTTTCCCCATATGCTAGATGAGGGCTGGTCCCAAATGGTCTCCCAGCTTCCCTCCAGGACTAGGGTTCCATGATATTGGTCCTAGTTCCCCACTGCTTTGCACCTCTCTTAGATGGGCTCCTCACATTCTGAATCGAGCCCAGTCATCCTCCCCATGCTCACCTGGGCTGTGGGGCCAGCCATCCCAGCAAGGTCAGGGTTCTTCTCGGGCTGCCTGTGGCTCTCTAATTTGTACATCGCATCTCAGGGCCTTGGTGAAACAGCTGGAGAGGGCACTCAGGAGCCATGAACTTGACCCTATGAATATAGATACCACATGGTTATTCATGAGGACTAAGACAAAGGTAGCCTGTGTGAGAGGGAGAAGCCACTCTCAGGAAGGAGGAGAGGGCAAGAATGGGAAGCTGGGGGTTTCCATGGTTAAGAAAAAACCAGAGACCTTGGAGGGAGATGCTTAAACTGGCCCTGGAAGCCCCTTTACTTAACAGATAGAAAAAAATGCTATGCACCAAACCATCCCCAGAACTAGTGGCTTGAAACAGTATTTATGTTCATAGATTTATGGGCCAGCTGATCTGGGCTGTGCTTGGCCGGGAGTGGCTCTGCTTCATGTGTCTCAAATATGACTCAAATATCATCCCCTCTATGTGGTCTTCCCTGATCCTCTCCAGGAGTTAGTCACTCCCTTATCTGGGATCCTACAGTGCCCTGTACAACCTCTACCATGGCTCTTGCCACTCTGTGTTAAAGTTGTCTGAGGAAACTCGAGACAGCATTACAGGGGGTCTCCTGACTCTGAGTTTAGTCCTTTTCCTACCACACCAGCTGCCTCAAGAATGGGGAAACCCAGAATTGCTTGCTCCATCTCCAATACCATAGTCTATGTCTGCAGCTGGACTGCATCAAGGGCTGGTGCTGCATCTGAACCGTCTCTGTGTCCGTGTTGCCAGCCTGAGGACTGGCTGTCCCATAGGAGGTGTTAGCCAATGTTTGGAGTTACTGTATGAAGACATTGGCATGTTTGAGCCCAACCATGGGCTGCTCAGAGGAAACTCTTCAAACTTTCTCCAGCTGCAGGAAATTCTACACTTTGCCCTCTATGCTCTTGTCTAGGTGGTAGGTAGGGTCTTAGGGGTGGGAAAGGAAGACAGTGGGGATCACTTAGGAACAAAAGAGGCCTTCCAGGCCCCCAGGTGGGCATGGGCTGAGTGATATGTTCATTTGCCTTCAAGTCTGAGGCACCAGGATTTTGAGTCATGGCCAGAAGCTGAGTCTCTGATAGCTTTGGGGACAGAACTTCCAGCAGGGAGCACAATGTCTGGCACAGAGTGGGGCTCCTTGATTTGTTGAATGAACTGTTAGGAAGACCTATGAATATTGAGCCTAGAGCTTGGTTCTTAGCCCTGACTTTAGAATCACCTGGGGAGCTTTTAAAACATACCAGAGCCTGGCTACACCCCAGACAACTGAGCCAGAATCTGGGGCTGGGGCCCAAGCATGCCATAGTTCAAAAAGTCCTGTATTAATTAAGGTAGCCTTAGTGTGGTAAACCTTTTAGCCTTAATGTCTTAATGTGGGAGAAGGGTTTCATGCTTATGTGAAGTCCATTCACCTGGGGGTGGTTCTGCTCCACAGTCATTCAGGATCCAGCTGATGGAGGCTCTGTCATCATCAGCTCATGCCTTCCAAAGTCACCTGGGCTTCAACATCTAGTCAGCAGATGGAAGGTTACTTGGAAGGATTTTTATGGGCCAGCTACAGAAGTGATATACATGATTTCCACCCACATTCCATTGGCGAGACTCAGTCAATGGATGGTTCCATCTTTGTGCAAGAGAAATTGGGAAATCCAGTCCTTGGCAGGGAGGCCCCTTCCTAGCCACACTAGTAGGGAATCATAAATCTTGGTGGCCAGCTGGCCTCTGTGTCACAGCTTCTGGTGATTCTGTTGTGTGCACAGGGCAGAGAACCACTAGTTCAGAGCCTCATGGCTTGATTAGAATATTGTGCCAACGCCTCCCTTCCAGGTCTCTAGTTCAGTGGAGCTGCAGATGAACCTCTTCCTGGGCTGCCTTGCCTTCCGACCTCATGATGTTCCCCCAGCCCAGCCAGCAGGTGTGGGGACTACATAGAGTTTCAGGATGCAGCCCTCTTCCCCTGGGGAGGTATTCACAAGGGAGTCGCGGGAGATGACGTTGGGGCAGATGGAGTCAGACCCCAGGAAGCCGTAAAAGCCAGCCTGGGAGGCTTGGCCTCTACTCTGAAGCCATCAAATATTTGGAGGCAGGTAAGGGACAGGAGGAGAAGGAGCTTTAGGAGGGTTAATCTGCAGGAAGGGGGTGTGCGGAAGCCTGCAGGAGGGGAGGCTGCTGGTCTGCTGGGTTTGGATTCGGCTCTCTGTCTGGGGTCTCCTCAGTGCCCAAGAGGAGAAGATGGTGACCATATCCTGCCTCACCTTCCACACCCCCTTCCAAGAGGTCTTTCTTCTACTCTTCCTGACAGTCCCCCCCGAGACTATTTAGAGGAATATATTATAGACTCTGGAAGCAATTCTATAGAAGACATTTCTAATGTTTTATGCCATGGCAGTGCTATTGTAAGGACTATTTATAGTCTCCCAAGGTGATGCCTTTGCTGGAGAAACTCTCCTTTGTATATACAAGGACTGGTTTGTTTGTAAGGGGAAATCAGTACCTTATAGTTAAATTTATTCATTCATTCATCCGACAAATATTTATGGAGCCCTGGTCCTATACCAGGCACTGGGGATACACCAGTGAGCAGGACAGGCATAAGGTCCCTGGCCTGGGGGATCTTGTGGACCTTCTCTCCTTTGCTCAGAATCGGAATTCTGTCCATTTGCAGATAAGTACCTGTTCCCAAATGCCCCATTACTGAGCCCCATTTAGGCTTTTTCAAATTTGAACAATACACTGGCATCTTTTGATAGAAATCTAATAGGAACATAGACACACAGGTACCTTTACAGCGTGCAGAGTAAACAGAACAATTTCCTCTTGAGAAAGTGTTTGTAAGGTATTCAGGCTTGGAAAATTGTACCCCCAAATGGTGAAAGTCACAGGAATAGTTTCTGTGTTGGCAATGGTTTGTTAATAATGCTTCTTTCCAGTCAGACTTAATAGTCTTCATAGTTTTACAAAATGATGTTTATTGTGTTCCTGATTATAAAACTAATATATACTCACTGTATAACATTGAGAAATAACCAGCAGTAACGTTTTGGTGATTTTCCTTCCAGTTTTTCTTTTAATGCTTACATGAAAAAAAGTCCCTGTCTAAACATTATATTATAAGCATTTCCTCATGTTGTTAACATTTATCATAAGTATCTTTTAAAATGACTATCTACTATTGGAATATATGCTTGTATCGTAATTTACTTAACTAATTCTCTATGTGAAGCATTTATGTTGTCTCTTGTTTTTTGATATTTATAGGCAATGCTGTGCTGTACATCTTCATGTGCGAAGTTTTGTCTGTTTCTCTGATTATTTCTTCAGTATTGATTCCTTTAGAAATTAAGGCATCCAATTAAAAAATGGGCAAATGATTTGAAGAGGCACTTCACAAGACAAGATGTGCAGATGGCCATAAACACATGAAAAGCTGTTCAGAACCATTACTCTTCATGGAAATATACATTAAAACAACAATGAGTTTCCATTATATACGAAATGGGTAAAATAAAAAAGACTGACATCATCAAGTGCTGACAAAGATATGAAGGAACTGGGCCTCTCATATACTGTTGGTGCAGTTGAAAATGGTATAACTGTTTTAGAAAGTGGTTTCTACTGAAGTTAACACACACCTGTAGTGTGATCCAGAAATTTCACATCTAAGTATATGCTCAAGAGAAATGAATGTGTGTGTCTGTAAGAAGACATATATTCACGTCTTCTATTCATCATAGCCCTGAACTAGAAATAATCTAACTAGCCATCGATAGTTAAATGGGTAAATAAATGATGGCATGTTCATATAATGGAATATTGCATAGCAACAAAACAGAATGAATTACTGGTACACGCAACTGGTTGGGTGAATCTCACAGGTATTTTGTTGAGTGAGAAAAGCCAGAAAAAAATAAATTCTGTTCATCTCACTTAAATGAAACTCAAGGACAGGCAAAATGAATCAATGTTTATTAAAATCAGAATGGCGGTTATTTCTGGGGGGAGATACAAACTTGAAATGTGCATGATGGAAGCTTATGGGGTGCTAGAGATGTTCCTCATTTTGACCTTGGTGGAGATTACCTGAGTGTAGAGAAAAGTAAAAAAAAAGGATTATCAAGCTGTGCAATGAAAGCAAATCATTTTATATACTTTAGTGTAGGTATGTTATCTTTCAATTTAAAAAAATGTAGGGTGGAATGACACCAGAATCCAGTCTTCGCAGCCACTGATCACCTGGCTTTGAGGACCTAAAAGAAGTGATACACCAGGAATGACAGCAGAGCTGGAATCAGGGTCACTTTGTCCATGGCCACACCAGTACCCAACATCTCAAATTCAGAACTTTAGGGCAAGGCTGAGTGAGGGTGTCTGTTAGTCAGGGTTCTCTAGGGAAACAGAACCAATAGGATATATATATATATATATATGTATGATATATACACACACACACATACACAGATATATATACATATACATATACATACACACATGTATATGAAGTGATACATTATAAGGAATTGGCTCACATAATTATGAGGCTGAGAAGTTCCATGATCTGCTGTCTGCAAGCTGGGGACCCAGGAGAGCCAGTGGTGTGATGCAGTCTGAGTCCAAAGGCCTGAGAACCGGCAGCACTGAGGGCAGGAGAAGAGGGGTGTCCCAGCTCAGGCAATCAGGCAGGAAGGGCCGAATTCTTCCTTCCTCTACCTTTAGTTCTAGGCCTTCAATGTATTGGATGATGTCCACTCACACCCGGAATGGCAAACCATTTAGTGAGTCCGCTGATTCAAATGCGAATTTCATCTGGAAACACTCTCACAGAATCAACTTGAAATAATGTTTAGCCAAATCTCTGGGCACCTGTGATCTAGTCAAGTTGACACATAAAATTAACTATCATGGGGTGCATACCTTAAGCTAGAGGCTGGAGGGGCACCACATACTCCCCTTCTCCTTGGATCTCAGTCTCGAGAGCGGCATCTCCAGGTGTGCTCACCTCCATCCCATGACATAGAAGCAGGAAGGATCAGCAAGGGCCTGTGGCAGGATGCTGACTTTAATGCACTATGACTGTCTGCTAATGGATGTGGACTTTCCGATTGATGCCTTAGCCCCCGATCAATCAGATGGCAACTCATCCTTCTTTGTGGGGTGCAGTTGGGAGTCACAGAAGGATTCTGTGTCTGGGATGTCTGGCATGGGGGGAGTGGCTGAAGCATTGCTTCCCACTCCTGATTCTAAGAAGGGCAAAGGGAATGAACATTTTGAAGGTTTTTGTCAAGTTGTCCTCCAGAAAGATTGTATTAATTTCCACTCACCAACAGTACCCCAGAAAGTACATCTCACCACATCTTTGCCAGAACTGAGTACTATTAGTTTGCCAGGAAGGCAGTGAAGCCTCAAGGTGCCTGCCTGGAATATCATCTCCACAACTTGTTCTTTCCTGCCTAAGTTGCTCTGACTCTGATGGCTGGCTGGGTGAATCAGAATTGGCCACTCCTGCCAAAGAAGATTAGACTTGAGATCAGGGGGAAATGCCCAAAGCTGGATCTGAGCATGGCCTTGAGGATGAAGACAGTGAATTGGAGTCCAGAGTGGGGTCTCTTGTTGGGTGGAATGCCCATTAACTCCTCTCTCTGGGTACCATTCAGGTGGTCACGGAGACCCAGAAGGCAGGTGGCTGGAGTTCAGGCACATCCCAGACCAGGCCGAGCTATTTCTGACAGTTTCCATTGGGCTCTGTGTCCACAGTGGTAATAAAGATGGTTTCCTTGTGACCTGTTCCACCCAAGTGTCTTGATGATAGCAGAGAAATCTACCCAGGATCTCATCTCTGCCTCCCCACAGACCCAGGCTAACATGAGCATTTTTTCTCCAAAATATTTTCTAGTTTGACTCATAAAAATGGTACCATGGTTGTAATCAGCATTTCTTAGGTACTAGTGGGGCTAAACTTTTCTTCAAGGTTTATTGGCCATTTGTCCCTTCACTTCTGTGGACTTGATGTTTCTGTCTTCCACCAATTTCCCTGCTGAGGGTTTCCTGGTGGTTCTGACTGGCCTCAAAAGCATCCTCTCCGTTTGCCAGGTGGGGCGTGGTCTCCGTCAGCACAGGCCCCTTGGGTCCCATGCCATTATAAGTGTGCATGGATGTATTTTTGTTGGTGGTGGGTAGTTCTTGGCATTTTTGTCTACAAGTACTTTCCTGGGAAGCTGTGTCAGCCCCGCAATTAGCTCCCTCAATCAGGAAAGCAGCTCATCGTGAGATTAGACGCATCTCAGTGGCTGATTGCTGGGAATTTGGGAGAGAGCTGCTGGGTGATAATCTCCTGCTTTCTCTCTTTCTCTCTTTTTCCTTTTCCCATTTTAAATAACTGCTTGATTGTAAAGAGGGATGATTCACTACTTCAGATTTCTTCGGTAACTTTGTGGGGAGCTTAAGAGAAAAGAGCCACCTCCTCCTCTTTCCTTTCCTCTCACTGAGTCCCAGATCCTTTCTGTTCTAGTTGCTCCCACAGAAAGGCAGAAAGAGGGATAAAAGAACAAACCGGATACAGTCCCTGCCCTGGGAAGCTTGCAGTTTACTTGAGGGACAAGACAATTAAGAAACACATGTACGTGTATATTGTAATGGCAGGTGGTGATCAGTTCAGTGGAAAAGGCAGGACAACAAGGTCGCCAGCACAAGGGATGCTGTTTCGTGGTGGGTGGTGGGTGGTGGTGGTGGCCTCTCCGAGGGGGAACTCTTATCAGAGAGCTCGAGAGGGGAGGGAGGAGGTCACAAGGTTATCTGGGGCAAAAGTGTTCCAGATGGGGGAGCAACGTGTGCAAAGGCCCCGAGGCAGGAGCATCCTGGTGAGCTATGGCAGGAGCACTGTAAGCAGAGTGCAGACATTTGGCAATGCACAGAGAGATGGGCAAGGGCCAGATCATGCAGGGCCATGATGAAGACCCAGTTTCTAAATTTTAAATAGGATGGGAAGCTCCTGACAATGTTTGGGCAGGAGAGTGTCATGATCTGACTTAGGTTTTTATAGCCTCATCTGGCTGTTCTCTGCTGATTAGACTGAGAGGGGCAAGAGTGGAAGCAAGAAAATAACCCAAATCACCCTCCTTTCTCTCAGCCAAAGAACCCCTTCCCTCCAGCCGACAGCAGGAAGCAAATTCAGCTGAAATGACAGGCAGTTCAGCCGTTGTTCAGCGAGGCAGAGCCCAGGAGCCACCAACGTGTGATTCGTCTTTTACATAGAGAGGAGTTAAAAGGATGGATTATAAAATTCAGCCCAGTGGTTTTTTTGTTTTTAGAAGCATTTACTGATTTTTTTTTTTGCTTTCAGATGTTTTGTTGATCAAATTATATTCTTGACATTTTGGGAACCTTCTATGTTTTCCCAAATGCCACCTAATGATGCCACAGTGCAATTAAGACTAATTTGGTGGCAGAAATAATGGGAAGCTGTTTAGTTCTACAAAAGAACAAACCTTGGTGCTCTTATTATTATTATCCTTATTATTGAGGCCATTATTATTGCTAGAAGCATATGTCAGGTTGGAAGAAGCAGGAGGGAAGACGAAAAACATCTGGGAAGGGAAAAGAGGGTGCCTCAGAGGAAGTCAGAGCATTTGGAGTCAAACTTCCACAGTGCAGGTCTCAGCTGTGTCCCCTACTCATTGTGTGACCTTGGACAAGTGACTTAGCCTCATCAAGCCTTGGTCTCCTCATCTGCAAATTGGGTGTATTTATATTACCTATGCCATTGGATTGTTTAGGAGTAAATGAGATGAGATATTTAAATTATTGCTGGAGAGATGGAATGTTGTATCATTTAGGATTAGGTTAGGATTAAACTCAAAGTAACAGTGACTTAAACAAGTAAATGCTTATTTCTCTTTCACCTGCAAGTCTGATGTAATTAGCAAGGCTGGCACCAAGTTTACTCCATCGAGTCCTTAGAGACCCAGGCTCTTTCCAGCTCCCTGAGGGGAAATAGTGGCCAAAGCTCCATCTATCATACCTACTGTCCAGGAAGCAGGATGAAGGGAGACAAACAGGAGTTCAAAGGACACTTGCCAGCTGCCTTTAAGGGAGGCTCCCCAAAGCAACCACATGACACCTTCACTTATGTCTTACTAGCTAGAACTCAGTCATGTGGCCATATGTCTAGCTGCAAGGGATGCTCATACAGTAGAAAAAAGAGAGCCTTGTGTGTTAGGAGATCAGTGGAGCCTTCTCCCACAGGTGGCTCTAGTGGAAGGAGAGGAAGGCGGAGAGACCCAGGCCTCACCACAAATATCAGATTTTGTTTTTTTTTCTCCGTCTCTCCTCCATAGCCACTGAACAACCCAGGCCTGTTGACCCTTCATCCTAAATTCTCTTAAGTCCTCTCTCTCCCCCAGATCTCCACAGAAACAGCCTTAGTCTGGACTTCATCATCACTCACTGGGGCCATCGCAAAAGCTCCTCACTGCCTCTCTTCCCACCCTGTGGTCCCTCTTCTTTGCTAATGAGCTGCCCATGACTGAGACACAATGGGGTCCCCACTGCCTACAGAATAAAATCCAACCCTCTGAGCTCAGCCTTCAAAATTCCTAATTTCTTGTGTTTTTTTTTCTGCTTGTATCCCTTCCTGGTGGCAAAGCAGAATATTTTGCTGCTAGCTGAATAAGCTACATTCTCTGTCTTTGAACTTCCTTTTCCCTCTACCCTTTTCCTCTTTCCTGCTTGGAAAGCTCCTATTCATGCTTCAAAACCCGTATCACATGTCCCCTGTCTGTGAAGTTGTTAGGATTGTGTCACTCATTTGACTGCCATCAAATCCATCCCTTTCTCTCCCCTACCATGAGGGGAGGGGGAAGGCTGGACGGGCTGTCCTTCAGCTGGGTTTTGCCAATAAGAGACACTGGCAGGAGACTGGAGGATGGAAGGGAGAAGTCAGGGTATTTCTCACTTCGCTCTGTCTGGGGCAATGTCTCTGGCAGCAACTACATCTTCTGCTAGACAGTGGCCTGCTCAGTGGTTCCAGATTCTGTTAGGCAGCCTTCTCTGGGGTCTAAATCTCTGCAGGGCAACTCTGGTTTCTGGGATCCAGTAAAACCATGTCCTCTCACTGTCTTTCCATTGCTAGGGGTAATAGTGGCTTCTTGCTGTTGCTAATTTTTGGATGGTGCTAATCTGACCACTCAGCTCTTCCATCTTCTGTGTAACCAGTCTCCTGCATTAAAATCCCACTGTGTGCAACACCTAGAAGCAGTTCTGTTTCTTTTCTTAAACAGACCCCAGTGGATTCAAGTCCCTGGCACAGCCATTGGCATAGGGTACATGGTCAGTAAATAGCTGTTGAATAAATAAATGAATGGAGCTCTTCCACCCCTTCTAAGCATGGGATTCCCCAGCTCCTAGGTCACTGATTTATTATAATAGGCATTGCACTTGTTGATGGATTCATCAGTCTCCTTCATGAGACATAACTAGTGGTTGGGGATGTAGACACAAGAATCCAGGCATCCTGACTCCAGAAGATGTTTTTTCTGCTTTCTGGAGCTGGGAACTGGGAGCTGGGGAGGAAAGACAAGGAAAAGAGACTAGAGAGAGGTGGAGGGTCCTCTTTGGGTCTCCCTGTCTCATTTTAAACACGGGGCCTTGCTTCTGGGTTCAGGCAAGGATTTATGAGTGTGTTTAGGCAATAATGCCCGGGGACCTTTGGCGAGTAATGTTGCCTGCCACGCTCTGACAGCCTATGGAGGGAGGAGATGGCTGGAAACATCAAAAAGGAGATTTTTCTTGAGCCTGTAGAGGCTCCCAGCCCAACCTCTGCCACTCCTTTACATGCTTGGGGAAAAGGGGAAGCTCCTGGGTTTTGGGTGGGCTGGTGCTTTGCCAGAGAGGGAGCCTTGCGATCCTGCGATGAGTGCTCTCCGAGCTTAGTGTGGGCTTTAGCAGGTCAGGGCAAAGCAGCGAGGTTAAAACTGCAGTCGCAAGGGTTTAGGTTAGACATCGGGAGGAACTGCCACCTCATCCTTGACAGTGATGTGAAAGTAAACACAGGAACAAAACCTCATTAATATTATCTCCTACCAGTCTCCCCAGTTTCTCTGCTCCAGCCTAGCTGGCTTCCTTTCATCTCTTGAACATGTGTTGGGCCTTTATACTTACTTCCTGTCTTTCTGCCTTGCCTCCACTCCCCCCTTGTTACCGGATTCTTCCTATTCAGGCCTCAGTTCACAGGTCACCTCCTCAGGGAAACCTCCCCTGACCAGTCCATCTAAAGGGGCGTGCCCCCATCAGTCACTCCCACACCATTGCCTGCTTTCATTTCGTTATTGCATTTATCATTATCTGTAACTCTCCTATTTCTTTACCTGCTCATTTTCCATCTGAACCTACTAGATTTGAAGCTTCACAAAGGCTGGGATCCTTTCCATTGTGTTCCCCACCCATAATTGACACCCAGGACAGTGCCTGGCCTATAGGGGGAGGCACTTGCTAGTATGTTTTTGAATGAGTCAGTAAATTAGTTAAAAAGCCTGAGAAAACCAGTTACGGTGGCCCAGAACTGACCTGGGGTGGGCCTAGTTGAGGTATGTTGGATATCTTGCTGGGGAACGGGAGAGAATGGGTATCGAGCTGCACTTTAGCTTGTAGGTTGATGCAAGGATTCAATGACACAATGTCTGCACAGCACTTGGCACAGGGCCTGGTGCATTATCGGGGGAAATGTTGGCAGTTGTTTGGTTCAGATGTGCTCCCTGCTGCTCCATGTGGAGACCCTCCTGGGTGCTGGGGGGTAGTGTCTGGGCTTTCTGGGCTGAAGATGACTGAGTACCAGACGTGAGCTTGAGGCTGCCTGAGCTCGTGGCTGGGGCACAGATTGCTCCCTGGGGCTGGGCAGGACTGCCAGCACCTCCTGAGGATCTGTGGACAGGCATATCATTTAACTGCTGAGATTGTGGGCTCTGGAGCCAGTTGTCTGGATTTGAATTCGGGCTCCACTGTTTCCTAGCTTGGCCGGTTACTTCACCTCCCTGTCCCTCAGGTGTCCCAGCTGTGTAGTTGGGGCAATAACAGTACATGTCTCAGAGGACCTGCTGAGTTCTGTGAGGGTTTTGTGAGCACATGTTAAGCACTTGGATCCATGCCAGTAATGAAGTGGGTACCGTATAGCGGTTGGCTATGAACAACATCAGCATCAATGGCAGCAACGCCATTGTCAGTTTTCTGGGTGTTATGGGCTGAACTGTGCCTTCATCCACTCCTCTCCCCAGAACTCATTTGCTGAAGCCCCACTCCTGGTACCTCTGAATGTAATGTATTGGAGATAGGGACTTTAAATAGGTGACTAAGGTGTGATGAGGTGTTAAGATGGGTCCTAATCAAACTGACTGGTGTCCTTATAAGAAGACATAAGACACATGAAGGCACCAGGGATATGTGTGCACAGCAGAAAGCCTGCAACAGGACACAGAGAGTAGATGGCCGTCTGCAAGCCCAGGAGAGAGACCTCAGGGGCAACCACACCTGCCGACACCTTGATCTTGGACTTCCAGCCTCTCGGACTGTGAAAAAATGAATACATTTCTGTTGGTGTAGCCACCCAGTCTGTGGCATTTTGCTGTGGCAGCCCAAGCAAACTAATACAATGGGTCAGGAAATTCAGAGGCCCAGAAACTAAGCCGAGTGTCCTTGCCCTCTGGGACATCCCATTTGGGACAGCCACCGTGCAGTGCAGGCCTCCCTCTGCCTAAACCTCCCCAAATCCACCCACAGCTCTCCTCCTGCCTGAGGGTCATGGCTGTGGTGTTAGGTCCATCACTTGGCCTGTCTGTGACTAGCTCACTGGGTCACAGCAGTGCTCAGGAGGCCTAGGGCAGCCTTCTTGAGAGCCACTCCTGGTGATAAGAAGACAAACAAGCAGAAAGATTGCCTGCCTGGTACCTGCACACACACACCTCCTGGCGATCTGCCCCTGGGTTCAGCTCTTTCCAAGGATGGTACATTGTATTTTGCTTTCATTGCAATTATGTCCCTAGGAGACTGAACGGAAGAGTGGCTGACTCCCCACAAACCGCCTCCAGGCCCAGAGTGGGAATAGCTCAAAGCACGCGCCCCTCTTCTGGCGGGCAGCTGCAGTGTCCAGAGCGAGGGCTCCTCAGACAGAGAGCCTCTCAGGGAGCTCATGCAGAGGGCCCTTGCAGGTGTCCTATTCTAGGATGGGGAAGCTGAGGCTCCAAGCATGCCCGGTTGGTTACAACATACCAGGAATACGGTTTCATTTCAGGGACAGGGTCATACTGGAAGGGCTCAGAAGTGGACGGCAGGATAGGAAAAGGACTTGAAACCCTACCCCACAGGGTCACGTGAAGAAACAGGCCGTCCATCCTGGAGAAGGGCAAGAGATTCATTCAGAAGGGTTGCTGGGGCCCAGAGGATGCCCTTGGGCACTTGGGAGGCTCTTGGTGGGGAGCAGGAGGAACAGTAGGGTGGTTCACAAAATGTAAGGGCGTTCCTTCCTCAAAAGAATCATCAGCCTGCACTCTAACAGTTCGTCTTCCACCCCTTCCATCCACTGCACCCCCAACTCCCATCTCTGCTCAGCCCTTGGAGTCCTACAGTCCCTTCTTCTGTCAGAGCCAATTCCAGAGCAGCAGGCAGGAGTGGTCCCACCTGATTGGAGGAAGGAGTGCCACAAGGCGGGGCCAAGCTATTGACTGACTGAAAGGCCTGCCCCCTCGGCCAGAACAGTGGCTGTGGGGAGAAGCCTGGAGCTTTGCTGGAGGGCAGAGGCTGGGGGAGCAGCCGGTCAGCTGGGGGCCTTTGGCAGTGGCGGTGGCTCTGCTCAGCTGGTGAAGTGATGCTCTCCTCTGATTGAGCTAATTATGCTGATTGAATTTCCTCCTCTCTCTAGTGTCTTCTTCTGCCTCCTCCTCTCTCGTCTCTCCCCTCCCGCTCCCTTTGGAGAGAAAGGGAAAGGTTTCTTTAATGTGACTGGTAATTGTTATGCACACAGTGTCAGATGTTAATGCAGGCTGTGATTGACAGCTAATCAGCCCATCAGCTGTACAAAAAGAGTGAATAACTCGGTAATTTGATTTCCCCTGATTCCCCCTGCGTGGGATGGCAGGAAAGTCTAAATTAGCAATCAGGGAGCCCGTGGCAGATCCCGGAGGGTGGTGGTGGGGCTCCAGGGGCACAGCTGCAGCGGTGTGGGTCCCGGTATCCAGGGTGAGGCAGCCTGGACTTAGGTGGTGGAGGAGCTCCGTGAGCTGAGCAGACTAAATGTCGGGGGACTTGGGCACTGTGGCCCCTTGCTTGGCGGCAGCGGGGGGAGAAGGCTGAGGCGGGCCCTGGGAAGAGGAGGGCCCTGGGCTGGAGGTGGACTCGCCCTGTTGTCTAGGAGACCACCATGGAGGGGCTGGGATGTGGCAGTCAGGTGCCCCCCCCAATCCTTTTGAAGCTGGTTGCCAGGGTTTCCACCGTGTGACCCAAATTCTTCCAATTCAGGGAAATAGTTGTCCCCTCACTCAGCTTCTGGCAGATTCCATTCAGGTAAAGTGGAGCACAAGAGAAGTATGTGTGGATTATTTAGTTCCAAATGAAGCCATCTCTGGCCCTCTTGGGCAGGCAGTCGTAGCTACCCACAGTTAGCATCCACTGGGGCTCCACTGGGGCCTGGGGACCATGCCGAGCGTTTTGTCAGCATTCATTGTATAGAGGAAGAAAATGAGCATTTTGCTCAAAGTCCCACTGTGAGAAAGTAGTAGAGCTGGGATTCAAACTCAGGGCATAGCTTCTCGGCTATAGTGGCTGATGCAGCATGAGCTGCACTTTCCACCTTGGCCAGGCCTTGTGTAGTTATGTCCTCATTAGAAGCCCCCCAACCCTGATTCCCCATGAAGCTCTAGTCCTAGAGACTCCCAGCCAGAGAAATGCCCATGAGTGTCTGTAGTCATAAAGACGTGTGTGTGAATGTTTGTCCTCTTATAGATGGGGAAGCTGAGGCCGGAGGAGGCCAGGAGCCTACCTGAGGCCGCAAGGGAGCTATTGATCTGACTAGCGCTGCAGCCCACTTCCTGCCCCTGCCTAGCACTGCCCAGCCCGGGCCTCGTCCTCTGTCTTGTCTCCCCTTCCACTCCTAGCTCCCTACCCTGTAACTGGCACCCTCCCAATTGTGAGAGCCAGCAGGGAGCAGAGGCTGGGCCTGGGTCTGTAGTCAGCTGGGCCTGGAGATGCCTGGGGATGACTCTAGGTGGCAACAGCACATTGCTGGAAGGAAGCCACCCTGTGGCAGCTCTACTTGGTGCAGGAGATGCAGCTGTGGGGCGGGGCCGGGGGTGGGGTGGGGGGAGGGCTTGTCCTCCCCATGGTCTGAGACATGGTGGGCTTGAGGGCCAGAAGGGCTGGTTGTGCCTCTTATCAACAACTGCTTGGTTCACCTCCAGCCTCATGAAGCCCTCATTTCTACATTGCCTTTCCTGGGTTCTTCTTGGAGATACAGGTATGGTGAGAGAAGCTGATGTTCCTTGATAGACAGTGGTCTCCTGGGTTCACTCAGCTCCATTCTTGGGCAGTAGGCACCTATCCCAGTCCACTTTCTGCAGGCACACATTGGCAAACCCATGTGTGTGAGTCGCCACAAGGATGTGCATGAACATTGTTCTTCTCTAGGGTGCCTGAAGATCAGTCTGTGTGTGTTCCCAAGTGTGCCTGACTGGTGCTCATGCCACATGCACCAGTCCATGTGTGGGGGTGAGAGTCCCCTCTTGGGCCCCAGAGGAGCTTGAGAAACAGGGCCTTCTTGGACCAGCCACTTGGATGCTGGGAGAGGGATGAGGGGTCTGGGGAAGAGACATGAGGCAGGAGCAACAATCTTTGTCCTCCAGGGGACTTGGGAGGCTAGGTTTATAGGAGAACAACAACCAGAGGCAGCAGGAATTGAGTGTGAAAGCCATGGATTTTTGCAGGCTCAAGGGTGGGGAGGGGGTTTTGGGAGGGGCTGGGCTCAGATCTGAGTTAGAAAGAGGCGAGGTCCAGGAGGGGTAGGATTCACAGAACCACAACATACTGGAGAATAGTTGCAGAGCCTAATTTTGTTCCAGCCTCTGTGCTGGCTAATGAGGGCGAATTACCCTCATTGTACAGATGATGAAACTGAGGCTCAGCCAGGTGCAAGAAGTTGCTCAAGGTCACACACCCAGGAAGAGGAAAGTCAGAGTCTGCTTTGTGCCAAAGTTCACCCTGTTTCTCTGTAAGACAGCAGAGACTGGAGGAGGAGAAAGTGGGAGCAGCTCTCCATCAGGAGCCAGAGCTTTGAGGAGGGGCATAGGGCAGAGTAGAGCTGAAACTCTGAGTTGCTGAACTCAAATATTTACCTGTCTTTCACCCAACAAGTATTTATGGGGAAAGTGCTGTGTATAAGGCACTGGGCTATGAGCTGGGGCTGACTCAGTGAACCAAGCAGCCTGCTGCCTGCTCTTACAGAGCTTTTTGTCTGGTGTATGTGTGTGCATGTACATGCGTGTTCATTCCTGTGCATGTATGCACATGTGTGTGGTGGGGGGAGGTGGGCCATGCTAATTGCAACACCAAAAGGAATGATCATAGCTCACATGGGCTGAGCTCCTATTAACTTATTTAATCCTTACCACAGCCCTATGGTGGTGCTCTGTTCTCTCCATTTTACAGATGAGAAAATAGAGGCACTGTGAGGGTAAGCAACTTACCCCAGGCCACACAGCTAAGATGTAGTAGAACCAGCTTCTGAACCGGGGCTGTTTGGCTTCAAGATCAACACTTTTTCTAATCATACAAATAGACATTTAGTAGCAAATGGTGATGTGGGCCATGAAAGAATAAAGTATCTGCAGACCTTACTGAACACTCAACACTGGAGAATTTGCAAAGCTCTTGCTGTTCATCATATCATTTCATCCCTCCAGTGACCCTGGAAGGCTGAGTTAGGACCCCAATTAAAAGAGGGGGCCAATGCAGCTCCGAAGAGGCAAGTCACATGATGTCATGCAGCTTGTGAGGCTCAGAGCCAAGCCTCTGAACTCCCCATTCCCACCCTGGAGAGGATCTCTGGGCTGGCTTCTGGGTTGTTGAATCCACTAAGCTCTTTGCTCACCATCTGCCCGCTGGGAGGGCCTGCTGGTAGCAGACCCTGTCAGCTACCAACCCTGATGTCTCTGGGTGACACGTCTGTGGCCTGGCTGCTCTGGGCTATGAGCTGCCCTGTGGAGGCTGCCTGCCACACCTGAAAGGAAGGTTGATAGGGCCTCAGGTGTGAGAAGCATTTGGATTCAACCCTTGAACTCACCCCTCACATTTTTTTCCCTTACTGCGAGCTGCCGCCCCTACATTCTACCCAAGGAGCTGGCCCAAAGGACCTGCTTCCCCAGGGTCAGCTATAGCAGCCAGCTCAGGCCAGGGCCACATGAACTAGAAGTCAGAAGACCCTGCTGTTTATGACCAAGGGGTTGTGCATGGTGGGACACTGGTCAGGAGGGCTGGCCCTCAGCCTGTGGAAATACTCCCACCTCTAGACAGACACACACATGGCTCCCGCTCAGCATCTCACCCATTTACACCCAGACACATGAGCACGGATGTCACAACTCAAGGATGTGCACAGCACACAGGCACGCACATTCATGCCCACTGGCCCTCACAACAGATTCACCAAGCACTCACCTGCTGCGACTCTTACACAGCTCACAAACCCCCCCCCCCCCACACACACACAAAAGCATGTCAGGCAAGCTGGGACCAGGCACCCGGAGTTCTGTGTTTACTTTATCCTTGCTCTTGGACCTTAAACAAGGTTGACTGTTACTGTAAAGCTTTTTCTGATAACTCTCTCCTCTTACACCTCCCCTGAACAGACCACCCCTCCTGGCACAGACACTATCTCAGCACTTGGGGCCCCTTCTTTACTGTTCCCTGAGTTATGGACCTGCTGCCTCCTCCACCAGACTAGCAAACCCTCCATAGGGGCTGCCTGGGCCTGACCGCAGGCAGGTGCTCAGCCAGTGCCTCGGAACAGAAATGGAGCCCGACCTTCCGACAGGCCCTGGCTCTTCTTCCCAGGCCCCTCACCAAGGAGCCAGCACTTCTCACTGAGGATTTTGTTAAAATGTAGATTTTGATTTTTGTATGTCTGGGGGCTGAGCGTCTCCATTTTTAACAAGCACTCAGGTGATATGATGCTGCTGGCCCATGGACACACGTTGCAAGATTCACTCCTCCAGGCTAACCCTTCCCAGTACCAGCATCCTCTCTGCCACTTCCACAGATGGCCTCAAGCCTTGGCATGACCACCTCTGAAGACAGGAACGTTGCTTCCCACAGGTGAGGTTCCTCTACCAATGGATCCTGTAACTCAATCCTCCTTCCCCCACCAGGTTGAGCTCCATCTCCAGGCAGCCTTCACAGATTGCAAACAAAGGGCAAGGCCTGGATCTTCTCTCCTCCTGGCAGCCAGTCACAGTTTCTTCAATGGGGCTGGGGCTATCTCCTTTGTACATTCAAAACTTGGTAAGATGCCCTGTGGATAAAATGAAAGTTCCTGTGGCCAAGATTCTCACCTGGTCCTGGTTCGCTCGCTCACTACACACGTGTGGGCAATATGTTGTTATTGACTCTATATAAAGAGCTCCGCCCAGTGCTCTGGGCAACACGGTGGCGTGGCTGCAAGGCTGCAGGAGAGAAGAGCAGAGAATTGAGTGGTGGCGACGCTGAGGACAGAGGCCCTGAGGACAGCTCTGTGGGCCGAAAGGCCCAGAGGCAGAGACCGGCTTGCCGCATGCAGACTCACTCCGAGTGGATGGGATTTTAGTGATTGACCTGCCACCGTGGAAATAATAAAGTTGGGTATGACCCTTTCACCCCAAGAATGTTCTACTGTCATTTCTTTGGTCTCACTGAATCCGTAGTGAATTTGCCCAGGGTTGAAACCCATTAGCAAGACATCCCTTTACAGTGGGTGAGAACTGCATGCAATACTACAGGGAGGTCTGGCCACAGCAGGTAAAGAGAGGCAATCACCTCCCTTAATCTGTGTATCATGTTCCTATTGATGTGGCCTAAGAATACATTGACTCAGCTGACTCACTCTCCTGGCACATTATCTATCTTGTGGTCACTTTTGGACAGCAGAGTTTTACCTTCATACAAGTCCGTATCATATGACAGTCCTAATAAGTGACAATTCTGTTACACAACAGTCCTAAGGAATATGGTTTGTACTTCCTCTTGACCATGTATTGACTCAGCTCTCTGCAGCTGTCTTGGTGGCCCGCCTCTTGGAGTATTCTCTTTAATCAGGTTTGGAGCTCCCTCTGCACTTTGTCCTGCCTGTTCCCCTCTTCCCTGTTGTGGTTTAGGAACCACAGACTCACTGCTTGCTTCTTCATCTCCATACAGAGCCAGCTGTAGCAGGAGAGAGGCTAAATTAGGGAACCTGATGCAAATGCTGATCCATCTTTTCCCAAGAAATCACTTTGGCACCCAGGCCTTGAAGACTGATCACGTGCCATGCAGTGGGCAAGGTACTGTCGCTGTGTGTCACCTGCCTGACTGCAGAGCCCTACAAAGGAGCAGCAGGAGGAGGTGGAGGGAACTGGAAAACTTCATTCATTCCTTCGCTTGTTTGTTCATCCATCCATCCAACAGGTATGCATCGCGCACCTACCCTGGCCAGGCATGGCTGTAGGTACTGTGGAAACAGGAGAGAATAAGGTAGAAGGGGCTCCCGTTTTCATGGACTAATGACATTCAACTGGGGTAACAGCAAGATAACCAACTAAAGATAGAGAGGAAGAAGGCAGGGAATGAGATGGGGGGAAGGAAGCCACTTTAGTCAGAGACAGTCTAGCACAATGGTAAAGGACCCAGACTGCAAAGCTGGGTTCAAACCTTAACTCTGGCTGTGTGGCCCTGGACAAATTAACAGCTCCATGCATCAGTTTTCTCCCTCCCTGGGTTGTTATAAAGGGCAATGCTTGGCACATAGTAAGTGCGTTTTATTACATGGGGTGGTCTAAAAAGCTTCTTTGAAGAAGTGATATTTAAGGCTGAATAAGAGCCAGACATGCACAGATCAGGAGAAAGAGGAACAGCAAACGCAAAGGCCTTTTTTCCTGCAATGAGGAAAAAGCTTGGCTTGTTTTGGGGAACTGAAAGAAGGCCCATGTGGCTGGTGAATAGAGGGGAGGAGATCCAATTCAAGAGAGGCCAATCAAATGGTCTGGTTTGGAGGTCCCTGTCAGTGGTTTCAATTACAGTCTGAGGCCAATGTGGCATGTCCAGAGGGTTCTAAATAGGGATATAGTACAGTTTTCTTTCTCAGACTTGTGTGGTGGGGGGCTAAGAGGAGGGGGCAGCTGAGGACTAGAGTCCTGATTCTAGGCCAAGCTCTGAGCCCAGCCCATGTACCCAGTCTGGAACTCTTGACAATAAGGGTGGTGGTAGATGTACTTCCCCTACTGCTCCTAAATCTTCTTAATCCACAAGTGCCTGGAAAGGAGAAGCAAAGAGGCCTGGAGGGGAGCTTTTGAGGGATGTATTTTGTATCTTAATTGCATGCTAAACAGGCCCGTGGGCAGGACCAGCTGCAGAGCATTAGCTGCCACCAAACTTTGGTGACTCAGGCCACAGAGCCATAAAATATTTATTTTTCACTGTGTTTGGAATTCAGTGTCTGCAAGGAACAACCACTGGGAAGTGGGAAGCGGAAACGGGAAGTGGGAAGTTGGCAACAGTAGTCTGGAAACAGCGCGGGGCGTGTGGGTCCTGCCCCGGTCAGGGGGCCAGGGCAGGCTGGCAGCTGCTCCTTGGGGTGGCTAGTTCCTCACTCACTTGGCCGGCCCAGGCACCTCCGGGAGATCATGGCTTCCTCCAGTACAGACTAATTTTCTGCTCTATAGCCTGGACCAGTTTGCAGCCCGTCTCACATTCCTTTTGGGTCCATTTGAGGAAAAAATGTAACTTGGAGTCCTGGACACAGGAGTACTGAGTGAGCGTCTCTGGGAGTATATATGTGCAGCTGCACTGACACAAGATCTGACGATCCCCAGGGGCGCGTGGAGATGGGCAGGTAGCAGGGTTATTTAGATGGTGGTGGAGTCGCACTGCACTCCCACTGCTTGCCAGCACTGTGACCTTTGTCAAGGCACTATCTTTCCGCCCTTCCTTTGAAAAATGGAACTGCAGCTCCTACCTCACAGAGCTGTCCTGAGGCTTATATGAAGTTATTCATGCACAGCTCTTGGCCCAGTGCCTGGCTGGTTCTGAAGTCTCCTAAACGGTGGATATTATTATCAGTGCTACATTCCACAGGGCATGAGCCCTGTTCAGGGACAGGTCCCCATATGACCCGTGGGGTAGCTGGCCATGGACTCTTGGGCACCTGGATACCAGAGAAAGGCTCAGGCTGGGGAGGAGGCTCAGGGAAAGGACAGGACACGTGGCTTTGCCCTCTCCTTGGAGGTATGACTGCTGGGGGAATGGGGTGGGGGAGCTTAAATGTTTGATGACTCAGATCCAGCTTTTTTATTTTGGAGAGTCTGCTGAGGCTGGGAGCGGGGCTGGATTACCATGAAGTGCTCCTAATTTGCACAGAGAGATAAGGAGCTCGTCATAACCGAGAGAGAGGGGGGACTGTTATTTCTAAGCAGCTGCTGCAAGCTGATTCTAGGTGAGAATTCTAGCCCAGAATCTCTGGTCTGGGAGTGGCAGTGCCCAGGCTCACTCTGCCTCAGTGGCCTTGCATTCGGTGGTCTCGATCCTGGTCCCCATGGCAGGTGGTGCAAGGGAGGGATAGACACTCCTAGGCAGAGGTGCTTGGGGGAGAGACATGGATGCAGAGAATGTGAACTCATATTTCTAAAAACAGGACAAAGGATTGAGCTTTGTAAATGTCTGTCCTGCTCAAGGGATGCATGGCTATGAAATGGAGGCTGGGCTGCCATTTATCTACCCTGTTCCCCAGTTGTCCCCTTGCCCAGATGCCTGTGAACAAAAGATTTTGAAGTGCTTAGGTGCAATCCACAAAATAAAATAGGCTATTTGCTCGGTATTGTCATGCTTGTACACACATTTTAAATGTATTTAAATATTTTGTACTTTGCAATAGTCTTTTTAGTGTTGCTACTCATTTTTCATATTTGATTATGTCCTTTTTCATGAGTGTGCCTCTTTTATTTTTCATGATTTTTATCTTTGACAGCAAAATTGCCTTATGGCCAGTTAGTTACACTGCAGAAATGTTTTCAGCAAAGATGCTTACAAGGAAACTACCTAGAACTGGAAGGTGGATGGAGTGGGTACTAGGGAATGCTTGGGAATGAGGGTTGGGGGTGCTGAGGAAAGTGATGGGTAGGCTTTACAAAGGACATGGCCTTTGGCTCTCTTACCACCTGCTACCATCTCCTGCCTCACCTCTTTCTTTGCTACTGTCTCTTGTATTCTATCACCTTCTCCAGGTGAGGAGGTGGGTCAGTGTCCACCTAGGGTGGCACTAGGAGTCATGGGATCAACGTGCCTCACCTGGCAAACCTAATAAAGCCAAATCCCTGAACTAGAGAAACATAGGCAGGTGGATAGGGGACTGATGGTGGAGGCCCACTACCTGTGACAGGAAGGCCAATTACCTCCTGGAGTGTCAGGCCCCAGAGAGGAGGCAGGAATGCCTGGTGAATAAGAAAGCAGGCTTTAAGGTCAAATAAACTTTGCTTCTTACTCCCTGTGTGGCCCAGGAAAGCTTGGTGATTTCCCTGAGCCTTGATTTCCTCATCTATAAAATAGAAATAATAATTGTTTTAGTTACCTATTGCTGCCTAACAAATATCCCCCAGACTTTAGTAGCTGAAAACAATATACATTTATTATCTTGCAGTTTCTGTGGGCCAGAGATCCAGGCATGGCTTAGCTGGGTCTCTCACAGCTGCAGTTAAGGTGGTACTGGGTTGTAGTTGCATCTGAAGGCTTTGCTGGGGAAGGATTCACTTCCTAACTCATGCACGGGTTGTTGACATAATTTAGTTCCACAAGGGCTGTCAGACTGAGAGTCTTAGTTCCCCACTGACAGTTGGCTGGAGGCCACCCTCAGTTCCTTACCACATGGGCCTTTCCATCTTGCTCCATCACAGAGAAAGAGAGAGAGGGAGAGGGAGAGAGAGCAAGGCAGCAAGTGAGATGGAAGGACAGTCATTTATAATCTAGTCTCAGTAGTGATTTGCCCTTTGCCCTACTTTATTCATAGAAGCAAGTCACTAGGTCCCACCAACACCCAAGGCCAGAGGATTATTATACAAGGGCATGAAGGCTGGGGGAGGGGAATCACTGGGAGCTATCTCAGAACACAGTAATATCTATTTTGTGGGAAAGACATAAAGATTAAATTAGATTCTGCATCTAAGTCATTAGTGTGGTGACTGGCACATAGTATATGCTCAGTGAATCGACTATTGTTATTGTTATTCTCAAAGCCAAGCTGGACTGAGGCCAAGACAGGACAGAATCCAGCAGTTATCTCCCATTCTCAATGGCTCAACTCCAAGGGAGATCTGCTCGCCCAACCCCACACCCATTAGCCTGTGTCCTGTATGTTACCCTGGGCACACTTTGTATACCCCCTCTTCCCCATCAGCCATGAGTTGTGCTTCCCTGAATGCCCCCTTCTTATTTGCTTGGAAGGAGGCACCTACCTCTAGTTGGGCTGCCAGTCACAAAGACCCTACTAGCCTTGTCTCTGTCTCATAGACCTTTGGTAAGGTTGAACTATCGTGTTTGAGGCTTCCAGGTTTCTTAGATAGAGCAGTGGAAGGTTTCTATCTTTTGTCTAGAAGGAAAAATTACAAAGTTTACATCACTGAGAATAAACAGAACTGTGACTTATGTTTCATAATTGACAAAACTCCTTTCAGAACTTTTGACAGTTTTAGTGTATTACTGACAGTTACAAGATTTTCTCTCCCTCCAGAAAATTGGGAGATGGGATCATGTGACACCTTCCCACTCTGAATGCTCTGCTTGTGTTAAAGATGAGGAAACCACCACTCAGGGTAGCTAGGTGATTGGCCTGGGATTCCAAATGAAAGAACCAGGATTTGAAGCCAGTTATCTGATCCCCAGCCCATGCATGGTCTTTAAATTATATTCATTCATTCATTTATTCCAGAAATATTGTTTAGTCTCTGCTCTGTGCCAGCCTTTGTGCCAGGTACTAGGAACAGTGATGAGCAAGTTTTGCAGCCCTAAAGAGCTTTTAATGTTTCCCTTCCCACCCTACTCCCACTGGATTATGACTTTTCCAAATAGAGCTCCCACTTTCTCAACATCTCTCCTTCCCTGCATCTACTACAAGGCTTTGAATTTCAAGTGGGACTGTATTTAAGGGGAGGTTCTTTCAGCCATTGGTTTGGGTGGAAATGTAGCAGAAAATGGCCTTAAGGTCCTAAGAGAGAAGGATCTGACTGGATGCCAAAGTTAGATGGAAGTGGACAAACAGAGACACCAATGGAAAATGAGGAATGAGGTTTATAGATTAAGGCAGCTGATAGCCTTTTATAGCAGGTTGTTCTCTACCCCTTGCCAGCCCCAGACCTCTCCCCTCGCCCCTCTCTGGCTCTTGAGGAGTTAAACCCAAGACACTGCCTTTCTGCCCAGTGAGCCAGGTGATGGGATTGCAGTTAATGATAATTTGAACAAGTTTGGTCAACTAGAAATACATAAGGAGATTGAAACATGAAAATGCCCTCAAAATTTATACAATTGATATATTGCGGCTCAGCCAGCTGTTAACTCCATTGCATGAAAAATGGCAGAAATAATTTGTAACCAACCTCATATTTGTTTAGTGAACCTTTGCAAAGGAGGACATGGAGGAGTCAGCCATGTCACCAGGAATGCCTCCCCACTCCTACACTGCCCCCCAGATCAATCCCTCAGCCAGACATGAATTGCTACACAGTGGACATTTGTGTGCTGGGCACTCTGCTAGGCAATGGGCATGGGGCGAACAAGAGAGAGTCCTGCCCTCTGGAGCTTACTTACTAGTGGGAGAGAGACCCTAACGGAGGAACATATGAGTAATTAAAGTCAGGTAGTGAGAAGGGCAATTGAGAAAAGAAGGCAGGGTAAGGGGATAGAAAGAAATGGGATTATGTAAGCAAGGAGAGCTTACAAACAGGTCACTGAGGCCTTAAATAATTCTTTAGATGTAAATGCAGGCCCCACCTGGCTCTCTGCTCTACAGCTTCCTGCTCCATTTACTAGCTGTGTATCTTTGAGAAAGTGACTTAACCTCTGTGAGCTTCAGATGCCTCATCTGTAAAGTGGAAGTACTACTGGTCAGGATTATTTGAGATAAAATTATTAAATTTGAGATGAAATTATTACAGCTCATAATTCACTGCAAAGTGTCCTATACATGTGAATTGTTGAGAGTGCAATTACAGTGCAAGGTCATTCATTCATTCATTTATTCTTTTCTTCACCAAATATTTATCATGTACCTTTTATGTCCATTAAAGGGTACTCCTTTCCTGATTTGGTATTCCAGTGCCAGTACAGAAAGACTTTGGCCTATTGAGACCGGGCTGGAATATTTAAACAAGACTTCACCAAAAGCTTGGAGAAGACAACAGGGAAATAAATATGGTGTGACTTGTAGGTTGTGTGTTAATGAGCATGTTCATACGTCTGTGTCTGTCTATATATGTGTGCATATTCATGTGTATGTGTAGATGTTAGGGGATCATGCTTTATCACAGGGCAAGGTGATTTTGCCCTATTGGAGTCTGTAATATTTCCAAACCTCTTACACCCCATCACCCCATGACGGGGGACAGCACAGAGGCAGATGACGAGGTTTCTCAGAACCTCTGTTTTAGAGGAACCAGCACCACACAGCACTGAGCTCCTGCTCAACCTCCACATCACACGGCACCCTGTATCCCCCACCTCGACTCCAGGGACCCCACAGATTCTGTCTTCTCCCTTCTTGGGGTGGGGAGAGCCTGGCCTGGCTGGGTGTTGGTGTGCGTGCTCTCCACCAGAGTGCCTGCTTTTCCTGGCTTCAGTCCTGGGTGCAGACAGCCCACCACATAGCAGCAGGGCCCCTCAGCCTGGGCCAGGGAAAAGCTTTGCGGTCAAATCCTACCTGTGACCAGATGGGTTTTTTAAGCTCTCTGAGCCTCGGTTTCCAGATCTGTAGCATGTCTGTAACATAACACACCTGGAAGGGTCATTGGTAGGAGTAAAGGGCTGATGGCTTTGATGCCTCTGCACAGGGCCTGGCCTCCAGTAGGTGTTCAGGGAATACTCATTTCCTTCTCTGCCAAATGCTGCCACTATTCCTGGTCAGATGGCTTCTGGTTCTGACTGACTCTCCCAGGAAAGCAACCTGGGCCAAACCTTTGTCCAGGAGGGTGGGGGCCTGTCTCTTCTACTCAGGTCCTGCCAGCTCATCCTTCCTGGGGGCAGGGCCATCTCCCCTCCTGCACACCTGGCAACTGGCTGGAGCTCTGAATGTACTCAGCTGAGGCTGCCTTGGCCATAAGGCTGTGACCCTTCCATCCAGCTCTGAGTGTTGCTTCTGTCCAGAGGTACCTGTTGCACTGCCTTAACCCCTTTGGGGCTCCCAGTGGGTGAGAATCCTGGTGACATGGTTGGTTCCTCCCTGTTTTAGCTGTTTTACAAAGTCAGTAAACAAATGTGAGACTGGTTGCAAATTATTTCCACCTCCGTGTGGCTCCCTCTGGTTGACCTGCCTCTCAGTGCTGTGCCTTCATTGCTAACATCTAGAGAGGAGCCAGACCTTGGCCCAAACCCGTCCCACTAGCTCACTCCATCCCCATCCTCTGCTGGCCCACTCACCACAGGATTCCCACTTATTAGAATAAACACTTCCATCATCCATACGTGTTCTGTTCTCTGGTGTTGCACATATTCAGTGCCATCCCTCACACCTGTGACATCCTTTCCAGCAGTGGTTCTCAGCTTTGGCTGCACATTAGAATCACTTGGGGAGCTTTTAAGAAATACTAATGCCTGGGTCTACTGCAGACCATTTGAATCAGGATTTCTGGGGAGGAGGTCTGGGCATTGGTATATTTTAAAGGTTCCCCCAGTGATTCTAAGAAGCAGCCAGGGCTAAGAACCACTGCTTTAGAGAATAAATGGTCCCTATTCTTGTCTTTCCCTATCTTCATCTCCTTCGTGTCACTGGTCAATGTTACTTGGGAAACGTGACTTCCTACACTGAACTGGACTGTCTAGGGCAAGACCAGAACCTCCTTTGCTCATGATCATTATACCTCTGTTAATATGACTTCAGAGCAAATGAGCTCTTTCTTTCTACATCCCACTCTGTGAGTAATTTAAGGTCACCCAGCCTCTTCCTTTCAACAGCAACTTCTCTATTTTCCTATTCTGTTTCTATCAGTGTAAGAATTCCCGTTCAAGTAGGGTGAAACGTTAATTCCACCAACACATGCAATCAACCAGGAAAACCTTCCAGGGCTTGGTGCAACCTTCTCTAGGGTTCAGTGTGATCATTGGCTCTCTTGTCTCAACAGGCCCATCCTGAGGTTAGCTTGATCCATCACCACTGATTTGGGATGTGCATAACAGGTATCTAATTCACATATATTTGATAACTGCTTTTCTTAAGCTTAAATAACAGATTCCATTAAAAGAACATTAGCATGGTGTTCTCATAATTAATCTTCTCCAGAGGACTAATAGTTCAGAAGGCATGCAGTGGAGCAAGGGCATCGCACATCACTAAACTCATTTATCCTAATTGATTTATCCAGGAATTGCTGGGGCAGCCAGCTTTGTGCCTGGTGACCCATGGCAAGGCACCATGGGTGCCTGGAGTTGGAGAGAGGAGCAGTATGTTGGGAGCCAGGGCAGGCAGGGACTGGCATCGTCCTGATCACAAGGCAGCAAACAACATAATGGGCAGCCTCAGAGGCGGGCCACCCCAGGGAAGCTTTTAGAGTCTCTCAGCAGCCCTTGTAGTGCACCCAGATTACACACAGAGCTATTTCACATCATTAAACCCTCCTATTTTGTCCCTGAGTGCGGCACGCTCTCTCTGCATCAGGCTGAGCTTCAAAGTGACTGCTTTGCCAAAGCAGGTGTAGCCACTGCAGCAGGCTGACCCTGGGGCACAGGGATGCTTTTGCTGGCTGGCTGTTTGTTTCCTTGCTGGCCTTCTAGCCCTAGAGCTGGGGATGATGTGTTGGGGACCTGAATCTGCCTGCTTAGGTCCCAGCTGTCATTGGCACTGGGGGTTGGGCAGTAGGCATCACTGGGCTCCCAGACCCATCAGAGGCCACTGTGGTAATGATCTGCCTGCCTTCCCCACCCCCGTCCCCAAGCCTATTCTTCCTCAGGTTGGCTGACAGTAGCTGGGCACTGGGAATTATCTTCTAGTATAGGACAAGCCTGGGCTATGTTTGATCCTGCACCTATTTTCCTTAAGAAGCAGAAAACAGGGCACTAACAAGGCAGAACAGAACTCAAGGAGACAGACCCCTGTGTCAGATGACACCTTCTCTGTCCTCCTGAGGCTCTTCTGCTTGGTGCTCAGGACAACTACTGACCCTTCCCCAGGCTCACCTGCTTTTTCTCCCATAACCTCCTGTCTGGAGCCCTTACTGATGTCCAACCAATAGTGTGTGTGGTTGATTCTCCCTCTGAACCCACCCCCAGCTAGCATCTGCATCCTGCCTCCCCTGCTTCCAGGCCCCAGCCCATCCTGATCTCCATTCTTCCACGCTCCATCCTTCCCAGCTTCTCCCTCCACACAGGCCGCCTGAACTGCAGCCTCCACTGCCAGCCCCTGTGTTATTGCCTTGGTTTATGAGCTGCCCTTTGCATTGATTTCCTGGTTGTGTCTCCCAGGTCCTAGCTGGAAATAGAGTCCTGCCCTGTATACCAGCCCATCTGTCGGAAGCACCAATGCTCCCAATCCCCATCAAGCTTTTTCCAGCTTTGGGCTCTCCTAGGAGCTGAATCCTCTTCTCTGTATCCCTGGCCAAACCTGACAGACCACAAGAAGCCATGATATTCTCTGCTTTAAATGCCATTTTTTTCCCTGCCCAGTAAATCAGACAAATCCTAGCATATAGGACCAAAGTCACCCCTAATGGAACCTGAAAATTCTGGATCCTGTTTTTGCCCCTCACCCACCTCTCCCTGTTCTAGTCCTAACTTACAGGAAAGCTACAGAATGAGGGACACCTGCGGACTCTGTGGTTTAGGCCTGTGTGACCTTAGGCAAGTCCCTTCCTTTCTTTGAGCTTCAGTCTCTTTTTCTGTGAGATCAGAAGTTTAGAAATAATTATCCTCACGGGTTCTTTTACCTTTGAAGTAAAATGGTAAACAAGAGACCCTGAAGACAAGGGGGATTGATATGGTGGTCAAATCAAGCTGGGTATGCTCTCTCCTCTGCCGAGGGCCTCCATATCATGCAGGACTTGGCAGCGGATTTACAGAAGACTCTCAGCACAAGGGCCCTGGGCTCTCACCTTCAGAAAATGGTGCAATTTAATGGTAATGCAATTACAGATGTGCTGAGATTGAAACAGCCCATCTTATCTCAAACTCATCTTCCCCACCAAGTATCAGGGCAGGTGCTGAGCCCTAATAGCTGCTGAAATGAATTCACCAGGCAGCTGGGGGCTCCAAGTGAGGAGATCTATGTACAGAGAAAGCAACGATGGGAGTGGGGAGAGACATGAAGAGAGGGAGGAAGGGAGCAGGGGGAGTATGGGAGAAAGGGAGGGAAATGACATGCAATGAAACAGGGAGAGACGTCAAAGGACGGAGGGAGGGGGTGACAAGGAAAGTGGAGGAGTGAGGGAGGCAAAGACAGAGAAAGAGACAAAGCAGGGAGAGGAGGAGGGAGCTGTTAAGAATGGTGAGGGGTGGGAAGTAGAAAGGAAGGAGAAAATGATGAGAGAAAAGGGGAAAGTGTAACGGAGAGAGACAGAGAGATGGAGGGACTGAGAGAGACCTTGAGAGAGAGGGCAGAATGAGGAAAAAAGAGATGGAGTAGGCTGAGACTCGAGACAGAGAGAGAGGGAGGATGGAGGGAGGGAAAAAGAGATCGACAGAATGTCAGAGAGGAAGGAGAGGTTGGGAAGGAGGAGGCAGGAGAAGGACAGGGATGCAGACAGGCAGGGGAGGGCAAGAGGGAAGGAGCAATGTTGGGGGTGGAGATGACAAGACAGAAAAATGAATTGAGGGAAAGGAAGAGTGAGTAAATGGAAGAGAGACGGGTCTGTATTTCTCAACTATCGAGCTCCTCAGGCTCACCAGAGGCCCTGTTCCATTCTAAGGAAGAGTCCAAACAGAAAAGAAAAGAAAAAGAAAGAAAAATCATGAAATGGTTAGGCATGGGTTCCTCAGGATAAAGGCAGCTGCCAGAGCGAGCAGGCACGAGAGAAGCCACTTGAGGATTGGATTCAGAATTAGAGAGAGGATTGGGAGCTCTGTAAAGAAGGAAAATGTAGTGATGCAAGACCCCAGAATAGGCACAGCTCCCCAGATAATCAGCCAGTCCCTCTAGCCTGAATTCATTCCCACTCCCTGGCAATTCCGGGACACCTTGGGTTCAGCACCGCGGACAGCTCCAAGCCTCCCTTAGCGTTTCGAGCTCCACAGACTTGGGCGGCTGCAGACTGACTGATCCTTCCTTGCCAGCCCCCTCCTGCACTGGCCCCTGGCTTCCCCTGAAAATGGCTCTTTTGGGCGGTTGGAATGCAGGGCTGCGAGCTGCTGAATAGATCAGTTATTTTTCAGAACATGGTTTTGATCCTGATGTTACTTCACTGGATCACTGAGTGGAAAGGGCTCGCAGAGAAAATGACATTTTTTATAACCCTGGCAAAATGCTCCCGCGCTGATGAGATGAGCTACCCAGCGAGCGCGCGCACGCACATATGATACATAACTAACCAGAAGCATAATCTTCTAAATTGAAAGCCATAATGTTTGCTGTTGGAGCTAAATATTAACAGGGCGTTGTCTCCCAATGACCCTCGGGAGGCAGCCAGCTTAGTGGGAGGCTGTCGTCATATTCAAGCAACTTGATTAAATTCCTTTCTGCCATCAGAATTAAGAAATGAATAGTTTTATGAGAGTCATGCCACAAAGGACAGGGAAATGAAATGTTCGGAAAGAGGGTGGGGCTGGATGCCTGCTGTTACCTGGCTTATATTTCTGGAGGGAGAAGCATCACTCTTCCTGGGGTGGGCTCAGGACTGCAGGCTGACTGCTGGGTGGTAGCCACTCTCTCCTCCCCTGGGGCTTCCTGCTGAGCCAGCTTTGTGGCTTCCTTCTTCCCTGTTTATCTGAGAGTCAAATGCATCCATGGGATCATCTGCAAGAAGTCTTTCAGTTATGTATATAGGCAGCAGTAAAATGTAGTGGCCTAAATCATGGCCTTGAGGGCTGAACTACTTGGGTTTAAATCCCAGTTCTGCTGCTCACTAGCTGTGTGATCTCAGACAAGTCACTTAACCTCTCTGTGTTAAACTTTCCCTTACCATAAAATGGATTTATGGTAGTATCTATCCTGAAGAGCTGTGAGAATTTAATGAGCACTAGGATGCTTAGAACAAGGCTTAGTACATAGTAAGCACTATATAAGCATTTGCTATTATTATTTGATTTAAGTTGGAATGTATAAAATTGCTGTTTTATAGGTGAATGAAAAAAAATCCAGTATTGGAACTTAATATGAAGTTTACATAGCAACATTATTTTCTTCTGTGGCCACTCTTTGCTGCCCAATGACCCCAAAACAGCCTTAGCAACTTGGCAAACGTTCTGTTTCTTAAAGATATACTAACAATGTGCTATCTTTGTCAGAAAATTACCTTTTTAGTAGAAAAATTCCAGTTAACTCCAGACTCAGAAAGTTTAATCTGCATTTCTTTTGAAAGCAGGAAGGCAAAAGGAATGATTATTTATGCCACCTCACTAAGCATCATGCACTAATGCTGGCTCTATTGAATATTATATTTGCTTAATTTTGTTTGATGAATTTTGTCTGACCTCATCCATCCTTCCCTTTGGATTTCTCCCCCTGCCCCACTCCTAAAGGACTCCTTGTGTCTGTGTCTCCAACATGGGCCTCTTCCTTTTTCTTTTTGTGAAGTGATGAAAGTATAAGATCATGTGAACAGCCCCACTTCCTGTCCAGGAAGCCCACTCTGACCTTTAGTAACCAGGCCTTCAGAAAATCCATGTTTAAATGGGTGGCCAAAAACTTCTGGGACATCTCCTGTAAATAAATCTTCTCATTGGTAAATAGTCTAGGAAAAAGTGGGAGGGAGTGGGAATTCACAGAAATTGAGAGAGTGCGCTGGTGGGAGGGGGACTTGGAAAACAACTATATGAAATGCCATTCGTATTGGAAAAGAAATAGCTATGGGGTAAAGTGAGTTATGCATGAAATCCCATTTTTTTCTTACGTTGAGTCCAATTTGAACTCCAGAGAGAAGCAGGCAGAGAGCATTCTGTTCTGACTATGAATAGATCAGGTGAACCTGACCTGGGAACTGTCTCTAGTGGTTCTTAGAGGGTGAGGGAGACAGAGAAGTGCCCTGGACAATCTTGGTGTGGGGGTGGAGCCAGTGGGAGGCGCAGGCTTCCAATTTAGAAGGACACTGAACCCCATGTGTGGCTCCCCAGCAGGAGTTCAGCCTAGGAGGGCCTGACCCTAGGAAGTACTCTAGGGGCAGCTGGGGACTTAGATGTGGGAAGAGGAAGAGGTAGGTAGTATCATTCACGCTCTCACATCTTTAATGCTTATCATAACTCCGTAAGATAGGTATTTTTATCTTTCTCAAAGACACTATTAATAAAACAGCAATGGTAGCAGTGGGGGTAGTCATGCTGGCGGCAGTAGTAGGTGAAGCTATTATAACCACTTACTATGCACCCAAGATATTTCTGTAAACACCTGTAGACTTAAGCGGACATGACCAGGTATCCTCCCACTGTTTAAGTTTGTGTCCTCCTCCCCAACCCGCCCACTTCCACACTGTAGAATTGATACTGGGAAGTGCTCCCCAGCCAGGAGCTATTTCTATTCCAAATCCCTCTTACATCTAATGTAAGCCCCTTCTTGGCTTCAAGTCCACACTTCAGCCTCATGGAGGCCCTGTTAGCCAGCACAGAGCTCTCCCTGAGGGCCCTGAGTAGTTCTCATCAATGGAATATGAAGGGAGATAATGCATGTTCCTTCTGGGCCAAGGTAGATAAAAATGAGATGTGCCTTTCCTGTCTGCCTTCTCTTTCTTGTCTGTTGGCTGGATGCAGCAGGCCCATGCCTGCCGAGGATGGCAAAACCACTAGATAAAAGGCTGGGCCTCTAAATCACCATGTGAAAGAAAGCCACCAAAAAAACAAACAATCTTATCCAACTATTATATGAATGAGAAATACACTTCTGTTGTGATGAACTACTGAAATGTCAGGGCTTACTTGCTCCAGCAGCTACCATGACTCTAGCTAATATATGTACATTATCTCATTTAATCTTCACAACAACCTTTGGGGGCAGGTATTAAAAAATTACCTTAAAGGTGAATAAATCTAAACTCAGAGGTTAAGTGATTTGTCCAAACTCTACACAATTAGTAAGTAGTTCAGCTAGGTTTTGAACCTAGATCCCCCTGACTCCAGCTTATAGCATGGAGTTGCCTCACTGTGACCCTACAGGGAGGGGCTAGCACAGAAAGGATGATGGGACTTTGATGTGACTGTATTTAGGAAGCCTGCCCTTTTCCCAGAATTAGAACCAGTTTTGAATGTGGATTTCAGAATAACTCTAGGTCTGATGAGTCAGAAAGAGACATCTACAGAGAACACACACTGGGCTTAGGTCCAGGAAAAGAATGGCATTTTGTGGGCCCTCAACCTGCAATCTGTGCATTGGCTAAAGGGGCCTCCATGAGGCTGAAGTGTGGACTTAAAGCCAAGAGCATGAGCTTGACCTTTCCTTTCCAAGGTTATTCATCTGAGACATGGAAAATAAGAACAAGAACAATCATAATAATTACAGTGGGAGAGGTAGTAGCAGATGTAGTGAGAACCGGGACTCATAGAGCATTTACTGTGTGCTGGGGACTCTTCCAAGTGCCTTATATACAAATTTAATCCTGATAACAGCCCTATGAGATAGGTGCTAAAATTATACCCATTTTACAGAGGAGGAAACTGAAACACAGAATAATAACTTGTCAGTCATATAGTTATTAAGAAAAAGGGCCAGGATTCCAACCCAGGTACTCTTACTCCATAATCCATGCTCTGCACCTCCCAGGCAGGATGGAACTGATTACGGGAGCAGGACTAGGGCCAGTGCCATCTGGAGGTTGGGATCCAGGTCTGGCCTCAAGCAGACCCACTTCATAAAACCAGTGAGAAGATTTAGGGCCCTAGGTGCCTGGATTTAGATAAGGCTGACCTTGGTGGCTATCTAGATTTACCTATGAGCCTTCTAAGATCTGTCTTATTTTTCTTGACTAATTGTCTCTGAAATTCTGGCTGACTTCATGTGGAGTCTCTACAGAGACAAAGAGGAGATGGGGTCAGTAATTGGAACTTACTAGGGAAGAGAATTTGTGGAATGTGAGATGGTAAATCAAGAAATACAATTTTCTATATGTTCAGAGAATAGAACTTCAGAACTGAGCAAGACCAGGTCTCTGGGGTGAAGAAATTGCCCTGGCTGGATCAAAGCTTAGGAGTGGCAGAACATGGAGAGAGGGTGGGCCTGCTTGTGTATGGAAACACTCCTTGCCAGTATCCTACACTGGAAATCAAGATGCTCTGTTCCTACCTGCATCAGTTTTTGCTGTGTAACAAACCATCATGGCAATTAGTGGCAGCTGGGCACTTCTATGATCTGGGTTCAGTTTGGCTGATCTCGGCTGAGTCACTTACATGTTGACTGCACCTGGATGGATCCAAATGGCCTTGCACACACATCCGGTGGTTGGGCAGCTGTTGGTTGGGGGGATGAGGGTGACTGAACCATGTGTCTTATCCTCTAGTAGGCTAGCTTGGGCTTGTTCACACGGTAGTTGAAGGAATCCAAGGACAACATGAGGCAACTTTGCAGCAAGGAGCAAGCACTTTTCACGTTTCTGCTGTGACATGTTTCCTAACTATATTGTCCCTCTGGTGAAAGCAAGGCATGTGGCCAGTGCTAGGGTCAACATGCAAGGGAAGTACCCAGGGACGTGGACCCAGGGAGGCATCGACAAACTTAGTATCCGCATCTGTGGTAGAGGTTGTGTAATTAGGCACAGAGACTCTGTCTAAAGAGCCTTGGATCAAGGAGATCTGAGTTGGAATCCTGGCTTTACTCATCAATGTCCTAGGACAAGTAGCCTCAGTTTCTCTGTCTGTAGGTTGGGTGATGGTGTTACTGTGAAGATCAAGTGAGGTGATCCTCCCTGGATGGTCCTTTGTGAGATACAAAATTCTATACAAATGTCAGTTGTTACTTTTCTTTCCCCACTAGGAATGTAGGTGGGCCTTATTAGTTCCACACCTGGGAATTATCCACTTTGTAGCCAAACCTCAGTCCCTAGAATGACTTGGCCCAGCTCCCCACCCACCTCTGGAGCAGGGTGCTCAGGGAATGCAAAATTGCTTTAATATTGGCTAGAGACGAGTGTAATTAGGAAGGTAAATCTGCTGAAAAAAAAATCATATTATGCAAATGTGATTAGCAATGACTTTTGGGTTCTTTGTTATCTGAGCATTTCTCGTTTCTGTTCTTTGGCACAGATGTGGAGAGTTGGCTCCACAGTCACCAGGGTGACTCTGGAGCTCGTGAGCACAGAAGCAGGAAGAGGGCCCTGCCATCCTGCGCACTGGGAAGGGGGCTCCTCTGTCAGTGCCCTAGGGAGAGCCTGGGGGTCCTCAGTCAGGTCCTGCGCCGATTCCCATGGAGAACCCTCACTGGTGATAAGGCCGTCCAGGAGGGAAGGGGGCTCTTTCTTCCAGGCTAGAGCTGCACTTACAAGAGAATGAGCAAGGGAAGGGCTTCCCGTTGGTTCCTGAACGGGGCTGCCCCTGTTGGGGGCTGGTGGGATCATGGTGGTTTGAAGCTATGACCTTGGCTCTGCCTGTGTGTACCCCCAGGAGGTGGCCAGAGCCTAGGGCAGCCTTGTGGCTGCTGGGGCCTGGTGCGTTAATTTACAGCAGGGGTGTTCCTACCCAGGATTGGCATACACAACGGATTCTGCCAGATTCAGGTGTTCTCTGAATACTGCTGGGATGTCACACACTCTGGCTTGTGGAGCTCATTTTATAAAGGTGATTATAGTTAAAAATAGGGGGGCCCTACTTAGTGAGTGCTTATTAAGTACCAGATGCTGTGTAAAGTGCTTCATGTAATTTCCTCAATTAAATTCCCTAACAGTTATGTGAGGTGGGCACTATTATTATTATCATCTCTATTTAGATCAAGAAATTGAAGATGACATGATAGATATTAACTAAAGTTATTGTGGTAAATGTTTAACAATATATGTAAGCCACACCATCAAGTTGTATACCTTAAACATATACAGTGCTGTATGTTAATTATATCTCAATAAAACTAGGGAAAAATTGCTGAAAAAAAGAAGAGGAAACCAAGGCACAGAGAAAATCAGGCACAAAATGATTAAGTGATTTTCTTAAGGTCACCTCTGTCGGTAGCAGAGTCAGGATTTGAACTTAGGCCTAGCCTGATTCTGAAGTCTGTGCTGTGAACCGTTAAGTCCCATCCTTCCCTGGGGGGCATCACATGAATGAGTCATTGGTGACTCTTTCCTGCACCCACCTTCCTGTCTTGCCCATGTACACCCCTGACCATGCCCAGAGGAGTCCAGTGAGACTCTGATATGCCCTGGCTTCTCCAGAAGTTTCTGGAAGCTGGCAGTCTCTGCTCCACCCTGTGTCTACTCCTGGGGCTCCTGTACACTGACTGCAGCCTGCCTTCCTAGCCTGTTGGAATGATTTGGGTCTGGAATGGGTCAGGGGACCTGGGAGAACTCCTGATAAGGCCTTCTGGGTCCCTTCATACCTCACCCTCCAGCCCATCCCCACTATAGATTTCTGAGAATCCAGGACCTCTTTGTGTGTCCCCATTTTTCTCCTGTCCCTTTGGAGGCCTTGGGACCCCCAGTGTGACTCCCTCCCCCACCTCTGAAAGGACTGCAAAGCCTCAGAGAAGTTCCAGAACAATCATTCCTGCCCCAGGTGTGCTTCTAGTGGCCAGAGCAGGTGGGCAGGGCACGGAGAAGTCAGCACTGCCTCTTGGGGCTACAGCAGTGTTCCTGGGTGGGGAGAGAACTGCCCCAGTCTGGTGACCCCAGGTCTCTGCAGGGTCCCCTAGTCCTCTCTGGCCAGTGAGCAGGCATAGCCAGGCCCTTCTCAGACCTTCATTTCTGGCCGCTACTGGGTCATCCTCCTCCCTGGAGCATATCTGGGACTCCCGGACCTGACATGCCCAGGGAGACCTCCTCCTGCCCACAGACCTGCTCTTTGTCAGTGCTCCACATTCAGGGATGGCATCCTACACCCCCTTCCTGTCCCTCATGTCCACGTGGAATGGAAGCCATGTTGTTTCTTCACACCCACTCCAGCCACACCGCCTTGGGTCAGCTCACCATCGCTCCTGTATTAGTGCAAAGCCCACCAACGAACGAGGTGCAGCCCACCTGGCACCAGTCTTGTCCCAGTTCACTGTCACACTGATGCCAGTTATCCTCTAATACAAACTTCTGCTGGGCTCTCAGGTGCCTACGAGTGACATCAGAGTCCTTGGACAGCATCTGAGGCGTGCCATGAAGTAGCCTCTACCTCCCCAGCCCCTGTCCCCTGATGCTCCTCACAGCACGCCCTGTACCAGCCTGTCCCTCTTTGTTAAGGGTTCCCTGTCCATGACACCTTCCCTGCTTCCCCCAGGCACAGTGTGAGTCTGTGTCCCATGCTGCCCCACCATCTTTGCTGGCTCCCAGGGCCAATGTGGAGCGTTTCCACCCTTCCCTGAACCTTCCCACAACCCCAGCGCTCTGTCTGCTTCCCTCTCACATCCCGGACTGCATTGCAGTTATTGGTTTACGTGCCTGTCTCTCAATCAGCCGGCAGCTCCTCAAGGGCAAGAACTCAGCCTTGTTTATTGCTGAATCCCCAGCCCAGCAGAGGGTCCGGCGCATAGTAGGTGCTCAATTAGCGTTGGGTCAATTGAATTTCCCTACAAGTCGTGGAACTGACTTAATTTGGGAGCACATTGCCTCCAGAGAATTGATTTTTGCCTCCCCCAAGGACCTGTGATGTTACAACTTGCCTCCTCATTGGCTGCTCCTTTTGCGAAAAGTAAAACTCCCATTTCTGGACAGAATTGAGCTGGCAGAGTGTGCAGGAAGGGGAGGAAGCCCTGTAGTGGAGTGGACTTTGCTTTTCTCAGAGAAACATGTGCAGCTGCCAAGGGAGCCCCTCGTGCAGTGGGATGAAGAGGGGGGCCACTGTATTACTTTTCACAATAGCATCAGAGGCGAAAAGTAGCTTTCCTTCCTCCTGGCTGACAAACACGGGGAATAAATGACCTGGGCACTAAAAGTTGCATTAGGCAAATAAACATTTCGACAAGAATTATATGTGACATTCAAGAGAAAGCAAATAAACCTCAAGTTATGGAGACATGTCAGCGCTCCAGGAGAATTAAGTAACTAAAAATCCTTAGTACAGTCTGTGCCAGGCTCTTAATCCGTGCCTGGTTCCCTCCCCTGCTGCAGGGGCTCGGAGAAATGCCACATGTCCCCTGTCGTATGTCTCAAGAGAAGCTCTGAGGTTCCCAGGACCTCATATCTAGAGAAACCTCAGAAAGCCACCAGGCCAGTGCTTTCCAAGACTGTTCAGTGGGACTCAGTGGACTGCAGAAGCATGCAGCGTCCGTGGAGGGGCAGACCAGAGGCAGGACCCCCGGCCTCTTCCAACCAGGGAGGCCCCTCTTGGGTCTGGATGATGTGAATTAGGGGTCCACGGAGCTCTCTTCTGGTGGAAGGTTCCCCTACTAAGTGATTTGAACCACTGTCCTGGAGCAAACACACATCTGATGGAGAAATCTCCACTAGAACATTTCAGTAAGAATTGTTTAGCCTTTTTTTTGAATGTCCCCAATGACAGGGAACTCATTCCAGGATTTTCAGTCAGACTGTTTTCTCAACCCTCCTCTGCATGAGATTCCCATCCTAGGATTCTGTGCCAGAGGCTTTTTTGAGTTCAAATCCAGGCTGGGACACTTTACTCACTGTGTGCCTCTGGGCAGTTACTGAAGCCCTCTGGGTCTCAGCTGCCTATCTGCAACAAGGAGATAATGCTTACTAGTTTTCTTATGGCTACTGTAACAAATCACCACAAATGGTGAGGCTTAAATCAACACCAGTCTGTTATCTCACCGTTCTGGAGGTTAGAAGTTCAAAACGGGTCTTAAGGAATTAAGGGGTCTCAGGGCCGTGTTCCTTCTGAGGTTCTAGGAAGAACCTTTGCCTTTTTGGAGGCCACGTCATGGCCCCTTCCTCCATCCTCACAGCCCATCGCTCAGTCCTTCCACTGTCACCCCATCCCTTCTCTGACTCTGACTTTCCTGCCTCCCTCTATAAGGACCTTATGATTACACTGGGTCCACCCTGATAATCAGAATAATCTCTCCATCTCAGGATCCTTAATTTAAACACAACTGCAAAGTCTTTTTTTTGCCATGTAAGGTGACATGGTCACAGGTTCCCGGAGCTTAGGACTGAGCATCACTGGGGGCTGTTATTCTGCCCACCACGTAATGACAATGCCTACCTCAGACAGTTGTGGTGAAGGTTAAATGAGGAAATGCAAGTCAAGGGCTCAGCACAGAGCCCAGCACACAGCTGGAGCTCAGCAGGTATAAATCAAATATCCATCCTGTGTGTGACTCCTCTGTTCCCACCTCATCCAGGCCTCTCTGCAGCTCAGGGACTGAATGTACCAGGCTCTGGGGTATAGATGGCACAGAGCCCACTCAGGAGTTTAGACTTAGCGCCACGGCAGTAGGAAGGCCCTGGGGTTGTTTAAGCAGAGGAAGGCCACGACAAATTTGCTGTTTAGAAAGAACTTGCTGGCCAGTGTGTTTCAGAGGGGACAAAGCAAGAGCTTGGAGAATAGGATGGAGACCACAGCTTCGTCCAGGTGAGATGAGCCAGCCTGTGCCAGGGCCGAGGGTGGCAGTGGCTGCTTGCAAGAGCTATTTAGGAGAGGAGTTAGGAGGACTTGAGAAATGACTGGATGTAGGGGGTGGGCAGGAAGAAGCCAGGATGACTCCCAGGTTTCTGACTTTGGCTACTTGGGGACATGTTGACATCATTCTTTGAAGATGAGGAACAGGGAGGAGGAGTAGGTTCAAGAGGGTGGCAAGTTCAGCTTGGGACCTTCTGCAACGGAAAGGCCAGTGTGAGGCCCAGGGCAAGATGGCCCGGAGGGAGTTGGGTGGATGGGTCTGGGGCTTGGGAGCAAGAAGCACTCTGAGAGCAAGGTTTCAGCTTAGAGGCGGTAACTGTGTGCCTCCTGGGTGGATCAGATTCCTGCAGAGTGAGGAGAGGGATGGAGGACGGACATGGGGACAGCGCAGTGCTCATGGGAATAAAGAGAAGCAGTCAACCACAGAGGAGCCGGAGCCAGGTAGGGGCGGCGGAGAGCGCAGCCCCCGCCCCCATGTGCTCTGTCCTGGGCACCTGCCAGAGGCGTCTCTTCCACAGCTGTCTGAGACGGCTCCCCAGAATAACAGTAGCAAGCCCTCCCACTTGCGGGGCACTTCCCAGTTTATCAGCAACATCATGTTATCTTGTTTAATCTGCATGACCAGCCTGCCCTAGAAGGGTTTTCCTTTTCACTTTAAAGATAAGGATATTGAGGCTCCGAGAGAGGCCCGCAGACTTACGTGAGGCCCACAGCAAGCAGGGATCTGAGCAGGGGTTTGCCGTCCTGCCTGTGGTGGCATCCGAAGCTTCCCCACAGACCCCGGCACCCAGGCATTACAAGCCAGTGCAGCCTGCAGGCTTCTCAGCTAAGTTTCCAGTGAGGCTGAGACTTGTTTTGCTCGCAGACTACGAATGCAGATCCCAGTTCTGGGCATCCCTTGGGATTTGGCCTAAGAGGTGGGAGGCCACATGGGGCCCAGGCTGTCTTTGGAGCCTACAGGGATGAGGGATACAACTTCAGATCTGAGACCCTTGCCCTTCTCAGAGGAAAGGAAGGTCTCGCATTCTTCAGTCTAAGACATCTCATCAAAGACTCACCTGTCAGGAGCTGATGGTGAAAACTGGCTTGGAAACCTTGAGGTGGGATCTCAAAGCAAGAGTCCTAGACAGGGTTGGCTTCCAAACTTCCAGAATCACATAACTGGCATGAATATGGCTCCTAATATGTGTTGGGTGCTTTTCTGAGTGTTTAAGATAAGTAACTCACTGAATCCTCACAATAGGCCTGTAAATCAGGCACTGTTGTTATGCCCATTTTATGGAGGAGAAAACAAGCCCAGAGAGGTCACCCAAGGTCACACTGAGCTGGGATTCCAGCCCAGTCAGAGTTCATGCTCTTATCCATCGTACTGTACTGCCTATGACAAGAGGGGAGGGCACCCCTGTACATGAGGGCCTGGGTGTACTGGCTGCTGGGCCCCCTCTGTGTACCCCTGAGGGGATAGTGATGGAGAGGTAGGAGGCAGGACCAACCCAGCGTGACCTTTCCTTGCCTTCATGGGATCCCTGGGCAGGCTCCTTGGGCAGGCTCCCCAACCTCCCTGATCTTTAGTTTGCCTTTTCATAAAGCAAGACCAACTCCTTCCTCCCAAGGTGGTGGTGGTGGTGGGTCCCCCTAAATTCTCCTCCTCCTTCATCACCATCCTCCCAGCCGGCAGGTGTTAGTATTTTCAGGCCAGGACCTGTTTTATGTGCTTTGTATCATTATCCCTTTAGTCCCCCAACAGCCTTGTCAAGCAGGTATTATGATCCAAGCCCCCCACGCCCCGTGAGGTTAAAGTAACTTGCCTGAGGCCCTTCAGCGTGTGAGTCACAGAGTCAGGCCTGGACGCAAACCAGAGCTGCTCCACTGTGCTGGGCTCCCCACCTGGGTATCTGGCCTGGCGCCCTGGGGCCCTCAGCACACATGGGTTTCCCTTCTCTTCTGCTGACTATTCCCTTGGCAGAGGATTTTGCCTTCTCAGAGTCCTCCCTGCTGAGAGCCACAGGCTTTGTTGCAAATTAAAGACCCCACTAGGCTCAAAGATGGAGTAGCGGGGCCCTGCTCAGATCCTCCCTCTGCTATCCTGCAGGCCTACTGAGCATCTTCAGCCCAGGGACCTTTCCCACCAACACCTTTGGCAGGTCCCATCGAATTCAGAGCCCTCTGCAGCAGGGGATCTAAATTTAGACCTTGTGCTCTGTTAACTCTGTGAATAATGCTAATTAGCATAACAATTCTTCCTGCAATTAAGTTGGGGAGGGGGTGAGGAGGTGGTGCTTGGTCCAAGAGGAAATTACACAGGGAGGCCTCTCTTATTGCTAGCTTTCAGAGGCCTCGCTCGAGGTGTCTGCTTGGCGTGGCTCCCTTCTTGGATGGCTGGATCCAGAAAATGCCTGTTTGGGGCGGAGGGAGGGAGGATCTGTCTCTAACCTTATTGTGTTGTATTACTGGTGCATGTATTAAAGTACAGCTCGGAGCCCTGCATGGCAATGAATTAGGGTTTTGTAAGCAAGCTGTCACCTGCTCTGAAAGGTGTGAAAAAATTATGAACTGCATTGTCCTGGAAACCACAAAACAACATTTCCTCCCTGAAGTAAACACCTAAGTTTGGGATATGAAGTTGAAATGAAGTTACGTTTGGAATTTAGATGTATTTGTTCAGGGAGATTTTCCAGTTCTCTTGCTTGACCCTGCAATGCCCAATTGTCTGCCTGTGGGTCAGGATAACTCTCTGGTCCAGAAGCCACCAGTTGGGCCCCAAGACTCCACCTGCTGCTTCTGTCTTTCCCTGGGGTGTGTCCACAAGTCTGACATCTCCACTGGCTGGGATGAGGTGGAACAGACGAAAGAGGGCCTGACAATCCTTCTGGTCCTTACAGACAACTCCATGCACAATGAGGCTCATCTCCCTGGCTTTCTTGAATACTTTCATGGCACATACTTGTTAGACTCTGCCTCCATTCTCATCTCCCTCTTCCAGACGTTCTAAATAGCATGGAACACAGAGAAACTCTCTCCTCCATTTTTCTGGTCACAATATCTCTGTTGATGCAGCCTAAGACTGCTCTTTTTGTAAGGAGCCTAAAATTCCCTTAGCCCATATGGAGCTTGTGGACAGCTAATGAAAGAATTCATTCATTCACTCACTCACTCATTCCCTGTTTGTGTCAGGCATTTTGCTAATCTCTGGGGTAAGAGATGAATTGTCCTAGTCCCAGCCTGGGGAAGGCATAGACTACCTAGGGGAGAGAGAGAATGGGAGTGGGATCCAGAATGAGTGGCACTAGGAGGGAGGCACGTGTGAAGGGATGTCTGGAGAAGGTTGCGCCTGGTGGGTGAGAGATGGTCTGGGCCGTGATGAGGATGTAGGATTTGTCAACTCATGTCCGCAAGAACTCCTGCCAGCTCAGGTCCCTCCATATTTTGTGCCCGAGACTCTGAAATTTGAAAGTAGGGGCAGGATGTTAGAGTGATCCTAATTAAAGGGCTGTCTTGGTGCTGCCCCACCAGTGGTGAGGCTGGAATGTGCCAAATTAACGAGCTCTCTGCCTTGTTTGGGTCATTTAGAGAATTGACCCAGGTGCTTTAATATGTCCTCACTTGTGCTGTTCAGACACATTGTAATTACAAGAGGGCCAGTCTAAGGGTTTCTACAAGTTCTTTCAATGACTCAATTGCACATGAGCGCTCCTCTGTCCCACTCTTGCCTTGCATGGCTTCCTACCTGCCCCCTCACCGGGAGGTAGCCCCAAGCCCGCCACCTGACCGCCTCTTCACTCTGGGTGCTTACTGGCCCATCCTCGGTGCCCCAGGGCCCATCAGTGCCACGTATTGAGTGCTTTCTCCTTTCTAGGCCCTCTGCTAAGTGCCTGGTGGGCACAAAGTCCTCAGAGGGAGGTACCCTGCAGTATGTTTAGTTTGTTAACCGAGGCTTTGGAAGTTTCAGTCATTAACGCAGGTTCCGGAGTTGGGAAGCGGGAGAGCTGGGGTTCGGTACTTTGTCCAGGCTCACAGAGTTCTGCTGGGCAGATGGGATGGCTCGGTGCGCGCGCACACGCACACACACAAGGGCTGGCGCCCTCTGTATCGCCGTGTGGAGCGAGCTGCTGGCGCTCAGGGATGATGGATGCCTCTCCATGTGTTGCTCAGCTCTGCCTCCCCCCCACGTTCTATGTGCAGGACTCACTGAGTAAATGGTTCTGCTCAGCTGCTGGCATGGGTGGTAGAGGGGGGGACTGGGGGAGGGAGGGAGGAGTGGAGCCATTTGTCTGGGACACCAGGAGGGGAGCTGGCCACTTACGGCTGTGATGGATGGCAATTCCGCTCTGCCATCTGTTGGGGCTGGCAGGCTGCTTAGCACAGCACCGCACACCTGGCTGGGGCATGCCTGCGGAACTGGGCCTGCCTTTGCTGTGGCCTGGGGACCAGGCTCCTGACGCCCTGGGGCAGGAGGCTGGCAGGGAAGAGTTCTGTGGTGCTCCCTGGGCCCCAGTGAAGGAAAGATGCGCACAGTCCACGAAGAGGGTTGGTGGGCTGATCCTGCCCCTCACGGGCTTTCCTCACCCATCAGCCCAGAGCCTCTGAGAAGAGAAGTAAGGCCTTGCCTGGGCATTTTTGGGCCAGGCAGAGGCCATCAGAGCTCAGCTGCCTACTTCCCTTGGCAAAGCCCTTGGCACAGTGTCTGGCTCATGCATGCTCAGTGGGAACAAAGTGAGTCCCTCACACCCAGTCCCTGGGAATGCGGGGGCATGAGATGCTTTCAAGGTCACCCAGCTACTTGGGTGGAGCGTGGGAGGTGTCTCGGCCTCACAAGCCACACCTTCGTCTGTGCTGTGCCCATCCTCAGGGTCCCAGGATGTTAGAGTTGCAAGGACCCCTGGAGCCCATCTATGGAAAACCATCTGATTTGCAGTTGGGAAACTGAGGCACAGAGCAGGGAGGGCAGCGCTATGGTCTACAGCACCTTGTCCCTCCTGCTCTACCGCTCTGTTCCCTCATCAGTGGGCCTCCACCCAGGCTCTGGAACTGGGCTTGGTCAGCCAGAGTCTGCCCTAGTGCTGGAGCTTAAGTGGCTGCCCCTCCTCAGGGCTCTGCTGCTCTGTCCCAGCCTTCTGTTGGGATTGCCCCACTCTCCCCTGCATGCAGTACTGGATTCTAGTCTCTTCCTGGGGGTCATCTCATTGCCCTCATCCCAGATTCAAACGCCACTACACTGGGGCCTCCTCCTTCAGGACAGAAGAGCAGGGCCCAGCTCAGGCCCCCCGAAGGGAGGCATGCAGGGGCCTGATGGGTCCGCAGTTCCAGGCAGGCCAGAGAGGAGCTGACCATCAGCCTCGACTTGGGGAGAGTTTAGGTTAATCAAGCCAAAGGACAGCAAAAAGTGGGACACCTTCGCCACCCCTGAATCTGCAGGGTGAGCCCATAGGTGACCTGGGCATATGAGCCGATCCATTCCAAAGTAGAGTTAGGGGTGCTTTGGGTGGGAGGGGCAGTGTGAGTAAAGGCCTGGTGGCAAGAAAGTCAACTGAAACTGTAACAAAGCCTGTTTGGCTGAAAAAGAAATTGCTAAGAAGCATCACACTCTCTCTCTGCCCTCATGGGATGGCATCATTGTGGAGAGATGAGACATGGGCATAAGGTACATAAAACTAGGGCGAGAGTAAAGTTCCCATAATTCAGGAGAAATTAAGACAGAGGATATAGCTGCACTTTGGTGAGGCTTCTTGGAGGAAGTGGCATTTAACTTCCAGTTCTTGCTGGAACCTCCTCTCCTGTAGGACCTGGAGGGAGGAGACAGAAACACCATCAGAGACCTAATGTAATAGACGATCTCACCCTCTACCCACCCTCTGAGCTCTGACAAAGAATGGTGAATGGCATTGGCCCAGTGTATGCTGGGCATTCTCAGGACAAATTTGAGAGGCATTATTGTTTCCACTTGGCAGCCAAAGCAAGTGAGGCTCAGAGAGGTGAAGTGATTTGTCCAAGGTCACAGAGCCAAGAAGCATTAGGGTGGGGCCTGCACAGCCAGGTGTCTGTCTGACTCCAAAAGTATGTGCTTTCCCAGTACCATTAACACCCTGTGGGAGACGAAACTCCTGGTAGGTAAGTGAAGCTGTCCAGTAAGGTACTGGTCCCGGTGGGTAGCACTGGCCACTGGGGGTGACCACTGAAATGCCAGGCCTGCTTCTACATGTGACAGCAGTTCTTTGTTTATTTACCAGGCAGCTGTGAGCTGCAGTGTTCCTCTGAGCTGGGGAACACTGGCTCCCTGCAAAAGAGCAGGAGCATAATCTGGCTCCTCCTAATTGATTTGCAAATGTACTGAAGAACTGTGGTAATTCTTTTAAATTTTACTCTCATTCAAATTTTGGAGGTAAACATGATGAGAAAGGAAAGTCAGCACCATATAATAGAGGAAGTAAAAGGTCTAAGCATTTTATTTTATTTTTACCTTGGGCATAAGGAAAGCAAAGTCACTATGAATACCTCATTATTTGAATTTCAAATACGTCTCTCGAGTTGAGCACAAAAAGAAACTAAAAAAAAAATTAACACATACACATACGAACCCCCAACCATTTTTCCTCTTGAATATGTGACTCAGGATATCTTAGTTTAAGTTATAATAGCCCAGTTGCAAGAATCAATCAGCCCTAGATAGATGTGTTCACTCAGAAATGCTTAGAAATGAGCCCAGTCAAGAGAACATTAATATCTTAAAATATTGAAATTATCTTTACTGAAGAACATTGCCTAAAGCATTAATATTTGGGAATCCTTTCTTGTTTGCAAAGTGCCTACATTCAGCTGAGCCCAGAGGTCAGGGTGTAGAGGAGAGTGAGGAGCTGGTTATTCAGATGAAAGTAACAGCACACTGGAAAGAGCTCGAAAACTAGAGTCCGTCATTCATTCACTCAATTATTCAGGGCTGTTATTAAGCACCTTAAAACCCTGGGCTATTGACATCAATCAGACCTAGGTGAAAAGCCCTTCTCTGCCACTTTATTAACCATACCACCTTGACTGAGTTATTTAACTGCTCAGGGCCTCAGTTTCTCCATCTGCAAAATGGGATTAGTAAGAGTGTTAGGCACTTGTAGGACAGGGTCAGTACAAAGTCAGTCTTTGGATGTGGTAGTGATTTCATTGCCTTTTCTACTGAGTGTTCCTATGTACCAGGCACCCCTAAGTCTGGAGACAAACGGGTAAACCAACCTGACACAATACCTCTCCTCTGGGAGCTTATCATGTAGCCTGGGAAAGGGGCAAAGTACAACATCATGTTGCTCCAAAGACTGGGTTTAGATACTGGCTGAACCCACATAGCTGTGTGACCTGGGCAAATCACTTAACTACTCTGATCCTAATTCTTCATCTGTGAAATGGGGAGGAAACTCTGCCTGCCACTCAGGGAGTTGAAGATCAAGTAGATGAAGTCCAAGAAGGAGTTGGACATGTTAAAGAGTTCTGTAGCAGAGTGAGGTACTAATTACAACTAGTTAGGGAAGGTTGTGTTCTGGTGTGTGTAAGCCTCCTAGGTCCCGGACCTAAGCAGAATCAGGAATCAACACCAAAGAGTTCTGTTCCTTCTGGACCAGGTGTTCTGGGACTCTGGCTACGACCAAACTCGGAGTTTGTATATTGTCCTGAGGACCAGTGGGGGCCGGTGGAGGCTTTGAAGCAGGGAAGTGATGGGGTCCGACTGGACTTGGAGAAGACAATTCTGACTGATGGGTTGGGCTGGAGGCATGAGGGGGCTCAGAGATAGGTGACAAGAACTCTTACCGTCTGGCTTTAGTCACGCTCTCCTGAGCCTTCTTCCCAGCTGGCCTTGTCCTTGGTTCGCCATCCTTGGTCTGCTGAGCCTAGTTTTAGCAAGTATCTCCCACTCCTTTGTTACCTAGCTAAGTTCCTCTTAGTAATTTTTCTTACACTGTTCCTCTCACCTACCCATTGGCTATAAATCCCTAGTTGCCCCTGCTGCATTTGGAGCTGAGTTCAGCCCTGAACTGAAGTCTGTCTGTCCTACTGCAGTAGCCAAAATAAAATCTGTCTTGCCATTTTTAGCAAGTGTCTGGTGCAGTTTTACCTTGACATGGGGCAAATTCCAAACCAAGCATAAGATGATGAGGACTAAGAGGTGGGGGAGGAGAGGACATGCTTTGAAGTTAGGATAACAAGACCAGTTGCATGGGCAAGGAGAAGAAGGAGTTGGGGACCCATTGCAGGCTTCCAGGTGGAGCAACAGAGATGTGGAAGCTGGGAGGGAGAGTGGCTTTGGGATGAGAATACCAAATTTGGTTTTGGGCTGTTGAATTTGGCCCAGATTGCCTTTGGTGCAATCTCTTTGGTATTTTCCTTATAGATGCGACCTTTTTGAGCTTCTCTACCCCTTTCCCAAGACAACCACTGAGTTCCATCTGGGCCTGCTGTCTCTCAGCAGTTTCCTTTCCCCTTATCAAAACTCATGTGTCTCATTCCCTCAATAACCTGTTCTCCTGGTGTCGGGTGCCTAATTTAAATAGCAAATCTGGGTTAAGGGATATATGGGCTCATCTACTCAGAGGATGTATTTGCATCTTAACAGGGACATTTAGGAGGTAATTCCTTTATCCCAAACACAATGAAATGAGTTTTCAGAGGCCACAGACTAATGGTAGAGGAAAGATTTCAACAGTAGTACAAAGAGCTTGGGCTTTGAAATCAGTCAAAGTTGAGTTCAAATCCAGGCTCAAAGGAGTCCTAACTCTTAGGCTGGTTCCTCCTTGGTGGCACTGTGCCTCCTTTGAGAGGCTAACCTATCATACCTGGGGCATATCTCTCGTCTTTCTCGGCCTCAGTTTCCTCATCTAGAAGGGGGATAGCATGCCTCCTTCCTGAGCAGGCACACATACCTTTGCCATCCCATTAAGTGCCACCTCTTTCCCACCCCACTGCACATCACACACATTCTGGTCCTTTCCTTCGTGGGTGGCCACGGCTCACCATACCCCATTCTCTCCCTTGACCTTTGTGTCTGCTGGGTGTTTGGTCTGAATCCCCAGTGCAGGAGAATTCCAGCTGGAAAGCTTGTTGTTCCTAAAGATGAGCGGAGAGGCCCACCCCTGTTGCACTGCAAGCCAGGAGCAGCGGAAGCTGGGGCCCACAGAAGGCGGCCCTATAATTAATCCCCCAGCATTCTCGCCACCATTGTCTCTTCTCTATTGAGATCAGCCAATTAGCAGTTACGCACTCCTCTGTGTGGCAGCCACTTATTAGCGAAGACAAAGGCAGCATTGATTCCAATTTGTCCTGCATTTGGCTGTCTCAGAAGTTAAAGATTGCATTTGGGTAGTGGCACTGGGGAAGAAACATTGCAGGAGCAGTGTAGAGAGCATGCCTAAAATTAGTTGAAATAATTTTAGCTCTATTGTGAATGGCTAAACTAAATATAAACAGAAGAGCGAAGAAAAATCTTTGTAATGTTAATTACCATAAGCATTAAGTACCCAAAAATGAGGCGTACAATTTGTTTGGTGACACTCTGATAATTAAATCATTTTCTCCTATTGAGGCTCCTTGCAGGTTTGCGCAGAGCCTGGCTCTTCCTAAGTGTTTTTCTCTGGCCCTGAGAAATGCTCAAAATTCTGCGTCCCAGGTTTCTGAGTCCACAGATTTTCTCCAGTCCAGATGGCTGTGCTATATTATTGTTCACTTGAGCAATCACTCAAGTAAATAATAGGTCTTGGGCCGGCCTAAGACATGAGGATGAGTGGGGTTGAGGTCTGGGCTGTAATGGACAGGAAGTTTGTCCACTGCCCATCCATCCATCCATCCACCTGTCTGTTGGTCCATCCATCCATCCATGTTCACTCATCTTTTCATTAATTCATTCAACAGGCATCTTCTTTTATGCAAGGCATTCAGTATATACAGAGAAGTAAGATACAGTCCTTGTCTTCAAGGAATCTAGTTGGGGAAGAGGAGGGTGACACATTTGTAAAGAACCACTTCTAACACACTGTCGAAAGCCCTATACTGGAGGTATAAATGAGGGATTTTGAGAGCATCACAGTGAGATGCAGTCATTTACCCCAGAGAGTCAAGGAAGTCTTCTCAGAGGAGATACTATGAGAACTGGGCCTAACAGGATGAACAGGAGTTTGCTGAGCAAGAGAGTGGGGGGAAGGACAGCCGCACCAGAGAGGACTGAGCAGGAACAAAGACATGGCAGACTTGGGTAAAGATGAGAAGGCTGGTTTAGGCAGAGCAGAGGGTGGGTGAAGGAGTGGTTGTAGGGGAAGTTGCAAAAACACTCATGATGACAATGTTTTTAATAAGCACTTATGGTGTACCTGGTGCTGTGCCAAATACCTTATTCAACTCACCTCCATCAAGAGATTATTATCCATTCCTTGTACAGATGGGGATTCTGGGGCTCAGAGAATTTATAAAGCTGGGAAGATCTGTTTGATGGCTCAAAACTGTGTCTTAGTCATGATACCATTCTGCCAGGCTGTGGTTTAGATGCCAAGGTAAGGAGCTGTGCTTTCCTCTGCAGTTGGTGTGGACATATGGCCAAGAGAAGGTCCTGACCTTGGGCTACCCACCTGGCCTAGCTGAAGGGCGAGGGCTTCACCCATCGTGTGGTAGGTGGATTGGTTTGGCCTGCTCATTCCTTCTCTTGGCTCTGGGTGTCTTTTGTGCCATACTCTTGCCCCTGACGTCCACGGCCCCAACAAAGGCACTGGTACATGAGGGAGAAGGGCGTGCTTGGTGACTGTGCAGTGAAGTGTGTCACACACTGTGAAGACCTTTCTGTGTTATCTCTTCTTGCAAAATGAGTCATATCGTCCCATTAGTATTGAGAGGGCTCAACTCTTAGGGATGTCAGGTGGCCTGCCCAAGGTCACCTGGCCAGTGTTTCATGCTCCTGGATGTCTAGCTGTCTCTAAAGCAAAGGTGGCTCACTCTTCCAACATTATCTTTCTTCCTAGTCTATCACAGAACTCCCCCATTCTGTATCCTTGGAGAGATTAAGTGGTTAGGAGAAAAGAGGTGCCAAGGATTTGCCCCAATTTCTCAATGTCCCTCTGAGATGTGGAGCCTAGAACTGAAAGGAGTGTGACCCAAAGGGGGCCTGCCTGGGACCGAGCTGGCTGGGGGTCAAGTGGAGGGCCTCTGGGGTGGCTCTCAAGTGGCACCATGCCTCTTGCAGCTACCACCCCATTTATTTTACTCGCTTGCATGGAAAAACTTGTTGAAAGAGTTTGTTTGGTTGCTGGCTCCAACTCCTCACCTGCCATGGTCCCTTTCAGTCCCGCCTGTCCGGCTCTGGCCCCGTCCTCCCTAGGAATGACTTGGGACAGGGCCATCCGTGACCTCGTGGGCACCTCTCATCCTCACTCCCTCCCTGTCTCAGGCCCCCCTGCCGTGGCTCACTCTCCTCGCCAGCTGCCCTGTGCCACGCTCACCCTGCTAACTGCCGCGCAGGTTGGGTCTTTTCCTCTCCTGAACTCTCAGTGTCAGGATTGCCTTCCGAGCTCACGGTGTTTCAGCCTCTAGTTTTCTTCTCACAGTGGGTTTCTTTTTCTCTTTTAAACCACAATTCACAGTGAGAAATTCATTTTATATCTATCCAGTTAACCACCCCTGTATACAACTGAAACAAAAGTGTTACAGAAGAATATATTAATCCTTACTAGATGCAATGCACTCTGGCATTCTAAACTATCCTGTTCTATTTTATTTCCTTTGAAAAATACTGATCTTGATCCATTACATCAATTTTACAGCCCACCAATAGGTTTTGGCTAATCATTTGAAAAATACGGTTCCAACTTGTTAAACTAGTTCCACCTGAGGGCCTTTGCACTTGCTGTTCCCATCACCTAGAATGTTCTTTCCCCAGACAGTCTCATAGCTGCCTCCTTCTTTCAAGTTTCAGCTCAAACCCCTTCCTCAGAAAGCTCTTCCCTGACCACTCCATCCACCCGAATTGCGTCTCCTTAGCTTCTTCCTCCCCTTTCACTCTTCACCTTCCCTGCTCCTTTTTCTATTTGACATTATCTTGTCTCTTTTTACCCACTCACTCTCTGTCCCTCTGCCCCAGAGGAGAGAACTTGTCTAGTTTGTTTGCTGTTACGGCTTCGGTGCCTGGAACCAGCCTGACAATCAATGGGCACTCGTAAGTGTTCGTTCAGTTCCATCTGGGCAACTGTCGGCCACACTAACTCTTTCAGCAGTTGTGACAAATCACTGGCTCCTATCTGTGGGACCTCCAGGTCTTCTGACATGCAAAAGTTCTTACAATGTAGAATGATAGAAAATGAGCTGAGAGACCAAGTTCAAAAGTAAAATGAGGCAAGTAAACAATAAAGTCAGTATGTATCAGGCTGGTTTGGGCAATGAGTATTGGACACGGGCCCCTTTATCACCTTACATAACAGGAAGACCAGAGAGGGTGACCCAGAGATGCACATTCCTTTTCTCTCTGTTCTAGTATCATTTTTTTTTTGGTGCTTTAACCTTAGGCTGGTAACACTTCTAAGGGATTGTACCCAGATATGATGCCCAAAGGAAGAATGAAGACCACCTCTTCTTAGAAGCGTGGGAACTTTTCCCAGATATGCCCCCCTCCTTCTCAAGCAGACTTTTCTTCACTAATTCTCACTGGCTGGAATTTGGTCCCTTGCTCACTCCTGAACCAATCATGGACAAGGGGAATGGCATTTTCATGGCTGGCTTAGACTGATCATATGGGCTGGAATGAATATTGGGGCATTGACTGTAATGCCCATGATACCTAGGGTGAGGTAATGTACAGACCATGAAATACCCAGATATATGTCACGTGGACCTGTACAGCTGCTAGAGGTGGTCTTCAAATGTGGCTTTGAGTCTTCAAATGTAGCTCTGAATCACATTTAAGAGTAGAAAGGATGCCAAATAAAAATGGGATGGGGGACATGGTCACCCCAGCAGCCAAGGCAAAAAGGGGAAGCCAAAGGTAAGAATTTCACAGTGCCCATAAATTTTAAATAAATCAGTTGCTTAGGTGAATTTCAACTTTTTCTGACACTGAGATCTGAAAGTTTCTCCCATTGGTCTTCATAAGTAAGACATTGTGGTGCATCACTTTTAGTTTTTTTCCCCATCAATGAAGTAGCAGCTAGTATCTAGCTATTTCTTATAATGCCCAAATGCAAACTAAAGGAAAAGCCCCAAAGGCCAGAACCAAAGTATAATTAAAAAGAGATTCAGGGGTAAGAGAAAAGGAGGGAGAGGCAGGCTGGAGCAAATGGTGCAAGTTATGAACCCAGCTTGTTGACAGGTTACACTGAATTGTACCAGAGGTAGAATTTAGACTAGCTAAAAGAATGGATGGATAATTTGTCTTTCAGGCAGCCCACCAGGAATATCATTTCTCTCAGCAAAGTTTTTGATAAAGAAGGGGCAGCAGGGAGATTGTATTCTCTGGCAAGGGCTATGTGCAGATTTTCTCAGATATTCATGTTTTGACAGTTGACACTGTAGATAGGATATTTTTTAAATAAAAATTGAGAAGCCTGACCAGATCCTGTACCTGGATGGATAGCACTGGGGTGGGTGCTGTTACCCGGAGCCTCCCCTGTGCTTGTGAGACTGACATTTTAGGCTTTATGCCTAACTGGGGTGACCATGTCCCAACATCCCATTTTTATTTGGCATCCTTTCTATTCTTAAGTGTGATTCATTTTGCAGATAAATTATATGGCTGCTCTCTACCTGTCCCAACTGGAGTTTATCTTGTTAGTCATCCAGCCCAGCTGGGCTTTAGAATTTTGAGTCTGTTACAAAATGCTTTTGCTCCTTCACATGCAAATCTGATCATATATAGTGTCATCCATGTCTTAACTGAAGGCCCATAAGCACAGGTTGAATAAGGATGTACAGAACACAGGACATTGGAGGGTGTGTGTGTGTGTGTGTGTGTGTGTGTGTGCGCGCGCACATGGCTGTAGCTGTGTGGAGGTGAGTGTGTGTCTGAGTTCATGGGCATGTCAGTGAAGGGGAAGGTGAGCATGTATGAGTGTTCCTCTGTGTGTGAAGGTGGGTATCTCAGCCTCTGTGTGTCCTGACTGCGCAGGACTGTGAGTGTGATGGCATGGCATCCACCTTTGAATGTTGGTGCAAGTCCTGTCCCTTTAGATGGGCTATAAAGCAAGGTCACATCATGGATTTCTTCTTCCTTGGTGGGGCAGCAGTTCTCCAAAGATGACCCCCAGCAACCCGTGTCTCCTGGTATTCATGCCGTGGTGTAGTCCTCTCCCACCGGGAGCCTTGGGAAGTGTTGAACGTACTTCTTCTGTGCTTCTGTGGAGTTCTGAGCTGGCTACTGTGCTGGTGAGACAGCATGAAAAGACCATGTGGAGGAGAAGAGCTGAGGCTCCACGGAAGGGAGAAGAACCTCAGCCTCTGGCCACTCCCCTCAAGCACAACACACGTGAATGAGCCAGTTCGCACGTTCCAGCCCAGCCCAGTCCCAGATGACTGCGTCCCCAGTGCCATGACATGAACAGAAGAACTGCCCAGCTGAGCCCCATCAATTTTCAGCATCAACCCTCGATGAAATGGCTGCTGTCTCAAGTCCCTATGTTTTGGGGTGATTTGTTAGGTACAATAGAGAATTGGGAAATATTTGAGTAATGGGACCTCTCTCCATCTCTCTAGCCCCACACAGGGAAGGGCTGGGTGTGTGTGACAGGGTGGGGGCAGACAAGGTACTGGAGCAGGCAAAAGCCACTGCTCCCTCCCTCCCACCCCTTCTGTCCTCCCTCTTTTGCATTCTTCTCATGCAGCCTGGGTGGAGAGGAGTCTGGGCTCAGGCTCGCCTCAGGCTAAGTGCATGGTGGGTGCCTGGGGTCTCACCTGGCAGTCCCTTTAGAGCAGGGTTGCAGGCCTGTTGGAATTCCACCAGCATGCCACCGGGCAGACAGTCATCTGTTTGAGTGGATAATCTCATCAAGAGTGAGAGGCACTCTGTGCTGTGCCTGGAATCCTAAGGGGTAAGGCCACTCAGAGAGCACAGTTAAGCCTGGGAGCATGGTAGCGGGGTCCCAGCAAGTGCCTAAGCTGTGGTCCCCACCTGGGGGGTTCAGACCCATTTGAGGGCTAAAATTAGGGAAAAAAGAGAAGCTGGGATCTACTTATAGAGCCTCCTGGAAAACACTCACCTTAAGAGAAGATGGTAAAATCAGTTTAAGGCAACGGGCAGGCTGGGAGGGGAGGTCTGAGCTCGGGGGCCACATTTGCTCTTAGAGGACATCCCAGCACAGCACCTGGGCCTGGCTGGAGTTCTGGGGCAAGGAGGCTGCATGAAGGAGAAACCCTCAATTTCTCTACTTTCTTAGGCTGTAGGTAGCAGAGGCCCACTCACACCGGTGTAGGCAGGAAAGGAGCTGTGTTGTATAGACACGGGGTGTCTCCTAGAAGCCAAATGTAGGAATTGGGTTGGGCCTCTGAGGGCCAAGAATCAGGGGCCCCCCTTTTCTCATTTCGCTTCCTTCTCGCGGCTCTGCCCACTGCTTTCTTCAGCGTCTTCACACTCAGTGTGATGTGACGCCTCCTAGGCCCAGGCTTCTGTACACAGTTCCTGCCACCTGCAGAAACAAACTGGCATTTGGCAATTCTCATTCCAAATTCCCGGGAGGGAGATCTGAGTGGTTCTGCTTGGCTGGGTGTCTCCCCTGACCTATCGGGTAGGGCTGGGGGTACAGTCTGGCATGATTGCCAACATGGCTCCCAGGGCCTATCTTTTGTGCATGAGGAGCAGTATCCAGAGAGGACTGGGGTGGTCACTGACTTCTAGTTTCCTGAAAATTCTCCGCTTCCCCAAGCGCTGTGAGACGCTGAGCATTCGGGACATTGGCTGTGGGGGCCAACATTTTTGGCTGTGGTGGGCATGGCTGGGACACGCCAGTAGCCAGGGAGTAAAATTTAAGGTGTTTACTCTGAGCACTGTGAGAGTGAGCTCTAGCTAGACTATTGCAAGCTGGGGGTTTTCATTTGCCTCCCTTGAGTTTGTAGGGAGCCTGCACCCCCTGCTGCAGGCAGCACTCCTGGAACTGGCACTTCAGAGCAGACAACTGCCACCCACAGGCAGCACCATTGCCCAGGAGGGTGGGGATGGCACCTCATCGTGTGGAGGGTCGGGTGGGCAATACAGGGGGCATCATTTCAATGAGTCATAAGGTAGCAGAGTGGCACAGTGGCCTGAGTGTAGCTCATGAAACACTTGTGGGAGGTCCTGGAGGTTTGTAGGAGGATTTAGAGTGAGGGTTGGGGTGGAGTTCCCTAGTGTGGGTGGAGAGCAGAGCCAAGGAAATGCCAGCTTGTCACCATTACTGTGAGCTTGTTTTTACAAGGCAAGGGTGGCTTGGACAACAGGTGACATCAGTGTGCTGCCACTGTCACATTTTACCATGCCCAATGTCATCTGGCCATCACAGCGATCCTGGGCCTGGACAGGCCTTATTGTCTTGTGTGCCTATATGAGCAAACCGAGGCTCAGAGGGGCCACACACCTACCTGGCAGTTTGTCATGGACGTTGAAGAACTGAAAGGGTCCGCAGAGAGTTCTGTTCCGACCTCCCCTCTGTACACATGACCAAGGGCTGGAAAGCTGATGCACATACTTATGCTCACCCATAGGTTAAGCAATGGAAATAAACCCCATCACTTCTTCCTCTTTGATTTCCAGCCGTTACCTGTCTTGCATAACCCAACTGAAGCTTGACTAGTACACCCTGCATATCAAAACTGGGGACAAAACCCTCCCGAGCTGGTGAGTGGACAGTTAGCGCCCAAACTGTTATGGACTGTTTTGATGCAGGCGTCAGTCTTCTCTGCCCAGTTCCCCACCCTTCCTCCTCCTCCTCCTCCAGGTGTTTCTTTGATTTTAGCTGATGTGAGTCAGCTCCACCAGGGCTTGCCCCAGGTCCTGCTCAGCTGGAAGAGTCTACCCCTGTTTCTGGTAGCTTCCAGAGGCTCACCTTGACGGAAAGCAGGACAAAGGCCAGCCAGGCTGCAGCGTGAAGGACCCACCAGTTGTGGGCACTCTCTCCTGGCCTGACAGTCTTTGCCCAAACCCCTGGTTCCCTGTCAGGCAGCCACTACATCTTTGAAGCTTGAGCCTTTTAAAAAGCTCTTTTAAAAAATGATATATTTTAAAGCAATAAAATCTGCACATTAAACACTTCATCCTGGCTGCAGTAGCAATGACTCCGACAACCTTTCGGCTCACTTTCAAGTCAGCTTTGCCAGGGGAGCTTCCATTATCTCCAAGCTCTGAGGAACTTCACCTCTAAAACACATTTGCAAGGGATGTATTGTGGGCTTGAAGTAGATGCAAAGCAATACTCTTCTAAATAACCCTTGGGTCAAAGAGGAAATCACAATGGAAATAGGAAAATATTTTGAATTAAACAGAAATGAAAATAGGAACAAATCAAAATTTATGGGAATGCAGCTAAAAGAGTACTCAGAGTAGGTGTTCCTAACCTGGGGTAAGAATTCAGGGACTCTGTGAACTTGGTTGGGGAAAAAATTATGCATTTATTTTAAATAACCTGAAGCAGAAATTTACAATTCCCTTCAATTAGGAATATAGGCAGTGGATCACAATCGTATAGTGGTATGCATGATGTCACCAAAAGATATCACAGATACTGAATCAACACTACCCATCAATTTAAGGATCCAGATGATTTATTTTCTTTACTGGTCTCCCAATGTGTGCTCAGGCTTGCCTAGATATAGCAGCACAAATAGCAACAGTTTATGTTATTTATTGTTTTATTAGCATAAGCACTGAGAAAAGATGCCTAGAATTTTGCCAAGGAGGTAGCATGGGCAAGATTATCAGGTCACCATGCATAGAAATGTCCACAGGTGTATATCTTGCAAAGAGGCTAGTTTATTGGGTTCTTAAAACAGTCTGGAAAGGTCTCAGATTCACTACTACTGCCATTTACTTGCTTTTTTAAAAAACCCTTTTTATTTTGAAGAGCTGTAGATTCACAGGAAGTTGCGAACATGGTAGAGAGAGGTCTAGCGGACCCTCGCCCAGTTTCACCCATTGGTTACATCTTTTATAAATATAGTAAAGTATCAAAACCAGAGTACTGACATTGGTAGAAAGTGTGTATATAGTTCTGTGTTATTTTTATGACCTGTGTAGCTTTGTGTGACACCACTGCACTCAAGATACAGAATTATTCTATCACCAAGGCCTCCCTCATGCTGAGCTTTATAGTCATGCCCTGCTTGTGCCCATCTCTATCCCTGGCTACCACTGATCCATTCTCCATCTTTATAATTTTGTCATTTCAGGAATCTTACATAAATGGAATCACTTAGTGTGAGACTTTTGAGATTGGCTTTTTTTCACTTAGATCATGTCCTTGAGAGCCATCCAAATTGTTGTGTGTATCAATAATTTATTCCTTTTTAGTGCTGCATAACATTTCATGGTATGGATATACCACAGTTTATTTAACCATTCACCAATTGTAGGACATTTTGGTTGTTTCCAGTTCAGGGCTGTGAACAACTGTGTACCTGTTTTTGTGTGGACATATTTCATTTCTCTGGGATAAAATGCCCAGGAGTATGAATGGTGGATTGTAAGGGTATATGTTAAGTTTTTAAAGAAAATTCCTAATTATTTTCCAGATGGCTGTACCATCTTACATTCCCCACCAGCACTTTATGAGAAATCTGGCTTCTTTGCATCTTTACCAGAATTTAGTGTTGTCACTGTTTTTTACTTTAGTTGTTCTTGTAGTTATGTCATGATATCTCATTGTGGTTTTAATTTGCTTTCTCCAATGTCTAGTGATGTTGAAGTTCATGTGCTTGTTTACTACCTTATAGTCTCTTTGGTCAAATGTCTCCTTGTGTCTTTTGCCCATTTTTCTAATTGGGTTGTTTGCTTTTTATACTGTTGAGTTTTTAAAAATTGTGGTAAAATACACCTACACCTATAACGTGCCATCTTAAACATTTTAAAGTGTATAGTTCAGTAGTGTTAAGTATACCTACATTATCATGAAACCAATATCCAGAACCTTTTCTTCTTGCAAGACTGAAACTCTATACCCGTTAAACAACTCTTAACCCTTCCCCTTCCCCTCCACAATGTCCTCAAGATTCATCCATGCTGTAGCTTGTGTCAGAATTTCCTTCTTTTTTATGACTGAATAATATTCCATTGTATGTATATACCACATTTTGTTTATGCATTCATCAATTGATGAACATTTGGATTCCTTCTACCTCTTGGCTATTGTAAACAACACAGCTATGAACATGGATATGCAAACATCTCTTTGAGATTCTGCTTTCAATATTTTTGGATATATACCCAGAAGTGGAATTGTTGTATCATATGGTAATTTTATTTTCAATGTTTTGAGGGAATGTTATGCTGTTTTCCAAGAGGCTGCACCACTTTACATTCCCACAACAGTGCACAAGGATTCCAAATTCTCCACATCCTTGCCAGCACTTGTTATTTTGTTTTTTGATAGGAGCCGACCTAATGAGTATGAGGTGATAAACTGTTGAATTTGAGAGTTCTTTATTTTAGATACTAGTTCTTTATCAGATATGTGATTTGCAAATATTTTCTCCCACTATGTAGCTTACCTTTTCATCTTCTTAGCATGGTTCTTTTCAGAGAAAATTTTATAATCTCAGTGAAATTCAGTTTATTTATTTTTTGTCTCATGGATCATGTTTTTGGTTTCATGTCTAAGAACTTTTCACCAAGCCCTACATCTAGAATTCTTTCTCCTATGTTTTCTTCTAAAAATTTTTATAGTTTCATGTTTCAGATTGAAGTCTATGATGCATTTGGGTTCATTTTTATATAAGGTGTTCTGTTTAGGTCAAGGTTAATTTTTTTGCCAGTGGATATACAATTGCTCCAACATCATTTATTGAAAAGACTACTGTATTCATTTCTAGATGATTAAGATGGCGAATCACATTGCTTGATTTTCAAATACTGAACCCATCTTGCATCCTTGGAATAAACTCTACCTGATTGTGGAACATAATTCCTTCTATATATTGCTTCGTGTATTTTGTAGCTCTTAGTTTGGTGTATGCAGGTTTAGGATTATTACATCTTGTTGGTGAATTGACCCTTTTATCATTATATGATATACATCTCTGTCTCTGGTAATTTTTTTACTCTAAGTATACTTTATCTGATATTAATACAACCATTTCTGCTTTCTTTTGATTAATGTTTGCATGATATATCTTTTCCTGTCCTTTCATTTTCATCCTGCTTGTATTGTTATTTTAAGTGAATTTCTTGTTGCCATCATAGAGTTAGGTCATTAAAAAAATCAGTCTGCCAATCTCTATCTTTTATTTGGTGTATTTAGATAATTCACATTTAATGTAATTATTAATATGTTAGGGCTTAAGTCTGCCTTTTTGTTTTCTGTTTTTTTAAAAAATTTCCTTATTTTCTTTTTCCTGCCATCCTGTGTATTGCTTGAACACTTTTTAGAATTCATTTTGAATTATCTATAATATTTTGAATATATCTGTTTGTGTAAGTTTTTTTTAAGTGGTTGCCCTAGGTATTACCTTATATGTACACAACTTATCACAATCTATTGATGTCAATATTTGTCAGTTTGAGTGATGTGTAAGAAACCTTACCTTCCTTTGTATACCTTTATTCTCTGCCATTTATAATGTAATTGTTTTAAATACTTCTTTACATACAAGAACCAAATCAGACAGTGCGATAATTTTTGCTTCACCATCAAATATAATTCAGAAAACTCAAGAGAAGGAAGACTATTTTATTTGCCTATGTTTTGCTCTTACCATTGTTCTTTCTTCTTTCCTGATGTTCTTAGGTTATTTTATCATTTCTTTTCTGTACTCCCTTATTGTTTTGTTCAAGTTTAGGTTCCTTTAGCCATTCTTTTAGGGTACAACTATGGTTACAAATGCTCTTAGTTTTCTTTCATCTAATATCTTGACTTCTTCTTCATTTCTGAAAGGTGTTTTTGCTGGATATAGGTTTCTAGTTTGACAGTTTTTTAATTTTAGCCCTTGAAAAATGTTGTACAACTTCCTTCTGGCATCCATGGTTTCTGATGAGAAATCACTGTCATTCAATTTTTCCACAATATAAAATCATTGTCAGATAATCCTAATGTGTATAGGTATTGTTTTTCTCTGCTTCCACGATTTTTATTTTTTGTCTTTAGCTTACAGAAATTTGACTATGATGTGTCTTGCTGTGAATTTCTTTGGGTTCATCCTGTTTGGGGTTGCAGTTTAAATTTGTAGGTTTGTGTCTTTTGCCAAAGTCAGGATATTTTTAGCTATTATTTCTTTGAATATTTTTTCAGCCTGCTCTCTTTTTTCTCTCCTTCTTGGACTCTCATGATATTAATAAAATTAAAGTTCCACAGTCCGCTGAGGTTCTGTTCATTTTTTTTCAGTCTATTTTCTCTGTTGTTCAGATCTGGTAATTTCTATTATTCTGCAAGTTCACAGGCTCTTTCCTCTGTCCTTTCCATCCCACTTTTGAGCCAATCCATTGAATTAAAAAATCTTAGCTATTGTATTTTTTAGTTCTAAAATTTCCATTTTGTTCTTCTTTATGTACTCTATTTTTTGCTGATTTTTTTAAAACCTTTGTTTCAAATGTGTTTATAATTGTTTGTTGAAACATTTTTTTCATGGATGCTATAAAATCATTGTCAGATAATCCTAACATCTGTGTGTTGGTATTTGTTGATTGTCTTTCTCATTCAAGTTGAGATTTTCCTGTTTGTTAGTATGATGAGTGATTTTTTATTGAAACCTGAACATTTTGGGAATATTGTTATGAGATTCTGGATCTTACATTAATCACTTATTTTAGCAGGCCTTAGCTGAATAGTGCTGGTGGGGAAAGGGAAGTGCTGTAGTGTTACTGTCAGGTAGAGACTCAAGTTCAGGTTCCCCATTTAACCCTCATTGACACCATAGTGGAGGAAGGACTACTTGTTATCACCGTGTCAGGGGTAGGAGTTCAGTCTCCCACTAGGCCTTCACTGATGTAATCTAGGCTGGAAGAGGCAAAGGTGCCTTGTTTCTGCTCCTCACATGGCCTTCGCTAACATGACAGGGGTGCTGGTGCTGGTAGTGGTGGTGGTGGTACAGAGGCCTCATTAACTCTGGATGGTGGTGAAAGTCCTGACTTTTCACTAGGCCTTTTCTGACACAACCTCAGTAGGTAGGGGGAGGATCACCTTGATACTGCTGGGTGGGTGTAGAAGTCTAGGCTTCCCATGTTAAGTCTACTGATACAACATAGGGAAGCCTCATTACACTTAGGGAGAGTGACGGTCCCAGTTTTCCATTTGGCTTTTTCTGACACCACTTGGAGGGTGATGGGAGAGGGCTGAGTACCTCATTATAGCATGGTGAAGATGGAAGGCTAGGCTCCCCACTCAGCTTTGTTGGTGGGGGTGGGGATGGACCATAGTTTTTCTTTGATGTGTGGTTGGAGTAGAGCAGCTATTCTCTAGAAGTTCTCTGTTTTGCTAAGCTGTCCTTTTCTGGCCCTTTGTCTAGAGAGAGCAGACTTTTCTCAAGACTTTTTGTTTTCTGCTTCAGTTGACATTTCTAGGTTTCCAGCTTTTCTAGCACCCATGGGATATATGAAGCAAAAAGAAAATCCAGGGAGCTGACTTGAGTCATTCCTAGGGTCCTGAAGTCCCCAGCAAGTCTGTCTTCTTCTCTCCACCTTGCAGAGTCTTATGTGTTTCATATATATAATATCTAGGATTTCAGCTACGCTTAGCAGGAAGAATAGAGAAAAGTATGCCTACAATATCTTTATGGAAGCAGAAGTCGAGTCTCACTTACTAAGATAATGACCCATGGAAGAAAGGAACAAAGAAAAAAACAACAGATCAAGCTTTTTTGCAGATGTTGGGGCACTTGGATTATTTTTCCCTAAGGTTACATCAGCAAATTGGAGAGCAATTGACTGAAGTTCTGGGTGTCCCCATAATTAAGACCAGTCCTTGGTGGGATTATTGATAGTGTACCTCCATGGTTTGGCCTTAGAGATTTCATTTGAGTGTGTTCAACCTTGATAAAAGAAACCTGCTAAATAAGCCAGTTTGTGAGTCACTTTATCATTAAGGTGAACAATAAATTCCTTCAACTCATCAATATTTTCACACTAGGCTTTGACGTCTCAGAAATGCTGGTCAGAAACTCTCCTTGCAAAGCCGATGTGTATTAGTGAGGTAGAACAAGCATTTCAAGGGACTTGTCATAAGATAAGTATTCAAATCACCCTTTATTACAAAATTTACCCATTTTATCCCCCCATTGAGACCACTAAGGGGCTCAAGAGGAAGACCCTTTGAGGTGACGCATTAAGGTAATTGAGGCAATGGTTTTGGCTCACGTAGGATGTGCCCGAACCTGCTCCTGCCTCTCCTACAGTTGTGCCTGTCAGAATTTTACCTCCATCTGTTCACTTTCTCCAGCCGATAATATGGCTTACTCAGGAACTCACATTATCTTGTTGAGATTTTCTTAGTCAGTTATTTCACCATTAAGAAATTTGCATTCAACATCTTATAGGCATTATCATTACAAACACAGTGAACAAAGACCAATAAAATGCCCTAAACATCAACATCTGTTCAGTCACACGACTATAAGGTAAAGAAGCCACTTAATCTTAGTCTCCCAACTGCTCATTCAAACATGCCTTATGAACACATTAAAATGTATTATCTTATGGTTCAGTCTATAGAGCATTTTTTTTTCTGTAGTTTGGCTGCCCCTTTTGACCCAAAACATTCAGCTATAACTACAGTTAGTCATATAATTAGACCATAGTTGGGTCCCTCATTTTTATCCTTCTGCTCCATTATGTGGGCTTTTCATTCCAAGGTGATTTTTTAAACAATTGTGGTAAAACATACATAATGTAAAATTCAGCATATTAGCTATTTTTAAGTGTACAGTTCATGGCATTAAGTATGTTCATATTGTTATGCAACCATTACCCTCCATTTCCAGAACCTTTCATCTTCCTTAATTAAAAATCCATGCTCAATTAAACAGTAACTCTCTACTCCTCTTTCCCCCCAGCCCTAGTAACCACTATTCCTTCTGTCTCTGTGATTTTTGACTACTCCCAGGGCATCATATCAGTAGAATCATGCATTATTTATCCTTTTGTATCTGGCTTATTTCACTTAGCATAATGTCCTCAAGATTCATCCATGTCATAGCATATGACAGAATTTCCTTCCTTTTTACTGAGTTCCTTTTTAAGGCTGAATAAAATATTCCATTTCACGAATATACCATATTTTGTTTATCCATTCATCCATTGATGGACACTTAGGTTGCTTTTACCTTCTGATTATTATGAATAATACTTCTATGAACATGGTATGCAAATATCTCTTTGATATTTGAGGAACCTCTATACTGTTTTTCACAAAAACTGCACCAAAAATATGGAACATTTCACAAATGTCATCCTTGCTCAGGGGACATGCTTATCTTCTGTATACTGTTCCAGTTTTAGTATATTTGCTGTTGAAGCATGCACCCAAGGTGATTTTAAACTGAACTTGAAGGAGACTTTAGACACTTCTATTTGATTGTTTGCGTTTTTTCACTGTACTTTTTTCAAGTTGCAAAAAATCTTTCAATTAAATCCATTAATTAATTATTAAAAATGTACCTTATGAATTTATTAATAGTTATTTAAAAATAATACACCCACATTTAAAAGATGAAACACCATAGAAAAAAATTTTTAAAGGGCAACAAATCATCCCAAATCCTGCCTTCCTGAAATAAGTGTTGTTAATATTTTGGACACTATTCCAACCATTTCTCTCTTCATATTTACATACAGAAAAATGGATTGATAGAAATAACTTTATAATATGGGGTTATAGTATACATACTATTATACAATTAAAAGTTAAAATTCATTTTATTTTAATTCAGCAGTTAGAAAAAAACTGAAGTGAAAGTGAAAATATGCTGAACTTCAGATAAATATTTCCTCCCTCCAAGATATACAAGTTCCTAAAGTGCCTTCTTGGTTAAGAAAGATTGGAAAGTGCTAAAAGACAGAAGACATTATGTAGATCTTACTTACATGCTCAGTTTCTTCAATTTTGTGGATGGGAATCCTATCACATATTAGATAATGTAATTGGCACCTTGTACTTCTTCCCAACCTCTTCCTTCACCCCTTGATTGTAATTGTTTTATTATTTTTATTTTGTCAGGATTGCTAAGTAGACATTTTAGATTGTTTGTGTTATAGTTCAGTACGTAATGGATGCTAGCATCAGGCTTTTTCTCCATGTTGCTGTATTTACCTATATTTTGGTTCCTCCAAGTGTGTCTGTGTCAACAGAGCACCTTTTTATTTATTTATTTATTTATTATTTTTTATTTATTTATCTATTTTTAACTTTTTATTAAGGCATGATTGATATACACTCTTATGAAGGTCTCACATGCAAAAACAATGTGGTTACTACATTTACCCATATTATCAAGTCCCCAGTCATACCGCAATGCAGTCACTGTCCATCAGAACAGAGCACCTTTTTAAAGGAAGGACCCACAGGTGCTATTTTTCTTTGTTAGGGAATGTCAGCTGGTTGCCTTTATATGTAAAGAATAATTTGGCTGGGTATAATATTCTTAGGCAGTATGTTCTTTCTCTCAGATTTTTTTTTTTTTTGTATTGGAGTTGCTAATAGAGAAGTCTGAGATGATTAGTTTTCTCTCTCTGAATGCCTGAGAGTTATTTCTTTGCCCTTGAAGCTCAGTAGTTTAACTAGGTTGTGCCTCTGGATATTCTGTAACAGTTCTTTCCCCCTGTATTGGGTCCTTATATCAGGGACAAAAACCACTCTTCTTTGACCTCTTTTTGCTCTAATCTCTTTGTGTTTGTCCTAGGATGATTTTTTCTCTAAGTCATTAACTAAATTTTAAGCCCTATTCCTTCTTTCTAATTTATTTGTTAGACCTCATATGTTGTTGTTTTGGATCTTGATTTGTTTCCTTAGCTCCTTAAATTTTCCCTTTTCATCCAATTCTTCTATTTCATCTCCTGTCTTTGAGCTCTCGTCTTACTGATTCATACTTTTATTAAGATGTCCTATAGCACTCCCCACTGATGGGAAATTTGCTTTTATTTCTTGAGTTATGCTTTTTCCGTGTTGAAATCTTTGTCTGACTTTTGCTTATTTTGTCATGATATTTAATATTTTACTATCATCTTTACTTTCTCCTCTATCTTTCTCTTTTCTGACTTTTCCCTCTATTCCTCCTCTCTTTCCTGCTCCCTTTCCTTCTTTTTTATTTGGTATCATGTTTGGTGCCTGCACCATGTATTGGTGTGTTCTTGATTAATGTGGACTGTTATAGAGTTTCTATTTTCTCTAACACAGTGAGGGTGAATTCTGATTGATAACTTTATGAAGCAGACCTGGCAAATGAACTGTACACTAATGACCAACCTCCTAGGGATAGCACTATTTCACGGTTTCTTTGATATCACAGTTGCATACCTAGCACAGCTTCACAGTTAGCTCCAGAATTATCAGCACTGTTATACAGATTACTTAACTTGGGATATGATAGTGGGACAACATGAAGGAGATGTTCTAGTGCAGTTCCTCTGGTCAGCCTAGGCGCCAGGGGCTGTACTGGCCAATGACTGCAAAGGCAAGATACCTATAGAGTCCTTGCTAGGACTCAGCAGCCTCAGAACTTTGAGGAGCCTCTGGTTAGTTTCTATCCAGGTACCACTTGGGCCCCCAGTTGACACCAATTTAGCTAACAGGACACACACCAATATTTAACCCAATATGATATGCATTTATATCTTTGGATGATTGCTCTTTCGAGGCTCATCTTGGACATCCTTTCCATGTGAACTCCTACTATATTCATCTTAACTAGGACCAATTTATCTCTCCCTCTTCAGATTTCAGTTTGGAGACTGGTCTTGGCTGTGTGCTTCTTTTGTATGTGGCTTTGATTGGGGTCATTCAATTGTATTCAGCTATTGGTTGGTCTAGTCTGGAGGGGTCAAGATGGCCTCACTTACATGTCTGGTGTCTTAGTGGGAAGGCTGGAAACTGGGCCCAGCCTCTCCCTCTTATAATCTCAGGGCCTTCTGATATAGTTTCTCCAAGCTGGATATTTGGACTTCTTACATGGTGGCTCAGAGCTACAAGAATAATTGTTCCAGGAAGCAGAAAGTAGAAGTTACCAGTCTCTTAAGGCCTAGACCTGGAAATTGGCACAGTATCACTTCCAAATTGTTCTATAGGTCAGATCCATTGCAGTTCTCACCCAAATTTGAGAGGAGGGACATAGACCTACTTCTCAATGAGGGGAGTATTAGAGAATCAGTAGCTATGGTCTCTGCTTTAAACTATTGGTCTACTTTTCCTTATTATGAGGGTTCTATAGGTGGAGGATCAGAGCTCTGCTGCTTTACATAGTCCTAAGGGGAGCCTGGGTCTGCTCCCCACTAAGGTATCATTGCATGCTCTGTGCCAGTAACCACTCTATGTGGTCTGGGAGGTGTCCATCTCTCATAGGCTTTGGGCATCTTCCTCCAACTCAGCAAAGGGCCCTCCTCAGTGACAAGCCCAACAACACTTCCTTCCTGAGTCCTGCTATGGTGGGATATAGGAAGTTCCACTCTTGAGGGTAAAAACAATGTTTTCTTTGACTTCCCACTCCAAATCTCAGTTTTAGTCCTTCCTGATGGGAGCATGCTAGAGAGACTGATGACACGTGATTTTGTTAACTTGGTTTCCTTGCTCAGTCCTGCCTCTGGGCAGTGGGGACAGAGTTAGTGACTGTGCCCTATTATTTTGCACCAGAATCTGTTTTTTTTTTTCCTTACTGTTTTTTGAAGCTTGTCCGGGATCAAGTGTCCTTTTATTGTTTGATTGTTTCTAGTGAAGTTTTATTTGCTTTTGTGGAAAAGAATACTTTTTTCTATTTCATTGTTAAAGAGGTAGATTGTGCCACCCTTCTCTATTCTTTCTTTTCTGGACATCATAGCTTGGGCTTTTATTTTATTTATTTTGAAATAGTTACAAATTCACAGGAAGTTGCAAAAATAGTATATAAAGATAATTCTACGTAAGTTTTACCCAGTTTCTCTGTCACGGTCCGGCCGCGCCGAGTCGAGCAGGTCCTGAAGTGCGGAAGGGGGGTGAAAAAAACAAAGAAAGACAGAAAGAACTGGCAGGGCTCACGCTCCTGCCCGTAGCCAGCAAAGCTTTATTAGAGTCCAGAGTATTTATACAGCAAAGAAGCACACTATTCCAGGAAATAGCATTATCCAATAGACAATCAAGCAAGTATTGATGTCAGCGGTAGCCGGGCAAAGGTAGGCACAGCAGGGCTCCTTCAGTTGCTCACGGAATGTGTAAACAGGATGTTCTTTGTTCTCCATTCCCACCACACCAGCAAGTGGGGGAAAGAGCATAGCCCGCTCCCCACATTTCTCCCAAAGATAGTATCTTACATAACTATATGCAGTTCAATATCAAAGCCAGGAAATTGACACTGGTACAATCCATAGACCTTATTCAGATTTCATTAGTTTTACTGCCTTCACTTATGTCTGTTGGTGTGTGTGTGTGTGTGTGTGCGCGCGTGCATGCAAGTGTGTATTTAATTCTATGCAATTTTATCATGTATACATATTATTCATATAACCACAACTGCAGTCATGATACAGAACTGTTCCATCACCACAAAGATCCCTTGTGCTATCCTTTTATGCTCGTTTCCACTGCCCTGTCCCACCTTTCTCCCATCCCTGGCAATCATTAATCTGTTCTCCATCTCTAAAATTTCTTTATTTGAGAATTTTGTGTAAATGGAATCATATTACTATTTGACCTTTTATGATTTGTTTTTCTTCCCACTCACCAGAATGCCCTCAATATCCATCCAGGTTGTTTTGTGTATTGATAATCCAGGAAACAGGATAAAATCTAAGAAAAAAAATTCCAAGATGATAGACACCAGACTCCTGATTGAAAAGGCTCACATTATAAAGGGGATGCATCAGAATGAGAGAAAAAGACCCACATCAAAGCACATTATAGAGAGGTTTTAGAACCTGGGATTAGGAGGTCCCTTAAAAGCTTCTAATGCAAAAGAAGTCATACACTAAGGACAAGAATCAGAATAACATTTCACTTCTCAGTAACAATGTTGGACACAAGAAAGCAACTGAATAATAGCATAAAAAATCTTATGGAATATAATTTTCAACTGGGAATTTTATACCCTGCCAAATTATCAGTCCAGTGTGAGGGAAGAATTAAGATACCTTCACCCATCCATAGACAATTTGCCTGCTTGAAACGCTTTCATAGGAAGCATTGAAAAAATGTTCTAAAAAATCCTGATTAATTCAAAAGAGGGGAAGTCATGAGATCCAGGAAATAGAGAATTCAACTCAGGAAAGCACTAAAGAGAATGCACAGATTGACAGCTGACATATGTCCCTGCTGTGCTCCAGCCTGGAGTGGAGGAGGAGGTTGGAGATGAGTGTGTGGAAGGGAATAACGATATGCATATGAAAAATTTTGCAAGTGAAAATAAAAATTAATTTTTAAAAATCACCAAAAAGCCTGTACATGAAAGGATATGTTATCATACACTGCTGTTCTGCAGTGAAACCATACATAATTTTCTATATAATCATAATGAAGTAGACGTTTAATTTGATGAGGAATCTTTCCTTTTCAACCATCTGAAAACTCAAAGGGGTTTATACCATAAAGGGAGTTACAGTATTTAGCTCACATGATTGACAACTTTGAAGGTATTTTAGGCTCCAGATGAGGCTCAGTCCAGGGGATCTCTGAAATCTTTAAATCCACCTCTCCTCTTTGCAAGATCTATTCAGAGTAAGGCTGCCTTTCCTCATGCTTGCAAAGTGGCTTCAATGACCTTCTAGGGACTTCATGCTTCCTTGTTCATATCCATCAAGGGGAGAATATTCCCCTAGGGGATTCTGCAAAATAATAAGGAAAATATGTCCCAGTTACCTCCAGACAACATCTCATTGGCTGATTATATGGGTTACAGGCCCTTTCTTGACCAATCACTATAGCTTGGGGGATGGGGTTCAGCCAATCAGTCCCCCACCCCTCATAGCCAGAGATGGTATCAGCTTCCAAGGAAAGTGGAGACCGTGCAGAGGAAGAGTGAATTCCCAAATGGAAATAAAAGTGCAGTTAAAAGAAGAAAGAGAATGGATGTTAGGTGGCCATCAAACAGCAAAGGTTCCTTTTATTTTACAACGCAAGTTATTTAATTAAAAATAGTGAAATAGCTGTATGGGGCAATGCAGATTGGGGAAATGAAAGAGCCAAATCCACATCCATCATCATTCAAAATCAATAGAGACTCTCTGAAATTTATGGGTCAATAAATAGCAGTTTAAACATATTATTTAGAAATATGGAGGTAGCTAGTAGAAAAACAGCTGCAAGAGTTATAAGGAGCTATAGATCATTACCTCTGGAGAACCAGGCTGGAGGTTGGGGAGGGATAGGGCAGGACATTATGGTGTTTCATGAAAAATTTTTTTATATGATTTGATTTTAGAACTATGTTTGTGCATTACTTTGATACAGATGTTTTTTTAAACCTCCAAACTTTCATGAAAAAACATGAAACTCAACGAAATGGGAAAGCAGGAGGGTGCTGACTTTGCTATGTGTCATGGTTGGGTTAGAGTACAAAAATTCATAATGGCACTCCAGCCCTTTTGTAGTTAAATACACAAGCCACACGTCTGTGCTAGTCTGTGGCTTCATGTCCCCTCTAGTGCACTGTTATATAGCCCTGGGAGAAGGAAAAAATATGCCCTATTTTGAGAAATATGGATTAAGACACATCAGGGCAAAGAGTTTGAAATGTTTTAAAAAGAGAAAAGGCAAACTTTACCCTTATAGGCACACCAAAAGCAATCCCCCACCCCCACCCCTGGGAGCCTAACACAATGCAGTAACACAAAGACGAGTCTACGAGGATGCTGGCTTTGGGGTGCTCTCCTGGCTCTCTGCTCCCCATGTGGGACAGACGACGTTGCATTGTTCTTCCTTTTGTCCTGGGCAGTCTCACTGCTCATGTTGTTTCTCCCTACATGGCAAGTGCTGCCTCCAGCTGCACTCAAGGGCCTTTTCTTTAGTTTGCCTCGCCGGCCTGATCCAAAACTGTTCATTCCTCCAGGGACCCTGGACTCAGCAAAGTAGTGTCCTGTGAAGAGCCATTTCTGGGGCCCAGGGACACAAATATAGGGTGTTCACTTGTGAAAAGACAGTCCACAAAAGAGAGTGCTTTAGGCACCACAGGGCCTTCTTAGCTGCTGGGTTTGGAGACAACTTTCAAATTATAAAGGTAGACCCCAATATTGATGATTAGAAGTGGTAGGAAAAGGTGCTGTTTTAAAAACTAGTGACTTCCTGTTTCACCAGAGGCAGATTTGTATATAAGCGTGAGGTCAAATAGCATGCTAATTTAAGTCAAATTCTTTAATGGGATTTTGGCTTTACGATTGTGAGACCGCACGTTCTTTTCTGAAATGGAATTCTGGGGACAGTGAGGAATTCAACTGCTCTTCACAATGGTGTTAACATGAGGTCTTCAGCAGGTCATGGGAAGTAGAGATTTGAGGTCTTTTTTGCTCTCTTCCTGTACCCCAGAAGAGACTGGGATCAGGGCAAGGATCTGATCCAATGTAGAGGAGATAGAGACAAAGCTACTCTGTTGTGGAGAGGGAGCTGGTGCCCCCCAGTATGCAACACCAGACTGGAGCTCAAGGAGGGAGATAGCTCTTGGCTATCTTTTAGCCAAGATTCCCTTTTGCTCCCTCAAGGCTTCACCAAAATTTTGTTAAATGTTACAATCTGGTTTTAGTCGTGCTCTGGGGAAACTTACCATGGGGTTTTTAAGAGAGCAGGAATAATCCAGAAAAATGCAACACAGGAATGAAGGAATGTATAGACCAGCAGACCAGATGGCTGCTTGATGTCTTAGTGTCAGCCAGGGTTGCTTTTTGGGACATGGGACATGGAAACATTCCTCAGCATTTTCAGACAGGACCCAGTAAAGGGCAAGGTGTTTTTCCATTCAAGCAGTCTGGGGACTTGGACTGTTGCTATGTTGATTTTAAGGGAGAAGTTGATTTTGAAAGGCTATAGAAGTTGGGAGCGCTGAGAACATTTTTAGGACCTTGAGTATAGTTCTGGTACTAACACTAATTAATACCTTAGCTATTTGTATATGTACTTTAGTATTTCCCAAATTCTTAATGGAGAATCATAGCCAATGAAGGATATCAAAGACCACAACCAAAACAAATGCCAGCGGTAGAGCAGGTCAGCCATAACCTACCTGACATCGCCATAGGACACACCACTGAGACAGTTCACCCTGCATGGTTCCCATGAGCTCGGGCCCCACCCCTAATACTTCAGCTGCAGCCTCTGAGCTGATTCAGCTTCAACTCATTCATATTTACATTCGCTAATCTCTACCCCCCAAATTGTTACAAGCAATTCTCACCAACTTCTGGGAAGACCTTGGAGTCCCTTTTTAAGGGGGAAAGAAAAACCAACCCAGAAGCAGAAAACCAGAGAGAATTATAGCACCCTTTCCTTATTTCTAAATACATTTCTCTTGGAACATCAGATTCTTTGCCATACATTTAATGCCTACATTGGATTTTCGCGTTTTGTGTTGATGACCCACCCCTCCCACAGCACATCAGACATTGAGTTACTGATAAAAATTTCCATCCCACAGAAATAACCAAACTCATGCCAAAATTTTGATTCAAGTTACCATCATGAAACAAGAACTAAGGATTGCACCCGATTAGAATTATGTTAACAGGGCCCCAAAGTTGTGTTCCCCATGGTTGAATCCCCCGGTTTCCACCCAACATTTTGCTGACCGACAGAATGTTGGCTCCACAGTGGGCTGGATTTTCAGGCAAGAGGTTCCAGGCGCCAGGGACCTTCACTTTAGGCAATCCTGAGCTGGCAGCTTCTGAGAAGCTACTCTGAGTTCCTGGGAGGGTTCCTCTGGGGGCTGCGGAAGCCCCTCACAGTTGGTGTTTCCTCTTTCCCTCTGTTGTCTGGAGCAGCGTGATTCCCCCCCTCCCGGGTACTGGCTCTCAAGCAACTGGCCTTTGGAACTTGGTCTCCTCTTTTTTTTTTCTGACTCTCCAGTCTGTGGCTGAAACATTTACAAGCGCCTTATCCAGGTATTCAGTGGTTGGTGGGAGAGTGTAACATTTGAGCACTGCATTCGGCATCAGAGAGCCTGACTCAGCTGCTCACCCTCGATATGACCTTGTGAGAATGTTTCCAGCTCAGATCTGAAATATGGGGGTAATACGTCCTAGTTCAAGGGGTTTTTGTGATGATTAATGAGGTGATATGTGAGTAGGACTCGGCGCAGTGCCTGGCACATGGTAGGCATCCAATACATGCCAGTTATTAATATCACTTCCTGCTGGAAAGCCAGGAAAGGGGAAGCCATTTAGTTGCATAGAAAATATAAAATCGGTACCTACACATACAAGTCAGTTAATAATAGTAACTGGTAGGCCAAGGCTTTGATAATTCTCATTTTTGGCTTGTCTTTGGGTAGAAATAGTATAAATAAACAAGACTGAATTGTATAAGAATGTGGTAACACCTAGTTAATAATACATAACTAAGGTATTATTTGGAGCAGGATTAAAAGGCAAAGTAGACATCTGTCTGGCAGACAAAGGGCCATCCAGAATGGCAAACATGTAACTGGTATCCTGTACTCCCTTCCGTCCCCTGCCCTTGCTCTCTATCCCCTGCCTAGGGCAGACATCATTAATCAATCATAGCCTGTCATCTGGTTGAACACAGGCTTCTGCCATATGATGGTTTTCCTTTCCTTTTGTTTTTCTGTATGGAATACTAAAATGCTGAAGTATTGTAAAGCAAATCTCACTGTGTCATCAGCAAGATACATTTCTAAAAGATATGGATGTTTTCTTACATAACATCAAGGCATTATCATACCTAACAAAATTAACAAAAAGTCCTTTGTATTGTCAAATACCCAATTCATAATCAAATTTCCCTTATTGTCTCAAACTATTTAGGATTTTGTTTAACACAGCTGTGTACCGGAGTTAAGCAGGAGAAGTGACAGTTTCAGAGGCGTGAGTCAGAAGCATCTTCAGGCTGCCCTTTGGAAAGTGGAAGCCGGGAGGTGGGGGGGGCGCATGTCCTCCCTCAGGAGAGCTTGGCGCCTTCAAGGGTTTTTTCCTGGGGTGGGGGAGCATCTATTGTCTGCTTTCCTTTTTGAGGATTGCTAGTCCCCTGAATCCTTTGTTCTGGTGGAAAGCAGGCAGGCCTTGCTGTAAACAGGACTCTGAGACTCTGGGGCCCCCAGGTTTTCTAGGGGTGACCTTAGTTGATAAGATCCTGTCCTACTGTGATAGAAGTGATGAAAGTAGGGGAGTTCTGGGGACCCTCAGTCTCCAGGAAGTTGCTGATCCTACCCTGGAGGACTAGTCAGACTTCCCCCTACCCTAGGTCATCTGTCCCCTCTGCACCCCCAGGGGCAGGCGTCTGTGTGCTTTGGAATCAGCTGCCAGTGTGCCAGCAGGGACTGGCATGGATTTTCCATTTCCTGTGCATGCCTGCAAGGTGATTGGAGACTCAATTTCAGGATGCCTGGGCCTACACAAAGGCGTTGATGATGTCTATTGTCTGGGAAATGGTCCATTGTGGAGATGGGATGGGGGGGGAACAAATTAGGGAGACAATCTCTGATCAATGACTGTAAATTTCTTCCTCAGGAGCTGAAGCTGTGCTCCTGCTCCTGCAGACAAAGGTCTGATTTAGTGCAGGACACAGTGAAGTCAGAGAATGTCCTGGGAGAAACTGCAGAGGATTTGAATGAGATGCCCAGTCCTCAGAGTCTCACTCAGGTGGTAGGGCAGGAAGAAGAGCAGTAGAGCCTAGGAAAGGGCTGCAGGGGTTACTGGAAAACATTGGGATGGAAAATAGGCTCAAGGATTTGTCTGTTGACCCCACGTTCTTTACGACCCTGCCTTAGCCCTTCTAGGGAGACTAGGACAGTGGTCTCCCTGTTTGTCCTTTTTGTCTCTTTCCTTCCCTTGCTCCCTCCCCCTCCTTTCCTCTCTTTGCTTTATTTCCTCATTCATTCATTTGTTCACTCATCTATCCAATGATCGGTTATCAAGGGCCTACCTATATGTCAGCCACTTAACCCAGGGCTTAGGATAAGGCGGTGAAAAAGGCAGACGCTGTCTGCCCTGGAATTTACAGGCCCAGGGAAAGATAGACACCAACCAAATGAACACATAAATAAGTGCAATGGTTACAAGTTGTGGTAAGTATTATAAGGAAAACAAAAGTGCTGAGATAGAACACTAGACTGTCACTTACTCCCTCTCATGGTCCATCTACTCCTCTTCAGTGGCTGTTAAGCACTGACCAACTCCCTGCCCTTGACCCTCTTTCCTCACAGCTGGGACTCCTTATCTCCCTGGTGTGACTACTGGTCTTGTGTTGAGCCATCTGCCAGAGCTCCTCCCTGGCTTCAGGCAGGAGGTATCTGAGAGCTCTGGTCCATCCCTCTGGGACTGTGTCAAGACTTCTTGGCTGATGGTTGGGCCTTGACCTTGAGCCCTACACCTATTTCTGTGCCAGAGAGCCTGCCTTTTTCTTTTCTTTTTTTAAAATTTCTACTAATACATATTTTAAATTTTATTGAGATATAATTTATATATAGTGAAACACACAGATCTTTATTCCTGGCAGTTTTTGCTTCTTGTATTTTGAAACTCTGTTATTAGATGCATACACTTTTGGGATTGTTCTGTCTTCTTGATTATTCCACTCCTTTATCTTATGAAATGTTCCTCTTTACCTCTAGTAGTATTCCTTGTCTTGAATCTACTTCATATGATCTTAATATATCCACTTCAGCTTTCTTTTACTTAGTGTTTTCCTGGTGTATCTTTTTTCCATCTTTTTACTTCTAACTTCTCTGTGTTTTTATACTTTAAGTGTGTGTCTTACACACTTAAGCTGGGTCTTGATTTTTTTATTGTCAGACAATTTCTGTCTTTTATTTGGAATGTTTAGTTCATTTATATTTAATGTAATTACTGATTTGGTTTGATTGAAAGTATCATTTTGCTACTTGATACCTGTTTTCCCATTTTGCTATTTAAAACATTTTCTTCTCCCATTCTTGCTTTCTTTGGGCTTTTGAGAATTTTTAGTATTTTTTTTTATCTCATCTACTAGCTTTAAAAAAAAAATCTATCTCTTTTTAAATGATTGCTCAAGGAATTGTAATATGCATTCTTAAATTACATAAGTCTACCTTAAGTTTATATTATTTCACTTCACATACATTGTCAGAATCTTACAACGGTAGATTTACATTTCTTCTCCCTTTTGTTCTATTTTTGACATTTATTTTATTTTTATATATTTTAATTCCCACAATGCAGTATTATTATATTTTGCTTTAACCAGTCATTTTCTTTTAAGGAAATTAAGAATTAAGAAAAGTCTTTCACATTGACTCATATGTATGAGCATTTCTGGTGCTGTTTATTCCTTGATGGGGATCTTAGCTTCTGTCTGATACTATTCCTCTTCAGCCTAAAGAACTTCCTTTAAAATTTCTTATAGTGAAGATCTGCTAGTGAGTAGTTCTCAGCTTTTATTTAAAATATCTTTATTTCAACTGCATTTTTGAGGGATTTTTTTTCTGAATATAGATTTTTAGGGTGTTGTTTTTTTTTCCTTCCAGCTCTTTCAGGTATCATTGCCTTCTAACCTGCATTGTATCTAGTGGTAAATCAGTGATAGTTCTTATCTTCTTATCTTCATTCCCCTATTTGTATGTTGGGTTTTGTTTGTTTGTTTTGCTGCTTTTATCTTTCTCTTCTTTTTCAGAAATTTTCTTATGTGTTTTGACCATGTTATTGTTGTTCTTAGTATGTATGTGTGTTTATATTGCTTGAGGTTTGTTTAGCTTTTTGGATTTGTGGGTTGACATTTTCAACACATTTGAAACATTTGCAATCTTTTAAAAAATTAATACATTTTGTTTTTTAGGGGAGTTTTAGGTCCTCAGCAAAACTGAGCAGAAAGTACAGTTTCCACATGCTCCCTCCCCTCATACACACACAACCTCCTCTATCATCAGTGGCACCTTTATTACAATCAGTGAACCAACAAGGGCACATCATTATCCACCATAGTTTATATTATAGTTCACTCTTGGTTGTACATTCTAAGGATCTTGACAAATGTATAATGACACGTATTCACCATTACAGTATCATTTCAAGTATTTCCACTTCCTTAAAAAAATCCTCTGTGCTCCATCTATTCATCCCTCTCTCCCCATAACTCCTTGAAATCATTAATATTTTTATTGTCTCCATAGTTTAGCCTTTTCCAGAATGTCATATAGTTGAAATAATATAGTATGGAGGTTTTCAGATTGGCCTCTTTTACTTACTTGAAAAGAACCTTACTTTTAAAGTTCATTCATAGCTTGATAACTCATTTCTTTTTATTTTTGAATAATATTCCTTTGTCTGTATGTACCACAGTATGTTTATCCATTCACCTATTGACAGACATCTTATTTGCTTCCAAGTTTTGGCAATTATGAATAAAGTTACTATAAAAATTTGTGTACAGGTTTTGGGTAGGTGTAAACTTTCAACTCCTTTGGATAATCCCAATGAACACGATTGCTGGTAAGAGTATGTATAGTTAGTTTTGTAAGAAACTGCCAGACTGTCTTCCAAAGTGGTTGTACTATTTTGCATTCCCACCAAGAATGGATGAGAGTTCATGGTACTCTACATTCTTACTAGCATTTGATGCTGTCAGTGTTTTAGATGTTGGCTATTTTCATAGGTGTACAGTGGTAGCTTGTTGTTTTAATTTGCAATTACCTAATGACATATAATGTTGAGCATATCTTCATAAGCTATTTGCTATCTGTTTATCATCTTTTGTGATGTATCTGTTCAGATATTTTGCCCATTTTAAATTGGGTTGTTTCCTTATTGTTGATTTTTAAGAGTTTTTTTGTATATTTTAGATAATAGTCCTTTATCAGATATGTCTTTCACAAGTATTTTCTCCCAGTCTGTGGCTTATCTTCTCATTCTTTTGACATTATCTTTAAAAAAATTTTTTCAGCCCCAATCTCTCCCTTTTCTTTCTTGAACTACAATTCCATTTATGTTACATTCCTTGGTATTGTTCCACAGGCCAGTGAGATTCTTTTCCATTTTCCCACTCTTTTATCTTTGAAAATTTCACTTTCATGGTTCAAGTGCTGTGTTGCCAAATTCGCTGATATTTTCTTTTAGTTTCCAATCTGTTGTTAAATCACCTAGTTGATTTTTCACTCCAGATATTGCATTTTTCAGTTCTGTAATTTCAATTTGGTTCCTTTTATCATTTTCATTTTTCTGTTGAGATACCCCATTGCTTCACTCATTACATACATACTCTCCTTTTAATCCTTAAACATATTTACAATGGTTGTTTAAAATTATTTACTGTTAATTCCAACACTCATAACATCTATAGGTCTGTTGCTACTGATAAATTGTTTTTCTGGTTATAGGTTACATTTTTCTGCATTTGAAACTGGATTTTCTGCATTGTATTCTGGACATTGTGGATGTTGTATTGTTAAGATCTGGATTTCTGTTGTTTTCCTTTAAAGAGTATTGTGTTTTTGTTTTTGGAGGCAGTTAATATTCTGGCAAATCAGCTCATTTCTGTCACTGCTTGGTTTTAGGCTTTGATGCGGCGGATACAGACTAGTCCTTAGTGTGTGGCCCTCCTGAAGTCTCTGCTGAATGCCTGGGACGTTCAGCAAGATTTCTCCACTCTGGCTGGTCAGACTCCACCATCTCCTAGCACTGTGTGGCCTCTCAAATTTTTGCTTGTTTCTTGGTATGCCAGCAGTTGTTTTCTGCCAGGCAGAACAAAGTCTCACCCTGTACATGCACAGTTTAGTATCCAATCAAAGACTTTATGGAACCCCTCCATGTAGATTCTGGTGCTCCTGCTCTATGCAACTTCCAGTTGTCCTGTAACCTGCCCCCCAAAATCCAGCTGCCCCAAATTCTAGTCTCTGTTTCTTCCATCTGGCAAGACCTCGGCTCTCTCTTTGGGCTCCACTCTCTGTGCTGAGTTTGGAAAGTGTCTACTGACAGAAGACTGTGGTGAATGTCAAGCTCACATCAGGTGTTTTCCAGGATCACAACAGGTAAGGGTTAGAATCTTACAGACATAAAAGCTAGAGAAAACCATGACATCTTATCATAACTCCATTTCCCTTGCCCTTCCTCTACCCTTGGCTTTCCTGGGGAAGAGGATGTGGGAGAGGAGCTACAGACCAATAAGGGAAAGAAAACCTAGAGAAGGTAACTGGGGTATTGCCTACGATATTTTGTCTACAGATTCCCATTGGGTCCCAAAGAAGGAGGCAGCTGTGTGTTATTAAGCTTGCTGGAGAGGCAGGGAGGGAGGGAGGTGCTGGGGAGTGCAATTAGCCAACGGTTTGAGACTGATGAAGTGGATAATGGGAGGTGCTAGGGCAGATTTTCGTGCTAAAAAAAGGAGGTAGAGAGACACTGTTGCACATTAACCTGCTCAGGCCTGATCTGTCTGGAACCTGTTCCCTTCCAAGAGGCCAAGGACCAGAGGATTTCAAGGCTGGACCATCACTTCCTTCCCAGGCAAGCTCCTTGGGGATTCTTATCATCCTCATCCTCATCATTAACATTTACTGAGATCATATGGACCAGATCTTGTGCCAAGTAGCTCTTATGTTTCGCTTTGTTCAATGTCCAAAACAACTCTGCATAGTCAGTTTTATTGACACACGAGCAAATGGAGATGAAGGAACTTTCCTAAGTCACATTTTTAGTAAGTAGGGAAGCCAGCATTCTCCTTGTAGTCTAACACCAGAGCCCATAGATGCAGTTTTGGCCTTGGTCTCATGGTGCAGGTTTATTTGGTTTCAGTGACTGTCCTCAAAAAAGAAGAGACACATTTCCCCAGCACCTGCTGTGTGTGAGGCTCGATGCTAGACTCTGTGAGTCAAGCATGTTATGTTTCTATTTTGTTTTTCCATTATTTCTAATAACACTCAACAAAGGAGGTACTATTTTCACTCTGTCTTGCCAATGGGTTTCAGCCCTGGGCAAGTTCACTATGGATTCAGTGTGACCAAAGAAATGACAGTAGAACATTCTTGGGGTGAAAGGGTTATAAACAACTTTATTTCCACAGTGGCAGGTTAATCACTAGAATCCTGTCCACTCAGAGCGAGTCGGCTTGCAGCAAGCTGGTCTCTGCCTCTGGGCCTCTCTACCCACGCAGCAGTCTCAGTCTCTGTCTTCTGTGCTGCCACCACTCCAGCCTCTGCTCTCCTGCAGCCTTGCAGCCGTGCCACCGTGTGGCCCAGGCAGAGCTCTATATATAGTCAATAACACCATATTGCCCACACGTGTGTAGTGAGCTAGCTGACCAGGGCCAGGTGAAAATCCTGGCCATAGGAAACTTCACTTTATCCACACACTCCAATTTTACAGAGGAGGAAACGGAGCATTAGAGAAGTTAAATACCTGGTCCAAAGAACCAAATCTAGCAGGTTGTGGGCAATATTAAAATGTATTAAACTTTTAGGCAACAAGTATATATTGAATGCCTACTATGTGCCAGCCTTGATTCTTTATATTAGAGAATATAACAATGAATAGAGCAGACAAAAATCCTATCCTCATGGAGCTTGTGTTCAGGTGTGTGTCAGGGAGGAGCCGATAAGGCAGATGGAGGTAAATGGTATAGAGAAAAATAAGGCAGGGGAGGCAGGAAGGAGGCTGTGGTGTGGAGAACGTAGTTTTGCATAAAACGCTGGGAAGGCCTCACTGAGAATGTGACTTTTGAGCAAAAACCTGAAGAAGCTGAGGGATCCGGCCTACAGATATCTTACTGGAAGAGCGTTTCAGGCTAAGGGAACAGCAAGTACAAAGATCCAGAAGCAGGCACGGAGTCGTCAGGTCACCCGGCTCCACGGACAGCATTCCTGAGAGCAGCAATGTGAAGGGTACCTTTTGGGGTTGTGCGGTGAGGGGGTCCAGAAAAACAGGGGGAGGTAGGCTGGGGCAGCGTAAGGAGGAGGAGAGCAGTGGCCATGAGTTGGGGTTGACTGCAGCCGAGTGTGCGTCCTTTTTGCTCACTGTATGGACACAAAGTCTTCTCTGAAGTAAACAGTGAAGAGGGTTGAGAGAGGATCCCAGAAGGGACCGTCTGTCACTTTGATAGCCTCCAGTTTACCCGGGTTTTTCCTTCCCCTTCAGTTCTGCCACTCGGATGCCTCCTACCTTAAATACCAAAGGGTCCCACCTGCCCTTAGCTCAGATGAATCAACTTGACACTATGAAAAAGAATTCACCAAAAACATGTCAGTAAAGAGGGAAAGCCACTCACCCATTTTGTGACTTTGGGTGAGCACCTACCTCGGGGGCTGAACTCCTCCACCTGCTGAGTGGGTGCCAGGGGAGCACCCACCCTAGAGAATGGTTGGCAGGCTTGTGTGGGGCAGTGCCCACTGTGCGGCAGGGGGCAGGAGGGCATTCTCTCACATGTGCACAGGGCAGTCCTGCGATGCATGACCATTCCCTCCTCCTTTCCCGAGTCTCTGCTGCTGGGAGTTCCTCCTCCTTCCTCTCCGTCAAAATCCCATGTGCCAAATTTGCAGTCCTCTAAGAAGTTCCCTCCACCCTCACGGATTCACACCAACGATTCCCAGGCATCATGTTCACTGGGGCGGCAGGGACAAGGGTTTTGGCTCCAGACAGGCCTGAGTTCCCAGCTTGCCTCTGTGTAACTCTGGGGGGGGGGGGTAAAATACCTTTGAAACCAGAATGAGTCAAAGGGAGAAATAAAGTGGGAGAAACCTGTTTATTTCTTACAAGCAGTCATCCCGCATCTCTCTGGACTGGCTGCAGAAGAGAGGGCTCCACCCAGCCTCTGTGGTCCAGATAAGCCCTCCCCCACCCATGTAATTACCTGTTGATAGGGAGATGGATGGCTACTTCTCTCCACCCCTTGGAAACACCTATTTTATGGAGATGCATTAAAGCCAGGAGAGAAATTCTGGAAATATTGCAATTTTACCCACACTCTGCCTCTGACGGATTTTAGAAAAGTCACCAGACCACCTGGAGCCTCAGTTTTCTCATCTGTAGAAAAGACTCGTTGTGGGCATTATGAGAATGAAATGAGATGATGGAAGGAAAGCACTTAACATGGGCTCAGGTCAAGGTAATGAGCACTTCAGCATGGATCCTCCAACTTGACCCTCAAATAGTCCACCTAGAGTTTATATAAACTAGAGGTCAGCAAAGGTTTTCTGTTAAGGGCAGGATAGTAAATATTTTAGGCTTGCAGGCCATTCAGTCTCTGTTGTAGCTATTTAACTCTTGTTGTAGCGTAAAATCAGCCACAGACAATACATAAATGAGTGGGTGTGGCTGTGTTCCAACACAACGGTCATTTACTGAACAGACAATGGGCTGGATTTGCCTCGGGGGCCGCAGTTTGCCAGCCCCTGATCTGCCCAATCTCCTCACATAACAGCAAGAGGAGAAAGAAGCCCAGAGCCAAAAACCATCCCAGGTGGTTACAGTCTTGCTTGGGATTCTGTTTGAATCGTTTTCTTGTTCCTCCTGGATTCGCTTTCTCTCCCTCATTGGTTTGTCAGTTGCACACATACTAGTTGCTCATTAAATATTCATTTGATTGGTTTAATATAACGATACCTCTTTGACACCATCTTGGAAGCTCCTACATTTGTCCTCTGGAGAGAGCTGCGAAGTCAGAGATGAGGGGGGAATCAGCAGCTGGCCCTAAGTCCCCAGGAGAGCCCGGTGTTCCCGGTTCCCAGCCCTGGAGGTCATTGTTAGCAGGACAAGGACAGCCTTAAAGCATCAGCATGGCAAGGCTCTGCCACCGTGAAATTCTTTCTTTGGTTTCTCCAAGAAAACAATCCTCTAAAAAGAATTTCGTCTATTAATATGATTATTAATCTGGAAAAAAACCCACTTCTCAATAAAATGAATCTATGACAAGACAGATGTAATAAACCTGGTTAGGATTTATGATGTGCCCAGGCAGCATTTTGCAAAAGATAATGTTCCCCTGTAATGTTGATTTGCCGGATGAGAACCATGTAATTTATTCTGTCAATGTACATAAGAAATGTTATCTGTATGGGGAATGACTGATGGCCTCATGAAAGCTGGCAGGGAAACAAATAAAACAATTTGGGCCTTAAAAATATAATCACCTAATGATCACGTCCCAGGGTTTGTGATGGGGAGAGCAGGCCTGGGGAGCCGTGGCTGCCATGAATTTTCCATCCAGACTTGGGGCCATAAACCCTTGAGGTTGGCACCAGAGGGCAGCAGGGAGCCCTGAGAATCTCCTGACTGTCCAGATTCCTCCCTCTGGGCCTCTTCTCGGCTGTTGTTTGCCTATCCTGCAAGGTGTGGCTCAGTAGGTCTTTCCTCCATAGCAACCTTCTGTGCCTCGTAGCTCCCCGAACACACATCCTGGTAATAACAGGGATCTTCCCTTCATGGGACCCCTGCAGCCACCTTCCAGGCCTTTTTTATGCCACTCAGCACTTGCTCCCTTGGAGTTAATGACTGATGTCATCTCCTCTTTGAGACTGGAGTCCCTCTTGGCTCAGCCTTCTCTGTAGGAAGGATCATTTCGTGAGCGCTCAATCAGTGTTTGCTGAGAGAGTCAATGCTCAGAGGCAGAGCTGCCATTGACTGAACACTTCTAATGTGTCCAGCGTTGTACTAGGTGCTTCACAACATGATCCCATTAACGGAACCACGCTCGGAGGTAGCCACTGCTGTTCCTTTCTTACCTAGTGAGAGCTGGGGCTCAGAGGCCAGCCCCCTTGTCCAAGGTCATATATCTGGTAAGAGGAGGAGCCGAAATCCACACTGTGGAGTAAACCGTGATCGGATATTGGGCAAACCCCTCACTCTGTTTATCTTCTCCATGCTGGCTGCCCCCTTCTGGAGACCCTTTCTTTTCTTGGTTTCTACACACTATGGTCTCCTGCTTTTTCTCCCACTTTTCTGACCACTCCTTATTCTTTTTTCCAGAACCTTCTTCCTTAAATGTTGATATGTGTCAGGCTCTATGTTCAGCCTGCCCTCCCCACTCAGCACTGTGTCTATTCACCCTTTGGCATTCACAGTGGGGTCCTGACTCTCAGCTCTCTACGTATGTCCCAATCCCTGCATCCCCAAGTGGACATTCCTAAGTGCTTCAAACCCAAAATGTTTACACTCATCATCACTGCCCCCCATGCCCGGCTGCTCCTTAAATCTGCCCTCTTCCCATGCTCCTATTCTCAGAGACTGGCAGCACTCCCAGCCACCTAAATGCACAGGTGAGAACCTGAGAGGCACCTTGGCCAGCTGCCTACCTCTCCCTCAGTGGTTGACACTTGGCCAGGTCCTGGGGAGTATCCCGCTGTTAACCACTTCTGGAGTCATTCACCTGTGACCACTTTGGTCCAGGCCACTCTTATCTGCTGGATCTTTGAGTCTCAGCATGGGTATCACCTCCAACAGGAAGCTTTCTCTCATCTTTTCCAGCTGATTTCCTCAACCTGCTCCCATAGTGCCTTAGAACACTTACCATTCTGCATTGTGATGGTCTGTGTATAGGCCTTTTTCCCATTGACTATGAGCTTCCTGAGGGCAAGAGCCTGGTCTGAGTGACTCAGGATTCATGTACACTGTGCAGAGCCAGACCTGGTACAGAGAAGGTGCTCAGATAATCTCTGCTGAGTGAGAGTCGGGCAGTGATGCAGGCTGGAGGGAAGCCAGCCAGAGACCTGTCCCAGGGTGAGCTGAAGAGGGGAGATGAAGCCCTCAGGCATGATACAGCCCAGGTCCCAGGCTCCTCTGGTCACTGAGTGTGGCCCAGAACCTGTGGGAAGGGCAGGAACCTGAGACAGCCTTAGGGGATACCTTCTTTGCAATGATCTGAGACACTAGTTGAAGAGTCCATGGGTGAAGCCAGCAAAGGGTATGGAAAAGGCACAACAGGGGTGTGTTTGAGCCAAGGCCATATGGAGGCTTAGGCCATGAGGATATGAGGCTGGCTCTGGCCTGGAAAACATGGAGTTTTGAGAAGAGGCCAGAGTACAAAGCTAAGGACCAGGCAGGATGGCCAACTGGAAATTATCTGGGCAGCAAGGGCAGCCCTGGGGAGCATGTGATTGTGAAGGTGCCAGACATGGGGCAGGAAAGCCTGCATCTCAAAGACACCCTGGCCTGAGGCTTTGTAGAGGAACTTGGATCTGGGCGGGGGTGTGTGTGCAGCACGAGGCTTGGACAGGCAGGCTTAAGACCAGGGACCGTGCCTGGGCCCTTGGACCCTGAGTCTGGGGAATGCAATTGTATCATTCAGGACCTGGCAAGAAGCAGAATTCATCTAGACCATTCAAATGAAGAAATTCTAACGGATGGACTACTTTTAAATGTGTAAGCAGAATTAAAGGAATCCAGAGGAATCACCCTGAGAGGTGCAGTAGCAGAGAGGTGGCACCATCCCTAGGATTGGAGAGATAAAGGGGGGAAATAATGTTACCGAGGCCCAGTGAGAGCCAGAGCCAGTGGGTGGTGACAGCTGTTAATCACTGAGGGAGGTGGCTACTGCCAGAGACAAGGTGCCAAAGCAGGAAGTAGTGGAGAAGAAACAACCCAGCCTCTCTCCTCCTACCCAGCCATTGACTCCCATTGGTTGAACCCAGCAGCAGGGGCAGATTCCTGCAGCATGGAGGAGATTAGAAGAGGAAACAAAGTTGATCTGGGGGCAAGTGGGGGCCAACGAGCACAGTGACTCACTATTGAGTCTCCCAGGCTGGTGTGCTGATGATGTACCTGGAACCTCAGTGCAGAACTAACTCATATATTGGGTGGTTTACAGGTGGGGTATGAGGGAATCTAACTTTGGGATCTTGGGAGGCAGAGGCAGGAGGAAGATGGGCAGCCCCTACCCCCATGGAGATGGAGGTCTTTCTAGTTGGCTATCTGTCCCTGTATTACTTGAATTTCAAGCAAAGATTGAATGTGAAGTTGAAGCTGCGATGAGACTAAGACCATGAAGCCACGGCTTGGCTTTTTAAGGGCAGGATGGGAGCATGAGATCAAAGCAGTGATTCTCAGGGGATGTTTCAAGGAGTTGCAGAGCTTCGTGCAGATGCCTCAAGAGTTGGTGAATATGTGGATGGGGAGACCCAGATTCTTGGGTGGAGGGACCCCTAATGAATGATAATCCAGCCAGCAGGCTAGTGTGGAAAACCTTGCTTGCATTTGACTTCAGGGTTGCAGCTCAAATGAGCTAGGCTTGGAGAATTTCAACTGGATCTGGCTAATGCTGGGGAAGGAGGTATGGTAATTATGAAAGCTTTTGGCAAATCTAGAGTGTGGTCCACGATCTAAGAGACAACATATTGGGAGGCAGTTAGGGTGGGTCCTAGGCATGGCCTGGGAGATGGACCAACTTGAGGAGCCAGGAGGAGAGAGGAAATCCAAGGACCATTCAATGGGGAGAGAAGATAGAAACATGTCCAGCCAAGTGTATTTCTTTGAGGATCTCCTGGCTGAATCCTAAGTTGCTTGCCAGCTGCGGTTATTTCTTCAGACACAGATGGAAATGCCTTCAAGGTGGGTGGAGAGGGACAAATTCTAACCAAATTATTTGATGCATGAGATGTTTACCCTCAGGGAGACCGCCTGCCAGCCAGGTCAGAGTTTCCCAGGCCTCTTGAATGATCTCCCTGGTCCTGTACAAGGAAGGCCCTGTTCGGATTTTTCCCTGATGGCTGGAATGTCCTGCTCTCTGCTTGTGTGTGCTTGAGTCCCTAGCAGCCCAGCTCAGCAACTGTGGCATTTGCCAGCCTGTTTCTGGCTTCCACTTCTTCCTTATTTTGTAAATGTCATCATGTGAGTCCCTCCCAGGGGTGACAGCTTCCCTGGGGTACTTCCCTGAGCAATACTCATCAGTTGAAAAGATATCACCTCTGACTCCAGGTCTCAGGCCACTTCACCCCTCATATAAATCCTTCCCACCCATCCAACCAGGACCGACCTAGTTCTCAGCACAAGCCCCCAGTCATAACCTCAGTGGGATCTGCTCTTTGTTGCAATGTACGTGGAAAGAAAATGGAAGAAAGGTTAACTAATACTTTTGCATGTAGAAGGTGGTTTAATATATGAATGCAGCTTACAGTCAAAATAGTGGCAAAATAGGAAATGGAGGAGCTTTCTGGTCTCTAAATAAAATCACTTCATTGTTCGTGATAAGAAATCCAAGTTTGAGTCCTTCTGCTTGGATTTCTCCTCGTCTCCTTGCATGGCCTTTTCTCATCCTTCAGGTCTTAGTTTGAACGTCACCTCCTCAGAGGAGCCTTCCGTGAACCTCCAAACACAAAGCGGGCCATCCCCATGGCTCTGTGCTGGCCCTCTCGTCCTCACTTCATAGCGGTTATATGCATTGCACTGTTTGCAGTCGCGTGTGTGTGTCTGAGGTTGTTCTGTCTCCCGAACTGGACTATAAGCTTGGTAAGGCTGTGGATTTCCTCCCTATGCATTCATTCCTACAGGTTCCATACCTAGCACCATGTCTGACATATAGCAGGTACCTAGCAAGCATTTGTTGAAATGATAGATGAATAACTGATAACTGTAGTATATTCTTATTTACCAGAGCTCAGAAATTCATTTTTATGTTCTCTGATCTTACTTAACAACATATCACTTAAGAATAATTTGATGTCCATTGCAATATGTAAACTGGGACATCATGTAAATGTGGTTATTGCTTTCTGGCTATCAATGATGCCTTTGTATTCTTGGAAAGGAGAGAAACTGAATATGAGAAAGAACAGTGCACAGAGAGTTGGGAGATCTGGGTATGAGCCCTGGCTTTGCTGCTTACTAGCTATGTGACCCTGGACATGACCTTTTCTCTCCCTGGTTCTGAGTTTCTTCAACTATAAAATGAGGATGGACTGGTGACTCTCTAAGGGCTTTTTCAGCTGTAAAAGCTTAATCCCTGAGAATTACATAAACTGAACTTGTATGTAGCTAAAATGGTTGGATTTGGGGCATCAAAGTATGTTTTGGGTGTGTTAGAACAAGAATGGCATTTTGTTGGGACCCAGTCCCAACCTAAAGTGCACGGGTTCCCTTGTCACCCGCAGTGTGGCGGGAGCCTGCCAGTTCTCTCTGTGTGGGGCTGAGGGCCATGGTGGAGGGCGAAGCTGCTCCCTTTCCTTCTCGATGGGCTCATGCTGCGTCTGCCCCCTCCTGGGAGGCTGCTAAGAAAGAAGCTGCAAAAAAGGAATAACAATTCCCTCCCCCTTTTATCCCTCACTGCCATCTCCTCACCCTCCGATCACAAAGCCTCCAGCTGCTCCCCCTGGAACTGAGCTGGAACCGGAGTCAGAGAAGGCCTGAGGGGCCTGGGGGTCACCGGGCCCACCCGCGTCAGTGCTGCGGTGCCTATTACAAACCAGTATTTATTGTGGAGGGGCTGCCACTGCTGCTGAGCTCAGCCCTGGCCCAAGGAGCCAGGAGCTGGGTTAATAACACCTTATTGAGCAGAATATTCCACTCCATTGGAGCATGTTTCAGAGGAGTTTGATTCGAATGAGGATTGATGTCAATCCTGCAAAGCAGAGGCGTCTGAAGCTGCTGCCACAGCCACCGCTATCAAACGAGCCATTTATGGTGACCTCGGGGATGTGTGCAGAACACTGTGGCGCCCCACGTCCCTCCACCCCCACCCTGGCTGTGCAGGCACAGGGCTTGTCCATTGCCGAAGGGGAGAATGAATAGTTCTCAGAGGACCGGCCAGCGGGAACCTTGGTGCACTGGCGATTCTTGGGCGTGTTTTTGGCTTGGAACCAACAGACCAGGGTTCAAACGTGGAGCTGCCAGTTCATAGTCATGTGACACAGGAAACTCGTGTAACCTATCATAGTCTTGATTGATACTGATACCTTCCTCAGAGGGTTGATGTGGGGACTGAAGGGCTTAGGGTGCAGGTGTTACGGATCTAACACATTTCCTGCCAGTGAGTTGGTCCTACGTCTGTTTGAGTTCCTATTTCATTCCTGTCCCAGGCTGAGGTAGGGATGTGGTGGGTCGGGGAAGGAGTGCGGATTCAGGAGGGAGTTTAGCAGAGGCCCTTTGACCTTCCTCAGGTGTGGGGGGTGTTTCACTGTGACTTGCCTCCAAGACTTTTGCTCCAACCTGTAGTTTATGGGACGTCTTGGACTTAGGACTAGTGAAGAACCAGACCCTGTGTGCCCTCAACTCTCAGAGGTGGGGCTGGCAGGGCCACGTGGCTCCGGGACCACAGGTGTCCTCAGAAGCCCAGATTGCAGATCGTGGTAGAATGGCTGGTTTCCATAGATCGGTCTGGTAAAGGGTGATAAAGAATGAAATCTCTTCTTTTCTTCAGTTTTTTTTCTCTGCTCTTGCCGTGATTAACTGGCATCTTACAGCCCCTACATATGCAATGTGCTGTGGGAGAAAGGTCAAGAGGGGGAATCAGGAGGCCGGTGTCCTAATTTTGCATGAGTACCTGGCTCGTCCTGAGGTTTTGGACACTCCTCCCCTTGTTGCTCCTCAGGAATCCTATCAAAGACCTTATCAAAGCTATGGTCTCCAACAGCTGTAACATTCCCAAATTCTGACTGTGGGCAGGGAAAAACTTCTGTGTCATTGTCTTCACAGCCCCAACAGGAACCACAGTCCTCTCTTCAAAGCAGGAGTCAAGAGCCCAGGCCACGTGGTTTGCAGCTGCAGAAAGAAAAGACCCTGAAAGTGGGTGCACAGCTCCATTGTGTCTCCACTGAAGGACTTTGTGAGCACCTCTGGACAGGTCCCAAAGCAGTTTTCATATTTATTTTAAAATCTTTTGGGGCTTGCTGTTCTTGGCAGTGTTGGTTTTAATCCTTCTCTGGCTCTTTCATACGGGACCTGGATGACAAGGCATGGGCATGATTGTGTTTTTCCAAGTGCAGATAAGATCAGTCTTGGCAGATCCGCTGTGCTCCAGCTCCCAAAGAGAAATGGAACACAATAAACAGGTACCGGGGGATAAATAGAAAGGATTAAATCTGAACAAAGACAGGAACATCTGGTACATATAAACCCTTGTTCAGAGAATTGCTTGAGAAAGAAAAGAATGAAGAAGAAAGCAGTCTACTTCACTCTTACCCGGCTCCTCGGCGGGGCTCCAGGAGCACCCGGGGGCACCTTGAGAGGGGTGGATAAGGCTGGACAGAGAAGAATCTGTATGCCTGGAGGATCCCAGGTGGTGAAACTCTGAGTCTCCAGCTGTCCCTGTGGCAGAGGCCAAGGAACATTCAGGCCCCCAGCCCCTCACATTAGCCTTAATTGCCCCTCCCCAAGATTTACCTCACCCTTCACGGGGATCTCCCAAATCTCCTCTCACAAAGCCTTTTTGGGCTGCCCAGATATAAGCAAACAGCCCCTGCTCTGTCCTGCATCGTGTGTGGGCTGGTTCCCTCTGGACCTGCTTCTCTGATAGAGCATGAGCTCTATTTTGGCTCCTGGTTGACTGAGTGGACCAGGAGAAAGAAAAAATACCTTGTATGAGTCTCTTGGACTGATCGAGTTCTCCACAGCCACACTGCTCCTATTTCCCTGCTCTGACAACCACCAGTTCTCCCCAGTAAGATTTTCTTAACTGGCTTCTTTCTGCCTGTCACATTCTTCCAATCTATTCTCCAATCGGAGGCCAGACAGCAGACAGATCCTAACAAAATGAAGATCTGACCATGTTAGGACCCTGATGAAACTCTTCATGGGAGGGAAACACTTCTGGAATGGCAGAGTAAGACCTCCAAAAATCTGCTTCTCCATAAAAGCAATGAGAACACTGGAAAATCTGTCAAAACCAACATTTTCAGAACTCTGCAAATTAGTCAAAGGCTTGCAACAGTCCAAAGAGTGTTTGCTCAAAAAAAATAGCTTAATCTCAGAAAGAACAATGAGCTTTGTGGCACTTCACTTGTCTTATTCCCGTGCATCTTTCCTCAGCTCTGTGGTAGCCTTGAGAACCAGCAGCATCACAAGCAGGAGACAAGAGCCGAGGCCACATGAAAACCAGCATCCTAGCAGTACCTGTATGGGGAAGAATGAGTTTGGAGCTCCTTCTATAAGTCCACCCTCAGAAAATTGTCACTGTTTGGCTTATACAATAGCTGTCTGGAAAAGCCTCATTTGCAGGGCTTGTCCTTATTTATTCTGACTCAGTGAGATATTTTATCTGCAGAGCACTTGTCAAAAACAATTATAGACAATTGTTTAACATCACAGTGACCTGAGTGGTGATACCTGTTGGGAAAACAAGAGGCTGGCCCAAAAAATTAAATCTGGTGAATGAGATATCCATAGGTAGCTTTGAAAAGCTCTGACATATTCTGGGGATTTAGAAGGTCACATGCACATGCAGGGCTACACATATCCCCAGGAAAGACTTGAGAAGGCACCAATTTCTCACCTCTGGCTTATCTTGGGACTCTAAAAAGGCAGAAAGTGGAGCATTCAGGCAGAATTATAAATGGCCAGGGCCTTGCAGGTGTGCACAAACACACACGTAGAGCCCCTCAGAAAAAGATGGGAGACTTATTGGTTGAAAGCACTTAAGGAAACCTCTGTTCAATCATTAGTGAATCACTAAGCTAACTGAGCAGAGATCTTAGTGGCTGAACATGGCAGAGAATACAGACTTTACAGTATTAGTTCAGAAAAGTTACTAAATAAACAATGACAGGAGCAACAACAAGCAGCAACAATGTCAAACCCTGTGGTGGGAGAAAATCTGGTTTCCAGGATGCTACATTATATTATGTGGCATGCAAAGAAACAGTAAAATATGGCCCACAAACAACAAAAAAAGCAGCCAATAGAAATTTTTCCTAGGAAGCCCAGATGTTGGGCTTACTAGACAAAGACTTTAATTCATCTATTAGAAAATGTTCAAAGAACTAAAGGAAAACACCTCCAAATAATTAAATCAAAGTATGAGAACAATGTGTTGCCAAAGGGAGAATATCAATAAAGAGATAAGGATTATAAAAAAGAACCATATAGCAATTCTGGAATCAAAAAGTACAATGATTGAAATGAAAAATTCACTAGTTAATCTCATCAGCATATTTGAATGGACAGAAGAAAAGATCAACAATTGAAGATAGTCAATTGAGGTTATCTAGTCTGAGGGACAGAAAGAAAAAGAACAACAACCAAAAAAATGAAAAGAGCCTCAGAGACCCATGGGACATCATTGAGTATACCAACATATGCATAATGGGAGTCCCAGGAGGAAAGGACAGACAGGAATGGGAAGAAAGAATATTTGAATAAATAGTGTTCTAAAACTTCCCAAGTTTGATGTAAAATATTAACCTACATGTCCAAGAAGCAGTTCTGAGATAGATTTATAGTTTAACTATATTAAATAAGATAGTTCTTAAAACAATAACATTTTCCACCTTAAGAAAATAGCAAAGAAATGGCAAAATAAACCCAAAGCAAGCAGAAAGGGGAAATAATAAAGATGAGGCAGAGATAAATGAAACAGAGAATAGAAAAACAATACAGAAATTTAATGAAATCAAAAGATGGTTCTTTTTTAATATGAACCAAGTTGACATACCTTTAGATAAACTGGCCAAGAAGATGAAGAGGGAAGATTCAAATCATTAAAATTAGGAATGAAAGGAGGGACATCACTACAGACTTTACAGAAAAAAAAAAAAGATTATACAGCAATACTATGAACAACTGTATGGAAACAAATTAGATAATCTAAACAAATTTCTAGACAGGTACAAACTACTGAAACTGACAAGAGGAAATAGAAAATTTGAATAGACCTGTTACTAGTAAAGAGATTCAACTAGTAAAAAACAACAACACTTCTAACAAAGAAAAGGCCAGACCCATATGGCTTTACTGGTAATTCTTTCTAACATCTAAAGAAGAATTAATACCAATCTTTTACAAATATTTTGAGAAATAAAAGAGGAGGAGACACGTTCCAACTTGTCCTATAAGTCTATAGTCTAATGCCAAACTAAATAAAAATATCACAAGAAAAGAAAACTACAGACCAAAATCTCTTATGAATATAGACACAAAATCCTCAACAAAATACTTACAAAATGAATATAGACCATGACCAAGTGGGATTTATTCCAGGAATGCAAAGTTGTTTTAATATCTGAACATCAGTCAATATAATACATCATATTAATACAACACGATCATCTCAATAGATGCAGAAAAAGCATCTGAAAAACCCCACTTCCCTTCCAAGATAAAAGCACTCAATAAAAGAGGAATAGAAAGGATCTTCCACAGCCTGGTAAAGATCATCTATGAAAAACCCATGGCTAACATAATAATGAAAGACTGATTACTTCCCTTCTAAGATTAGGAATAAAACAAGGATGTCCACTCTCACTACTTCCATTTAATACTGTAATGGACATTTTTGGCGGGGCAAATAGGAAAGTGAAAGAAAAAAAAGACATCCAGATTGGAAAGTAAGAAGTTAACTTCTCTCTATTTGCAGATGAGATGATATTATATATAAAAATACTAAAGAATACAAACACACACAAACTATTACAATGGGTTCAGCATGGTAGCAGAATAGATGATCAATATACAAAAATTAATTATATTTTGACACATTATCAATAAACAATCCAAAATATGACATTAAGAAAAAATCCCATTTACAATACCATAAAGAGAATAAAATACTCTTTATGAAAATAAAAATTCTCTTTATGAAAAAGGAATTTAACAAAAGTGCAAGACCTGTCTGCCAAAAACTACCATTGAAAAGTATTGTTAAAAGTTAAGACCTACATAATGGGGAGACATTCCATGTTCATGATCAGAAGACTTAATATTGTTAAGATCACAATACCCCTCAAGTTGATTCACAGATTAAATGTAATTAGTATTAGAATCTAAGCTGATTTTGTTGACAAGCTGATTCTAAAATTCATATGGCATTAGAAGGGACTCATAATGGCCAAAATTATCTTGGAAAACAAGGACAGAGTAAGATACTCATACTTCGTGATTTAAAAACTTACTCCAAAAACCAATAACCAAGACAATGTGGTACTGTAATAAGTATAGACGTACTACTGATCAATGGAATAGAACTGAATCCAGAAATAGACCCATATATCAGTGGCCAACTGATTTTTTTTTTTTTTACAAGAATGTGAAGACAATTAAATGGAGGGAAAACATTCTTTTCAGCAAATGGTGCTAAACACTGACAGTGACATGCAAGAATGAAGTTGGACGCTTAACTCAATTATATACATTAAATAACTAAAAATGGATCAAAGACCTAAATATAAGGGCTAAAACTCTAAAACTCCTAGAAGAAAACACAGAGGAAATCTGCATGACTTTGGATTTGGTCTTTTAGATTTGACACTCAAAGCACAAGTGACAAAACAAAACAAAACAAAAAATAGGTAAATTGGATTTCATCAAAATTGAAACTTTTGTGCTTCAAGGGACACCACAGAGAAAGTGAAAAGACAACCTATACAATGGGAGAAAATATATGCAAAGCATATATCTTGATAAGGGACTCATATCTAGAATACATAAAGGACTCTTACAACTCAGTATTAAAAAGACACGTAATTTTTTAAATGGCCAAAGAAATTGAATAGACATATCTCCAAAAAAAATATGCAAAACACCAATAAACACATGAAAAGATACTCAATACCATTAGTCATTAGGGAAATGCAAATCAAAACCATGATAAGATACCACTTTACATCCTTTGATATTGCTCAAGTGAAAAAGACAGACAATAGCAAGTATTGGCAAGGCTGTGAAATTATAATCCGGATACACTACTACTCAAATTGTAAAATGGTGCAGACACTTTTTGTTTTTAACAGTTTGGTAGTATCTCAAAAACTTAAATAGAGAGTTAACCATAGGATCCAGCAATTCCAGTCCTAGACATATACCCAAAAGAAACAACAACATATATTCACACAATACATGAATGTTCACTTCAGCATTATTCATAATAGCCAAAAGGTGGAAACAATGCAAATGTCCACCAGCTAATGAATGTATAGACAAAATGTGACGTATCTATACAATGGATTATTATTTGGCCATAAGAAGGAATGGAGTATAGATACATGCTGCAACACGGATGAACCTGAAAACATTATGCTAAATGTAAGAAGCTAGTCACAAAAGACCATATGTTTTATGATTTCATTTATGTCCTCTATAGGCAGACACAAATCTATTGAGACAGAAAGTAGATTAGTGATTGCCAGAGGCAGGGGGAAGGGAAAATGGGGAATGATTGCTATTAGGTGTGGGTTTTTTTTAGGGTGTGTGTAATTAAAATGTTATTAAATGTAATTAAAAATGTAATTAAAATTAAATAGATAATCGCACAAATCAGTGAATATACTAAAACCACTGAATTGTCACTGTTAGAGGGTAAATTTGATGGTGTGTGAATTAGATCTCAATAAAGTGCTATTTTAGAAAACTTCATAGTTTCCCCACTGCTCTCAGGATGACCTACTTAGGGTCCTGCAGGAGGTGGTTCATGCTGAACCCTCCAGTCTCGTCCCTTGTTCCCCACGTGTCTAACCAAGCATTCAATGTTCCAGCCTAATGACTGATCCCTGAATGGGCCACCCAATCCTTTACCTCTGCAGTATCAAGCTGCACCTTCAAGCAGGGGCCTGGGAGTCAGGCAGGTCTAGGTTCACATCCTAGCTTTGCAGCCTCCTTGCCCTACAAAGACCGGAACAATGTGGGCTCTGTCTCTGAGCACTGAAAGACGCACTAAAAGGTTGAATGATCTACCCTAGGTAATTCTATAGCCTGCCTTTCCCACGGGCTTTCCTAGAGATCTCAGGTTTATTAGATATTTACTAGATATTGAGATTTAGATTAGGGGACAGAGAAACTGGTTGGTTGGTGGTGGGCTCTCAAGCTGAGGGGTCAGGTAGAATTATGGGCATGGGATGAGTATCAGAAGAAAGCAGCCAGGAGAGAGGAGAGCCTGCAAGAATGGTGGTGAGAGGAAGAGGCCAGACTGAGCAGCCCTGGGAGATGGACAGAGGAAGTCCAGGTTTACCTGCATTCCTGAGCCTTCATTCTGTGAGATGCCCTATATCTTTTCATAAGGTCCCTCTCTTCATATGAGCTGTTATTTTTATTTTATTTTTTGCAGACCGAGTGGACCACACGGATACCCTCCTTAAGTACTGAGAATACCTTTCTTGCTCTTTAAGACCCCAGTGGGCCTCTGCCACCCAGGTGTTTATTTAGCCTTTTCTGCCAGGACCATGGGCCAAAGCTGTGCAGCTTGGTCCCAGCATATTATAATGCCCGTTCTGTTATTACTCATTACACGCTTTCTTTGAGTTTCTAAGATCTGGGGTTGCGCAGGAATTTTTGAGCTCTAGCTCTTGTTTTGGAGAAATCTCCTGGATGATAGCCTGGACCTTTCAATCCTGTATGTCCCAAATTGAATACCCTGTCTTTCCCTTTCTTACAAGTTCCTCTAAGCCAGCCACCTGAGATCATCCTGCACTTCCTGGCTGTCAGCACTGGCCTGCCTGTCACTCAGGTGGGAAGCCTGGCTGTCAGCCACACTCTTCCCCCATCTCTGCTCCCAACATGCACGCTTCCTCCGTAGGCCTCTCCACCCAGCCGCCTCCCAACTGGCCTTCTCACCTCCAGCCTCTCCCCCTTTTCTGTTGCTCTGCATGCATTTGCTGCATGACACACTCCAAAATAGTGCCTGGGTATCAGCTAAGGCAGCTAACATCTGTCAAGTACCTACTCCAGGTTTGCATACTGTGCCAAGAACTTTACACTTTAATTCATTCTCGTAACAATCTCAAGAGGAAGCTTTCATTTTTCTCCACTTTATAAATGAGAAATTTGAGATTCTGTGCAATTAAGTAACTTTCCATTCTACCCCTCACTTCGTATAGTAATTCATGCTTTAAAATTCAGGCCTGTCTGGCCCCAGCTCTTTCAAGTACATGACTAGGTCAGGTCATTCTCCTGTTTGGAGAACTTATGTATGTCTATTTCCCAGAGATAAAGTTCAAAGGTTTTCCTTGCCATTCAAGGTGCCCTATGAGCTGGTCCCAACTTGAATCTCTGACTAGACTGTCCAGCTGGTTGGTCATGTTTTCCTCTGTTCTTCTGAATTTTCATTTGGCTTTTTCACCTCACATAGCTCCCCTCTTGTCGCAGGAATGGTCCCAGAAGTATGCCTTGTATGAGTTTTCCCTAAGTGCAGATAGAATGGCTCCCATCTGCTCTGCAATACAAGGGGTTTGGCACATTCAGGACATACTTCTTGGATGGAAGGGGCAGAAGATCAAGAAAGGAAGGAAGACAGGACATTTGTGATAAGTGAACCCAACAATTACTCTCAGGAATTATTAGGATGTCTATAATTTATGATCCAAGCTGAAACACGCTTGAGACCAAAAACGATGTTGTTAACAATTATACTGGAACAACAGGCAAAAAGTGAGACTCTCCTAAGAAACCAGGCTGTGTGGCCACCCTGGTAATTTCCCTATTACGAATCCCATCTTCCCAGGAAAGAAGTCAGAACTCACTTTCCCACCTCTGCATTGGCTACCAGGTAGGAATATGACCTGGGATTCTGCAATAAGCCACATCCAAGAGAGGCTTCTGTTCAGGAGAGAATAGCTGGAGGAAGGAGGCAGCATGTGGAGCCATGCAGTTAGCAAGGGGATGGAGGGCCACTGAGTGTTCAGAGGCAGCAGCGACAGAGGTCCTGGGATGGTACTCCATTCTTCATGTCTACGAAGTAAGCTTTGCACCTGAGTCCTGGACAGCAGGACCATGTCCGAAAGTGAGTCAGCCATTAGGACTTGAGTGTTATTCTGGCAGCTTAGGAGACCAGCTCTCTGGCCATCTCTGAAATTCTGTGAGCTGTGTAATAACTTTTGATACATTTATTTTATTTTCAAACCAGTTGAGTGGTTGTGGATTCTGACTCATGCAACAGAGAAATGTGTAGGTTTTTGTTGTTGGTTTGTTTGATTTGAGTGTGTGTGATGGGAACACATTCTCCAAAGCATAGAAGGTGGCAGCTTTGAGGCTGCAGGTAATAGAGTTACAAACACTTTTGTTCTCAGCGCTGGGCATCCCCACAGGGGCTTCTGCAGGTGTTTAGGTGACTGAGCTGAGCACGGCTTCCCTGAGACCAGGGTTTGCTCTTACAGGAAAAGCAACTGACAGGGGCTCAGCAGAGCCTGTGGCCTCACAAAACTCACCTTCCAGCTTGCTATCCTGTCTCTGGCCTGCTCCTATCTTTTCTTAACTTGCTATTCTGCAAACTTTGAGCCCATGCTGGGAGCTTCCTCGCGGGCAGGGTCTGTCAAGGGGCCCTTGCCCAGCCCGTGAGTGATTCCCCTTTGTCCAGTAGGGCTCAACCCTGGATAAAGCTGACGGAGCCTTCCTGGTGTCAGTGCCCCAGGGCAGCCATCCCCAGCACCAGCTTCATTTGGCCCTTGCCACCTCCTTCAAAACCTGATCCGAATTCCTCTCCTGCTCCGAGTCTTCCTTGGTTGTCCAGCTCAGTGTCACCCCTGCCCTCCATAACTCCCATCGGCTTGACCACTTATTTAGCAATCAGTCACATTGTCTTGTTTACAGTTGTCTTACTGTCTTTTTTTGTCCCCAGTGATTGACTTTGCCCTTTGATCCTGCTTGGTTTCCTTGAGTAGATGGCTAGGTCTTTGAGGGAAGGGACTATGATTTCTACTTCTTATTTGCCTATAGCATTAATGGACTATCTTCTTTGTAGGAGATATTTGAAAATATTGGTTGGAAACAAAACAAAACCAAGCCAATAGGAAGTAGAAAAATGAAAACTGAGAAGATCTTCTAAACAGTTTGCTTTGATTCATTCTGCTTATTTCATGATAGGCTGTTTTCAAGTTCTCAGAGGCCCACTGCTTCACTGTTCACAAACCGTGCTTCTGCATGTGTACATGAGGCCAGTCTCTGCTTATGTACACTGGGGGAAGGCTCACTGTCTTCTGAACTCACAAGCCAGCCCTTCAGGAATGAGGCCGAAGAGCACCTTCTGCCCTCCTCCAGTTCTCCTGGAGATAGCCATTCTTTGGAGCAAGAATGGGTCTTGGCTTTTTTTCTGTGGCACACTTCGTATCCAAGGGACAGTGGTCTACGGTTAGAGAGAAAGGGCTCCAGAGCCAGGCTCCCTGGGTTCGAGTCCCAGCTCTTCCACTTTCAGCTGTTACACTTTAGGCAGGTTATTTCATCGCTCCGTGCCTCAGTTTCCCCATCTGTGAAATGGTGATGATAATAATATCCACCATGGGATTGTTGTGAAGATCAAATTAGCTGTGATATGTGAAGTGCTGAGAAGGTACTCATAAAAGTACAGCTGTGATTATGATTGAGAAATGGCAGTGTCATTTGAAAAAGCAAAAAATTGTGTGCAGAACAAGTATCAAATAGCAAGATCATATAATAATCAGGAAAGGTTCACAAAATTCTCTGGCAGGTGCATGTACCTGTACACATTTCAGAGAGAAGCCTGGTGAGCGGGGCTTGGAGATGAGTCTACTTCCCTAGCATTTGGAGGCTCTGCACTGAAGGACCTTCCGGTACTGTGGGCCTGGCCCCTCCTATTGTGCACCAGCCAGAACCACCATCATCCTAAAATGACTCTCCTCCAGGCATTTGCAGACAAAAACATCCTCCCCACCCCTGGTCATGATAACTCCCAAGGGAACCAGCAGCATCTACAATATCCCAAGTCATATTGGATATCCCAGCAGATGGGCAGCTCTGTTTCTTCTTTGGGCAGTTCTTTGGTCTCTCGTCCATTTTGCCATGACTCTTTTCTATGGATTACCCGCCACCTGCCCGCTTTGTTCCCCCAGAGAGAACTCATGTCTAATTTCAGCATGGCAGACATTGCTAGTGCATATCCAGTCCTCCTTTCCTCCCAAGCATCCAGAAGGCCACACTTCCTAGCTTCATTGCAGTTATGTGGAGGCAGGTGGTTCTGGCCCATGGCATGTGAGAAGAGGTGACAAAGTGCAGAGGAATGTGTGTGAGATCTCTCCGTGTGCTCGTCCCCTGCTTAATGCACTGACAAAGAAGACCGGGCTCCAGAGGATGGTGCCTTTGTCAGCCTGGGTCCCTGAGTGACCGTGGGGAGCAGAGACCCCAGGCCAACGTGCAGTGAGCATGCAGTGTGAGCAAGAAATGAAATAGTGTTTATGAAACCACTGAGGCATGGTGCCGTGGTGCAGCCTCTGTCATCCCAAGGCCTCTGGAAGGCTCTCCTCCAGGCATTTGCAGACAAAAACACCCTCTGGTCATGATAACTCCCGAGGGAACCAGCAGCATCTACTGTCTGCAACAGCAATGAAATCCAGGACTCTCTGCTGGCTTTTTCATTCCTACTGGCGAGGTATTGTATTTGCTCTGTTATTACTTTGCTCCCCTCCAATCCATTCTCTACTCAGCAGCGAAAGTGATCTTTTGAAAAAATACAAAAATCAAGTCGGATCATATCATTCTTTTGCCAAAGCCAGTCTATTCACCCTCCCCCACAAACCGTTATACTCAGAATCCCTGCAGATTCCTTGTTATGGCTTAAAGACCCCACCTATTTCTCTGACCTCGTCTCCTACTCCTCCAGACACACTTGGTCCTACTTTAAAGGTTTCCCATCTGGCAGTCTCTCTGCTTGGCTTTCTCTCTCTTCTTCTTATTAACCAGGTTTCAGCTTAAATGCCATCTGAGAGGGGTCTTCCTTGACTGATGCCCCTCACCCACACACTTGGGGCTCTATTGCACCATTCTGTTTAAGCCCTTTCTAGCACATCATGAGCTGAAAGCATCTTGCTTACTTATTCATTTACCTCTTTCTTGTCTTCCCCACTAGAATACAAGCCTGCAGAGGGTATAGACCTTTCTGTTTTGCTCGCCGTCATATCCCCACATGGCTAATACATTACCTGATGCATGGCGGATGCTCCATAAATATTTCTTCAATGAATGGATGAATAAATGGATGAATCACCATCATTATTGCTGCTGATAAACTCCCCTCTATGATGCTATCTGCCTCTGAATTTGACCTTTTGGTAAGAAGAGCTAGTTTCTTCTTTAGCTTTCCTGACCCCATGCTCCTTCAGAAGAGTTCAAGGCAACCCTGCATCTCATGAGTAGAAGAAAGTACCAAAAGCAGTGGGTGAGAAAGCCTTCTCTTTTCTAGAAAGCAAAGTCCCTAATTACAGCAGTGTCCTTTGCTATGCCACGTCCTTGGATCTGAGGGGGTTAACTGTGCCTGTGGCATAGTCCAGGCTGTCTGACTGACAGGAGAACTTTTAGGAGCTCCTCTCCCTGGGTGGGGTTGCACCTTCTGTGCCATCAGGGCATGGATGGATAAACACCTAAAGCCAGAATCATGGAGTGCTAAGTCCAGAGGGGAAGTGAGAAATGAACATATTTTCCTTTTTCAGAGGAGGAATCTGAGGCAGTGACAAGGGAGAGAAACTGCCTAAGTCCTTTGGCTTATTGGTTTGTTCATGTGATCATTGTGGTAGAGGTCTCCGTTCTTGTGAACCACCAGCATGTGTACCCCATTCCTAGGAATTCCCCACCTGATGACTCTTCGTGGGAAACAGTCCATCCCTAAGTCAAGAAAATGAAAATGCCGAGCACTCCCTTTCCCAGGATCCTTTGCAGTGAGGGCAAAGACCTGTGACCCAGGCTCTGCCCATCAGGCCACCAGCATCAGTCTCCCAAACAGGAATTAATAACAAGGATCAGCAGGAGGATTTGGGGTGAGGCAACAGTTCAAGGGTCTGTGGTTAGGGATGGTGGTGGTCTCAGTTGCAGGGGCTTGCTCTCACAGAAGGTGGCAATGGTCTTGTTACCAAACAAGTCCTGCCATGTGGCTGGCCATTGCTCTACCATGTGATCCTGGTTCTCTTTCTCTAGAACTTGCTGTGATTCTGTGAGCTACCCAATACATAGTGAGCCCACGAATACATTGTTTTCCTCCTTTCAGGCAGGGTTTGTTTCATTGCTTGCAATTAAGAATCCTGACTGATTTGTTTAGTCATCAGTAATGCAGTTTATGTTTTTAGAACACCTACTATGTGTCAGGCACTGTGCTAGGTGCTAGAGAAACAATGATGAGCAAGACAGATACAGTGTAGTGTGGCCCTTTGAAGCTCACCCTGTATATGGTTAGATAACTGAACAAAGAAAATACATTAAATTGCAGTAAATACTCCACTAGAGGACCTCCTGGTTATATGGGAGTGTTAGTAACTTGACTTTATCTAGGGGGATGATAACAGGCTACTTCCTGGAGGAAATGACATTTAGGCTGAAGGATGAGTAAGGATTTTCTGGGCAAAGAAAGAGGAAAGGGACGGCCCCAGGGACATCTATGAGGGTCAGAGGCAGGAAGAGAGCATGGCCTTTGGAGGAACAGAAAGCAGCTCATTGTGGCTGGAGTGGAGCATTCATAGAAGGGCACTCCACAAGACGTGGCTGGGCTCATGGTGCCAGTGCTTGTCCCCCGTCTTAAGGAGTCTGGAAATCATCTTAAGGACAAAAAGACCCCCTGAAGGTTTTCAAACAGGTTGATGATGAAGCTGGGATCGGAAAGCAGGTATCCTTTCTCCCGGTCTCCTTCTCTTCCTGCACCAATTGCCTTCAACTTTTCAATAAAAATGGAATCTTGGTCCCGCAAGACACAGCCAAAGCAATTCAACACAGAAGCGGCAAGTCCCACATATCTTACAGTGCTTTCGGAGGAAATGTAATTTCTTTGCCTATTTTTCCCTGTGACTGTAGGACTGTTTGTGCCTTCAGAGTCCAAGGTGACACTGCCAGTGCTAAGGAGGTGCGGTGACAATGAGAGGAAGATTGAGAGGCACCGTGGCTGCCTCTGAAGGATTGTCCAGGGAGATGGTGAACAGCCGCCCTCTGTGCCTGCTCAAAGCTGGGAGGAGAGACACAGGCTGGGAGGCCAAATGGAGCAGCCGGCCTCACTGGGGAGACAGTGAAATGCCCTCACCTTGGGCCAGAGGCTTGTCAGGGCCTCTTCCACAGCACCGGTGGACACAGCAGGGTGTGGCTCCCAGAGGGAGAGTCCACTATCTAAGGCCCTGAGTCCAACACTGTAGCAAATCTGAGCTTAGTTCGGGGAATAGCAATGTAAAGCAAAGGCTTCAAGTCAGTTTGCCCACTGTTCAAACTCCAGTGTAGCCACTACTTATGTGTGACATTCAGCAGGTCACTTACCCCCTCTGTTCTTTATTTTCCTCATCTATGAAGTGGTTATAAAACACTCATTTCAAAGGATTGTTGTGCAGTTTAAATGCGATAACTCCGTAAAGCACTTGGGTCTTTGCTCTTCTTGTGACCTAGGGGTGGGGCCAGGCCAGTGACCCAGGCATCCAGCTGGAGCCCAAGTCAAAGGGTGTCAGCACCTTGGCTATGATCAAAGCAACCCCTTTGCAACTGGCAGCTGACCCTCTGGGGCCCAGAATACAGGTATCTACTTTGCCCCAAGAGAGGTGACAGGACAAGGCTTGGTAGGTCCCAGAGGTTCAGTCACAAAGGGTAGGTTTGGGGTAGGCAGGCAGGCTCCTGGTCTAATCAAGGAAACTGAGGTACAGACTGAACAAACATGATGGGAGGTGAGGGGGTGCTGCACCACATGCTGGGCAAGGAGCCCTGTAAGGACATCGGCTCCTACCTTCCTGTCCGCCTTCTTTCCTTCTGAACAAATTGGGCCCCTGCCATATGCCAGTGTCTGTACTGGCATTGGAGAGATGGAGGTGAGCCAGGGTCCATAGTGCCTGCCCTTGGGAGCTCCCACTCAGGCAGAGTACAGTAAATTGCAGTTACATGAGGTGACAATTACATGCAATTACATGGCAGTGGCAAGGAAAGTAAAAGTTTCCACGGAGCACGTGGCAGGGGCCCAGTGGGGTGTGGGAGTCAGGAGGGGCTTCCCGGAGGAAGTGATGTTTTAGTGGATAGCGGGAGGAAGAGAGTTCACCGGAGGCGGGGAGGGACGGGCGGAGCGCTTCGCAGGCAGAGAGGGCAGCATGCAGACAGTCACGGCCAGAGCGAGCACACCGCTTGCAGAAGGGGTGGAAGTCCCTGCGAGGTGAGGGGGCTGACGCGTGAGGGGGCTGGACAGGAAGGCCACGCAGGCCCTGGAGTCACAAAGAGTTTGGACTTTCCCTGCCAGCAGTGGGATGGTTGTCAGGAACTGATTTTAACTAGCAGGTGAACAGCACTAACAGGGACGCATTCTCTACAGTTGTGCAGTGAGAAACCAGCAGGACTGCATGCGGCGATCCTGAGTGACGCAGTGGGGCAGAGGCTCTGAGCGTCCTCCCTGCCGGGGTCCCGGGCGTGGGCGTGGTCAGTAGGGCAGTGAGGGGGGCCTCGGATCCAGCCAGAGGAACAGCCGACAGCCACACAGAGCAGGGGCTGCCCCTCACGTGCCTTTCCGAAGAACTGGATCCCTCTCCTTGGGGCAGTCGTGGCTGGGCGGCGCCGGGAAGGGGTGCATGGGTCCAGGGGACCTCTCGTCAGCCATCCAAAGGAGCCAGTGGAAGTTACTATAGCTCGAGGTGATTGACTTCTGGGATCAAGACATTTCGTAGTTTGAAACCCAGTTTAAAAAAAAATCAATGTTTCACATTCAGCAGTGTTTGGTTAAAAAAAGAAAAATAGCTGCAGCTTGTGCTTTCACGGCAGAAAAGAGTGAGCCCCATCAATTACCGCGGGGAAAACAACAGTGTCTTGTGGCAGTTTTGTTCTTCTACTCCAAAAATATTAAGCCATTTAGCCTTTCAAACTGTCCACTTGGCAAGCGGCAATGTCTTCATTTGAAAAGCACGGGCGCCGGAGTCTTGAGGACCAGCTCGCTTTCTCCTAAAGCTAGAATGTTGCGGAGCCTAGGCCTCTTGCCTTCCGGTCACAGGCAAAGGCTGTGGGGACCGCCACCTGCCCAACCTGAGACCCTGGAGGGAACCTGCAGTCTTCCCATGAGGTCTGACCTCCATGTTCCTTGCTGGCCACTGGCCGCAGTCCTGAGAGGTGCCCCTCTGCACCCCGCAGCAAGTCATGCCCTTAGGAAGTGACAAGCACCCCCTTCTCTCAACCTCAGTCCAGGTTCACCTGCTGCTTATACCAGTGTTCTCAACCCTGGTGCACACTGGAATCACCTGGGTTTTAAAAAATTCTAGAGCTCAAGCTGCACTGCAGACCAACTAAATCAGAATTATCTGAGGGTAGGACCCCTGCACCAGGATTTTTCTAAAGTTTTTACTTGATACCAATATGCAGCCTAGGTTGAGAGTCCAACAATGTAAACATCTCCTAGAAGGTCCATTCTAAGTCAAGTTCACCCTTCATATGCTCTGGTTATTTCTTTTCTCAAGGCCTGTTTGCCCTGGTAAAGTTAAGTGCGTGAGATAAGGATGTCAGAGGGGAGATGTGAGGGTATTTTGGGTGGTCTTGTCAGGAGTCATACTCTGACAGGGATACCAGGGTTCAGCCTACAGGTTCAGATACTCAATATACCCACAGAGAATGAGACTCAGGGAACCAACTCAAACTATCTAGACTCACAGAAACCTGATGTACAAGGCAATTGTCACTGTGGTCATAGTGGGGCTTTATTTCTACGACTAAAACCCTTATTCTCACCATTCGGAAAAGCTTCTTCATAGTAAAAAAATCTGCTATGTGCTTCCTTCCTATCCTTATTTTTCCCATACATATTTTTATTTTTCACAAGCTAATTCTTTTTAACAAACAATTCTTACAATATATTGAATCTTAAGCACTTTCTTGTGTAACTAGATACTATTCATAATCTTGCAAAAATTCAATTGAGGAATTATACTGTAGTTTAGTTAGCCATTGAATTTCTACATATTTTACTATTCTCATATTTTAAATATGATACCACACAAATGTTGTTATTTTCATGTTAAGCACTCATTTCTTAGGCCTGATCCCCAGAGGTAAGACTCCCAGATCAGAGATGTAATTAGCTCTGGGACAGCCAGCATCTTATATCTTCTCGCCAGCATTGTGCAGTGTGTGTGAGATATATTTGCCTTGATCAGTAATTTCCAAACATTGTAAAAGGTGGGTAAACAGGTGTTTCTGAAACAAATGGGGGAAGCTTGATGGCCAAAGTTAAAATACAAAGTTGGGTTAAACAAAGTGAAAGAAAGTTTTTTTTTATCAGGACCTTTGTGAAAATTCAAAGTTGAATCAAAATTAAGAACAGAAAATCTTCTTTTTTTTTCCTGTTTTTAGAAAATTTATTGGTCACAACTCCAAGTTCTCAAGAGCCTTTGTAGGCTCCCTTGTCTTATCTTCAATCACTCAGTTTCTTACAGAGTGTTAGGTAGAGAGCATTTTCCTATTTACATATGTTAAAAGAACAGAAAATCTTTACAGCTTCTCTGGGCCTTTATTCTACGCAGGTGCACCTAGAGTCTTCAGACAGGCCTTCAGTGTCCGCATCTCCAAAGCTAACTTGACCGTGGACCTCTTTCTAGTGGAACCTCTTAATGGGGCCAATTGTCCAGGGAAGGCATTTTGGGAAAAGCCAGGCTAGGAGATCTTGAAGATTCCTTTACACTCTGAGGTTCTGTGGTTGCTTTATCCAAATGACCAATCCAGCTTCTGCTGCACCCTTGTCAGTTCAGGGCTCATTCTTCCAGCCCATCTCCCCTGATGTGGCCCAGCACCAGGCCTTCATGTTCTCTCACCTGAGTTACTCCAACAGCCTGCCGCCTGGTCTCCCGTCTGCCACCTCTTCCCCTCCGCTCCACCCCCCAGAGCCTGACTGACTGGCTGATTCAAGCTCTGCCCCTCCCCTGTTCATAGAATTAGGTCCCACCTACCTGCCCAGCCTCCCAAACCCACTTCTCTGACACAGTCTGCCCCTTCCCATCATGTACTCAAGCAACGCTTGAGCCTGCACACTGTGATGGACCTCCAGCCAAAGAGCTTTGCCAGGGAGGAGCTGGTGGTGGGTGGGAGGCTGTGAGGAAGCAATGGAGAGTTGGGAGTGAGTCATGCATCCCCTCCCCCTCCCCGCCCCATATTATATTGGGTAAGAGCAAGGGGAGCAGATGCTGCCTCTGGAAGAAAGACCAGTGTCCTGGGTCCATGCTCCCCCATCTCCAAGGCAACCAGTGTGGGAGGCCTAAATGATGGAGTTGGCAGCTGGGCCTGGGGCCTCACCCCTTTTCTCCTTGAACCTGAGCACCTGAGTCTGGCATTTACACTCTGCCCTCCTTCTTTCCTTCCTACATGTACACATCAACACATAGTCATTGCTCCTCTTGTCTTGGACGTGAAGATCAGAACATGGTGTAGGCCTAGTCTCTGGATTTCAGTTGAACATTTATCAGGGGCTCCTATGACACATGTAGGACAGAGCAGTAATAATGGAGCCCATTTATTGCATCCTTACCATGTTTCAGGCCTCTTTCACATGTATTATGTTTACTCAGAGCTGGAAGGGACCTTAGGGGTGACCACTCCAGCAGTTCTCAAACTTGCTCTTAGTGATGAACTTTCCTTTCCTAAGTAAAGCTTTTCTGCAGAAGCTCTATATACAGATAGAAGAGGTGCTGCTTTGGTTGAAGAAGGGCTGCACAGACCTCAAATCTTTGCTCCTTGGCCTCCCATTTGCCGTTAGGGGATGCTAGTGCCCATGGGAAAACACTGGAAAGTCACTGATTAGCTCCCCCCTCCTTCCATGGAGATCTGAGGCTCAGAGAGAGGAGAGCACTTCCGAGGTTCCACAGTGAGTAAGTTGCCTGGACTTGGCCCTGAATCTCATGGCCCCATGTGGTGTGTTTTGTGCTTCCCCACCTGTCTGGGGATGTGTGCATGTGTGAGCAGAGCTCTGGCAGCCCCTGTCTGGCTGCAGAGGCAGAAGCCAGGCCTTCTGTTTACATTGTGACCCAGTTGTGTGCAAGATGGAGAGATGCCCGTTGAGCAGGTGGTGTGGGCAGCCCCCGCAAATGCCGTCTGGAGTAACCAGATGTGTGGGCATCAGATGCCCTCACAGGCTAGGCTGGTCTCTTGTGCTGGTGAGATCTACCTGATACAAGGTGACAGCAACTCTGAGCTTTTCTAGCACCTCCTGGAAGATGGGCCCCTTTTATTCCTCAGCATAAGCAGTCTCATTTTATGCAAGGATGGGAAATAGTTGCTCTTTGCCCTGGAAGTGGCTGATCCTGGAGAGGCTGTTGGCCACTGGGAGGTCCAGATTCCCAGCACCCTCCCTGGGGAAGGCCTGTGTGGCAGGAGCCTCCTTCACCAGCCTGGCTGACACGTTCACCGGACCCCCTCTGGAGAAATGTCAGCTGGCCGTGCATGCTGAGAGGAGAGTGCTGGGAAGTGTCAGAGTAGGAGGGAGGTGGATCCTTCGTTCATCTTGGAAAACAGCTTTCTTCTCAGGCTCCTCCGGAGGGTGCCCACGCCACTTCTGTGGGAGGAGGGAAGGACAGCCAGACCTGATCTGTTACAAGGCTGACACTTGTTTGGGTGAAGCAGGATTTGAGACTGGCTCTAGGGATGGCAGTGACTGTGGCTGAGAGGATGGAGCGGAGGATGGAGACAGTGATAGAGAAGTGACAAGAAGCATTCCTTAAGTCATTCCACAAGCATGATTGGAGAAGCTTTTGTTTGCCAGATTCTGCAAGGCACTGGAGGCAGAGATGCTCGAGGGGCTTCCTTGAAGCCTTCCCTGACCCCAGGTCTGGGTCAAGACCTTTGTTATTTGCTCTTGGGAACCCCTGTGTTTTTCCTTCACAGCACATGCCACAGCATGTAACTAGGTGTTTGTGTGATTATTTGGTTTCTGCCTATGTCTACCTCTAAGCTGCAAGCTTTGCTCACTCCTGGATCCTGAGGCCCAGTACAGTCCCTGGCACATACTAGGTGCTCCTAAGACATGTATTGGATGAACAAAAAGAGAGTTGCTTTTAGCAGTCACAGTGTGGGCTCCCTTCAAAGTCCCAGGGTTTACTCTTTAAAGATTGTATACTCACAGATCAGGTACAACACGTGGCTGCTCAGGGCCAGGCAAGTGGAGAGATGCTCTTGGCTTAAGGGCTATAAAATGCTTGAATGCTGATGGGTGGGGTGGGCAGCACCAAATCAGAGCTGTGGGGTGGGTGGACAGCTCTTGGGGAGAGGGATGGGTCTTAGCAAATGGAACTCCCAGCTTTTCTTCTGTCTCCAGTCAGTACCTTAGTGAGAGAGATTCAGGGGTGGGAATAGAACGTGCACACATTGGGAGGCTGTGGCAAGCTATCCCACTCATTTGGACTTGAAGGGAAAGTTGGGGGAACTGAGGTCTCAGCCTAGTAGGTCATGCCCCACTGGCATGCAGATTCTCAGATGTGGGTGGGGCGTAGGATCGGTACTGTAGTGCTCATAGCAGGGAGCAAGAAATCTCCCGTCCAGTGAGGAGAGCCCTGTTCCTCCAGGGTCCCCTGCTGGGCCCTGCTCGGGGACCGTGGCCCTCCAGCCACTCTGTGGGAGCCTGCAGAGGAGCTGCCGTGAGGATGGGGGCAGGTGGGGGTGCAGGAGCCCTCCTGGTGGTGACTTCCTACCTCCGGAAGCTCGAGGAAACATTGAGACAGACACTTCGAGAGGATGTGTGGCACCAGGATATCACACACTGTAATGGAACCAGCCAAGTGGTAAATGTAGCTTTTAAATGGGTTTTGTGTTCCCTGTTAACTGCCCTGATGGTGATTAGCCCTGACAGCAAGGACAAGGGGTTGGTCAGCAGCTTTCCCCTGACAAGGCCTCCCTGCTCCCCAGGGCTGTGTGATTTCAACCTGCCAATTTGGCCAAGGTACCAGAAATTGCATGGACCTGCTGGGGTGGGAGTATTTTCTGGAAGAAATCTGATGGGTAGACTTGGACCCAGACTCCTGTTCTCTTCCTGCCCCTTCCTTACATCTGCACTTCAAGGAGCGTTGACTGTGGAGATTTGGAGTTAGGGGACGACTTCCTTTTACTCTATACGGGTGAACAGGAGATCACACTAGTGACGGAGGTGCTTAGTCTGGAGGAGCCCCGGGATAGAATTACCCTCCAGAGCTTGAAACTCTTGAGTGACCAACTGGTTCTGATTTATTTAATGGCCTTCCCTAGATGCTCCTTCAGACCTGATGCTGGAGACAGGTAGGTCCACACTCAAGAGTCAAGGAGGATGCATGGCAGTTGACGAAAGCTCAGGGAACATCTCACCAGAAAGTCAGATTTTCTAAAGCAAGGACAATGATGGAAACCATGGAAGATTCCAGAAATCTGGTGACTCCCAAACTTACTCTCATGGCACAACAGAAGATTATAACAAAGGAGCCTGTGAGATTGTCCTTTGGGAGAAAGAGGCAGGAGGAGCTGGGGAGATTGAGTCCTATGTGGTACCTATGATTAAGGTTCATAGGTATGTTGGTGGCTCCAGAAGATGGAGAAAGTGGGATGTGTCCTCAGGCTTGCAGAAAGAAAGGGTTCCGAGAAAACTGATCAGAGGCAGAGAGTGACCCCAGGATTTTAATCCCAGGGTATTGAGTCAAGAGGAATGGGGGTGGTCTTACTTCTCAGCCCTCTACTCTTCCTTCTCTCTAAACTGTATATATTTGGAGGAAATTTTTGTCAGCTGATATCATATATGTATTTCCCAGTTTAGGCCCTGGGTCTAGAGTGTTGGGTCAAAGGAGAAACGCCACCTTCATGTGCTTTCCTCTGAGTTTGCCCTTCCTTCCTCAGCTCTTCCTCAGCCCTGGACTTGAGCAGGCAATGTTGTAAAGTCACAGAAGTTTATAGCCCCCACCTCTTTGCCTCTGTCTCTGTGAGGTGCCTACCTCTGTCTCACAGTCCTTTACCCCACAGCCATGACAGTGTCCATGCCCCCCACCCACAAGATGAAATACCTGAGAACTCTCTCAACTCATTAGAGGTAAATTGCTGAGTTGAGTTTTAACTCTATTCTGTCTGACTCCACACTCACGCTCTTTCAATCACCCCGTGTGGTTTTCACATAAAAATGCTCATCAGAGCACGATGTATGAAATAAAAAACTTGGAATAACCTAAATGTTCAACAATTAGGGGGTTGTTTAGTAAATCATGGTGCATCCATTTGTGGAACATTATACAAACATTAAAAGCAATCATTACAGAGACTCTTTAGCAACTTGGGGAAAGGTTTATGGTTAGACACTAAGTGAAAATGCAGTGCAAATACTACAATCGCTTCAGTTGCAATGATGGAAAATATGTCAGTGTGTCAACAAGGGCTGAAAGATAATATGCAGAAGTGAAAAATGGCTGTGTTAGGGTAGAGAAGTGATTTTTTTTTTCTCTTAAAATGACTTGCTTCTCCTTTATTCTTTTTGCTTAGTCTTTTTTTTTTTTTCTCTCTGAGGTAATTTTTCTGGGTTGGTGTAGAACGTACTGAATATAAGATCAGACAAGGTCAGAATCTTAGAAATTTCCACAATAGGACACCCGCTAGACTGGTTAAGGGGTCCCAGCTCAGACAGAGAGCCTCTATCTGATCGTTAAGAGTTAAGTGTCAGAATCAGATAGGCATGGGTCAAAATCCCAGCTCTATCGCTGCTGGCTGTGTAACCCTGAGCCTGACCCAGAGTACGTACTCCCAACTTTGCGGAAGTGCAGAGTCAATGCAATCAGACATAGAAGACACATTTCTTAATACATTTTAGCTTCATGGAATGGCTTAACAACTCCTCCTCTGTCAACCATCATTGGTACTAAGCGTTTAAATGTCTCTACTCTCTTTCAAAGCAAAACCTAATGTTTGGGGGTTGGGGAAACGGAAGGGGGTGCCATTGCTGACAATGGTTCTCAGTCAGTGCTACACATAAGTACACAGTCATTACTCTGGGAAGTTCTGGGGGCTGATGGGTCCCCTGCCCTACCTCATTCCTCCCTGAAACTAGGGCTATGCTACCAACTTCAACATAGTCTTCATTAGTGGGAGAAAGAAAAACATTGGGATTTCTGGAGCTGGGCAGGAAGGGGAATTAGAACAAATTACAAGTCAGGGACAGGAAAGGTGGATGACATGTTGGTCCTGAGTTATGATCCTGGTTGACGGCAACAAGACATATCATATGTTGGGCAGAGAGTGAATGTTTTAAGTAATGGTAACTTTTGTAGGCATTGAAACCAAGACTGACAAGCTACAGGACCAACAGTTGGTTCTGGTGCCACTTCCCTAACTGCTGTGTTCAGAGTCTTGGTATATTTGATAAAGTCTAAAAAAATGGCTTTGCTGATCTATTCCATAGACTATCTCCAAAATGTTGCTTGATAGCAAGCACAACCAGCAACTCTGAAAGGAAGTAATCTGTGCCCATTCTCTCTCTGTCTCTGTCATATTCTTTCTCTATTTGTCTCTGTCTTGCTCTCTGTTCAGGTAGTCTCTCTCTCTCTCTCTCTCTATCTCTCTCTCTCTCTCTCTCTCTCTCCCCCTTCCTCTGCTCCATCCCTCCCCCTTCTGACAAGATTTTTGCTTGTCAGAAAAACACTATATAATTTTCTTTAAAAATTAATTCTACTCTACAAAATATGTCTAAAATATTCAAGAAGAAAAAAAGTTTCCTTTAAGAGTAGCTTGCATCAGAACTGCTTCTTCCAGCATAATCAAGTTAATGAGCACCCCCTTAGAATTTAATGCAAAGTAACTCTCACACTGGTGGTGAGCTTCAAAGATGGGTGAATAGATCACTAATAGCATGGTTCCCCCTGGCAACCAAGGTAAACTTTGATTCTGATTGGGCAAAAATAGTCAAGGAAAGGGTGGAATTAAGAACAAATAGTCATATTTGTCACCCGTGCTCTTTGAAGCCATGAGAAGAGAAAAAAGGCAATTATGGAAGGTGGAAAAGGGTAAGGAGAGACTGTGAACCTGAAGTTCATTGCAGAAGTTTTCTTTTTTGGACTATGGAATTTGGTCTGGACCTGACTGGAGAAACTAGAAGGCAGGAGGGATACCCAATTCTAATAAAACCAAGAGCAAAGGAAAAATTAGTTTCAGTGTGTGTGAATATAGAGGTGAGTCAGTCTGTGAGTTGCTGGAGCAGACCATCAGGTAGGTGGGTCCACGCTGCTCATTCGCCCTGAAAGCCAGAGCGAACACAGCTCAGGAAGGCTGCTGACTTAAGGAGGTGTTCAAAGAAATGTGCAGTCCAGTCAGTCTTTGAAGCCTGTAGACTCTTGCTAGTTAATATCATTTAATTCATCTGCTTGAATTATCCATTGCCTTCATGCAAGACTTTATGAAGCCTCACCTGCACTGTTGCATTATCTCCCAACTTGTTTCCACATTGGCCAGAAGGGTTCTACTCACCACTCAAATCAAGTCACTCCATTCCCTACTTCAATCTCATCAAAGGCGTAGGGATACTTAACCTAAGGATACGGAGTTTTATAATGATATAAACTCTAGTGTTGAATACAAGGCCCTTCCGAGATTTCACTCCAGCTCCCCTGGCCATCCAGCCCCGCCTCTCGCTCTCCGCTCCCCTTACCCCACCATGCAGCCCATTATTAGACATTCTGAACAACCTGCTATTCCACTAATTTTTATTTCATGTTCTCCCTTTTCTCTGGATTAACCATTTTCACTGAAGGTCTCTTTTCCTTTCTACCCTTCTCCAACTACCTCGTTCCTTCAGAATTCACGTAAGGTGTTATCCCTGCCCTCCCTGACCACTACCTACCCCCTTCAAAGCCTCAGCTGATTGCCCCTTACTATCTATTTCCCAAGCACACACTATGTATCTCTATTTTAACATCTATCACTTTGCCTTATAAGCTTTTTTTCTTTCTTTACTTGGATTTCTGTCTTTGCCATAGGCTTCTAGAGAGCAGGAATTGTGTCCTGTTTTTTGTGGCACTGAAGCTCTTAGCATCGTGCCTGGCATATGATAGGCACTTAGTAAATGTTTGTTGAATAAATCAATGAACACAAGATTTTTAAGTCAAAATTAATTATAGACAAGGTTGAAAGTGATGAGGGAATAAATCTGTCCCTCTGTTGTCAGGAAGTCCAAAGCCAGGGAGATCTCTCTGGGCACTGGGTGAGACCTCAATTCGGGAGAGGGTTCTTGCCTTTGGTCAAGCAGGTACAAGCAAAGAGTAGTTTAATAAGCAGAAGTACACACTCAAGGAAGGACTGTGAGCATGCTTGAGAGGTGAGCAGGGAGGTGGAGTTCAGGGTGGGTGGTCTTAGAGCTGGAGCTTAAGCAGGGAGTGGAATAGTCATTGGGATAAGTGGGGTTTTCTTGGCATAGGGAGGGGATTTCCAGGAAATAGGGTGATGATTTCTTTTTGTCCTTAGATGGTTTGCCTGGAAACTGTCATGGTGCCAAGGGGTGTGGTTTTATAGTGTGCTATTGAGCGCATAATGTCTTTGGGGTGAAGTGAGTGTCAGCTTCTCCTCCACGGTGGAACCAGCTAGTTTTGGCCAGTCTATTATCTCTATTCTTACTCCCCACATGCCTGTGAAAACAGTTTACACAGAATGTTTAGAATGTAAGCAAGCATCTAGCTGAATGTAAACAACAGCCAAGTCCCCCTTCCTCCCTCCTCATGTCTGGCTATCTGCCTACTCGAACACCTGACATTATTTATTCAAGTTGTGCTTCAAACAGAATTTTCTCCAAAGTTTAATATACAATGCAGGAGTAATGTCACCAATATTTGTGAAATTTCATGCTTACAGTAGAAGAAACATAACACCTGTGCAGAGAGAGCAACTCTAAGTGAAATATGAATGGAGATAAGATGAAATGCTTTGCGAGAACAGAGGTGAGAGAGAGGTTGCTACTGAGCATGATGACAGGCAGGCCTTTTGTAGCAGTTAGGAATTGTCTATCCTGACCCCATGCCTTTAACTCCCACGGTGCCCACTCATGTGCCATGACTGGTGGCTAAGATGCTGAGCTTCTGAAACATCAGCTCTGGCTGTCGTGGTGGACAGTATCTTATTTCGTTCCACCCCTGCTCTCATCCCTGGTTTTTCCCAATGTCTCTTTGGCTTCTGATCCTTCTGGGTTGGTCTTTGCCTCCTGGTTACATGCTTGCCGAGAAGATACACTCTCTATGACTGTTTTCTTGGAATCCTGGTGTTAGATCTGTCAAGCTCTCCCTGCTCCTGGGGGTTCTGGGGAACCCTTGAGATCTGACATGTGTCATCCAGTTGGTTCCCTGCACTGGGAGATAGGAAAGAAGTGAGCCTTAAATGATAGTGGGAGCTTAAGTAGGCAGAAATAGAGGATGGGGCATGACCTTTTGAGCATGAGGGAGGGAGTGAAAACGCATGAGTAGGCATCAGCGGTAGAGTGCCAATTTGGGCACTGTGTTACTCCAACCACAGCTGGTGCCTCAGCAAGAAAGCGTGGGGAGAAGGCGGCCAGTCGCTGAGAGTAGTGAAAAGTGGCTTGGTGAGTGCGGCCTCTGAAGGCACTGGGAGAAGCTGCTGGAAGGCAATGAGCTGCAGGAAGAGCTGAAGGAGAACCATAAGTCAGAGCAATGCGGGTCAAGCAAGACACCACACAGAGGACAACTCAGCTCGGAGTCAGCACCCAGGAAACCCTTACATACAAACTTCAAACCAAGTTCTTACTATGCATAGTTAGTGGCATGGCCAGAGTCTCAGACAGGATGATACAATGAGAAATGCCAATCTCCAAAGGTCATTTTAGGCCTCAAATTTGACATATGCAGCTAAGAGACCAAGACCAAGAGGGATGAGTGGCTGGCCTATGGCAGGGTCATTTGGGGAGGCTGAGACTGCCTCTAAAGGCACAGGGACAAACCTACATTCACCCTAGTCTTCTCGACCTGAGGCTAGCATCTGAAAACTTCACTCAGCTCAGTTAAAGAAGCCAGTAAAAAAAAAAAAAGCCGTGTTCACTGTGTTACCTGCTAAAGAGACTTGAGTTTGTAAAAGTCACTGGCTTACACAATTTGGAAGATAGTAGAGGACTTTCAGATAATTGTTTGAGAAGAATAAAAGATAATGAGCCATGTTATAGGAGGTCAGAAGAAAAGAAACTTCCTCCCTTGACAAGGAAGGCTGTGGAGGAAGGCTAAGACATGACCTTAGCTGGAGGACTAACAAAGGCTTTTATATTGTTATTCTAATGTCACAGTTTGCATGTAAAAATGTTGTGCATCCAGTCCTGGCCTTGCACTCCCAAGGAAGGAGTCCACCTTCACCAGGACCTCAGCTAGGGCCACCCAAGGCCTGGCAGGGTTAAGGCACTTCCTGGGACTGCCATCCAAAACTGGGCCCTTGGATCTGCAGGGGTCCATGAGGACAGCGGGGCCTCTCTTTGGGTCCTTTGAATGACTGTCAACATCCGCCAAAACTCAACTCGAAGGATGCATTTACCTGTGATCATACTGCACAAGGCTGATGACTCAAATGGCAGGTTTCTTTGCTTTTGGCTGGAAGTACAGAAGCTGCGTGTGGCAACATGAGGGGGTTCCTGCTGCTCGGAAGCTCTGATCGCCAGTTACAGACATCTTTGATGAATAAAAAATGGGAGAGCAAATCAATTATTATTTATGAAATGCAGATTGTTTGGTAGACAAATCTTTCAAACTTAATGGATAGTGAAAGTATGGGATAGTGAAAGTAATGATGAGAAGATGATGAGAAGGTTGGAGTTCATGGATCTAAGGGCAACTTGGAAAACCCACACCACAGCAAATGATGGGCATAGTCTCTCTGTCTCTCTTCCCGTCCTTCTGTCTCTGTCTCTCTGGGTTTTGTCCAGCCTTTCTGACTCTAGGTTTCTAATTTTCCATGCTTATGCTTTTCTCATTCTGTTGCTGTCTTCGGCTTCCCTGATTCAAGGCACGACCCTACGGTCTTTGTCTCCTCTCTCACTCTGTCTTGGTTTCTCAAGATTCAGAACTGTTGGCATCTCTCTGGTGACTCTGTGTCTCTGGTTTTTCTTGAGTGGTTTTCCTCGTGGTTTCTCTAGGTCTCCGCTCTCTCTGTCCTCACCCTCCTCACTTTCTCCCTCCCCTCCTTCCCACTCCTCCCCGTTCTTCTCTCTCTCTCTTCCCTCCCACCCTCCTTGGTCTTCTCATGGTCTCTGTGACATTTTCTGTCTCTTCCCTGGTCTCTTAGTTTCCCTGGTTCTGTTTTTCTAACACCTCACCCTGGTTTATTTTCTTACTGTTATCTGAAATCATGTTTTGGGGGTTTGCTGGTGCGCTGTCTGTCTCTCCTACCGTGACCTCTTACTCCACTACCCAGCAAGCTCTAGGAAAGCGGGCTTTGCCTTACATCTGCATGCTCAGTGCCTAGGACAGGGCCTGGCACGCTGCAGGGGCACACAAATTTGTTAATTGCCTGGGCTCTATATCTCACAAGGTTTCTGCTCTCATTTGTATTTGTCTCTCTAGTTCTCCATGCTCTCGAGTCTCTCTCATGATCTCTGTCTCTGTCTTTGTCTGCCCTGGGTTTTCTATTTCTCTGTCATGGTTGCTCTTTCTCCCTAACTCTTAAATCTTCCTCCTGGTCTGTGTCTCTGTCTGACCCAGCATATCCCTCATGCTCCCCATCTTTCTCCTCTGCCAGAAGCATGAGCTGGGGCTGGAAGGCAGCCTGGGCCAGTGCAGAACGAGGCCGCTCCCCACAGCCCTTGCCCCCTGCAGCCTGCTGCCAGCCTCTCTCCAGGATCCTGCAGCAGGAAAAACAAGAAGAGAAGATTCTTCTGTTTGCCTGGGAGCAAACAGTGGGGACCTCTGGTCAGACGGACAAGGCACCTCTGATTTGATTAGCCTCTTCTTTCCCTGCCTGTCTGCTGCTTCGACCAGTCACGAGCTTTGCGGAGCAGCTCTGGACACTGACTGCAGCTGACTTTCCCCCTGGCTGGGTTGGGGTGGGGGCAACTTTCTTGGCAGGTTCTTGCCTGCTTGTGAGCTAAATCATACACTGATGACACTGTTACTGGAATTCGCAGCCTCTTCTCTGGACCCATAACTCTTGTTGGTTTCAGTCAAATGTACTGAAGAGTTAGCCCTGGGGCAGTGAAACCTGTGGGATGAGGCTCCATGCTGTTGGGGTGAAGAGCGTGAGCCACAGAGTTAAAATCTCAGTGAAACTCCTGATTTTTATGCCTCAGTTTTTACATCTGTAAAATGGGGTGGTAGCCATTAGCTTGTAGGATGGTTAGTGGATTAAACGTGAAATACACGGTAAGCAGTGCCTGGCCTGTGTTAAACACCACTAAACAGTAGCTACTAACAATGGTGGAAGGCGGAGGGTGCACGCAGGAGGTCTGCTGAGGAAAGAGGCACAGGTGCTGTTCTCTGACAGCTGTGTATGTTTTTAGCAATGATGCATTTAGAACTGAAGAACTCGAGAGGGAGAAGGAGCAGATGACTGTGCAGACCCCCCAGGGCCACGGGAAGGTGCTCTCTTCCAGAAGTTCCCAGGGACAGACACTCTGCAGCTTCCTCTGTCACCCATCTCCAGCTGTCCCTCCTTGGCAGTCAAGATGCGCTTCCTTATGGCCCCATTTAAAGCCGCTTGCTTTCACGCAGGACTGGTGGCTCGTGGCGAATGCTCCACGGACCTGGAGACGAGCCTTTGCGCTGTCAGCCACCATGGAGGCCCTTGCGAGTAAGTGTGTCCCAGGCTGTGGCTGCAGCTTCAGATGAGAGGCTTCCTAGTTCCCATTTTAGCAGATTACAGGAAGTCAAAGTGACACAGAGTCTACAGTGCAGAGCCAAGAACTCAAAAAAAATCTTCCAAGCCTTTTCCAATTTCCTGGAAATTGACAAGTGTTTCCAAGACTCTGTCTTTGCAGCTGGGCCCCACTTTCTTCTCCCGCATCCCTGCTCAACCTGCAAGCTCCACCCAGTGTCCTGAGCCAGGCTCGCCGCGGTTCTTCACCTCCTCTTTGGCTCTTCGGTGTGGCTGCCTGGATCCCAGCTCCTGCAGATGCCGGCAGAGTGGGAAGGGAGCTTCGGGTGAGACTTGTTCCCATCTTTGCTCCAGATGACTCACCACCTGCCTTAGCTTTTGCCTTCCCATCGTTACATAATCCTGACTCCAGGATTAAAAATACTCCACTGACTACCCAGTCCATCTGTTATTCTCTTTCTCATACGTATATACGATTTTATTTTAAAAATACTTCGGAAAGAGCACTTCCATCATTCATGCTATATCAGAGATGGGTTTCCGAGTCAGCTCTGGCTTCCTCCAGAGCAGCAGTCCTGGGGGAGTGAGATTTTCCCAAACCTCGAGGATTGCATCTGTTCTTTGCCTTCGTTTTCTAATAGTCTCGCCACATTCACGGGGCCTGTCTTAGAAGCCGTCCAGCACCTTGGCCCTTCCTGCGGCCTGGGCTGCTGTCTGCTATGTGGGGTGTCCTCCTCATCAGCCTGGGAGCTGGGGGAGGTGGGGCCCGGGTCATCCAGCCTAACCTGCGGTCCTGGTGGAGACAACCCGAGTCCAGTCACCAGGATGGGGCCCCTTGCCCCCTGTTGTATCCTCCTCTCATGAGCCGGCTGCCCTCGTCTCCATGTGCCTGGAATCATCCCTGGATTGGTGGAGAGCAAGCCCGGACTAACCCTGTCCTTGCTGTCATGCAATCTGAGGGCCATCTAGAGCTGAGGGGACCAACACTCATGACTAGAAACTCACTCATTCATTTGCCACTTGATGCATACCTTTGGGGGATTTACCATGTCCTTGGTGGGTTATCCTGCTCTGAGGATGCAGCCAAAGTAGGAGAGATGGCTCGGGAAGCCCAGAGAATTTTGGGTCACAGGACCTTGTTGAAGTCCTGTCTCTGCTGGATGCCAGTCATGTGACAATCATGAGCGTGCCCAGAGCCTCAGGGTCATCTGTGCAATGAGTGTTATAAATTCTGCCTCCCAGGGCTGGTGCAGCACTGATAGGAATGAAAGGGCCTTGGGGGCAGCAAGGCTGAGCAGGAAGGCACTTCTCGGTATGCATGATTGCAGAAACTGAGACTCCTGCCCCCGAGAAACATGCCTGTGGAGGCTCCTTCCTCTAGCCTCCTCTGAGCCACTCTCCACATGGGCCACATGGGCCACCAGGGTGCTCCACCAGAGTCTAGACTGGTCTTTGCCCATTGGTCTCAGCCTCCAGTGACCCCTGGGTGTGCACGCAGTCCTGTGATGAGCCCTGTGCCTCATTTCCTCATCTGTAATTTGGGGCAAATGACAGCATACACCCAAAGGGTACAAATGAGTGAATACACCGAAGTCCTCAGAACAATGCCCGGCACTTGGGAAACAGTCAGTGAGGCTTTGTTACCAGCAGTGGTTGTGATAGCTGTTCACCCTCAGTGCCTTTGAAAGTGTTGTTCTGACACCCGGAATATTCTGTGTCCATTACCGCCTGGCAAACTCCCACTCGCTTCGAGATCCAATTTAAAAGGTGGCCCTGTGCCCCGGTCCTGGCCCTCGTGCCGTTCTGGTTCTCAGAGCCCAGGCCGGGCCTTCTCTGGGTCACTTGATGCCCAGCCCAGGTTTCTCAGCAGCCCTGCCTCCTGAGCCCTTGCCAGGAGCTGGGCACCACCCGCACCCCCACCTTCTCCTTTCTCTGGTGCTGAAGAGGTTCAGCGTTTGTGAGCCAACACTGGGTTATTCCTTGGCGAGCCACGGTTGAGCCATGTTTCCTTCACCTCTAATGCATGCGGTGGGGCTCTGAGCGCTCCTATCAGGTCAGGGGTAAGTGATCCCTCCTGGTAGTCCCGAGAGATCACACCCACTGCACAGGTGAGGCAAATGAAGGCCGAGTGTGCTAACTACCCCCCCACGGAGATGACCCTGGCTTACTTTGGCCTTGGGACCAGGCATGGGCCTCCTGCCTTCGTTCTCCTGATCCCCATCCCTGGTGTGTACAGACTTGCCTTTTTTATCCCTGTCCCAAACTGCAAGGCTGGCAGCAACCCAGCTCATGGCCTGTGCAGGGCAGGGAGTAGAGGGCTGACCAGGCCCCTGTCACTCTCAGCCTAAGCCGTGTGTCTGTCCCTCCAAAGATGTGCCCTCCATCCCCAACAGCAGGATCTGCACCCCAGTGAATCTAAGGAGGGCCACTGAACACAGGGACTTCTGCTCTGTGGCTGGCTTCTCTCAAACATACCCTGGTCACCCATGCAGGGCTGGCCTGAGTTTGGTGGGGCAGTCTGGCAGGAAAAGCAGAAGAGAAAGGAAAATGGCTCCTCTTGCTTCGACTACAGTCACCACCAGGCTGTTATACAATCAATAAAACATCAGTGCCTTTGAGTGGGCGCCCAGCCTCCTGCCCTGGGGAAGGCCTGGCCCTTGGCTCGGGGTTGGCTCTGGGTTGCTCTCCAGCTGGGTGGGATGGCTCTTAGGATGGTGGGCAGCGGGAGGCGTCCCACATGCCCGCACCCCGCACTTGAGCCTGCTGCCTTGTCTTCTCTTTCCAGCAGCCTGTGTCCCTCCCTCTCTCCTCCTGTCCCTCCTGCCACCAAAGACATTGAAGGCCTGTTTGAGGCTCAGCCCTGTTTGTGCCACTTGTCCTGGGGTGGGACTGTTGCAGCTGATGCATCCAGTGGGCTCCCAGGGGCGCGCTCGCCAACCCCCTCCGATGTTCGCACATACACACTTGGCCACATGCTCACACAAAAGGCAGCCTGTGTCCCACACCCCCTCTGAAATCCAGGTACAGACCCACCATGGAGCTGAGACACACTCATACACGCACCCCCTCATAGACCCTCATGACTCACTCTCTCTCTCTCTCACACACACACACACACACACACACACACACACATCCTCTCCTAAACACCAGGCTACTTGTTCTCTTCCCTTTATTTCTGGCTCCCCCTCTTTTCAGCGTCCTCTCTCTCTCTCTCAGTTGGAGATGAGGGGGATTTGGCAGCCACGTTTCCTTGTCTCTGACTTTTCTCTGCTGGCCTCTCTGGCTCGCTCCCCGTGGCTCGCGGCATCTGCACACAAAGGCACACAGAGGTACAGCAGGCTGCACACGGATGCCCTCTCCCGCCCAGATGTGCAGGCCAGGGGCTCTGATCTCTGGGCAGGGGCGCTGGGGAGGGCCATTGAGGCTTCCAGGAGGTGGCCCAGTTCAGAAGCCTGGCTAACAGCCTTAGCGTCAGGACATCTGACACTGGAAACAACAATACCCAGCATGGAAAACGAGAGTTTTCCACACAGAAAGTACACGCAGTGTGGCGATGCAGAGCAGACCCTGAAGCCCACCTCTCTTGGTTTGAATATGTGTGTAGCTTACTAGCTGTGTAGCCTTGGGCAACTTACATAACCTCTCTGTGCCTGAGTTTCACTGCCCATAAAGTGGGAGTGTATCAGCACCCACCTCATTAGGTGGTAGTGAGTTTAATGAATTACGTATATAAAATACTTAGAACACTAGATATGTTGGCTACCACTGTGGCATGATGCACCAGGCCCTGTGATAAGCTCCATGTTCATGTTATCATAATTAATTCTTCTATGCACCCTGTAAGGCAGGTGTTTCCCCATCAAGGTGAACTGACCTGCTCAAGGCCACACGGTTATTAATCAAGGAGGTGGCTTTAAACTCACGTCCTGATCCCCAAGCTGCACCCTCTGCTACCCCCCCCCACCCACGGCAGCTCTCCTTTCCAGAGGCGGAATCTGGAGAGGGAGAAGAGGGCAGCCTGGGGAAGGAAGGCCACAGGAGCATGGTGGGAAAGAAGACCCCACCAGTGACTGAGGTTGGAAACTCAACGCAGATTTAAGACTGGGAGCCAAGCCTTGGCAGTGGAATTGACTGGCCAAAGCAGAGAGGAAAGAAGCCTTGGGCGAGAGGTGGGAGATGGGGTGGAGGATGGGAGGGCTCTGGTCTGGCGACTGGCTGGCGCCGAGGCGATGGTGGGATTCTGGCTCAGGGACTGTGAAGGCTCCTGGGGCCAGCTCTGGGCTGCCTGCTTGGGTCAGGGTGGCATGGAAAGGGACTTGGGGCTGCCTACGGGAGTCCCCTCAGGCAATGGTGTCAGGGCAGAACAAAGCATAATCCTGCTACTCCTCCCTCTGGGGACAGGGTGGGGGCCTGGGTGGGCTGGAATCTGCAGGGACAGAAACAAGCCCCAGCAGGGGCAGTTGAAGGGCAAAGGAAGGACACAGATGCTCCCTGATGGGTACTGAGTCAGCATGAATGTGATCTCATTGAATACTTGGCCAGAAGCCACCCAAGGGTATTTTCAGTTCCATTTTCAGAAACTGAGGTTTAGGGGCTGAGGCTTGCCTAGGAGTGCCCAGTAGGCTATACTTGGGCCCCTACAACCCCCACCTAAGGCAGGACTGGGGACAGGACTTGGTGGCATGGATGGGCGAGCACTTTCCAAGCAGCCCCAGCCATAAAAAGCAGGGGCAGGGGGTAGGGGGCAGGTGTGGCAAGTCGCAAATGGACGTGGAAAAGTCACAGTGTCCACTTTTGGCACCCAGTGGGCAGCATGGGGCTGGGATGGGAATAAAGGTGGTACTATGTTTAGAGAATGAACACATATCTCTCATTTCTCCCCTTGGGCAATTTCTTTTCTTTTTCTCCCCTACACAGTAGGCACCGAATGTTTCTTCCCTCAGGGGTCAGGAAAACTCAAATTCCACAAGGTGGTGCAGGAAGAAGAGAGTAAGTGGCGGCAGGGCCGTCACCTGCCTCAGCAGGACACAGGATTCAAGTTTGGGTGGATTAACGTTCAGGCTAATAAGCATTTTTTCTAATTAACATTTCGCCTGGAAAGGCAGAGCTCCCAGGAATGGCAGTGCCTCTGGCCTAGTCTGAGAGGGAAGTGGGCCTTCTGGCTCTTCAGCTCAGCATAAGTGGGGTGACTTGTATTATCTTATTTGCTTCGATGGGCAGATGGCAAAGAGGGGCTTGGGGAGGAAGTGCAAGGATAGTGCTAATGTCCTGGGTGACGGGGTCTGGGCAGAAAGGATGCATACTGGGATCAGATCATTTCACACAGCCAAGCTGCACAGGCTCCTGCAAGTGTTCCAAGCAACCTCACATTCATCCATTCAGAGCAGGGACTGTGCCTTAATCATCTCCATCTATGTGCCACACAAGGCCCTACTATATACCAGGAACTATACCAGGAATGCTTTGATCCTTGCCCCTTTAGAGCTTGTCAGCTAGCAGGGGAAAAACCCACAGTAACAATGTAAGTTTCATCATGCAGAAATATGGAAAGCTGTGGACACATATAGCAGACAAAGAGCTCTATACACTGGGATGGGGCTGTAAGCTCCACGAGGGCAGAGACTATGTCCACCTTGAGCCCAGTGCTTTGCATATTTTAAAGGTTAATAAATACGTGTCCAAACGAGTGACATCCAGTTGAGATCTGAAATATGAAGAGACCTAGCCAGGTGAAGGGAAGTGGAAATGGTGTTCCAGGCAGAAGGAATAGCATATGTAAAGGCTGTGAGGCAGGAAAGAGCACAGCATTGGTTTAGCCTCACTAGAGGAGTGGAGGGGGCCCTGGGGTAGGCCATGTCAGGAGAGGAGTGGGAGACAGGCTCCAGAGACAGACAGGGCCAGTCATGATGGGCTTGTGGCCCATGGAGACAATGAGGAGTGGAGGAGAAGGACATGATGTGCAGGAGTTGCCCTGGCATGGAGGTGGGTTGAAATGGGGTACTCTGAGGGCAGGGACACTCCCCAGGGTGATGGGGAGTGCCTGAGAAGGGGAGGTGGCAGTGGCGATGTGAAGAAGGGACGGAAGGGGCAGGACTTGGAGGCAGAGTGGGTGCAGGGGTGAGAGAGGGGGTACTCACAGGGACTCCAGGTTTCTGGTTCGGACCATCGGACAGAAGGTGGTGTCTTTCCCTGAAACAGAAAATGAAGGTAGAGGAAGAGGCATGAGGTAGGCACAGGAGCATGTTTGTTGAATGAATTAAACAGAAATGTCTCTGGAGCAGGGATTGGGCAGAGGTGAGGCTCCACTCAGGCCTCCGCACATCCCCCTCCCTCCAATTTCTTCTCCATGTAGAGCCAGAGGGATCTCTGGATCTGACCATGTCACCCTCTCATCAAAAACCCTCAATGCCTCCCCAGGGCTCCTGCAATGAAATCCAAGATCCTTTCCATGGCCTCTAGGATCCAGGGTGATGTGGCCAAGTTCACCACTCGGCTTTCATCTCAGGCTCTTTCCCCTTCTCAGTACATGGTGGCCACACAGGCCTGGTTCTGTCTCCCCAGCACCTCATGCTCCTTACAGCCTCAGGGCCCTCGCAGGTGCTCTTCCCTCTGCTGGCATGCTTTTCCTCCTATCTGTTTACTTTGCCAACTCCTGCTCCTTTTTTCAATCTCAGCTTAAAGGTCACTTCATCGGGGAAGCCTTGCTTCACTCCCAGACCAGGTTAGGTCGCTCAGGTACAGTACCACATCCTTTCCTTCCTAGTCTCCCAAATTGTAGTTAAACCAGTATTTGTATAATTGCACCTGCCCCCCAGACTCTAAGCTCAGAAGGCAGTGACCATGTCTGTTTTACCGACCCCTGTAGCCCCAGTGACTAATGTAGTGCCTGGCACATGGTAGGCACTCAAGTAGAATATGTCAATGAATAAATGTAATATGTAGTGTATTTAAGATTGTTTGTATCATGATGAATGTTTAGCAACAGCTAATTTTCGACATTAGTCAAGTCAACTGAGACCAAAATAGCAAAACAAGTCATTAAATATAAACCCCTCTGGAGATGACTCCCAAGCCTGCACCTCCAGCAGAGAATCTTTCCCTGCTTCCAATCTGTACTTCCAGCTGCCCGATGGACATCTGACCCTGGGTATCTTTGCTGAGAAATGCCTCCGAACACTGTTGGGTTTCTTGCTTTGCTCACTAGCCTGGATTTTGTCTTTCAGGCTGAGCCTGGCCTCGTGGGGTCCTCAGGGGCTCTCTCGGGTGGAGAGTCAGTCACCTTGCCCGGTGGGTCCTCCTTCCAGTCTCTCCAAGGTGCTCCTGTTCTGGGAGGTGAGATGAGTGAGCAGGACCTGGAAATGCCAGGCAGCAGGGAGTGGCCAAGAGCGCCACAGATGCCTTGAGGAACTGGCTGGTCCTTCTACGGTGAGGTCTGCGGTCTGGGCAGGGCCACAGGGCCACAGCAGGGGGATGGGCGGAGGCTGCAGCTGAGCAGACAAATGGGTCTGCAGCCGGGGGCAGAGCCCAGGAGGAAAGGCAGAGGCGTGGGGGCCGAGAGCGCCTTCATTGATTTCTCTGTAATTTACGATCCCACATACAGTCAAAATGATGTGAGGTCACTTGCTGCAAAAATATGGTAAAAGCCTGCAGGGAGATTCAAAATAGATGGTAAGGAGATCAGCAACCAAATGGATGAAGGGGAGGAAAATGGCATCAGGCACAGAAGCGTCGTCTCCTATTAGAACAGAGCTTACCACTGGCCAGGCTCAGTTGTGACAGTCCTGGCCTCATTTGATCTACAGTGTCCTCTCGTTCTTCAGACAGCCAGAGAGGCAAAGCCACTTGCCCAAAGTCCCTCAGCAGGAAGTGGTGGCTGTAGCCCTGGGAGAAGCATCAGTGGGGTTTCTCTAGGAGTGCCCCCTCCTCTCCGTTTTCCCAGCTCCGGGTGCAGGCCCTTAACCCTGTCCCTGCTTTGCAGAAACGTCCTGCATCTTGTCTGCCCTGGAGCACCCTGTACGGTAGGAGCAGATTCATATCCCTCAGCCAGGGGGCAGCGGTGCCCCTGCTGCGTCATTCAGAAACCTCAGCAGCCCTCTACCACCTGCGGAAGAGCTCCTGGCCCTCTCTGACCAGGCTCCACCGGGCGGGAGGCAGCCTCGGGGCCTGCTCCCCTTCCTTCCCCACCAGGTAGCAGTCACAGCGGGATCTGAACCCACTCCAGACCGACGCTGGCCGTCCCCACCTCGGGTACCTTTCCGTCTGGAGAGGGAGTGTGGCAGAGGGGGCAGGCACACGGGCCCTGCAGCCAGACTGCCTGTGCTCAGATGCCAGGTTTGCCCCTGTAGCTGCACAGCTGAACTCGGATTCCTCACCTGCCTCATGGTCACCCTCATAGGTGCCTCTCTCACAGCATCGTCGTGAGGATTCAGTGAGGAGATGATACATGTAAAGGGCTCAGAGTCGTGTCTGCCTCTACTAAGCACTGTTAGTATGAGCTATTCTTGTCACTCATCCCATTTTCCTGGGTTGGGACCCCGGCTGCCGCCTCTACCACATCAGCCACAGAGATCCTAGACCCCTGAGTGAACATTCCAGCTGGACCGCCCTCCTGCTTCTGTGGCTCCTCTGCTTGCAGGGATGGTTCAGCTAGGTCTTTCCCACCGTCTGAGCATTCCTTTGAGTCCTAAGATGCTGTCTTTGACCGTGAGGGTTTTTCTTTCTCTTTCTGAGAATGTCTTAATCCTCAGTAAGATGGTGACCTGCCAGGTAAGGACCTTCTTTTATCTCTGTGAGAGTCATAGCACGTTCTTTGCAACCACTTGTTAGGTTTATGTTTTGTAACGTGTGCCCCTTCTGCCCTAGTAAATCCTGCTGCTCACTCTTAAGGGAGTGTTCTCTGGGCTGGGGGTTGAGACATTGGACAGTCTCTTAAAGACACTGTCATATGTGCTGCTGCTGTCAGCCAGGTGATGTAGTGGGGGCAGGCTGCCAGCCAGGAGTCAGATGGCAGGATGGCAGGCTCCTAGACCAAGAGGGGAACATGGGCCAGAGGGGAGGACCAAGGCCAGCCAGGGTATGCTGTCTCTGCCCAGGGAAAAAGCAGACATGAGGGCTGGGAGCCAGGAGGCTGACCCAAGGGGTCACACGTGTGGGGAAGGGAGAAATGACCTGGTCATCTCTTTTTGCTGCAATCCTTTTCCTGGCTTCTTTCAGCCTGGACATTCTTCTCCCTCAAAGATCTCTCTCTATACTCTTTCTCTCTGTGTCTCTGTCTTTTTCTCTCTCTCTCTCTGCCTCTCTTTCATCAGGCAGACCTCATCTGCAACTCCAGGCCTGCCACCTACCAGTTGCTGACCTTGGGAAAGCACCTGACTTGTCCAGCCCCTCGTGGGCAGAGGCACAAACAGCACAGTCTTTGTGGCATTCTGGTGGAAAGTGTGACATATAGCACAGGTTCTCAAACCTAGCGGGGCAGAGGAACACCCCAGGGATCGCCTACAAAGGCAAGTACCAGGAAATTAAACCAGAATTTCCATGGCAAGGAGCTCAGTAGCTTAAAAAATCAAACGAACCGAGGTCCACAGGTATTCCAATGTAGATGTTCCATTGGCAGCATTTGAGAACCACCTAAAAAAAGAAAAACCCATGTCAAAGTGAGTTCTTAATCAGGGTCAATAGCATTTTTTCTTTTTCTTTCCTCTTTTCCTTATTAATAGGGAGGGTCCCGGGATTAATGAAAACTTCCCGATACCTACTTGTTTGAAAGAATTACTGCTTGATTGCTGTTAAGAGTGTCTGCTCCCTTGGGCCAGGGTGACGACTCCTGGCGAGGTCCTCAGAAGATTCTTGTCACCCGCAGGAGAGAGTCGGCAGATGTTGGGGAGAGTTTAGGAAGTGAGTGTCTGGAAACCCGCTTCAGTCATTTAGACCTCCTGGCCATGATTTATTTATTTTTACCCCGTGTATTAGCTCAACAAACTCACTCACTGATTTAACAGGCATGGAGCATCTCCTAGGCACCAGGCTGGACAAGGGATTTTCTGGGGATTCAGAGGTTAAAAACAAACCACACATGCACAGTGCCAGTCTAGTTGGGGAGGCACAGCCATGTAAGTGGATCACCGAAATGAAAGCAACTGTCCCTGCTGGGAAGGCTAGGGCCTATAGGGTCCCCGAGGAGGGAAGGTAGGACTTCGCATGGAACCCTTCTGGAAAGTTGCACAGAGAAGGTACTGTCTGAGTGGACATGTTATACAGTGGTGGAAGTTATGGCCTGTATGACCAGGGCCTTGGCTTAAAATCCCCCACTGTTGGCTGTGGATCCTTAAGCAAGTTACTCAATCTCTCTGTTCCTGGGTTTCCTCCTTTGTAAAATAAGGATGATAATTCTCTAGTTTATTGGATTGTTGTGAATATTAGATAAGTTAACACACATAAAACACTTAGAACAGTGCCTGGAATATTGGAAATTTTAAAAAATGTACACACACTATTATTATTTTTATAAGAATGCATGAGACCTTGCCACACAGAAAGGGAAGGTATTCTGGGCAGGAGGGAAATGCTATGGAAAGGCACCAAGGTGAGAATGAGCAGAATGTGCTCAGGAGATGGTGCGCACTTTGGTGTGGCTGGGCAGCAGGTCAGGGGTGGCTAGGGACGACGTTCTGGGATGCTGACGTCTGTGTGGTGCTGGAGTTTCCCTCCCAGTGCCTGTCCGTGTTATCACTGACTGAACCAGCTGAGCCCACACCAACCAGATCTGATGGCAATGTGACTGCATCACTCCACTTGGTAAGGACTGTGGTCACTTCCTGACCACTAACGAGTCTCTTCTAGGTCTCACCACAGCGAAGTGTCATCTGCCTTGGCCCCCACCACCGCCCTGCCACCTCACAAAGGGCCCTTAGACAGACAGAGCTACCACCTCATCTGATCCAGTCAAGGGCAGGCTCTAGGGCAGACTGCCTGGTGCGAATCCCAGTGTGTAGCAGACATTTGTCTTGCTTTGGCGGTGTGGGCCCTTGAACTATCTCTGCTGTTGGGGTACGTCACAGGCTCTGTGTTCCACAGGCTCTGGGTCTCCAAGGGAAAATCCAGAACTCCCGCTTTTCCAGCCCTCTTCGTAGCCAAAGATGGGCTCCACCAGCCAAACCCACTTGTCCAGACTCTCTAGAAGTGAGACAGCTGGGAAAGGAGGTTCCCATGGAATGCATTTTGCTGTTGAGCAGGATGTCAAGGCTGCTGGCTTGGGGGGCAGTAGGGGTATAAGGTGGAATTCCTGGGGCAGAAGTGGCATTGGTGCTGGAGCCGCGACCAGGTGCCTGAAAGGCAAGCTCCTGGCCATGGTGTGAACAGCATGGCGGGCTCAGCAGTGACACTGGCTGCAGAGGGGGCTTCCTTGTCAGGCCACCTCCATGGTGTGGTTTTGAAAGCTCAGCCTCCAGCCAGTTCTGGGGCCATGCACCACTCTTTGGATGACCATCTTTTCTGCTTAAACATCTAGAATCAGCTTCTGTTGCTAAAAGCCCTCTTGACAGCCAGCTCTGCCATTTTACTGGCTATGTGTCCTTGGGCAAGTCACTCAGCCATACTGTGCCTCAGATCCCTCCTTTATAAAGTGAAATACTAAGAGTAGATACCTTGTAGGCTTGTTACCGAGATTCAGTGAGACACTGTGTGTAGTCTTTAGCTCACAGTAAATATTAAGTATTTCCATTAAATCTGAGAAAGATAAGGAAAATACATTTGTTAACTAAAGAGGTTCAGAAAAGTGAAGAGACTTACCCAAAAGACACAAAATGAGCAAGAGAGACCATCTCTGGCCTCCAAAACCCAGATTCTTCCCTCTCTTCTGCAGCTGCCTTGCTGTGTGTGTGTGTGCGTGCGTGCGTGTGTGTGTGTGTGTGTGCACTTTCTTTATTGCATAAAGCCACTGTATTATGTGTGCTGTCAGATATCCTATTAAAAAGCAAAGTGGAAAAAACAGTGAGCAGTCTTCCTCTGCCTGCGTTTCCACTGATTACAAAATTAAATTAAGCTTTGTGGCTTGCTGCTGCTGTTTGATGAGGAATACAATGAATTGCTGCTCTTTGCCTCCCTGTAAGAAGTCGCCGAGAACAGTGCTGGGGGAGCATGGCCCAAGACAGTATTTCTTCCTCCCAATGCCCAGGGGGCAGAGCCTTCCTTTCTCCAGAAATGTTAAGCCCCTGAACCAGACTGCCTTTTTATTAGGTTAATAAAACACCAGGCCCATCAAGTCTCAGGCTCGTAAAGGTCAGTGAGTCACGTCTGAGTGCAGGGGAGAGCTGGTAGGGCAACGGCCTGTTCCCGCAGGTGGTGGGAGGGAGGGAGAGAGGCAGAGGATGGAGCTCTCCTCTCAGTCCAGCCCCAGGAAGGAAGATGCAGGCAGGGCTGTAAGGGTGAGAGGGACAGGGACCCTCATGTGCGCCTCTGCTTCACAGGCCTTAGCTGAGCCAGGTCCCCAGGGAAGGGTCAGGAGAGATGGCTGAAGGAAGTCAGAGCTGGCAGGAGAATGGGACCTGAGTTTGAAAGACAGGCAGGCAGATGGCAGGAGAGACACGCTCCGTGGCAGCAGCAATCACAGAGGCTCTGGTGGTGTCATGCAGCATGGTGGATAGAAGCAGGATCCTGGCGTTACTGAGTTCTGGGTTCAAATCCTGTCTCTCCGTCTGCTTTTGCCCACCGTCCATCTGCTCTCCACATCTGCTCTAATAACTACTACTACTGTGCTATCCACGGCTATGTAACAGTGCCTGAAACTTAGTGGCAAGCCCATTTGTTTCTCAAAGGTCAGTGGGTTGGGCTCAGCTGAGCAGTTCTGCTCCCTGAGCATCATCTAAGACAGCAGGAAGCTTGGCCAGAGCTGTTCACACGCATGTCTCCTTCTCTGCAAGCTTCTTTCTCTGTTGCTTCTCACAAAGGTGGCTGGGTTTCAACAGGGGGCCTTCCAAGTGGTAAAAACAGAAACTTCAAATCTTTGAAGGCCCTGGCTTAGAAATTACATACCATCACTTCTGCTGCATTCTACTGGTCAAAAGAGTTCAAGGGTCAGACTTGAGGGGAGGGGAAATAGACTCAGCCCACCAATGAGAGAAGCAGTGAAGAACCATCTTTAATCCACCGCAGCCCCAAGGTAAACGATGACCTCCTTGCAATGTAAACACGATTTTCCTGTTCTCACTCATTGGTTTCCATTTGCCCTTGTGGTAAATTCCAAACTCCTTTACCCAGGAGGCCTCCAGGGATCTGACCTCAATCTACCTCTCTAAATGTCATCTCATGCTACTCATGACCTTGCTTTAGGTGCTCCAGCCCCACTGGCCTCCCTTCAGTTCCTCTGATATACCTAGCTCTTTCCACCTCAGGGCCTTTGCACATGCTGTTCATGCTACCTAGAGTCAACTACTCCTTGCCTGACTAGTGCTTTCTCATTCCTCAGGTGTCAGAAAAAATGATGCCACATGACCTTTTTCATTTAGTCAGTCAGCAAATAAGTACTGTGTGCCTACTATGTGCTAGGAACAGAGCCAGACCCTCTGAAGAAGAGATTCCATGTTATTCTCTACTTTAGCATCCTCCTGTTTTTTGCTTTAATTAAAGCCTATAATTATCTTGTTTTATTAATTTTTTCCTGCTCATTATCTATCGTCCCCACTAGAATGAGGGCAGGCCTATCTGGTTCACCACAGTTTCCCTTAGCACAGGGCCCAACACAGAGTGAGTACTCAAAGACGTGTGCTGGAAGAATGAATGCTACTTCCTTAGGCTGTCACCTTGGCCAGGTCACTTGACCTCTCTCTCTTTCAGCTGTTTCTCCATTGGTAATGTGGTTATCAAGAGTGTTACCTCATAGGAGTGTTGTTAAGAATAAAGATAAGATAGTATAAATAAAGTACTCTTCTGTATTAGGTGTATAAATCCTCAATGAAATGGTTCCTGACTCTGTTACTATTATTTTATTAAAGCAAGATTTTGGCTGTGCTACAGTGAGATCTAGACTGGGAGTTCCATGAGGGTGGGGACCCCATGCTGGCTGCTTCTCTCCTGCATGGTGAGCACCTAGCTCAGTGCCAGGTTCTGACAACGTGCTCAGCCCATTTTTGTTAAACATGTGACTATTGAATGGACACCCTGTACTGGCTGTATCTCCTGTCCTGCAGCATGAAGCACTTCTGTCTGATACCTAACATCATCCTCTTACACTAGCTAATGTCCAAAAGTAACTCAAATTCAAGAAAACTCCCTGAGCAGATGGATGCCCTTCTACTGTGGAACTGTCCTGTCACCATGGGGTCAAGTCAATATACCACTGACCTCACCAAAGGAGGAGCTGGGGAGGGGCTGTTCATAGTTATAGGAATAAAGAACAACAATTATTGTTTACTTGTACCAAGGACTGTTCCTGCCTTTTGTATATCATTTAGCCAGACCAATAAGCTGTCATCCTGACTAAGGATCAAAGAGAATAAGTAATTAGCCCAAGGTCCAACAGGATCTGTTTGATTCTATGCCCGGGTTCTTGCCCACTGTACTGTACCATCTTCCTAGTTTCCGTTTGCTCCTCTGTGTAGTACTCCCACAGCTTCCCCAGACGCCTCTATCATCTGCGCTTTGCCTGCAGCTATGGGGCATAACTGGCTCATGGCCTCTGTAGTGTCACAGGGCCCCGGGCTCAGACAGTCCTCATGCTTGGTTCATGTTCTGCCGTCACCATCTTGAAATCCTTAATAATTTTTGAACAAGGGGCCCTGCATTTTCATTTTACACTAGTTGCCCTAAATTATGTGGCTGGTCTTGTCACATGGTGTTCATCCCTGGCCTGTGAAATCTTAAAGAAGAAAATCATTGGTTTAGTTTCTCTTTTTGATCCCTAGCACCTTACGCAGGGCTGGCCCCAAGTTCAGGGGCACTGGGCCAGTGTAAGACAGACATAAGGGGCAATGCCTTTGGCTGAGAGACTCCCTGGAGAAGCAGACATGAGACTTGGCTTCACCACAGTTTGCTGTGTGTCCTGTGGAAAGTCACTTGACCTCTCTGGGCCTCAGCTGTCAGAAGGAAGGATAACTGCTGCCCTGCCTGTTTTCCAGGGCGGCTGTGGATCAAAGCAACAACAGGACACAGTGTTGCATGGACACAGGGCTCTGTGGTTTTGGCTGTCTGCAGCTGGTAGGGACACTGAGTGTAGGGGAGCAGGTGTCAGGTGCCCACTCTTCCTCCATCAAGGCTGGGCCTGGGTGGAAGAACCCAAGCAGGCATTCCTCACCAGAGCGCCCACCTCCCCAGGCCACTGGGCTGGTTGCTGGTCCACAGAGGTGGCAGTGATGTTTGCATTCCCAGGAAAGGGATACCCCACATGAAGACTGTCATGCCTCCATCCAGCCCAGCCCAGCCAGACTTGACTCTCCTCCTAGGCTGGCATGGCAGCCTTGGGCGCTAAGAATGCTTACCTTCTCTACAGCATGTGTAAATGTTAAGTGCTGCGGAGGGCAAACACGTTCAGGAAGCCCAGGCTGACTTTCCATTTACCTTCCCCTCCAGGCGGGATCAGCGGACCCAGGAGACTGGATGCAAATTTCAGCACAGGGTCTACACCAAAGAGCAATGCCTAGGGCAGCTGCACAGAGGAGCGGGGACAGGCTCTGTCCTTTTGGAAGCCAAAGGGAACCCTGCCTGGGCTGCCTTTGTGGGAGGACTAGGTTTGGAGCATATCTTTCAATCCAGAGACCGTTTTCCAAGTTCCATTAAGGAAATGTCCCTCTACTATGGGCCATAACAATTTCTCTTGCAAACAGACCTCACACATTCACTCCTGTTATCTCAGCCAAGCTTAAACCCTTTAGGGTTGTCACATACCACAGGGCAGATGGGGATCCTGGGGCTTCCATGCCCAAAGACTGGAAGTCAGAAGTGGCTCTTCCTCCAGTGCTCTTTGCTCTACGCCATGTGCTTCAACCCAAGAGGTGATACAGGCTGAGAATAGAGCTAGGGAGAGAGAATTATAATAAATGCCTTCTAACTGACCATTTGGGTTAGGCTAGTGACTGACCTCAGTACTGGGTAGTGCTTTTATGGAGCAAACATTCTAGAACGCCCTTCTAGAGTTGGGGAGTGTGGAAAAGAGATAAGAACAAGGTGGCATAATGGATGGAAAGTGTCTTGTAGATTTAAGTGCCGCACATATTGGAAGGCATGTTATTCCTAAAAACAGCAAGTTCCCAGCAAACAACATTTCAGAGGTCAACACAAAAAGGAAATTCTGCATCTTTGCCTCCTGTGACTCTCCCATGTCTCTCTCTGTCTATCTCCATGTTGTGTCCTCCCGTTTCTGTGCCTCCCTCTCTGACACCATCTCTCCAGGCCTTTTCTCCACTTTTTTTTTTCCATCTGTCTGTCTCTGATCTGTCCTGTCTGCTCTGTCTATCCTCACTCTCCTCCAGACCCCGTCCCTCTTGCCATTTCCCCTGCCAGATGCCATTTCCAAGTCTGCACACAGGTTTTTCCCATCCTGAGTGATTTATGGACCTGGCTCAGCCCAAGAAATGCTGAGTGGAGCTTGTGCTGTTCCTGCAAGGCCAGCTCCTCCCTCATCTCCAGTCAGCTGTCTCTGGGACGTGTTCTATTGTCTCTGCTTTCTTCCGATGGTTTGGGCCCCCACCCTGGTACTCACAGGCAAGAGCCCCCCGCCCTGGCAGTCTCTGTTCTGCCTGTCTGTGCCTCTGGTGCACCTTCTGGCTTTGCCTCCATGTGGCTCTGCCTCTAGCTGAGTTTCCGTCGTCTCTGCACATCTGTCTGTAAGTCTGCCTCCTCCCCTGAGTTTGCTGTATGTCCCGGTATGCCCATCGCCCTCTACGGCTGTGGCTCTGTCTCAGCCCATGCCCCTTCTCAGTTCTGTTCCAGCCCCTCCCCGACTGAGCATACAACATTTAAGTGATGCCAGAGGCTGCAAAGACAACCTGCAGGCATGTACTCCCAGCTCGATTACCCTCGACAGCTTGGACTGAACCTGGGACCCTGGGCCACGCTGCCCCCGCTACCTACCTACCGTTGTCTTTCATGTCACGTTGAGGAACTTTCCTGAACTCCCGGTGACACTGCTGTCAGGGCCCGACTTACCAGGCGAGCATGAATAATTAAAAGCTGTAGCTGAGGCTTGTTCCGATTTAAACTGTATTAGTGTTGCCAACTGTTCTGACCCATTTAATATTCATGCCATTCTCGGCTCTTTTAAAGAGAGGGGAGTTTGCTACCTGATTTAAATTGTGCCTGTCAGTTTCGATTAAAGATCAGGTTGACCACAGTTGCAGGGAAATTAAATGAACATTCTCTTAAGCAATATCATAGAATTTAATGTAGCAATTAATATCTATTGCAATGTGCTGCAGTCAGGAGCTGCTTGGAGTATAATCTAGGGCTCAGGAGGGTGAGGCCAGCAGTGCCCCAAAGTCTCAATTCTCCAGCAATGGAGCCCAAGTGGGTCTGTCTTTAACAGGCCTCTTCCTCCAAGAGGAGTGCAGAGCACAGATAACAACTGTTGCTCTTTAGGGCTTGGGACAAATCATGCAGCCTTTTGTTCAGTTCACATTTAGGGAAACTGAGGCATGGGGCATCAGAGGTTTGTTCAAGGCCAGTTTTGATTTGTAACAGAAGTGGAGCACTGGACAGAGCGTGGACCAGCCCCCTGGGGCCAGGAGTGCCCAGGTGGCAGCCAGGTGCTGTTACAGTCAAGGGAGACACGGTGGAAGATGGGCGAAGTTCTTTCAGACGAAAGGGCTGGGCAGGTCTCTGAGCAGCTGCAGAGCAGAGGTCGCTTGCAGCTAAGGGGTGGCAAATAGGTTTCAAGGTATGGGTCGATTCTGACTGAGTAATGGCACCTGCCTCAAGGGGGATCCATCAGCGGGGTCTGCTGTGGGCCTGGTGAGGCAAGTGGTGCATGAATGTGCTTCCTGGCTGCCAGAGGAGCCCTGCTTTCTTCCTCTGGAATATGGCATTAATGACCTGCTCCTGAAAGGGCCAGTGTGAGGATTAAACATGCTGATCAAGGCAAACTGCAGGGGCGGGAAAGGCTGGCAGCAACTAGGGACCGAGGCCCGGGAGCCGGCAGGGTGGGTGTGAGTCCTGGCTCAGCCACTTAGGAGGTGCATGTCCTTGGGTGAGCTGGCCTCTCTGACTCAGTTTTGCCAGATGCAAAGTGCAGACAATAATAGTACCTCATCTCCTAGGCTTTTCATGAAGGCTAAATGTGTTAATAGATGTAGAGTAAAGAGCAGGACCTTGTCCCAAGGGTCATCTGAATATTTGCTGTTATTAATGTGGTAGTAAGGACGCAATGACAAGCAAGATGAGGATTTGTTACCCTAATGTGAAATTGCTTGTATGACTCTATACAAGTATAAGAGGTTGCTGTATTTTTTCCTTTTCTCTCTTTTTATTTCATCTGATTCATGTAACAGTGTGTGTGTGTGTGTGTGTGTGTGTGTGTGTGTGTGTGTGTGACATGAAGATAATAAAATGAGCACCAGTGTTTCCATCCACACCGAAGAACCAGAACATTCCCAAACCACCGAAACTCTGGTGTGCTCCTCCCTAAATATAGTTCCTTGCCCCCTGCCAAGGGTAAAGCTCTCTGAATTTTGTGTTTTTCACTCCTTTGTTTTCTTTAACCACATAAAGTCTGGGTTTTCTGATAGACAAAAAGGCATTATTTTCACCCAGTCTTATTTTTTAAGATTCCTTCAAGCTCTTTGGGAAGCTTCAGTTTCCTCATTTTCAGTGCTGTGTAGGATTCCACAATGTGACTACAATGTGCCTCATTTACTCAGTTTGGGGATTTATGATTTTATGATCACGGATGCTGTGAACATTTCTGGCCATGTCTCCATGTGCACACGGCAAGTGTTTCTCTAAGGTGTGACTTGGGAGGAAACGGCTGGGCCCTAGGATCAGACGGCTGTATTTGTTAAGTCTTCATCACATCCCTGGATGTGTTTGAAACCACAGCGAAACCAGACTAGGTCAGTCCTGGTCCTGCCTGAGGGTGAGGATGGGTCACGGATGTAATGACCTCTCAGGGCCCAAGTACTCTGTGACCCAGTGCCAACCCTTTCTCCTCTGTCCCATTTGTCCCCATTTTCACACCCATGCAATGCATGGAGCTACCCAGGCTCTTTGGCAGGTGAAAGAGTGAGTCCAGGGGCTGCTGTTGAGTTAGCCGGCCCGGCTTCTGCCAAGGGCAGGGAGCTGTATCTACCCCTCTTACCTCTTGGCACCAGGGATACAAAAAAAGCAGCATTAGAGGAGAAATGGAAGGGTTATTAATACCCTACAAGAACTCTGTTCAATGTATGTAAACCCTGGGCTCAACTTCCACATCTGTTTAATGGGATAATACTGCCTCATAGATTGTTGTGAGAGTTAAATGAGTTACTGCAGCACAGTGCTTAGACCAGTGCCTAAATGTTAGTTGTTATATTATTATACAGACAGACATACAAACACTCATCTATGCACCAGAACACACACACACACATACATACACACACAGAGTAGTACCTTCCATTCATTTTGTTTATTTAGTCCTTGAACGACCCTGTGATCTAAGGATTACTGTTCCCATTTTAGAGACATGAAAACTGAGGCCACACAGGCACTACCTAACCATTCAAACTGAGGCTCGTTAGTCCTCAAAGTGCAGGCTCTGAATCTCCATTCTCTCTGTCTCCCTCCCCCACAAATACACCCTGTCACTCACAAGTATCAATCATGGAGTACCTCATTCAGTTCATTTGACTACGTTTTACTGGGTACGCTCTCATGGGGTAAGTCTTGGGGCTTCAAAAATATATGTGTCCTCTAACCATCACAACAACTGTGGAAGTTGATTGTTATTTTGTCCTCACTTGACAGGTGAGGAAAGTGTAGGTTGGAGAGATGTGCCCTAATTTACCCACTCAGTAAGTGGCAGAGCTGGAACTCAAATCCATTTTGTGCTTGGAGCCCATGTGGTCAACAGACAGGGGGAGAAGGTGCCCTTGCACCTTGAAGAGCCCACGTACATTGCAGGTGTGCATACCCCTCCCTGCCCAACCCCATGCGGGAGGTGGATGGTAAGGGGTGCTGAGGCACTGTGTGGATCCCCCTGCAGTGGCCTCGAGAGCGTCACCAATTCATTATGTTGGCTCCTGCTGATAAGTGGCTATAGAAGGGTGATCTTTAGAGTCTAAAGAGAGTGGATATGCGAGCAGAGGACTGTTTAGGTGCTTCCAGCATGATCCAGGGAAGAAGCTGCCCTTTTGCTCTGGGCAGGAACTCTCCAAGATGAGTGTGCAGTGATGGCTGGGAGAATTTCAGGCCACATGGTTCGTGTTGAGACCCTTTGAGATCCCCTTTCTCAACTCCCTGGGGCTATTTCCAGGGCTCCAGGTGGCCCTTAGAGGGGAATTTAGTTTCTTTCATTTACTTCTATCCATGGGAAAAAGTAGGGGTGACCCGCTGACCCAGGGTTCTGCTCTGCTTGACATTTCTACTTCTCACTGTAAAGTGATAAATTGGCTCCTGTGAGTGTGGTTAAGCACTGAATGGTTTTGAAACTCCAGGGAGGATAAGCTTGGTAAAGTTGTAAACTGGGCCCTTCCCAGAATCTATGGTTCCAGGTCCTCTGAGGTGGAGCCAAGCATGTGCAGCTCTAACAGTCTCCTTGGGGAATTCTAATGCTGGTGGTCCCAGGCCACACTTGGAGGGACACTCGGTGTTAACCTTTTGTAGTCAGGCTAAGGTAGGCTCTGCTACATTAATAAATGCACTGACATCTTGGTAGTTTACCACAACAAAGGTTAATTTTTGCTTGTATCACAGTCTGATGTGGGTTAGGGAGCAACCCTTGGAATTTTCCTCCTAGTGGTGACTCAGGATTCAGGATCCTTCCATCTTGTGATGCTGCCATCCTTACCACATGACCTTCAAGGTTACTGATGAAGGGGAAGAAAGGGCATGGATAATTGCTCAGCTTAACTCAAGGTGATTTTATTGTCTGGCTTAGGAGTGGTGTATTTCATTTATCAACACTGGCCAGATCCATTCAGATCTCAACTTAGCTGCAAGAGAGGCTGGGAAATGTAGTTTTCCTGACTGCCTAGGCAGAAGATCCATTTTGGGTGCTTTAGTAATACCAAGTTTCTATTTATGCAGGGTTGAGGACAAGTGGTTGACCTGAGAGACCCCACCAGCTTCTCCCCCATGTCTTTCAGCCAGTTTTAATAGAGGGTCCATCATTGCTTATGTTGGTCACAATTCACAGCATGATCAGCACTCATCCGTCCTGTCTATATAGTGAAGGACTGGCCCATAGAATTCATCTTGGATTGAGTACAATGTTGGTTGAAAAGGATATTTTGAAAGCCAATTTGGATTCAGTGAGATAAGCTCTGTGACTGAGTAGTGATGTCTGCCATGGAATGGGAGGGGTGAGTGGTGGCATGAATGCCACACATTTGCCATGCTTGTCATAACCACTATTAGACTAAGTCTGACTGCACAGCCCACCCCCACTTTTATAAGACCAAGTCTGTCCTGATGAGAGAAGTGTTAAGAATGAGTTAAGAGTGGCATCGGCCACATAGTAAAAAAAAGAGTAAATGTTAGCTATTGTCCTCGGTGCCTTCTCTGAACTCAAGCTAGTCTCTGTGTTACTCTCATGATAAGATTCCCCAGAGTTAAATTCAACTTTGTAGATGTAGGATAATCAAGACAGAGTTGAACAGGATTTCCACATTTCCACCTCCCCCTTTCTATACTCTACCTCCATTAATACAGCCATATACTATATTTACTTTTTGGTGACATACTAGTGATATACACTGACCTATTTCCTAATCCCACAGATCTGTCTCATTTGTATTATAGTCAAGCCCCAGGTCTCAGCCTCCATGTCTTTGTTCAGATTTTCTTTACCTGAGATTAGAACTTTGCATTTACTCCTGCTTTATTTCATCTTGTTCAATTCACCTTCGAGTTTGCCAAGGTCTCCTTTTTTGTGCCATGAATGCTCTTTTGTCTGCCCTTAAATTAAATTTTCACAATCAGTATGAACACTAGGTTGGCTGGCAAAGAAACCCAGACTGTAAGAATAATAGCAGTCATCTATCCAGCACTTGCTGTATATCTAGTATTGTGCACTTTACATACATTGTCTCTTTTGGGTTTTATAGCAACACCATGAGGTACATGTTATAATCACTACCATTTATAAGTGGAGAAATCAATCTCAGCCCCAAAATCTCATTGGTGAAAAATATTCTGGCTGGGACTTGAGCTAAGGTCTTTCCAAACATAGAGCTCATGCTCCTAACCACCATGCCATCTTGCTAGAGTAGAAAGAAGACCAAAAGCAGAATCTGATACCATACTCAGGAGTCTTCACTGCAGACAGAACCTACTCCAGCTGGTTTAAATAGAAAGGGATTTTTTAATAGGGATTAGGTAGCACACAGAATTGTTGGGAGGGTCAGGAAATAAAACCAGGAGAAATGTCCTGCCATAAAACAGAACTGTTCTCGTGAAGTCCCATGGCCACCTCCTCCCACTGCTCAGCAACTTAACTAGGGTCTTCACGGTGGACCCTTAGCCAAGCTTCTGTAGAACATCCCATAGGTACCACCTCACATGGCTCATTTCTACCTTTCACGTCTCATTGGATCTGTCTGCCTGGTAAAACCTAGGTCACGTGCAAAAACTTAGTTAGCAGAGGGTGTCAGAGAAATGCAGCTTTTAGCTTTCCAGTCTCTATTGCACAAGACATCTTAGAAGACATCTCTCGGGGTAAGAGTGAAATACCTGCCATGCTTGGGACCCTCTGGGAATTTAAGAAAAATCCTGGCATTCTGTCCTCTGAATAAACTCTTACTCAGCTCACATGTCACTTCTTGGGTGATGCTTGCTCCAATTCCTCAGGCTGACTTATCATGCCTTCTATGGCCTTCTAGAATCCTTTACACCCACCTCTGCTGAAAACAACTGCACTGTATTCTATTTCCATGTCACTATGCCCCACTAGCCTGAGCTTTCCTCAAGACCAGGACCATGTGCTTTTATCTGTATCTGAAGTATACAACTTAGGGTCTATCACAGAGTAAATGCCAACAGACCTACGTTAAAAGCAAGGATGAATATTGGGTGTTGGTAGAAGACTCCCTCCTATCCTGCCTGTTTTCAGAAGTTTGTGTTCTTCAGGGAAGAGTGTAGTATGCCACCGCTCTCCAGGTGTGAGGGCACTGCAGAGATTTGGCCCCTCTTCCCAGGAATGTGTGTATTCATTATGGTACCAAGTATACTGTCCCAGTCCTTGGGGCAGGGAAGCCTGGGGCAAAATACAAAGAAGGCAGATATCAGCTTGCCTCACAGAATCTTAGAACAATCTACTGACCTCATGATGCACAAGAATCATGGATGCAGGCAACACAATGTCTCAGGACCAGCCCGTGGGAGTGAACTTCATAAAAAATAAAAATTGTCCAAATCCCTTTCTCCTGTGTGGTTCCCTGCTGGTCAGTCTCCCCATTGCCATGACTACCATCCATGGTACACAGCACAAACCATTACCCCAGGGAGATTTTCATGTTTGCCACCAGGAGTCCCACCCTGTGGTCTTATCATCCTCTTGTGAGTCTTTGCTATGCAGTGGTATAGTTTTGTATATGCCCTGAGTATATGCATTGTGACAGGTTCTTGGTTGCAAGTAACAGCAACCCAACTTCAAAGATGTAATAAAAAAATGGACTTTATGAAAAGACTCCATGGCTATTGGAGGGCTGTAGCTTGGCCTTGGGGAAAGTTAGTACCAGGTTTTCTCTCTTTCTCTCTATCTCATCTCTATCTCTATCTCTATCTCTATCTCTATCTCTATCTCTATCTCTATCTCTACCTCATTTTTCTCCCTCAGTCTTACTCATCTTTATGTGTCCACATTGTTCCCTTAGACCAATTTCCTCCACCTGTCAAAAATGACCACTGGCATTTTCCATGCCTTTCACCCACAGTGTAACCACCAAAGAGGATCAGCTCCTCTTTCCTTAGTTCTAGGTCCAAAACTCTTAGGGAAGGCCTCCAACACAGGTCTTTTGTCCATGATTAGTTTATGTCAGTGTAGTCATGAGGTGGGTACTGTGATTGGCAGCCTCCCTAAAACCACATTGTTGGAGAAAGAAAAGGAGCTGTTTTACTAAAGAAGGGGAAGCTGCTCCTAGAAGATGAATGGAGTGCTGTGCAGACAAAACATTAAATGAGCCCCATCCAATCAGCACTCAGTATCACGTGGATCAGGTATTCCCAGCCTTCTGGGGCCAAACTTACTGCTCAGAACCGTAAGTGTCCTCTTGCATACCCTGCACTAGTACATCAAAGCTAAAGCAAATGCCAAGATGATCCTTCATGGCCAGTAGTAGGAAGGTCAATAATTTCCATTTTGACCCAGCTTAATTATAAAAAGAATTTATAAAGAAGACTAACAACTAAGTTTTAACTCATGTTCAATTGGTATTGACTGACTGAAGCTTTGTGTGGAAGTAGTTTGAATCTACATTAAGCTTTAGCAAGAAAAAGTACCATGATTGATTAATGATGTCTGTCACAGGCAGAATATGGAAGATGATTGGGTATGCCACTTCTGCTCTAAAATGCTCTATAATAGATGGGAATGTGGCATGGAGCTCCAAACACTGGCTAGAGTGAAGAAACAGGTTTAGATATCCACTGATGACCTTTGCACTCCCAGGATAGTCTGGGTGCACAACTAACCATGGTCCTTTCAAGGGCTCTGCTTTTTCAGCCTCCCACATATTCTCAATGGCCGTTTCCTGGGCAGGACTTCAGCTTTAGGTCTACATACAGATCTTCAGCCACCTCATTATTTAAAGTCAGCCAGTCACATCCTGATTGCATTGTCAGGGGCACCTGCTCTCTCATAAGTGATACTGAAATGATTTGGCTAATCATGTAGGCCTAGGCTCTGAGAACATCCTTAGCAAATGATTGTGTTTTCTGCTGCCCTAATTCATCCCGATAGTCAAGCATGGAGGGGCTAACACCGATAACATGGAGCTCTTGTCAGGTTGAGCAGAAGCCCAAGTGATGCTTGCTCTGTGTGTTCTGGAATAATTGCAGTTGGTTGTAGTAGCACCTTGTTGTTGGCACAGCAGCTAAAAAGAAGCTCTGATTCTAGGCTTTCCTCTTAATCAGTTAAAAATAGTCTTGAGTCTTTGATTAGGTTGTTCCAAGAATGTGAAGCTAACACCACAGACTGGATCATTCAGTTTCCTGAGCACTGATTGCAGTTGTTTGTGTTCTGGGCCCAAAGCTGGCAGAGACAGGATACATAGGTGTGTTCTCTGTCCTGTTCTGTCCTCTGTGGGCTTGGGGCTCAAATGCTGGCCAATTGTGCCCAGTTCCAGAAGAAAGGAGCCTGCACCAAATAACCAACCTGGCTCATAAGCCTATGAATTGTGGAAGTGGTTTTAAGGTCAAGAGAGATTTGCCCTTGACCTCTTGGATCAAGTTCAGTTTGGCCTTCTAAGCCCTCCACAATTTTCCTCTTGCTAGAGGCTGGACTTCAAGGTGTATGTTGTCTAAAAGAAAACTACCATGCAGCCTTATCAAAAAAGAGTGTCATGATTGATTAGTGATGTCTGCCTGTAGGCACAGGATGGAGGATGGTGAGTATGCCATTAGTTGGGCTCCATCTCTATTCCTGAGCTCTCTGGAGCGAGCTTCACTTGTTTGCCTATCTCCTGCTGAGGGACTGAGGCTCCCTGTCATCAGGGGATCTCTCCTTTTTCCCCTGTCTCAGGTGGAGGAAAGAACTGACATATTCTTGGCCTCTGTAAGACAGTCTACTCAGAAGGAACCTCTAGGATTTCAAGTCATTCTGTCTCTCTCTCTCTCCTCTCATATTTCTATGTCTGTCTATCTCACTCCAGCCGAGTCCAGGCCTTTTCCAACCATAAGTGGTCCCAGAGTAACAGGCTCTGCTGACACCTCTGTGTGGACAGACCACAGATAGCCCATCCCAACCTGCACCACCTAGTTTTCTAAGCCCTCCTATGGGACAGTGGGCATGAGGGAAGCTATGATGTAGTAACTGGAGTACTGGCAAGAAGCCTGGTTCCAAAAGGCAGGAAGACCCAGGACGAGGTTTCCAGCCCATGCGCACCATGGGCTCTGTGTGATTCTGGTGTGGTGGTGTACTAGCTATAGAGCCTTATGAGGTCATGAGCTCCCTGTCAATGGAGGTTTGCAAGATACCCTGGTAAATGGTTTCCTGGGGATTTCTCACCAGGCAAAGAGCTAAGTGCCCTTGTTTTCTTGTGTGTAAAAGGGGCATAATAGCATTGACCTTAACAGGTGGTGTGTGAGCTAAATGAATTGTGCTCAGTGCACACTGAGTCCCGCTGGTGTCTGCACCAGCTCTAAGGCCCCACCCTGGTTCTAAGAGGTCACCCAACTCGGCAGGAGTCTCCCAGGGCTCTTCTGGTTTCCACCTTTGCAGAGCTTTTACTTAGCCAGCAGGGGTCTTCTCTCCAAACCTGCAGTCATGAACTCTGGCCTAGCTTTCGGGGCCTGCCTGATTCTGTCTTCTCTCCTCCTGCTTATCATTTTCTCCCCTCTTCCAGGCCTTAGTCCTTCGCCCACTGCTTTGCTTCCTCCAAGTCAATCTCCAGCCAACTCCCAATTTTCATTTACAATCAACCTCATTTCACAGAGCACCCATCTGATGGCTCCTAGATGGTGGGAGCAGGTGCATGCCACTTCCCTTGCTTCTGCGAAGGGACTTTGCGCCTTATTCTTTCCCAGCTTGGGGCAACTCACTATCTTTAGGCAAAGTCCAGTTGGTTTGTTATTTGTATATTTTATATTATTGTATTTATGTTAAAAAATATCTGGGAGGCAGAGGGAACTATAAGGTTTATGTGAGCTAAGGGAGTCATGTGGCCGTGAGGCTGTATCAGAAGAGGTCTGATGTCCAGAATGAAGGAGGAGATGGCTTGTTTTGGTCCTGCCCTTGCCTGGGGTTTTGATGCCACATTTGGGGGCATGTTGAAGGGCCACTCAGGCTCCGCAGAGCAAGGGTCACTGTGACATCCTGTGAGGGAGGTACTGTCATGGCCCCATTTATAGATGAGGAAATAGAGACTGAGGGAGGTTCACATACCAAGCTCACTAAGATGACAAGTGGCTGAGTTCAGATTTTAACCTTGGCAGTCTGACCCTGGCCAGATTGGCTGGGGAAAGAGCTGACAGGACTGGGCATTCTGGGCCATCAGTTACCCATTTTCTGGAACACTCTGGTAGGAAAGATGCTGAGAGGTGCTATGGAGGTTCTGGGCTGCTAGTGGGGCATCCTGTGGGCCCTCCAGACCAGGCCAGGTGCAGGGAGCTTACAAATGAAGGGACTGCCTCCACAGCGAGCAGACTGGCAGGTGTCTAAGGTATGTGCTTTATAAATAGATAGACTGGGCTTTGGGTTCCTGGCTCTGCCATTTCCCAGCTGGGTGATCTTGGGCAAATTCCTTAATTTCTCTGAGATTCCATGCCATCATTTGTAAAACGTGGATGGTGTTACTATCAACTTGTGGCTGTTTCGAGGATTAAGTGAGCTAATATGTGTAGAATAACTGGCACAAAGCCTGGCCCCAAAACATAAGCTCCTGGGGTTGGAGGTTTGTCCCTGCACTGTCCCACCCCACTGCCCCTGTGGGGAGGCTGAGAGCAGGAGCCCGAGCTGCAGAGGGAGAAAGAGGCCTGAGATGCCAGCTGCTTCTCCTTTTCTGTCGCACAGGCACCGGAAGCCTCAGGACGCCTGTCTGCCTTCCACTGAGGGGTCTGACAAGTGTAATCACACAGTTTAGCAGTAACACCAAAGAGTCTCTGGATACAAGATTTGTTGCTGGCTGTGAGCAGGGCTGGCTGCGGGTACTACCGCCAGAAGACACCTGCAGATTTCCACTTGATTCCCTGCCACCCCACTTCTCTCTGCTTCCCTCGCCTGCCAGAGGTGGGGCTCGCCTGATGGGCTGACGGTAGGCTGGATGGGGCTGGGCCCTCTGAGCCCTCATGACCCATTCCTGAAAAGCCTGTCGGGAAGAATGCTGAACGGTGCTGTGGAGGGTCTGGGTGCCAGTGGAGTGCTCCCGGGGCCTCTGGAGCCCTGGCAAGTGTGGGAGGGACAGACAGCTCAGGGCAGTGGCAGCTGGGTCCTCCTCACCCCTGGTGAGTTAGGAAAGATGCAGTAACATCCAGCCCATGCACTGCCCAGGTTGAGGTAACCTCGGGGTAAAATCACCCCTGACACCTCCTCCTTGCCCCTCATGGTCAGTTGACAACCTTGCATTTATTTCCATGAGAACACAGGAGCAGTCAGAAATGAACTTCACAAACACCTACCACCACCTCCACAGAGCCCCTGTGACTGTGGAGGAACTGCCTCGGCTCCTGAGCAAGGTCATCCCCTGCCCTCGTCCACTGACCTTCATCCCCTCCAGCCTGCTCACGGGCATGGCCCTGCAGTTGTCCTCTGCATCGTCACCTTTTCCCAGCATAAACACCGATGGGTTCTTAAGGATTATGATGGATTGCTCCCATCATAAACAAGGCGCTCCAATTATAAATCCGATTTTTACAAAACCCCTCTCGACAGCTGCAGGCCCATGCCTCTGCTGCCCTTTGCAGCGCACACCCAGAGAGGGTGCTCAGTGCCAGTTGAGCCCAGACCTTCTCCTCACTTTCTCTCTTGAGCCCATCCCACCAGAACCACTCTGATCAAAGTCTACCTCTGTGCTGCCAAACCCAATCGTCAGTCCTTCACCCTTGGCAGCAGCAGGTGACATACCAGCCATGCCGTCATCCTTGAATTCCTTTATTCACTTGGTTTCCTCTGCTCACGGCTCCTCTATCTCCTTTGCAGGTTCCTCATCACCTCCTAGCCCCTGAACATCAAGGGTCCCCAGGGTTCAGGCTCCAGACCATTCTTCTTCCTACCTGCACCCTGTGTGATCCCTTCCAGCCCATTCTGTCTATCCTCCAGTGGCTTCCCCAGATCACCCAGAATTCAATCCAAAGTCCCCACAGGCCACGCATGATCAGGCCTCTCCAAATTCATCTCCAAACACAAATAGTTGTTTTACGAGCAAATGGGTGAGCAACAGGGCGACGTTGGGCTCATGACCAAGCCAGGATCACTGCCCCTCTTACCTCTCCAGGCCTATAGCTGTCCAGCCCCCATGCCCTCTGCCCCCAAGGAACTTCTTAGCCTCTTCCCTTTTCCTTTATGGGAGCCACCTGACATTGGCCAGACCAAGTTTCCTCCTCAAACTGGGGCCTGCTGTCTTCCTCAGTTTCTTGGCTACTCCTTTTTTTTATCTTTCCAGGAACTGCTTATTGTTTCTTGGCCAGGTCAGGCTTTTCCGTTGTGCTACACCTCTGCACCTGCATGGCTGCCTGAAGCTTTCTTCCTATTCTTTCTTCACCCTGCTTGCCCTATTCTTCCTTCAAGACCCAACTCAGATGACACCTCCTTCCCTGCAGCATGAAATGAAGGAATAAGATCAGCTGAGCTGCTGCCTGGGGCATATCATCGTAAAAGGCTCTAAGCCATCCCTGGAAATTGCAGACATGGGGGAAATTTTGTTTAGCAGAACTCTTCTCAGACAGAGTCCTGGGAGACATCTTTTGATAAGCAGCTGAGGGTATGAGTGTTCATGGGGAGTGAGAAAAGAAGGAGAATGGGAGGGTGTGCTATCTTTGGGCTTTTGAGAGGCTGGATGCAAATTTACGGGCAGAGCTGAATTGCTCAGAACCTAGAGGATAGGCTGAACCTCTCATCAAAACAGGATCAATAATGTTTGTTTGAGTAGGCACCAAACTATATTTTCCAGGAGCTCCTGTGGGCATCCATTTGGCTTTATTTGCCTGACCTCTCCAGTCTAGATTAGAAGTCCCTAGTTCTCTACTCACTTAATATCTTCTCTCCTAGCAAGAAGCTAGAGGTTCTGCCATGCACTGTGAACTTCTGTCCACATGTCTGTCTCTCCCCTAGACTGTGGCCTCTTGGAGGGTGGGGTCTGTGTCTTTTTTCTCTTTATGACCCTGGCTATTAGTAGAGAAGACTGGCATGCAGTAGGTGTTTAATAAACATTTGTTGATGGGTGTTTGGATTTTCCCCTTTCCACCCATAGGTACATAGGCTGATTTCTTCCCATGCTTGAGACTTGAGGAGCAGAATCCATTCTGATCTGTGTGTGTCATCAGCTTGCAGGTGTACAGATGAGATCATACATGTATCACAAGATGCTTAGGAGGCCCTAGAAGATGCACTGGCTCAGGAAACACAAGGTCTTCCTCACTGTGTGGACTCGAGATGATAATTTTCCTCTAAGGATCTATCTTTCTATGGAAAGAAGTTGGAGTAGGGGATCTCAAAAGTCCTCCTCACTATGAGAGTGAGAGCAGCTATAGGGATAGTAGAGGAATCCTGAGATTTGGAGTCAAACGAGCTGACTTATCCTCTGCACACCTCAGTTTACCCATCTCTAAATGGCTGCCATGGTGAGAGCCGAACAACCTAACAGATGTGAATGTGCTTGGAAAGCTACATGGTGTGATGTCCATGGAAGTTACTATAGGCAAAGGTTGCTCCATAGGTTCACCAGTTCATGTCTAGCAGCTGCCACTGCCTCATATTCTAACCTTGATCCACCTACCTGAAGACCTTGGAGACCTTTATTAATACTCTCATGATAGCCGCATATCTTCATTTATTAGTTCATTCATTCAACACTTTTGTTGAATGCCCACTGTGTGTCTGGCCCCGGGGCTATCGTTACATGAAACTGAATGAAACTAGGTACAGTCAGCCCTTAGGAGCTAATGATGTAGAGGGGTAGTAATGGCTAGTACCATTTATTGGGGCTTCTGTGCCAGGAAGAGTTAGAGGTTTTCATAGTGATGATGTCATTTCATCCTCACCCATTACTGTCTCCATTTTATAGATGTATAAAATGAATTATTTACCCAGCTAGGAATGGTGGAGATAGGATTAGAATCCAGGCTTTTGGTTAAGAGACTGAGCGCCCTCCCAATGAACTATACCCACCTTCCTGGAAGCTCATAGGACATTTGTGCAGAGCTCATGTGGCCCAGCCAGAGGGAGAAAGGAGGGCCCAGCACAGCCCAGGGGCAGACGTCTCCTGTGGATCAGCCTTACTGAGCGTGTGTGCATCTGTCTGCTCAGCTGGGAGACGTGCCCAGGACACTGAGTGAGAGGTCCTGTGACCTCTGGCCTTGGAATGCCCCCACAGGTGGAGCAGCCCCACCCACGCCACTTCTGTGGTTCCCTTTGTTCTCTCTCCCAAGTCACAAGGTGACAGCCTGTTCCTCCTTCCTGAAGAAGCTGTGATCTGAGTCAGCACTGAGGCCTCTGTCAGAGCTGCTCAGAGGAGGTTCTAGAAAAACCCTGCCACTGTGGGGTCAGAGCATGATTGGCTTGAAGTCTATAAAATAATTTTTAGGTGAACAACTCACACTTGGAGACTCTCCCCTGGTAGCAAAAAAGGGCCTCACAGAGATGGAGGCAGACTAAGATAGGGCTTACTTTGCATTGTTGTCTCCTACAAGCCCTTCCATGGGTAAACTTGTGTTTGTGCTTGTAAGTGTGCCTGTGCAAGAATGGCTGTGTGTGTGCAGGGGCGTGAGTGTATGCAAAGGGGCTGTTGGCATGCGTGTCTGTGCGTGTCTATGCGTGTCTGTGCGTGTGTCTTCCTGGATGTGCCTATTGGTTAGCTCTTGCTGCATACAGACCATACTATTTGTTGTAGCCCATGCAACTCGATTGCCTCAGCTTGGCTGATCTCTACTCCATATCTCTCTCATCGTGTTGCTGGGTTCAGCGGGCTAGCCCTGGAATTTTTTTCATCGTGTTGGCGTAAGGGCAAGAGGGCAAGTAGAAACATGGGAGGTCTCTTAAGGCCTCACCTTGAAATTGGCACTCTGCCTTATTCAATTGGCCAAATGCAAAGTTTAGGGTCGGGGAAACATATTCTGCTTCCCTCAGTGAGAAGCTCTGAAAAGCCACATGCAAAGGACAGGAACACAGGAAGAGGTGAAGTGGAGTGAATACTGTGTTCTACCATTCTATGCATGCATATATGTGTGCACATGCTCGTGCACATGCGGGAAAAATGTTTGTGCTGAGCTTGAGTGTTCATAGGCGCACTTTCACATGCATGCAAGTATGTGTGTGGCTGTGTACATGCATAAGAATGTCAAGCTGAGCATGTGCCTGTGTTTCTGTGTGTGCCTGCCTAGGAGTAGCCCTCAGACACACACACGCAGTGCCCAGCCAGGCCCTGCCAGAAGAGTGGCTAGGCTCATCCTCTGAAGTGAATCAAGCCCTCAGAGTTGTGTGGCACCCTCCAGTGAGTCTCATGCCATCTGCATGTGCTGAGGTAGATCTTGCTCTGTTAGTGGCCCTGAGAAAATTCACTGGTCAGTTTTCTTGTAGTCTATTATTACCCAGATGTATGTGTGTTCTAAACAATTGTTTTTAAATTGCTTCATTAGTCTGTCTCAGCAGAGCCAATCCTGCTACACTTGGCTGGTTTGGATTCTGAGACAGAGCTGGTGGGAGCTGGGCAGGCAGCTTGCTTGCTGCTGCATCTCCAAAAGGGGGTGTCCCAGAGAAGATGAGGAGAGGGTGCCCCAACCCATTCCAGAGAAGAAGTAGCATTATAAGGTGTGCATTCTGGAGTTAGAGAGACCTGGTTTCAAGTCTAGAAACTGCATGACTTTGTGTAAACTCCTTGAACCTCTGCTTTTCCCTTCTGCAAAATAGAGTCATTATCCTGATATTGTGGGTGGGTGTGAGGGTGGAAGGAGATGGTGCAGAGTGTGGTGCATCTGCACAGTGCCTGGCCCACTGGCCAGTGACCAGAATGTGCCCTTCCCTGTGCTTCCACAAAGAGCTTCTGATCTCTCAGCAGAGGCTGGGCCAGAGTCAGGGCTGAGCAATTGAGTAGGTGTCACGGGTAGCCCCCACCGGGGTCCACTTTTCTCAGATGAGTCATTGGCATTCCTTAAGTAACCTTATCTGAAGACCACATTGAACCCCACCTGCCCTGCAGAAGACTAATCCTGCAGACAAAGCTCAGGACGCAGGGCCTAGGGTCATGCTGCCAGGACTCTAGTCCCTGCTCTCCACGTACAGCAGTGTGACCTTGGCTAACCACGTATCTCCTCTAAGTCCTGGTGTGCTCCAGGGATAACAGTACCCAGTTCACAAGGTGTTTCCTGCATAATCAAACTTCTTCCCTGTAACCCCAAACCTCCATTTTACTCTCTGACTGGAAACCATCCCAGATGTCTCACCCATGTCCCTGCTTCCCCAGCCGGAGGACCTTGAAGATAAAGTCTCTCTCAATGACTCAGGATCAGGAGTGTGGGTACCCACCATGCCTCGCAGGGAGGCAGCCTAGGGCTTCTGGGTTGTGTCATTTCCTCCTCTCAGTAGCTGTCACTTCTCCAGCAGCTAGGGTGCTCCAGAGATGCCCCTGCACTCCAGCTTCTAATGCATCATGGCAACATTGTCGGTAAAGGGCCACATAATAAGTATTTTAGACTTTATGGGCCACTTGTGGTCTCTGCCACATGGTCTTCTTTGTGTGTTGTTATTTGTTTGTTTCAGCCCTTTAAACATGTAAAACCCACTCTGAGCTTTGACAGTCACACAAAAATAGGCTGTGTGCTGGCTGTGGCCCACGGGATGTGTTTGCTGACCCCCAGAGAAACAGGAGATCATACTAGTTAAAATTGTATGTTAGATAAATGTTACCATGGTTTTGGGTGAGAATGTGTTGTGGGTTTTGGCCAGTAATTTCAGGTGCTCAAAGGCATTTTCCGTTCATACCAGGGAGATGTTTGTTTCCAAGGCTTCTGAACACCTGTTTTTTTCATTAGTGTGGTGTGATTGCCACCAACAGCAGACATTCATTCAGCACCAATTACGTGTGAGGCGTGGTCCAGCGCCTCTCCTCATAATCGATCTTCCTTATTCTCAATCTTACGGGGTTGAAATCCTCATGCCCAAAGTTTTTATACAGGCGGTCAGAGCTGACATTGCACTCTGGTCCCTTCCCTCCAAAGACATCACAACAGAGAGGACCCCTGCAGGAGTGTTAGAGAAAGGGTCGCAGGGAGACTGGGGAGGGAGAGGGGGGAGTGGGAAGCACTGGCTCATGCAGTCCCTGTCCTCTATCACACAGCTGACTAAATAGCATAGTGAGGTTTTGGCAAGTGTTAGAAGATTTACTGTTTGTAAAATATGACACGTGTTCATTACGATAAAAATCCGACAGAAAAACAAACCAAGAAGAAAGTGAAAAAAAGCATCTGAAATGCTGCTTCCCGGAACAACCCCTGGTACCATTTTGGTGAACATTCTCGGACACCTCTGTCTGATTGTAAACACATATGTACACGGTTTTAAATGAACGGGGTGCGGACTCCACAGGCTATTGCATAAGATGCCTTTTCCTCTCGACAATATGTTGTGGACATCCTTCCATGTCAATAAATACAGAGTCACAGTTACGTGTGAAATGGCTGCATAATATTCTATTGCATCTACAATCAGGACTTTTAAGTGCAAAAGGGACACTCAGTTCCACGGGGCTCCCGAGTGGGTGTTTGTGGGACTGGACTCAGGTGGCCCTGGTGCCCAAGACACGACACCATGGCTGCCTGGCTGGGGGGTCTTGGACTTACCCTGTTAGGGAACAAGTCACTCCAGGTGGGGCTCCAGCAACCTTAGAGTCAGGAGCAGCCTTGGGCAGGGCTGCTGAGGAGGCTCAGTAGCCCCCGCTCACGGCACAGAAAGCCACAGCCACCGTCAGGGACCCAGCTCCTGGCCTTCTTTTTGAGGTGCCGTGGGAAGGCATGATGGCTGTCTCCATTCTAGGCAGGGGCTTCCAAACCTACGTGTCAGAAACACAGAGACGATTCTACCTTGGGAGGGTTTGGGTGGTGCTTAAGTGCAGCTCACTGCTTTTGTGCACCTGGGCAAGTTGTTGAACCCCCCTGCGGCGGTTTCCCCAACTGAACTGGGGTAATAGTAGTCCCTAAATCACAGAGCCGTTGTGAGGACTAGATGAGATAGTAGAAACTGACTCTGAATACGCTGTCGTCTGGCATGTGTAGGTGTTCAGCCAATGCCAGTCACCCCCAGCCCTAACCATACCTCCCTCCTTCTCTTCATCCTCTCTGGAGCCTTGGAGATTTCCTCCCACACCAGCCTAGACAGACAAGGGGTGGAAAGAAGAAATCTCCACACAGGGACCGGCTCTTCAAGGAATGGCTGGGAGTCCCTGGGCATTGGCAGGAGAAGAAAGGACTTCAGGGTATGATCTTGGTTCTCTAGTCCCTTGCAGGGGGCAAATGAGTCGGGGGCGATGAGGGACTCAGGACCAGACCTCTGTCAATGGGGAAAGAGGCTGGGACACCCAGGGTGGGTCAATAAGGGCAGATGTTTCTAATAGGAGAGCAGCAATAGGCTGCCCCAGGGGCATGACAGGCGCCCCATCATTGCAGGGCTGGCTGTAGGTGTTTGACTTGAGAGAAATCTTTCCAGGTCAGACTGTGAAAACAGAGGTCACAGATGGGAGGCAGAGGGTGCAGAGAGGCAGAGGGGCGAAGGTGCTGCTTCTCACCTGTTCCCTGCGGGCAGGCGGGGCCCCAGCTGCCGTCTCTGCAATTTGCATTCAGCCCTCGTCTCTGACGAACTCTGCATGCGGCAGCCTGCTCCCAGAGATGTGCTATTTTAAGTGCTTCCCCTCCGCCCCTAAGGGTGCCATGTGTTTATCTTGCTTTCCAGTTAAAAGAGAAAATCAATTTCACTCTTACCTTAGGAAGGTTTCGGGGTGGGGGATGTGGGGTGGCTTCACTTTTATTAAAATGGAAGTGGGGGGAGGAGCAGGAAGGGCTTCAGATTCCCACCCCACGTGGCCAGTTATAGATAAACAATAGCCTGGGGCCACAGCCTGCTTCCCTCCACCGTCAGCCCAGACTCTGGGGCCCCAGGAGGCCTGGAATTCACCTGCAGTGGGTGGGGTGACTGGACTGTGGGTTAAAGCTCTCATCCTGGGGGGGCAGGGAGAGAGGAGCTCACTGCTGTGTGTGTGTGTGTGTATGTGTGTGTGAGAGAGAGAGACAGAGAAAAAAAGAAAAAGAGAGAGAAAAAGAGAGAGAGCGCGTGCATGTCTTTGAATTGTGGGTTCCCTGAATGTCCATTAGGGGAATCCTACATTTACTGAGCACCTACTGCATTCCAGGGACTGTACTAAGCACAGGAAATCTGACAGTGAGCAATTCGCAGTCTCTGCTTGCTCTTGAAGAACTGTCTGGGAAAAAAGAAAAAAAGGACACTAATCATCACCAAGCTTCTAGTTTGTGTCCGGGACATCCCAAGATTCATGATGATTACCTCTTTTACCCACAGGTCGTGATTACTTCCATACTGAATGTAAATAAATTGAGCTGTGCATTCCCTGGGGAGGAGGACGGTCTCCGCCTGTATACAGCTCTATCCCCAGGCCCTGGAATAGTGTCCGGTAGAGAAAACAGGTGGAGGCCTTGCTCTGTAACCTCATACTGCCCTTACACCTGCCTGGGGAGGCCTGTCCCGTCAGCCTCATTTCACAGGTGAGGAAACAGGTTCAGAGACATGGGTTGCCTGGCCCAAGGTCACACAGCTGAGGCACTGGGCTCTGAGGGCCGTTGCTCCAGGTCCCCGGAGCCAGGCTATATAGGCGAGAGAGGAAAACAGCTCTGGGGGTGCTGAGTCACTCCCTGCCCAGTGCTCTGAGAATCAGCATGGATCAAGTTAGGGCTGCCGTGGGGACAGGCGCGGGGACTGGGAGGGAGGGACACAAGGCTGTGAAAGTGAGTGGTCAGGGCTGCAGTTGGATTTGGACCTCCAGGCTCTGAGCCAGGTGTTCACATCTCCTACTGCAGGAGGAAAGGCATGACTGTGTGTGTGTGTGTGTGTGGCCTGAGTTGGTCCAAGTATGAATGCATGTGTGGGCCTGGCATGGCTCTGAGCCCTGGGTACCATTCTCTTGGATGCATGAAGGCTCTGGTCCACGCTCTGGGTCTCTGGGCCTTGGCTGGGCTGTTTCAGGCCCTGCTGGGCTAGGCTGGGTTGGGCCCAACCTCCTCACCCTCCTTACCCTCCCCTTTTAGAGCTGCTCCCTTGGTGGTCTGCGTTTCTACCATCAACCTTCTTAGCAGCCAGTGGAGAATCCAGTTCCAACCTTTGGTACAAGGAGCTGCTCAGGCTGTCTGTCTGCTGTTCTGAGGCCTGGGGCCCAGGAGGCCAAGTTGCTCCAGAGAGAAGCTGAGGCAGCAACGTGGAGCTTTCCATCTACAGGACAGAGGTGCCTGACCAAGGGACAAGCCAGGGGTCTCTCCTTACTGTCTTTGAAAATGTTCGATGGAAAGAGCATTTGGAGTTGAAGACTTAGAGAAAGGGGCTCCTTGGAGGAATTCTGGAAATGGAAGACTGGCAATGGAGTCTTCCTACAGAGCAGTGCACCCAGTAGTAAAAGGTTGGTGTGATGGTACCTTTAAAGCCATCCTTTCCCAAAGACCTCCAACCCTGGGGGCTTCAGTGAAAGCAGACTGAAGGCAGCTGTGGTAAGACCCTGGGTTTGCTGACTGCTTTTCTTTCTCATCCACCAGCTTATTTAATTAACATTTATGGAGAAGCCTTAGGTTCCAAGCTATTTAAAAAATCTCCTTATTTGAGGAGATGCTCTGGACCAGTGGAGAGTGCAGCAATAAACCATCTTGTCCTCACAGAGCTTATGATCTACAGGGAGCCAGACATGGGGTCAGACTCGGTGAGGCAGGTGACCTAATGGAGACCTGAGCAAGATGCTGTGGGAGTGGGTGTGTGGGGACGTCTTGTTTTGATGGAGACCTGCAGGGGAAGGGCTCATGGAAGGAGTGGGGTTTGAACTGTCCGTGAAAGGATGAGCAGGGAACTAGCAGGTGTGAAGCAGGGGAGGAGGGACCTAACCTGGGGAATTAATGGCCTTGACAGAGGTGTTGGTGGACTGGTGGCTGTGACTGGGCTGGAGCAGGGAGGGTGGAGGGGAATATGCAGCGGGTTCAGTGCTCTGCTAGAGACTTCACAACGCTCATTTTATCCTCATGCCATCCTTCAAGGTCGGTAGGATTGTCCACAGTTTACAGGTAAGGAAACTGAGGCCCAAGAAAGACAAGTGATTAGCCCAAGTTCAGACAGATAGTAAGTGACAGAATCGAGATTCAAACCTGGGTCTCTCTGACCTGAGAGGTTGCGGAGTCAGAGCCAACAGGCTTGGGTATTGGGGATTATGGTGGAGGTGATGGGGAGGGGCTGGAGTCTTACAGGTTTTTGCGGAGAGAAATGGGTCTCAATTGTTGCCTCTAAGGAGATCACTTTGCAAGAGTGGCGGGGGCTGGGTTGGCCCAGGGGCTGGCAACAAGCTAGGAGAGACATCAGTGGGCTATAGGAACAGCCCAGGCCAGAGGGAAGGAGGCTCTGGGAATGGAGGGTATGAGGAGGATGAGAGAAGCAGGCCTTGGTGACAGCAGGATTGGGGTAGTACTGATAGAGCTGACAGTGGCAGGGCCCTCACCACCACCTCTCAGAACCCACGGGGTTGGACGCGCCCATAAAGTCAGGTGGTCCACACTCCTGCCCCTGCCCCTGGTGCTGAAATCCCCTTGTAAACTACCTGGGTTTTGGGAATCCAGTGAATGAATGACTCCACCAGGATTCAAAAACACCTCCGCATTCAATCACACTCCTCCAGCACAGGGCTGTTGGCTTCCTTTGGATTATTGGATGTTTCTGAGAACGCATCCTTTCAATCCCGGTGAAACTTGCCTTTCTGCAGCCTCCACCCAGTCAGTCCAATTCTGTCTCTTGGACAAGACAGAAAGTGTCTAATGCATATTTCATATGCCCAGTCATCAGATACTTGATGACAGTTCTCATGTTCTCCCAAACTCTTTCATCTCTAGGCTTTATAGTAATAATGGTAATAACGTGAACATTTATTGTGCTTTTCCTGTCCCAGGCACTGTGCTGAGAGCTTTGCATATGCTGTCTCAGAGACTGGATCACAAGTAGCTTTGAAATGTCTTTGCAAGGAGTTCCATGGTAATCCCAAAGGCATGAGGGCATATTGAAGAATTTTAAGTAGGCCAGGGGATATTTTAGGAAGACCACTTAAGAGGCCAGTGTGAAGAGTGCCCTGGTAGGATAGGAGTGGGAATGAGACAGGGAGTCTGTTGGAATAATCCAGGTGAGAAACGAATAGGATCTGAACTTCAGTGGTGGTAAAGGGTGATGCAGATGGTATCTTTGGAGAGACATTCAAGGGTTAAGTCAAGAGAACCTGGGGAATAGTTGGACCTGGGAGATGAAGGAGAAAGAAGAGTCCACAGTATTTTCAGATTTTTATTACAGATGGATTCTATGTAATCTACCCAGGAGAGTATCTGGAGCACTTTGGAGGTGATGAGGAGGGATTAGAACAAGGGATTAATTAGCTTTGAACATACAGAGTTGTAGATACCAGTGGGATACTATTCATTGACTTAAGAGTTTCTTCATTCACTCATTTAACAAGTCTTTCTTGAGAATGAACCATGTACCAAGTACTCTTCTAGGTGCTAAGGTTATAAAAGTTTGGTCATCCATCTTCTTGAGGGGCTTACTATCTAATAAAGGGAGACAGCTATGTACATTGCGAAGTGTAAAAAATTAGTATTACAAAATTTCCTTTAGCAGGTGAATAGACACATGAACTGTGGTACACCAGGACAATGGAATATTATTCAGTGCTAAAAAGAAATGAGCTATCAAGCCATGAAAAGACATGGAGGAACCTTAAATGCATATTACTAAGTGAAAGAAGACAATCTAAAAAAGCCACATGCTGTGTGATTCCAACTATTTGACTTTCTGGCAAGGCAAAATTGTAAAGACACTGAAGAGATGAGTGGTGGCCAGGAGTTAGAGGGGAGGGAGGGATGACTAGGTGGAGCACCGAAAGATTTTAGGCAGTGAAACCACTCCATGTGATATTATAACAGTGGATACATGTTATTATACATTGGTCAAAACTCTCAGAATATACAACTCCAAGAGTGAGTCCTAACATAAGCCATGGACTTTGGGTGATAATGAATTGTCAGTGTAGGTTCATCTGTTGTAACAAATGAACCATTCTGGTGGGGGAGGTTGATATAGGCAAGGCTGTGCATGTGAGGGGGCTTTCAAAAATTAGTGCTACAAGATACTAAGATTGAAATTTGTATAGGCCTTCATTGTGGAGGTGACCCTTGACTTGTGAAAGTCATTAAATGGAGATGATGGATCTATCTACCAGTCTACAGCTCAGGAGAGGGCTCTAGGTGGGTGGTAATGAGTTGAAATTCATCAGGTCATCAGTAAACACTGTGGAGGCCAAGGGAACCAGCGAAGACTGCGTCAAGTTTAGAAAAAAAGAGACCTGAAGGTGGGACCCCAGCTATGCCAATGCCTGAGGGGAGGGAAGATCTTAGAAGAGATGGGAAGGCGTGTTCTGAAAGGGAGGAGGAAAACGAGACAATAGGGACACCAGGCAAAAGTCATTGATGGTGGAGTAGGAGGAGGGAAGGACCAGATTAATCTGTAAGATCGGGGTAATATCCTAAGTATCTACCCAGGAGAAATAAAAATATCTGTACACAAAGACATGTATGCAAATGTCCATAGCAGCATTATTCATAATAGTCAAAAAGTAGAAATAATTCAAGTCCACAACTGGTCAATCAACAAAAGGTGGTACAGCCACACAACGGAACACTGATCCTCAATAAAGAGGAACCAACTACTGCTACATGATACAACATGGATGAGCCACAGAAACATCATGCTAAGCGAAAGCAGTGAGACACAAAAGACTACATCTTACATGACTCCACTGACATGAAATGTCCAGAAAATACAAATCTATAGAGATAGAAAGTAGGTTATGTGTTGCCTAGGGCTGGAGGTAGGAATGGACAGTAATGGAATATGGGTACAGGATTTCTTTTGGAGGTGATAGAAATATTCTAGGATGAGAATAGAGAGAGTTGCACAGTTTAGTGTCAATACATTAAAAATCACTGAATTGTACACGTCAGCAGATTAATTTTATGGTTTGTAAATTACATCTCATAAAGCCATTAAAAAAATAAGATTGGGGAGATAAGTTGACAAAGTACTTCCCACCCCTGCAAAACAGACGTGAAGTCTTATACTAAGAGTGAGGAATGTGGTGCTAGGGTGAAGGGGTTTGTTGAGAGGGGACAAGGACTGAAGAAGCCATAGGGAAGTGCAGACAAAGCTGATGTGTGGAAGGACACTGTTGCAAAGCTGAGGGCCAGCTCAGGATGGTGACTGTGACCTGGTTGTGTCCCCAGTCTATGGGATTATATTTTCCAATCTTGCTCCCCACAGAAACCCAAGCCCCTATGCCGAGAAAGAAAAGAACTGTTGGATTAAACCGGACTTGGCCTTCTGCTGGATGGGGTGGGAGAAGACGATGAGGTGGCTGAGCGTGTCGGCAAGAATGGGATCAATATGACAGCAGTGACATCTCTGATGGGCGGGGAAGGCAGCAGAGCTGGGGTCCTGGGAAGCAGCTGTTAGGCTGAGACACTGAGGAGGGTTCAGAGAGTCGGAGTCTCAAGGAGGTCAAGGGCCAGGCCCAGTGGGAGTGAGGGTCCGCAAGGACAGCCGGAGGGGGTATCGTATGTATGTCATTGCCCTTCGTGTCCTTAGCTGTCAGTGTCCTAGAAGCCTGATGCCCAGGCCTGAGCATCCCATCCCAGTGGACTGTGGCCTGAGCAGGGCAGAACAGATGGCCACCTCCCTGGGATAGGTGTTAGGCTTCTGCCAGCGAAGCCCAAGTTTAAATAGGCTTTTTGGCATCTTGGAGCAGCCTGAGCAACAGGCTTTGTAGTCAGCTTGTCTATATTTCAAATCCTGCTTCCACCACTCTGTAGAGGTGGAACTGGAAAGGTTGATGAACTGCTCTCAGCATTGGTTTCCTCATCTGCAAACTAAGAATAATAAGGGTACGTATCTCATAGGGCCATTGTGAGGGTCCAATGGGACGGCGCCATAGAGCACCTAGTATGCGCCCGCCTGAGGACACTCGCCCCGAGGGGGTGCTGTTACTAGGGCCCGTGGCGCCCCTGGCAGAAAGGTGATTGATGCTGAGCTTACTCTTAACTCACCGTCTCCTAGAGCTAGGTGGAGGGGGCTGCTGTAAGCCAGCAGCTGGGCTTGGGACCCAAGGGCAAAACTGCACTTTTATACTTAGGACACTTCATCTTGTAAATCTCAGCCTCTTGGTCCAGCCTGAGGATGTCTCTTTGATCCTACCTTCCCGGCAGTGCCTCCAGAGTCCCCTGCGGCTGTGTACTGTGTACCTGTTTGCAAGCAGGTGCCTTTGGCGCTAAGTCACTGGTAGAAATGCAAGCTCCTGGGCCACCAGAGCTCCTCGCGCTGCCTGTGCCTGGGCTCCTTGGATCATCTATCCAAGGAAGGAAAATACAAAATGTGCAAGCCCTTGGGTCGTCAAACACTTGCTTGAGGAGTGGGGCAGGGCAGGGGTGGGTGGGGGGACACTAATCTCTTATATCAGGTGCCTCCCTGGGGCTCAGAACCAGCTGGGCCCCCAGAGGTGAAGGTGCTCTCACTCCAGCCCCTCTTTCACGCTCTGTGTCCCACAGGGAGGAGGATCGATGCTCTCTGTGTCTCCCGGAGACAGACCTCGAATTCCTGCAGGACTATTGACCGCCTCTCCGATCTCTCGTATCTTCCATACTTCATTTGTGAAAAGAACTGTAATTACCCTCAAGGAGTCATTGGAGGAAAAGTGTACAAATTGAAAAGGACTGGAAATGGGCACCTCTGGCTGCAGAGAAAACACTTTCAATATTGAACCCGTCTCTCCTGGGTCTGTGCGTTCCCATTGGCATGGCCCTTAGCATTTCTGCTGAAAACTGTGGCAGCCTTTGTGCCCAGCCTGACAATAGGCGTTTGACATGGAGGGCGGTTAGATTAATGAAAGACCAGAGTTTTCCATTTCTTCCTTCAACAGCTAACTACTTTCTTTTCAACTCTTGCTGCTAAATAGCTGGACAATTAATAAAGCTTTGGTTGTATCCCCTTTTTTCTCTCTTCTTTTCATCCCACATGGTTGTTTATGGTGCTTTAACCTGACCATCCAGTGGCCTTGTTAATTGGTCTGGAGACTTAGATCTTTCCAAGGGTGGGGCGTTCTGGGAATTGGGAAAGAAAAGGTCCCTGTTACAGGGCAGTTATCTGAGGACAAGATGCTGAAAGCTTTGTTCCAGGCCCTGAAAGGTGACCCTGGGCCAGGGCCAACCTCTGAGCTCCCTGCCCAGCTGCCTGCTCAAATGGTGCCTCTTGCCTTTTGGTCTTGGGAACTGTATTTGTTTCCTGGGACTGCTGTAACAAATAAGTTACCACAACCTGGTGGCTTATCACTACAGAAATAACATATGATAAATACATTTCTCCAATAAAAAGAAATTTATCCTCCCACAGCTCTGATGGACAGATCTCCAAAATCAAGGTTGCAGCCAAGTTGATTCCTTCTGGCTCTGAGGAAAATCTGTGCCAGGCCTTTCTCCTACCCTCTGGTTGCTGCCCACAGCCCTTGGCATTTCTTGGCTTATAGATGCATCACTCCAATCTCTGCCTCCACTGTCACGCAACCTTCCCTTCCCTGCATCTGTGTCTTCTTTTCCGTCTCTTATAAGGACATGCATTGCTGGATGTAGGGACCACCCTGATCTAGAATGATGGTCTCATCCTGAGGTCATTACTTTAACTATATCTGCAAAGATCCTTATTCCAAATAAGGTCACATTTGGAGGTTCCAACTAAGCACAACTCGAACTATTACAGGACCCAACACAATTCTTGTGCCCCCTGGAGCTCAGAGCCTGGGCTGCTTCAAGCCCCATTCTCTGCCTCGTGCTAGAGGCTGAAGACCATTCTGTGCGCACAGCAGCTGTCATGGAGCTAGCAGGAATGGCCCTGGGGCAGGCAGAGAGGAGCTTACTGCAGCCATGGACTGTGGGCGGGTCCTTCCCTGGCCGGCTGTCCCCCCTACACAGTGTGAACACTCAAATGCCAGTGGGGGCTTGAGGAAGGTTCTCAGGACGCTTCTCCATCAACCCATTTCCTCTTCATTTTGCCTTCCCAGCTCTGAACTCTGGACTCTAGGACACTGAATACAACCTTGCCTTTGACCCCTCCCCTCTTTTCTGTCCTTGGACCTGTGTTCTTGTGTGGACTCTGCTGCGGGGAGAGTCTCTCCCTTAGCCTTGACTCCTTGCATTGTCCTGCGTGACCATCGTACCAGCACACATGGGTAGTGCTTATACTGCGTATGGGTTAAATTGCAGTATTTCCAGAATCTCTCACCTGGCCTTAGTACATCTCCATATCAATAGGTGTCTCCAAGGAGTGTAGAGATGTAGCCATCTCCATATCAATAGGTGATTAGAGGGAGCCAAGGCACATCTGGACCAGAGAGGTTGGGTGGGGTCCCTGTCTGCAGCTGGGTCGTGAGAGACACTGGCGGAAGTAGACGACTGCTTGTAAGCAATAAACAGGTTTCTCCCACTTTATTCCTCCCTTTGATTGATTTTGGTTCCAAAGGTATTTTTGTCCCGGGCTGGGAAAATATCTCCCCCTGGAGTTACACTGTGCCAGATACTGTTCTAAGCACTTTATACACGTTAATTGACTTACTCCTCACAACAGCCCTATGAGGAAGGTACTGCTAGCACCACCCCCATTGTAGAGATGGGGAAACTGAGGCACAGCAGTGGTCATTAATTTGCCTAAGGCAGGGTTTCTCAACCTTGTCAGCTGTTGACATTTGGGGTTGATAACTGTTTGTTGTTGGAGGCTATTCTGTGTATTACGGGATATTTCACAGCATCCCTGGCCTGTGCCCACTAGATGCCAGTAGCTGCCCCCACCTTCTCAATTGTGACAACCAAAAATGTCTCTAGATATTCCCAAAGTCTCCTGGGAGGCAAAATCCCCCCCAGCTGAGAACCACTGGCTTAATGTCATACAACAGCAAATGGCAAAGCCAAGACGGGAGCCCAGGAAGTCTACCCCTTGCCCTCTACTTCCCTCCATTTGATGCCTATTCTGGGCTTGGATCTGTACTGGTACTGCAAGTTCAAAGCGAGGGTAAAACTTTAGCCTATCCCCCATAAAATCTAATGTCCTGGCCTTTCAGGCTGTCTGGGCACTGGGAGGAGGGTTACACGTTTTCTAGGACAGGTATCTCCAAACCTGCAGCACTCCTGGCTCTGCCTAGGCTTCCCCGCTGCCTGGTAAGGCTCAGCATTTGGATCTGAACACTTTAGCTCCATGTGTGCTGTGACCTGGATCCACAAGTGTACCCCAGGATTCTCCCTAGTTTCCTGTTGTTAGGACAGGGGTAAGGGGGCTCCCCTCCATGATGGTTTCCCAGGGCAGGTGCAAAGATTCTACCTTTTCTCCTTAAGTACATGAGAGATTAGCATTTGTGCCCACTGTGGGGTGGGGAGTACCTTTCAAGGATTCTGCAATGCTGGCTTTTGTCGATTGTAGAAATGGTGAGGGTTTTGGAGTCTTTGGAGAAGGACTAAGAGTTAAAAGGCTAAGTTAATTGTCCCTGGAGGTCATGGCTACTCCCCTTGATTTATGTTCATCTCTTCTTCTACAAAGAAGAAAGGAAGATATTAAACTAGCAGAGCCAGAGAAGGCTGTTCGTTTTGTGTTCTCTCAGAGACACACATATAAACTCGAGTATGGACAGTGATTGTGAAAAGCTCTGCATTCCTTTAACAAGAGCTCCTCTCTGCCTGATTCTGTAATGAACGAGAAAGGATCTGATTGTGTCATTCTCAGGGGAAATGTATCCACTCTTTCTAAACATACAGTGGCTCCGAGATGCTAGCTGCTTTTCATCGTCTGCTATAATCGCTTGTTTTTTTATTGGGACATAAAAGGGTTTCCTGTAAAACATATTAAAGCTTCCAATGCTGAATGAAAAGCACTTGATGTAAAATCTCTCCGTGAACAGGAACCAGTCGTCGGGGACTGATGGCATCTCCCCTGCGTGGAAAGTACAGAGCAGCCTCGATCGTGGTCTGGCACCACCCCTCCAAGGAGCTGGGGCCGAGGAAGTCATCCTGGGAGGACACAGCCCAGCCAGGTTGTCCAGGAATCTGAGCATTTGCTCCTTTTCCTACAGCTGAGCCCTCCACAGATGTGTTCAGACACATACCAAGGAGGATCTGAAGCCCCAGGCAAACATGATACATGGCTCCCGGATGCCTGTTTTATTAGAAGATCAGGAAAAAAAATGTTATTACCTTCATATGCAAACAAGCATGGCAATATTAGGGAGTGGAATACAAAGTGTGTATGCATTTTTAAGATTAAAACACAGGATTTCAGAGAACCTGCCAAGCTCTGAGCAATGTTTCCTTCTAGGAGGGGTTCTTCACTGGAAAAGTTTGAGCAGCCTTGATGTTTGGATCCCAGCCCTGAATCCTCACCATTCAGAATCCCTTATGATCTGGATCCATTGCTGCAGTGAAAAAGTCCACCAACTTAGAACATCAGCTTCCCTGTGCTAGTAGGTTAGAGAACTCAGGCGCAGGGGGGAAACTGATACCCCCAGCATCACGCTGCTAGCAGCAGTGTGAGAACTCAAGCCTGGATCTCTCGACTTGCCCCCATGCTGCCTCTGAGGTTGCTGCCCCTGAGGCCTTCTGCCATAGTCATGGGCCCCAGCTTCCCCAAACGGTGTCACAGTTAATAGCTCTGAGACTGAGAGAAGAGATGGTGTGGACCCACCATGAGTTAGTGCATAGTTCAAGGTTAGGGCTGAGGAGATAGGTATGGCTTCCTATATCTAGCAACATGGGTGGTTATAATATCAGCTCACATTTATCAAGTGTTTACCATGTGCCAGGTAATCCTCTAAGAGCTTTGCACATGTTAATTTATTTGCTCTTCATAATAACCCATGAGGGAGTTACTATTATTATGCCCATTTTACAGATGAGGCACAGAGTGGTTAAACAGTTTGCTCAAAGCCACACAGCCAGGAAGTAGAGGAATTCAGGATCTGAACCCAGGTAATCTGGCTGTAGAACAAGCACACAAATACCCTTTAAGCTTCATTGTACCTACTTTTCTTTAGACCAGTGTTCTCAAAGAGTAGTCCCCAGGCCAGCAGTATCAGAATTACCTGGGAACTAGTTAGAAATGCACATTCTCAGGCGGCACCCTAGACCTTGAATCAGAAACTCTGGGGCTGGGACCCAGCAATGTGTGACTTAGAAAGACCCCCCAGGTGATTGTGATTCATGCTAAAGTTTGAGAATCCCTGCTTTTGAGGGTTACAATGAAATAATGTTTATAAAATTCTTAGCACCGTGTTCAACAAATGTTAGCTATTATCATGACCAGCCTTATTTGATAAGAGTGAAAAAAACTTGTGGGAAATATAAAAAAACACCTGCCTCCTTGGTAAAGTGCCATATAAAGCAACTTAAACTGGCAAAAAAGAAAAAAACTATTCAAGTGAAGACTCGGGGGAAAGATATTGACAAAATCGTCACTGCACACCTGGCACCTGGCACCTGATCCAGTCTGAATGGATGCAGCCTGGCCAAAGGGGCAGGCAAGTGCTGTCACTTGAAGGACACCGTTGCCTCCCCAACAGATTCGATGGGGTTTGGTTAATGAGCAGGCCAGCTGATCACAGGCGGGCTTCAGAGCTAGACTCACCTCGCCTCCACGGGGCATCCCAGCACTGCCCACATGGCATCCTGGCTCAAGAGTAAGGATGCCAGAGCCTCCAGCCTCCTAGGCTTGCTCAGGTACCATGCAGACACTTCACTTCAGGCATGACCTACCCCCTTGTCACTGCGTCACCCTCAGTGGTGATGGGCCTTCCCTTCCCCAGGCTGGGTGTGTAATTGGCCCGGCATTACCCAGCAGTCTCCAGGGAATTGCTTCTGTCAAGAGCAGAACAAGCTTATCTGTTTAACCTGAATTATGTCACCATGTGCTCAATGTAAATCTGACCGGCTTCCCGAAGCGCTGGGCCTGGATGGATTTGTGAATAATTTCGCCACCACAATTATTTTACAATTTTGAATCTTTGCTGGCAACTTAATGCATAGTTTGCAGTGAGAAGCTGCATAAATCAGGACTTCAAACAAAGGCTCTCCAATCAGGTGAGGGGCTTTCAGTGAGAGAGAGGCAGGAGCCCCTTACTCACAGGGTGGGAGCTGGGCTTCCTGTTCCCCCACCCCTGGCCACATCCTCAGCTGGGAGCTTCTGTCTGCCCAGGGACCTTTCCAGCAGTCTCCAGGCTGGTTTTTTCTTATTATCTGAGTATTTTAGCTGATTTCCACTTTTACAAATGGGAGTGGGGGGTGATGGTGGTTTCAACTCCTCTCTTCCTGGTTCTGAGAGCCACCTCCCTAATCTCCCTGCCCTCTGGGACAGAACCGTCTGAGCTAGCAGGCCCCAGCCCACGGAGATCATCTATTCCAGCTCCTTTCAATGTCTGTCCCCTGAGGGCCCAGGGGTGGCTCAGGGGCTGCTTTGGGGGCACTGAATGGTTGGGGAGAGGCTCTGGGGTCCTGCAGCTCCCTTTTTACTTATTTTACATATTGAGGTTCTGTTTGAATAAAAGGGTTCAGCTGCTGCTAAAAAATTCTGGAAACCTGTGGTCTAATCTAACCCCTTTGTTAGACAGAATGGGAATCTGAGGATCCGAGAACAGTGGCTTTACAAAGTAGTTCACTGAAAAGCACTGAAAATTCACAGGTGAGAAACTCAGGCTCTGGAACCAGTCCCCAAACTGGCTTCTTTTATTCACTAGCTTGTGTGACCTTGAGCTAAGGCTATTTAACCCCTCCAAGACTCAGTTTCCTCATTATTGAATGGAGATAATAATAGATACGTTCTGTAGATTAAATGAGGTCATATGTAAAGTGCCCAGACCAGCATCTGGCACATAATACATACTTGATAAAGCAGTAAGTGTTAGCTAATATTGTTACCTTGGGTCTGCTTAATCCCAGCTAAAAAAACATACTATTTTTGTGGTAGAGTCTGTTGGTAAGGAAAGAAGAAACTGGCATGGACCAAGTATCTAATGCCTGCCAGGCTCTTGTCATTTCGTCTTCATAACAAGCATCTGGGTCTTCTTACCTGAATTTTGCAAGCTGCAAGTGGTAGAATGACCTAGGCAGTCTCTCCAGTGCGACAATGGCTGGGTGGGGTTTCTAGAGCCATTTTAGCAAGGATTTTGCTGGCACTCAGCTGGGCTATTGGAAGGGTCTTTAAACCTTGTCAGCTGTTTTCCCCTAGTCCCTGTTATTAGCAGACTTTCTCTGCTACCTTTGGACCGAGTTACTTCTGTAGTGTTCTGTTGCTGCAGTGTGCTGTTCCACTAGCTACCTTTTCTCCCCCTGGTTTTGTTTTGTTTTTACACTCTTCCCACTTCCTAAGTGATGTAGGAGATTCATGAGAGGCTTTACATCGGAGAGGAGCCCCCAGGGGATGGTGAAGTTCTTTGCAAGCTTTAAGGCTGTGGACAAATGGAAGTTGTTCTTTCTCCGTACATGTGGGAGAGGGACCGACCCGGCATTCCTTTATTCTCTCAATTACTTAACTGATATTCATCAAGCACCTCCAGGCCCTGAGGATACAGTAGTGGATAAGACAGACCTGGTCTCTGCCCCTGTGGAACTGGGAGTCTAGTGTGGAGCACGGAGGACAGATGGACTAGCCATGATCAGCCAACTCCGTGTTGTGCCCGTGGAGCCCCTGGTCACAGCCCCAGCACCCAGCTCCAGAGGAGGTCTCTGTCAAGACTTTGAAGGAGCATTTGTAGGAAAATAACAGGCACCGGCTTGTCACTGATATGCCCAGTCCTTTCCCGGGGGTCTACTGCCCTGCAGTCATCCTGAGGAGGGTCTCCACCGCCAGGGCAACGGGACAGACAACCCTTTGGGGAGTTAGCTCTGCTTGTCTTCATAATGGATGGTGTCCCATTTCCAGGCCATTCTTGCTACCCCAGCTTTCCTTTCCTGGAGTTTGTCCAGGATCTGAGAGATCCCAGCTGGGGCAGGGATGAGCAGAAGAAATAAAACTCTTGCCATTGTTAATACTTGCATTCATGCACACACATACATCTGCAAGTACCTACTATATATACGTACACACAGACTTGTGCACAGATAGGCATGGGCGTCCAAAAGGTACATTCCCCTTTTCAGAGGCATGTGACAAGAACACACACAGAGCATGGATTTTTCCAGCCACTTAATTCTTGTTGAAAACCTACTGTGTACTGGACACCATGCAAGGCTCAGAGGGGAGCAAGGTTGTAGAGATTCTCTATACCTTTGTCTCATGGGGAAAAGACTAGACAAATGAATACACAAATAAACACAATAACAAATGGAAGTAAGTGCATTGAAGGAAAACAATAGAACACTGAAAAGAAATGGCAGGGAATATGTTCTTTAAGTTGGACTAGGGGAAAGTGTTTCAGGCATGGGGGCACACACACACAGAGGCCTTGAGGATTCCATTTGTTCAAGGAATCAAGTTTGGAGTCAGAGTTCATGTGAACACAGACTGTGCATACATACATACAGAGGAGTCTACACGCAGATGAGTGTGTGCACAAAGCATGCATATTACACACACAAAGATGGGCTAGGAGCACTCACACAAACTCTGAGGCATGTATGCTCATGTGGACAAGTACACGCACAAGTGCACACATACATACACATGGAGCAGTATGCTCACAGCAGTGCGCAGAGCCATGTGAGTCAGGATGGCCTTGGTAGAGACAAACACAAACAAATAGCAGAATGCTCTGAGAGGCATCCTGCACACGGATGGGTGTGCAACACACACATACATGCTTGCTGTCTGCACAGACACGGGATAAGCCTGTACCGTATCTACCCAGGTCTGTCTGCACTCACCCTCCACATGACACATGCACACACATGATCCGTGCAGGAAAGCAGCACGTGCTCTAAAGCGTCAGAAAAGCTCAGATTCCTGAGCTGCGATCATTAAAGTCATTGGCCGTTAAGTAGTTAATCCCTCATTCAGTTCTTTGAACATTTGGGGGCATAATCCGTGGCCTACTCCAGTTCTGCACAGCTTTGAAAGGATTCTGGAGGGTGAGAACAAGCAAAGGGAGATCGGGGTCTTAGAGTCCTTGATGTTGTTAAGCCTTTTCCCCGCAGCGGAGCCTCCTCCCCTGGGCTGTCTGCCGATGTGGATCTCATGCCCTAGAGGGGGCTTGGTGCCATAATCCGTTTTCCTCTGCCTTTCTTTGGAGATTAGACTGGTGCCCTGTTGGCCACTGGGGCCAGCCAAGCTCCCAGGGGCGTGGAGGCTTTCTTTTCGTAGCTGGGGAGGGCTTCTTAACGGTCTGGACATCTCTCTACTGCTGGGAGAACAAGGGAGGGTTTGAGGGCCTGTTCTCTGGGGACGTTTGGCCCAGCCAACAACACCATAAAATTTGGCCAAAGTCATTAATTAATTAATTTAAATAAACCTTAACACATCATGTGAGGCCTGTTTGGGAGCAGTACGAGCTAAGTATCAATTAAGCAGTCCAGGCAGAGAGTCACTTAATATTTCTGAGCCTCAGTTTTGTCATCTGTAAAATGGGTTTTGTCATCTGATACCTTAGCTCTCACCACCTTGCTGGGAAGATGGGAAGACAAATGAGATAGGCCAATTTTTTTGCTGGGCCTTCGAGATCCCCATGTGACCCGACCCCTCTGACTGCCCTTCCCAACCTCACTGCCATCTCTTTCTGCCCCAGCCCCTCCTATACAACAGTCCCGTCCCACAGAACAAGTTGAAGTTCTGCACATGCACTCTGCCCTTTCTTGCTGCTGCACCTTTACTCACACCTGAGGTGTGGCCTTCTCCATGGAACCTGCCCTGACCAACCCAGGCGGCACTTGAAGATTCCTCCACTGAGATCCTATAGCTCCTTGCTCACGCCCCTGGCAAAACATCTTCCCCTTTGCTGTAACCTGTCACCCCATTCTCCTCTATCTGGAAGCCCATAAGGACAGGGACCATGTCTCTTGCCCAGCTCCTCATCCCCAGGTGTTCCGTAAGAGCTTGTCAAATGCTGATGGGCCATGGAGTGCAATAAAAACATAAGGTCACGTAGATTTTAAAGAACAATCACTAGATCATACACCTGAAATCAATATAATATTGTATAGCAACTACACTTAAATAAAAAATACATTTAAAAAATAAAAGAACAACACCTTATTTTGAAGCCAGATGCAGAATTCCTCTTTGGGAAAGAACTACCTTTGTCAAGGAAAATACCTTACTGACCTTTTGGGAGTAAAAGGTGATGCCCACTGCTGTCCTTCCCATCTCAAGACGTGGCCAAAATAAGCTGGAAAGAGAAAGAGGAGAAAAGAGATGGATTGCTTTGCAAAACCAAGTGGAAGAATTTGGAGTTTCAGGAGCAGCTAGGAGAGAGGAAAGCTAGGAGGCAGGAATAAGCCTGAGAAGAAAGGACCTGGCAGTACTGTGGGATGCAGCGGGGCCCCAGGGGAATGCCTGCGGTCTTTCTTTTAAGAGCAGACTTTCTATTTGTGCACTGTGCTGGCCAACATGTAATGCCTCTCCATTCCCACCTCCCAAACTTCAGTAAAATTGGCTATACACAAATGCCTGTGTTGGTGGTGCTTAGAGGACACCAAAGAGAAGGCCAGGAGGGAGAAGCCAGCCAGCCTGGAAGAGAGATGCCAGGCAGAACTGCAGTTGGTGGGAGCAAGTGGCCATGAAAACCTGTCCTCACCAATTGGCAGGAACTGACGCAGGTCTCGACCTCCATAGTGGGTGGGTAGGACACAGGTCCAGCCACCCGCCTGGAGGACTGGGGACACCGGGCAGCCAAGAGGTCCATTCCGGTGTGAATAGGAATCACTGGTCTGAAGAAGCCCCGCTGCCTGGGGAGCAGGAGTGAGGTGGGGGGCGGAGCAGGGGAGAGTTCCTGAGGGTGGCGGGTCCTGGACTGGTTCTCAGAGTGGAGGACTTGGAAGAGTACCAGTGTCTGAAGACCTGCAGAGAAGATCAGCCAAGCTGAGGGGCTCATCAGGGGACAAGGGGGAGCTCTGCCAGGGACCTGCAGACAGGGGGATGGGCAGCCTACCAGGCACAGGTCTATACCTGTCCCCTGGCCAGTGAGCTGAGACTCTTCTTGAGGCAGTTCTGACCATGGGGAACCCTCCGTTACAGCCCCTCTACTGCTGCCTCCCTCCCTGGGGCTCACACAGTGAGCAGGAGGCTGCAAACATGCCCATCAAGCCTGCCCCTGGGGAGGCTGAGCAGAGTTCACTTCACTCAGCCATTCGGCACGTCTATTAAATTAGATTGAGCAATTACGTGTGGTTTAGAGGCAGAGTGATGGAACAGGAGGAAGGCATGTCAGGGAGGGGGAATGCAAACGCATCACTCATGTTACGTGTACTGATCCTTACTTATCCAGCCCAGCTGCCCAACAGCAGAGCCCACGCTCACAAGCACTGAGCAATCCTGCCTCCCCTGACTAGGGAGCTCCGGGGTTGGGGCAGCTCAGGTTGGGCTGGGGAGAGAATTCTCAGAAAAGGGAACATGAGAAAGCCTGAGCAACTGAGGGAGACAGCTGGAGGATTTGACGCTGGTTGATTCAGAGAGGAAGGTGCAAGGAGCAGGCATAACATATGGAGCCGTTTAGGAGAAACTCCTTAGGGACTGTGTTCCCAGGAAAGGAAAGGAAAACAGCTCATTCATTGATTCAACAAATATTTACTGGGCCCTTGCTAGGCGCCAATTCTCAGCATTCACGGGCGGGTTCAGGAGAGCAATTAAGCTAAAATTTAAGTATCTGCACAAAAAGCAGAGACCTGAACCTGAATAGTGAACTTGGAGTCTGAAGTTCAAGGGCTCTTATTTTCTCAATCAAGAGAGCTTACAGGAGTAATCCTTGACTTGACAGGGAAGTGGGGACAAGGAAAGAAGCCAAAGGTGGAAGTAGGAAATGAACCTGGAGATGCCTGTAGCAGCCTGACTAATGAGCCTTCGGCGCCAACCCAGCAGAAGTTCCTGTGCCCGTGGCTGGCACCAGCCACCTCCGTGACAGTGATGGAGGCCTTCGCATTGTGACCAGCTGAGCAAGACCTGTGTGTGCTGAAGACGGCAACAGGAGAGGCGGGGATGGAAGTAAGAGGACAGGGTGGGACAAAAGCCCCCTTTGGGCAGTGGCAAAGCTTGGGTGCATTTGGAGGGCCTGGTGCAGTGTCCAGGAAGAGTGCCAGATGGGGGGCGAGGAGACCTGGCATCGGCTTCCAGCGATACGGTTCCGGACTGTTTGGGGTGGCCCAGCCCACAGCCCACAGCCAGAGGGAAGGGAAACTCTGGCTCCAAGGAGGGCGGGCACATTGGGCAGCTGAGTGCAGCCCTGGCATGATGGGGCTCCTCATCTCCATCCCCCTGGCTAGGCGGGTCGGCTGGGTCAGTGACTTGGAGTAAGTGAGCAGAAGGGACCGAGGAAGGCAGGAAAGACCAGGGGGATAGGTGGGACAAAACCCAAAAAAAGAAACAAAATGGATCTTTCCCCAAATGAGGCTGTTTCGATGGCCTGTAGATGACGTAGGACCACCACCACTGCCCACCCTAGAATTGACCTTGGCCCATTTTCATGCAAGTATTTCTTTGGTTTGAGGGGGTTGTGATGGTAACTTGGGGAGAGGACTGTGTGTGGCTCCAGAATAGAGCACAGAAAGAGGGGAGAAGGAAAAGCCTTGCAGGGCCAGGAGTGGAGGGGCTTTTCAAGGCAGCCTGCACTAGGGTTATGGGGCCCTGGGACTGCTGTAGGTCAAGGATTGAGGGCTGGGTTTTGGCAGTTCTTGTTTAGACACTAGAAAAACAAAGTCGGGCACTCTGCCCCCAGGTCTGTGACAGAACCATGGAGGGAGAAAGGGCTGTGAAGAATTTGGAGAAAGACCACAGTGTGAGGCCATTTACACCCACCCACTTGGTAAAAACCAAGAAGCCTAATGATAACGCGTGTGGAAGAGGATGTGGATGGCTGGGACTCTAAACAGTGCTCGAAGAAGTTCAAATCGGCACAACCACCCTGGAGGGCAATTTGACATTGTCTTGTAAAACTGAACAATTCCAATACCTCTGTCTCAGCAATTCCACCCCTAGGTATACACTTGCAGAAGCCATGCACCTGTGCCCCAGGAGGCTCATACACGAAGGCTCAGAGCAGCAGTGTTCATAAAAGTAAACATAAAGACACGGAAACCTGGAAGCAACCCAAACTTCCAATTCTGGAAGAATGGCTAAATAAACTGTGGTAAAATTCACACTCTAGAATGATAGAGAGCAATGGAAAATGAATGAACAGCAGCCACACACAATAACTTGGGTAAATCCTGGTAACACAACATAGAATGAAAAAGTGCATCTCAGAAGGCTCCATGTCGTTTGATGCCTTGTCTGTGAAGATCAGAAAAAGGCAGACTAAGTGATCATTGCTTAGGCATTTGCCTCGGGTGTTAAAACAGGGAGGATGGGGGAAGGGAAGAGAGAAAAGTGGGGAGGGAGGGGGAGAGAACAGAAAGACAGAGGGGAGGAGGGAAGGAACCCAACAGACAGCAGGAAACAGACTCCTTGTAGACGCCATCCGAAGGGGTGGGGCAGGCCATGCATCCCGGGAAGAGCACGAAGGCCAGTCCTGATGTGTGTGCTGAGTAGTGGGTTCGTGGTTGATTGCCCCCTCACTAAATCAAAACTTAAAAAATTAATCCATAAAAGAGAGTCACCATGAAAGAGTGTGTTATTAGTTTATGACTCCAAGGGACAAAAAAAAGCACGGTGCCTGATTGGAGGTCCCTTTTAGGACCTTCCTCCAGCCCTTGTGGGATCCACAGGGTGCCCCCAGGTCCCACCCTGCCCCTTTCCTCCTGGCACCACCCTCCTGCCTACCATCACCCCACCACTTCCTCTGGGCATCTCTCTGAGCTCAGCCTTGGGGAGGGTGCTCAGAAAGTAGGGCATGGGAAGAGGGGACCCCAAAAGGAGGGGCCCAGAGGTGGGAGGCATTGTTGTCCCCAGCCGGGCATGGGGAGAGCTGCTGGTCAGTCAGCAAAGAGCAGATGGAGGAACGGCCCCTTCTGTGTCTGAGTTTGGCCCTTGCCCTCCCAGAGCCCTTAGTAACTTCCTGCCTCCCTCGCTGCGCCTTTCTGTCCATAATGGGCTGTGGGAGGACTGAGTGTCACAGATCTACAGTCTCAGAAATTGTAGAATGCCGCTGCCCGGCCCAGGTCCTCCCCAGCCACATCAGTGGCTCCTCTTCTGTTCTTTCATTCACTCAAGTATATCTGCTGAAGGCCTACTGTGTGCCGGGACTATCCTAGACGCTGAGAATGCAGCAGTGGACAAGAGGAGCAAATGTCTTTGTCTTTGGGACACTGGTCTTTGTGGTGGAAGGCAGGCAGGCAGAGCCACAGACAATAAGATTAACGTGAAAAGGAACTAGTGTGGCACGTGGGTGGTGGTAGGTGTGGTAGGGGATGAAGGATCCGGGGGTAAGGATAAGAAGCAGGTTGCCATTTGAACTCGAGAGGCCAGGAAAGACCTGGTTCAGAAGGTGACGGTTGAGTACAATCTGAAGGAGGCCAGAGAGTGAGCCAAAGAGGCAGTGCAAAGGCCCGGCAGTGGGAGGGCCTGGATGAGGGGAGCTGGGGAAGTGAAGGGAAGGGAAGGGGCGAGGCAAGGGGGGAAGGTAAATAGGCTAAGGGGACATCCCAGCAGGAATCAGTGGTACCCTGGAGCAGGCTGGTGGCCATGGAGGTGGGGGCAAATGTCGGGTCCTGGGTGCACTTTGAAGGTAGAGCTGACAGTGTGGCTGTGATGTGGGTGTCAATGATGCCACCAGGTGTCTGTCTTGAGCCCCTGGGAAGAGGATGTTGTGCACTGAAATGGCAAAGCTGTGCAGGCAAGTCTGGGGGAGAGCAGGAACCCCATCTGGATATGTCAAGGCAAGGTGACTGTGGGATGTCCTGGCCAATGGTCAGCAGGCAGTTAAAGGGACACATCAGGAGGCAGGGAGAGCCCTGGTTCCAGAATATTCAGCATCCCTTTATTGATCACACCCTATTGGGCCCTGGGGCTTCAGAAGGGCAGGGATCATTTCCTGGGCATGTCGATTCTCAGTGCCCACTACAGAGCCTGGCCCACAGGCCATGTTGAGTGAATGAATGAATGCACAGAGAACCAGGGGGTGTCAGCTGACTGGTCTGACACCTGGCGCCTGTGTATGACCAAAGAGGAAGAGCTGAAGAAATGCATCCCATAACTACAGATGCATTTCCAGAGGGTCTTCTAGGGACAGCGGCCCATTCCCCTCTGAGGTCTACCCCAGGGCACTGGTACTTGGGAGGAAATTGATGGGAGAGGCATTGGGGCAGACCGCAAGGGTGGAGCTGGGTTCAGGGTGCTGACGCTGACACCCCCTCTCCTGCGGCTGTCAGCCTCAGGAGGGGCTTGGAGATCTCTGCAGAGGCCTGGCATCTGAGCAAAGGCAGCAGCCCAGAGGCCTCTCGGGTCCTTCCAGCCCTCTCGTTCAAATGGTTTCATCTAGCCGAATGGTTTTCAAACAATTTTTAAAGTGAGGGAACCCTCTAACAAAAGCTCCTCTGGGGTGGGGAGTGGAAGGGGAGAATCCCCAGGGCATGGGACCCCAGGCTCCACAGAGCACAGAAGGCAGGAGCCCCCGTGCTGGTCCAGGGACTGGCTGGATGAAGCAGCACAGATTCCCAGGCCCCACACGGAGACTTGGGTCTGGGGGGTTTGCTTTGCCTAATGGATATGCCCCTGGCATCCGGTTCCAGTCTTGTTCCCTAAGGTCGGTGATTTGGGCAAAGGCCTCTGCAGGCCTGGGTTTCCCCTCCTGTAAAAATGCAGGTGCTGCCAGTGCCTTGTTTGTAGATGAGAATTCGGCAAGACAAAGCATTGGAGCTGTGCCTCTTCTCTCCTGGGACTGCGAACAGGTTCCTCCAGGCGGAGGCGGCTGTGGGCGCCAGTAGCTGAGGGGCCACCACCACCCCGAGGACGCCGTTGTTGGAGGAGTCCAGTCAGCTCTTCCACCATCTTCTCTGTGTGCAAGCGCTGTCCACGCAGCTGCGACCGTCTGCCTCTCCCTTCCCCCTCCCTGCCTCCCTCCCTGCCTCTCACCTGCCTCCTCAGTCCCCACTCTGGACCCTGGAGAGGGATGCAGCCATTCTGTGAGACTAGCAGGTGCTATGGGGACAATGGACTTCTGGCGAGTCCCCCACTTCCTGCGGCCTCTCAGAAATAGGGGGCAGCTTCTGAAGATGCTGTTTTTGGCCCAGGCACCACCAGCCCAAACAAAGGCATTTTCTATGGCTGCTGGGAAGGCGACAATTGTTTTCATTTAGCAAACGTTTACTGCCAGTGCCAGTGTTTCCTCTTGGAAGCCAACGTTTGGTTGAGAAGACAATGCCAAGCTAAATATTTTCTCTGCATAAAAATCACTTTAATTTTTTAATCATTTGGCAAACACCTCCTTCCTCCCTCCCCACACCCTTCTGTTCTTCTCCTCCCCCTCGCTCCCTATCTCTAGCTGGGTCTCTGCGATATCCAACATCTGGGCAGGAAGGGACAGTTTGGTGGGCTACATAAACGTTCCCAGACCTGCCAATGGTGGGCATTGTGCAAACACATATCTGGTTGACGTGTTAACATTGTTTTTCTTAAATGTTTTATCTGGGTATTTGAGGGTGCTGCAGACGTGGCCTTTCCAGCACCCCCCTGTCCTAGTCCCATTCTAGCTGCTTGTATTGAGGGAGGCCAACCACACAGTGATGAGGGGCCCCTGGGCTCCAAGCAGGGCCAGGGAATAACAGTGGTTCTGTTACTCTACAGCTGATGGAGGAAGCAGCTGTGGGTCCACCAGCCCTTCTTGCTCCCTGAGTACCCCTCAAGAGGATGCGCCCATCTCACTCTCTGTGCCAAGGTCCAAGGGCACTCAGTTTCAGGCCTCCAAATCCCTTAGGTCCTGGAGAGAGTTCTCTGTCCTGTGCCCCACCATGCCTCCTTCCTGACAGCACCACGGCTTGGGGTTGGACCACTCTCTCCCACGTCCATCGTGGTGCTTGCCTCTGAAGCTGCCCTCCCATCCCATTACCTGCATCAGGCCTCCTCCCAACCCTCTTTGGGTGTTAGTGCACACCTGGAATACAATTTGCACTTGACCCTGGTCGTCCCTCTCCCTGGAAACTTGAATTTCCATACCACAACCCACAGAGTGGAGCATGCCTGGGTACGACTTGCAGAATGAATGAATAAGTAGATAAATAAATCAGTGAATGGGTGTCTGGATGAGTAAGTGAATGGGAGAGGGAATGAGTAAACCGCACTTAGCATGTGAGGCCAAGTGAATAAATGAATGAATGAACTCATCCTTGCATGTGTGCCCAAGGGCTGAGCACATGCAGTGACACTGAAAGTGAGTCGGACAAATGTGAAATTGTGTGGAATGTATCTCCATGCAGCACCCTACTGGTAAAGGGCGATTGTGTTTTCTCCTCATTGATGATAAAAGCTCTACCATCCGCAGAAAGAGCACAGCTTTGGAACCTGGGCCCTTTATCCGGGTTTGACTTCTGGCTTTGTCAGCTCTTGACCTTAGCCAGTTGCTTCACTTCTCTGAGCCTCAATTTCCTCATCTGTAAAATGGAGTGAGTGGGTACTTACCTTTTGGGTTATTTGGAGAATCTGGGGATTTGAACATAAGGCACTTGCTAAGTATTAGCTTTTGTCTCTCTAAAGGAGGCTGGGTTTTTGGCTCAATGGAAAACATAGCCTCTGGGGCCAGATGAGGTGTGGTTGAACGTTGCCTGGCAGTACAGTGGATGGAAGCCAGCTTTGGGCTCCCAGGGAAAATCTCCTTTCTCTGTGGAAGGACACCTGTCTATGAGGACTTCTGCAGAAACATGGGTAAAGCCAGAGGACACGCCAGGTACCTTTCCTTTCCCATTTCTGTCCTGCACCTGGTCGATGTTTGACATCAGATGGGCCAGGCCCAGGAAGGTGGACTTAGGAAAAATCCTTCTTGGTGTGAAGCCGCTTCCTAGAAAGAATCTCTGCTGAATAGTAGCAGGGGCAGACCAGAGATAATGGTCACTGAGACTGTGCATGTGACTCAGCAAGGCTGACAGTCACCGTGAACCAGAGGCAAGAGGTGATGTAAAGCCAGGACAACATGGCTGAGGTACTTCCTGGTGTGCGGCCTTGGCCATGTTATTTAACCTGTGTGCTTCTATTCCCTCATCTGTATAATGGCAAAAATAGCATCTACCTCAATGCTTGGAATAGAGCCTGGCACATCGTGAACAATATATAAATGTTAGCTATTAAGTGGACTGTACTCTGGTCCCCAGCTGTTTGCTGCCTGTCCTCGAGAGGGCTATAACCTCTTCCTGTTGCTTTGGGGCTTGGCCATGTGTCTTGTCTTGACCAATGGGGCATAGGTGGGCGGGGCAGTGTTCTGGTTCCCAGAAGAGCTTCTGAGGACATCCTCTGCCTGCTCTCTTCCTCCTGGCTCCACTGTGAGAACAGCATATTCTAGATAATAGTTGTTTCTTCAGCTTGGGACCTGGGATGAAAAGTCCTGTGGAGCCCAGGCAAGTCTGGTCAAGTGCAGGAGAGCTGCAGCCCTTATGTAATGACAGCAAGAAATAAATGTTTGTTAGTGTAAGCCGTGCAATATTGGAGGTAATGTTACTGCAGCAAAAGCTGACTAATGCAACTATTATTGCTCTCATTGTCCCCATTTGGTAGATGAGAAAACAGAGGCTCCAAGAGGTTAAGTTCCTTTCTGTGGTTGCACAGTATTTCAGGGGAGCAGAAAGAAGTCCAGCTCAGAATCATTCATTCGTTCAGAAATTAGTGGAGGCATTGGAAAAGGTAGGGAGGGCACCTGTTGTCACAGAGCTTATATTCAAGTGGGCAGAAATAGGGAAACACATATCAACCAGTAAATAAACAAGAATATTTCAGGCAGCCATAAATGGTTTGTAGGATATAAACTAGAGCATCATGGTTGTGACTGAGAGAGGGGTGGGGGACTAGCTTCAGAAGGACAGTCAGAGAGGATCCCCTGAGGAAGGAATGTTTGCACCGAGATGGCAGGAAGGAGCAGCCAGCCACCGAAGGAGATGGGAGAAGAGCATGCTGATCAGAGGGAACAGCATATGCAAAGGCCCAGAGGCTGGAACAAGCATGGAGTGTTTCAGGAACAGAGAGTCGTCCAGTGTGACTGGAGGAAAGTGAGGGCAGAGAGTGGAAGACAAGAGAACAGAGTTAGAAAGAAAAGGTAAATGTGACTTTGTCATCTACTTTCATACAAAGTCTTTGGCATCTGTGTGCTTTACATTTTAGGGGGCATGTCATTGTGGACTGGCCACATAAGAAGTTGGGGACTTATTCGGAGTGCATGGAGAATTTTAAGCAGAGGAGAGATGTGTTTGGATTTACATTTTTGAATTACAGGCATTTTGTATGGAGAAGGATAAGAGGAGGCTAGCTGGAGACTGGCAGTGGCATAGACAGGAAATGGTGGCTAGGCCCCAGGTGCTCAGGGTGGAAATAAGTGAGGCAAACTGACTCGAGATAGCCTCAGAAGGAGAGGTGACATGTTCTTTGGGATTGCGAGGCAGGAGTGAAATAAAGTGATGCCTCGAGGATGACCTTCATGTGACCTGGGGAGGTGGCACCAGGCTCTGACCTGGGGAAAGCTCAACTCAGGACAGATGGGGGTGGAACAGGAGTTGTGCATTGGGCACGCTCACCTTGAGAGGCCTGTTAGCCATCCAGGGGAGCTCTTAAGCAAGCAATGGGCTGTCCTAGGCTGGAGTTCAGGGCTGGAGGCAGAAACGTTGGCCTCATGGGTACGTTGGTATGATTTAAAGGGATAGGATATGATCACCTAGGGAGCGAGGAAGAAGATGTAGGACGGAGTTCTGGGCACCAGGGCATTTGGAAGTCAGTTAGAGTTAGAGGAGCCAATAAAACCATCTCAGAAGGAAGTGCTAGAAAGGTACTTTTGTCCAATTCCGGAGGCGGAGCTCATTGTTAAAGAAGCCCGTGACTTTGAAGCCTGATCCCATGCTGTCTGATCTAGTAGCCACCAACCACAGGTGGCTACCAAGCACTTGGAATATGGCCAGTCCACACCGACATGCACTGTAAAATGTAAAGCACACAGATGCCAAAGACTTTGTATGAACGACACAATGTAAAATATCTCATTAATAATTTGTACATTGATTGCATGTTGAAATGATAACATTTCAGATATGCTGGGTTAAATATAGTGACAGAATCAATTTTATCTGTTTATTTTTACTTTTAAAAATGTAGTTACTAGGAAATGTAAAATTACTATGGGCTCACATTTGTGGCTTGCACTCTAGTGGGCAGCATTATCTCAGACGGCCCCCAATAGGGTAGCTCACACACATAATGATGTAATTGCTGAGGCCCTGCCCAGAGTTGTCCCCAGACTCTCATCTTCCTGTCCTCGAGGGTCCCTGGGATTTCCCCACCAAGAGTAGGTGTCAAATTTTCTGCAAAGACTCGACTGACAAATTCTCACTCCAGCCCATCCGGACCTGTTTTTGCCTAGAAACCACATGCAGTTTTCATCAGAAAAAAGAAAAAATACACACAACATGAAACTAAAGAAAGGAGCAAAATTTCCCTGACGCACTGCCAAGCAACTGTTCCATTTCCGAAACGCCCTGCAGTTTCTTCAAACACAAAGACGTTTGCCACATGGTCAATGAAATCATTTGGGCAAGTGTCAAAAGACCATATATGTGTTGGGAAGTCTGGGAGCCACAAGATTCTCCTATTCCCCACAATGGTCCCGAGCTATATAGCTATCTCCCTAGCTCAGAGCTCCCCTTGGGGCAGTCCCTGAGATCACACACCTGTAAACCCACACCCCACCAGACCCTGTGCTCCCAAGAATTGCCACTGAAGGTCTGTGTGGGCCCTGGGGGCACCTTGGGCTCTAAGCAATTATTTCTCCTTCACGGAGGGCATTTGAACTCACCAGGTTCAGGCAGTTTTGGGAAAGTGTCATCTTCCCCTGCCTACCCACAGCCCAGACTAGGTATGCCTCCTTGACCTGGGACCATTCAATAAAGTGGACCTCAGTGGAGCAATACAGAGACCTTAGAGCTGCAGAGAGAGAGGCAGAGCCCAAAGAGAGCACACAAAGAGAGTGTCTGGAGATGGTGAGACAGGACACAGTGCCCGGAGCAAGGAGGACACCATGAGTTCTCTGGCAGGGCCTGGCCTGAGGAGAGCGCAGAGGAAGGGAATTCTCTCTCTCTTTCTTTCTTTCTTTTCTTCTTTCATGAAAACATAACTCAGCACCTTTTCTGTGCTGGCCACTGTACTAGGTGTGAGTGCAACAGACCTGGTATTGGCTCTCATGGGCTTATAGGCCAGTTGGGAAGACATTAAACAAAGAATGCGTGAATGTATTTATAATAAAAACTCCAAGTACTATGAAGGATAGGGGTATGGTGCTATGAGATCCCTACAAGAGATATTTGAGCTAAATCAGGAGACCAGGAAATCCTTCCTTGAGGAAATGACATTTAAGCTGAGATCTAAGGGGTGATTTGGGCTTCACAGCACAGAAGGGAAACTGGGCATGCCAAGTAGAGGAAACAGCATGTGCAAAGGCCCTGCGGCAGAGGGAGCAGAGTGAATTTGAGGAATAGAGAGCTGGGTGGTTAGAGCAGAAACACTTAAGGAAAGCTTGGTAGGAGAAGAGTCTGGAGACCACACGGGGTCTCATGGAGACTTCAGAGTCTAGTTGGGAAGTAGAGTTGAGATTCTGAAACCACGGGAGACTTGTTCACTGTCAAGGAGAGCAGGTGCCTGGTGACACAAGGGGGAGGTAGTGCTAGAGGATGGTACCAAGCCATGAGTGGGTCACACTTGGACTCAGCCAGATCTGGGTTCACACCCCCAAGATCATTTTTACTTTGTGCAGGGAGTCAGGGGCAATGTTCAGGGCAGGGCACTGACAGGCTCTCCTGGGCCCCGCCACTGCAGTCTGGGAACTTCAGTTCCACCTCTTTGTCCCTGCCGAGCAGTCAGGCGGGCCCAAGGGGCTGGCCTGTTGGCTGGTATTTCCCACGGAGGGTCAGGGGGAATGGGGGACTTCCCGGGACTCTGGTCTTCAGCTTTGGAGCTTGAATCAGAGAAAGAAGACTCGTTCCTCATGCAGTGACCTTGTACCAGCTCGGAGGCCTCCCCTGCGGAGGGAGCCACCCTCACACCCTCTGGGCAGAGCCTTCAAGGGAATCTGGAAGCTTAGCTTCAAAGGGCCACAGGCCTCTGTGCTGGGAACCATGGGGTACAGAGCGTTTTAGGCTTCTCAAACATCCCACATTTCAATAGGCCTTAAAAAAATTATTTTTCAGCTTCGGAAGTTTGGGGTTGTTTTGAATATACTGCCTCTGTCTGAAGAAAGCTCAACAGAAGAAGCTGAGGATTGGGAAATAATTAGTGTACATAATATTCACTGGTTTTCTCTTAATTATAAAAGTAACATATGTCCAACCTGAAACCTTGTAAAACACAGAAAAAGATAAATTAAAAAACTGACCTAAACCCACTATCCCCAGATATTCACTGTTGAGAGTGTGAATGTCCAGGGCACATACGTATGCTGAGCTCTTACCACAATATATACCGGCTGAGGCACGGGCACTTTTCTTACATGATCTTATTCTGTCCTCACAACAGCCCTATAAGGTAGTATTACTTTTATTATTCCCATTCCACAGATGAGGAAAGTCTGGCTTTGAACCTGAATCTCTCTGGCTTCAGTCTCCAGTCTACTTCCCGACAGGACTCTGCAGTCTCCATGAGGCCCCATGTGGTCTGGCCCCTGCCTTCCTCTCCACACTCATCGCCTACCAAGCTTCCCTTAACTGCTCTGCTGCAGTCATACTGTTCTCTGTCCCTCAGATTCACCTGCAAGACCACAGTTTGGTCAAAGTCATTCACACTAGGTGAGAAGCGTAGCCTCTGAGACTCTGAGCCCACCCAGGTCACCACTACACTCAGCTTCTTATCATCTTCCTCTTCATACATACATCTGCATTTATAGTTATATTTATACTTACCCTACATCCCCTAGATTGTTTTGTAGCCCACGTTTTTCACTTTGCAATGCATCATGTATATTTTCTCAAATCAACATGAATTCTTCTACAGAATTATTTTTAATGTGTGCATAGTGTTCTGCAGTTGCATAGTAGTTCTCAAACATTCGTTCTGGCATCATCTGGGAACTTGCTGGAAATGCAAATTCCCAGGCCCTGTGCCAGACCTACTGCATCAGATAGCCTGTGGGTGGAGCCCAGGAATTTGTGTTTTAACAAGCCCTCTGGTGATTTCGAGGCATGCTAAAGTTTAAGAATGGACCCTTTAGATGTTCTGTATTTTTCTGTGCTAACTGGTAATTTATATTATTTCCAGGTTTGGGCCATCAAAATCAAAACAGAGTAAGTATCCTCCCTTGCCTGTATCTGTATCTTCCCTGTATCTGTATCAAGAAAGTGGTTTTCAAATAACATAGGTGCCAAAACCAAATCAAAACAAACAAAAACCCTCCATAAATTCATAAATGTTATATTTTAGAAGGGCAACTCAAGAAAAGCAGGAGAGATTTTGGTCAGACCTGAGGAAGTACCTTCTTCCCTGGCAGGACCACCTGGCGTGGGGAAGGTCTCTGGAGCACCACACCTTGCTGTGGGGGCAGCTCAGTCCTGCAGGCAGCCCGGAGGCCCCCAGCACTGCTGATGAGCTTCAGGCTCTTTCTCAGTTTCTGGGCTTTAGAGCCTAATGGCTGACACGTTTATTAAAGAGACAGCTGCTGTCTGGGCCCACCCAGCAGGGGAAGGGCAGAGGGGCTCAGGAGCTGTGAAGATAGATCAGGAGGGCAGGCTAGCCACTCACCTCCCAGCTGGCGATTTCATTAATCCGGGGCCTGCTGAGAGGGCTCTGCCCTGCTCCTCGTTGTTGCCCTGCCAAGCTGCGCAGTTGTTAGCCTGAGGCCAGGGCGGCCAGACTTCTGAAATAAGCTCCAGGCCATTCCCGGGGGTCTTGGAAGACACCCTCCATCTGATGCCGGGTAGATCTGTCGACAGCGCATTTTGTTGCCTGTTCTGAAGCTCAGGCTATCATGAATGCCTGCCAGATCTCATTTCCTGTCCAGGTTTCTAGCCAGCCTGTTAGCAGCAAAAACTTTCCTGGAACCTGGTAGGCCTGGGGAATGCCTTAACAAAGAATTAACAAAAGCAGTTTAACTTTCTGGCATGAGTCAGTCTTTTTGCCTGTAAAATGGGAATAACAATCCCTGTCCAGTAAGAAAAGGGCCAGAATGTGAATTGTAAATTGTAAGTCTTATATATTAGGTGGATTTTCAATGTCATTACTATGTTTTTTGATCCAGGAAGCTGTTGATGCCGGCTAATGAGGAAAGCACAGATCTTTGGGAACATATTGGCCTGGCTTCAAATCACAGGTCTTCCACGTAGTGACTGCACGACTATGGGTGAGTCACATCTCCTTTCTGAGCCTCCGTTTCTTCATCAGTGAAATGGTGGCCATGAGGTCTACTTACGAGGTGGCTGCTCTGCAAGTGTTTATTGAACTCGGTCTGGATTTCTCCTGTTTTGAAGCTCATCTGCCTTTTTGCTCGGGAAGTGGTGTGGCCCAGCACTCTACACTTCAACATCAGAAACATGCAACTTTGGCTCCTGGCTTTTCCAGTTAATGTGTAGCCTTGGACACATTACTTCTCTTCTCCGTGCCTCATGGTCCCCATCTGTAAAAGGGGGAAACAATAGCACCTACTTTGTACATTTCTTGAGAGAATAAAATAAAACCATGTTCTTAAAACCTGAGTGGTTATTAGGTAATTATTACCATTTTTCCAGATGTGTCAAAGCCCAAGTCTATGAACCGTCAAATATCTGGAAATGTGGAAATACCGGAGAATCAACTGCTTCTCAGTTTTGATTGGCCATCCAGTAGGCAGATATTTATTGAGCACCAGCTGTATGGCAGGTCACACACTGGCCCATTGGTCCCTTGAATTTGGGGTGTATGGAGGATTTTACAGATGGCAGACAGGCCTGGGGACTGGACATGTAGGAAGGCAGAGGGGCCATCGTGAAGGTCCCAGACAGTGGACAGCCCTTTGCCACCTTGCCCTAAGAGGCCAAGTTCTCAGCCTGTGTAGCTGCTTCTCAGGACAGTGGCCATCTCTGACAGTCCCCCTCCCCTGACCTCCAGGAAAGAAAGACCTTGAGAAATTTTGGGTTAAAAATCAGCCCTCAAATTCCACTGTACATTATTCAAAGTAGAAAAAGAATAAAAATCAATGCGAACCCAGTCTCCGGTTCTGAGGAGCAGACGCATCTTGTTGTAACCTGCAGGGATCAATAAGAGATGCTTCTTCTGGTCCACTTTTTTAAGCTCGATACCATGGATGCAATTTGGTTGACAATTATGAGCAATCAGTTATCTGGTGCAGTCTCGCTCCCACCGGCTCCCACCGCCAGCCGCTTGTTAGAGCAATCACAAGCTATTACAGAGGGGGGTGGCGCTGGCGAGGGGCTGGCTCCTTTGATGCGCTCACCAATGACCACTCAGAAGAAAAAGGAATTTGCTGATCAATTGAGTCATTGGAATGGAGAAGTTATGAATGCTCTGATGCAGAAGCCTGGCTTTTTGAGTTTTCAGACCCATTAGCCAGGGCGTAGGGTTACTATGGATTAACCATCTACCTCCCAGGCTTTGGCAGTCTCAGGGGCCAAGTGTCTAGGTGAGAACTTGCAAGAATTCAGAAAATCAGATGCCCCTTGCTGCCATTAAGAATGCAGGGGGATGACCATCTTCATGACATGGATATCTGAGTTGGGGGATAGAAATCTGTTTAGATGCCTCAGAGACAGTCCTGAGCTAGAGCTTGGCAATTCCCTTGTGGGGAACATTCCTCCAAGATTCGTGGCATATGAGCACTTCACTGCAGGCACTCACAAGGAGCAGCCCTATGCAGACTGAGTGAGCACCTGGGATCTCTGATGAACTGGTACAGGCTCTTCATCCTTCCTTTAGAAAATTGCTTAGATACCCCAAGATTTGCATATCATTTTAAGGCAGTTTATGAAACCTGGGATAAGAATGTGAAGTCAAGGGTTTTGGAATCAGATAAATCTTAATTCTTTACCATTTGCAAGGTGTGTGATCCTGGGCAAGTAACCTTAGTTCTCCAACCTGCGGTTTCCTCCCTGTAATAGGAATGCTGATAGTATATCCTCCCTGTAATAGGAACGCTAATAGTATTGACCTAAAAGAATCACAAGATGAACCATGTGAAGCAGAAATCCATATTCCCAGCATGTAATAAGCACTTAATAAACATTAACTGGTATCATTATTAATATGAATAGTAATTGTTAGCAGGAAATAGATATGAGTCATGTAATCTATTGCTGTATCTGTAAAATGAGTCTACAGTAGGACCTATGGCACAGACACATTTAAAAGGATATGTTACTTAAAAGGATATGTGTGAAGCATTTGGCCTAGACCTATTATTGTAGGTGCTCAATAAATAGTAGCTATTTATTGTGATTATGATTCTTCACCTTTTTTTTAATTAGTAAATATTCCTGATTATTTCCTGGGCACCAGTCCTCTGCTCAGGACCAGGCTGGGGCTGAGGGGGATTCTGACAAAAGCCTTGGCAGCCAGCCAGTGACAAAAGTTGTGGTGTTCCTGCTGGAATCTAGCAGGGTGCTGGGGGATGGGGAGGCAATGGAGCAGCTTTGTGATGGCCACTGCCTGGCCCCAAATCTGTAATGGAAATGCTGTGTGGCCTTAGTTAAGCCTCTTTCCCTCCTTGGGCAGCCCTTCCCCAAACATATGGTGGGAAATTGAGCTTGATAATTTCTAATGATCCAGGCTCTAGCTCGCTCCCCACATCTCGCTAATGCTGGGGTGGTTTCCTGCAGCTGACACTGGATCTGGACAGGTATGGTTTGATGCTGAGGGTGGACCAGGAGGAGGCAAAACTTGGGCCAAGACAAAGAACCTCCTGTGCCTTTTCTTTTCCTTTGGAGAAGTAGGGCTCACTACCTACATGTATCTCCCAAAAACTCCTGGCCATTGTGAATCATCTTCCATCACATCTAGGAGCTTCAAGTTGAGCCAAATTGCTGATTGTCATTGTCCCAGCAAGGTAGCAAGCCAGAGTCATCACCTCCTCATTCCAGCCTTACCTGAGACCAGGAACCTGGGCTGCCTGGTGCTTGATGCCTTGGCTGGGGTCATGGGAAGCCCCTCCAGTCCTGCCTCCACCATTTGCTTACAGATCTCACTGAGCCTTAATTTCTCCTCCTGTGGAATAAGATGAAGAGCCCATGCCCTTCCTTACCCCTGTAGCAGAAGGGCAGGAGCTCTCCATGTAGAGCAGGGACAGGCAAAGCCCCTGTCCCCTTTGCCAGCCCTTTGGGCAAGCTGGCCCATCCAGCAAATACCTTCATGGGCCTCATGGAGGAAATGCTGATGCCTGGGGGTGCTGAGACAGTTGTTTCTCATTCTGGATTTGCCCCTCCCTCTCCTCCAAGGCCAGCCTCCTTCGCTCACGTGCTTCTTCCCAATTCCAGATTCCTGATGCCATCTCTCCACCCTTCTCCTCCACCTCCAGGCCAGGCCCTGATTCAGTGTTTCTCCAGACCCTTTCCTGGCATTGCCTCAGGTCCCACACTATTCCTGTTGGCCAGCTCCCAGCTGATCCTGTCACTTTTATCTTAGGACCCCCCCCCCCCCCACCCGGCCCCAGTGTCAGGTCCTTCCTCTGTGCTACTTTCATTCCTGTTCACAGCCAGTGTCATAGCCTCTCTTCTAGGGGAAGCAAGAGTAAGAGGCACTGGGGTAATTCCTAAAATCCTGGGTTGCATTATTAGAAGCATTCTATTTAGGAGGAAGGAGGCGATGGTCCTGCTCATGGCCCTGCCACGCCACCCAGGTGTTCTCTTCGGTTCAGGTCCCCTGTCATCACTCCCCGGGAACTGGGTGATCTTCCTTTACAGCACGCTTCTCACTGTTTGTAATTACCCATTTGTTGATGTGACTGTTTGTTTATGTCTAGCTTCCTCACTCATGCTCCATGGCACCGGGGACCATGGGAACTTATTTTTATTCACCCTGTATTTATATAGCTCCTGCCTACATGCTGCCACATAGTAGACATTCAATATCAATTTAGTGAATATGTGAATGGATGGATGAAGAGGTACGAGGAAAAGACTTCCTATAGAGCCAGCAACTTACAGATATGAGTTCCAAGGAAGTTAGAAGGGGGAGGAGCCTTAAATCCAGAGACCAAATTCTGGGCTTGTCTGGGAGGCATCCCAGAATCTCTGATTCAGAACCCAGCTCTCCTCCCAGCTCAAGGCATTGCCAGTAAGAGCGGGATGGACCAGGAGGTCGTGGTCCTGTACCTGCGCTCTTCCCCTGCCCCTACCCTTCTTTCCATTGGATGACAACCTTGTACTCCTACCTGCCTTGCCCCAAACCATCTTGTTTTCAGGTAATGATCTGATCCTTTCAGGAGCACCTGAGATGTAACTGGATTTCATTCTTGGTATTATTTGCATTTTAATGGCTAGGAAAAAAATCATTTATGTCCAAGGGGTGGTGCAGACATAATGAGACAGCAAAGCCTTGTGTGGAGGCTCTTCCAGGTATTTAGAGAGAAGGTCTCTGGATGAGGAGGACTTGGGCCCTACTGGCTGATGTCCTGCTGGCAGGTTTGTGGCCCATGCAGCTTCTCTTCTCACCCCTTATCCCCAGCATCTGTTTCAGAATAGGACTGGGATCTCACTGGTGGGTATCAGGGCAACCTTTCAGAACCCAGTTGCAAGCTCTCCTTCGCACCCCATCCTCCCAGTCTAGGGTCCCACTACCTGCCTAGGCCACCCAGCCTGGCTGGGAGACCTGATTGAGCATCTCCCAGAGATGTTGCTTCTGCACTGGGACTGCAGCTTCTGCAGTGGTGGGAAAACCAAGCCGCTAAGAAGCCAGAACTGGATCTGCAAGCAACCCCCCAACCCCCAACCCCTCCCTGTAATTAGGCCGGTGCTGGAGAGGAGGAGCAGGGGAGCGAAAGCAGGGCTTGAGCAGAGCAGCCACCTGAAGTGCCTGGGGATTCAGAGTCTGCACTTAAACAGTCTCCCAGATGGAGATCAGTGACTCCAGAGAGAACTCTGGCGGGGAGGGAGCAGAGACGGCCTGAGAGGAAAGGGGCATTTTCCCAGCCAACCTGGGTGGGGAATTCTCTCCCGATGAAAAGCAGACCCACTTTAGCCTAAGAGCAGTGCATTCATCTGGCATTCATGAGCCTGGCATTAAGTCTGATGGCAAGGCCCCCATGGGCTCTGGCTTTGATGCTCAGCATGGCCTTGTCACTCTCCTCCCAGCCACTCTGTGATTTCCCATTAGTGAGCTGAACATTCAGAACTCGGATGACAGCAGCCTGGACTGCCGGTCTTGGGCACATGCACATGCACATGTCTGCACATGTAGGCACACTGAGCTGGGTTCTGATCCAATGCCCGGATGAAGGTGGCAGGAAAGGCACCTCCAAGCCCAGCTGAAGATCCCCAGGGATCTGCTTGGGAGCTGCCACAGCACCAAATGCTAGAGCATGGCAGAATGAGAGTAGTCAGGACACGTGGGTTCAAGCCCCAGCTAAGAGCTCAGATCTGCTGAGTGTTATTACACCCCTGCCATGTGCTGTGTGTGGTGTGTGCCTTGATCCCTGAATTCTCAAAATTCAAATACTCAAGTTTCCTCAAAGAATTCTCAAATGTTCAAGTAGGTAACATCTAAATTCTATAAATTAGGAGACAGATCAAGTAACTTGCTTGACATCCTACAGCTAAGAGGCAAAGCTAGGATATTCAAACCAGGTCTGGCAGATTCCAACCAAAGCATGGCCTGTACTGTGCCTCTGCTACTTACCAACCTCATGACCTTCATGACCTTCTTGGAGCTTCAGTTTCCTCATCTGCAAAATGGAAGCTCATATAGTCCTACTTCCTACCTGGGATTGTTATGAGGCTGGTTGGTCACGTACACACGCACATGCTCATTGAGATTTTTAAGCCTCTCATCCATGTGAAATTCTAAGCCAGAGATTCAGACTGAGATAGCAGAGAGCATTCTTACTACAAAAACCTCACTCCAATAATTTGAAGAACTTTCTTTTCCCTGTGACAAAGAGGAGAATTGACATGTTGTGGAGAAAGTACCCCTAGCCAGACTTGGCAATGCTAAGGCCTCAAAGTGATAAATTTCGGAGAATTTTCACCTTGGCTCCCTGCTCCTTGCCTTGAGGGCAGAGGAAAGAGTCAGTGAAGGAGTCTGAGGCATCTGACCCTTCATCAATGGACTCCTGTCCACACAGAAAGCAGAGAAGCCCCCCACCCTTCCTGCACCATCTTTGCCTTATTGACAGTCTTCCAGGTCAGTTTTCCCAGGGCCTGGACCAAAGACATTTACTTTGTACCTGAACCGAAGACTGCTGAGAAAGCATGAGCAGGCTTTCTGAGAAGGGGGACTGGGCAGCCAGGAGGCTGGTTTTCCTGTATCTTGGAGGCCTGGACACATGACGGCTGAAGCTACAGGGTCTAGGCTGACCTGCAAGACTGAGGCAGTGGAATTCCCATTCCAAGAACCACCTTCTCCTTCCATCACCCTGCATATGAACAGAGCGGCAGCCACCTGGGTGGTGGAGTTGGAGGGGTGCCCAGCTTGCCAGTCTGTCACCTCCGCACTGTAATGTCCCAGCTGTGGGCACACGGAGATATACGCGTTCCGAGTGAGAAAGGCGCTGGGAGACACAGTCATGTGGAGAAGTTGATCTGCTGGGTTCTTGGCCCAGGACTGGGGGAGGCTGCAGGAGAGGCGAGCACAGGTCTCCCAGAGAAGGATGAGCTGGCTGGGAGCCACAGTTTGGTTAAAGCTCCCTTGCCCCATTGTCCCCTCAGGCCCCAGGAGGGGAGGAACCAAGAACACCTTCCCTGGCTTTCCCTGCAAGCCTCATCTCACCAGGCTCTGTGAGAGATTCTGCCCCAAGCACCCACCTGGTCACACCAGGCTGTATGAGTCAGCGTTCATGTACAAAGATGTGTGTGTATCTATTTGTATATGTGTGTGCATTAGTATGTAAGCATGCTGGTGGGTGTATACAATATGCATACGTTACATGTGCATGCATGCAAGGGCTGCATACACACACGAGCCCACGTGTCTGCCTGTGGATGTGCATTCCCAGCCCACCCCCTCCAGGCTCTTCGCCCTCCTGGGTATCGGGAGGCTCTGTTCTTGGCGTTTCTCATGAGTCCACCCCCACAGAGGGGATCTCATTCTTGTTCATGGCTTCTTTTCTTTTCCCATGAGGATAAAGCTCTCAAATCTAATACTTCCAACCTCTGATCTCTTTTCCATGCTCTAAAGCCTTGTTTCCCATGGATGGTCTGTGTACATCTCAAACCCAATGGTCCCAAATTGTCCCTTATTGGCCTTTTCCCCAAACGGGTTTCCCCCCTCAGCCCTAACTATGCCTGAGACCGGTATCACTGCCCTCCCAGCCTCCATCACCTCTCGCATCTCACATCAGGCCTGTGGCTCCTTCCTGTGAAAGATTACCTTCTCTGTGGCCCCCGCCACCATCCCAGCCCAAGCCCTTCTCACCACACAGCAGTTCCACTCCTCAGGGCCTAACTGGTCTTCTAGCGTCCAGGCTTTCTGGCCCAAGGACATCCAATTCAGGGAGAGAGGAACCCTATCTAAAAGCATGAGCTGGAGCATATCCCTTCCCATTCCAAACCTTCTGCTGATTCCTGGGGCCTTTGGAGCCAGCTGCACCTGAACCCAGATCGCCCTGCTGATGCTTGTTACCTGTGGGATCCTGTCCGTGTTACCAGACCAGCACCTTTCTCACTTGGACCATACCATGCTTTTCACAGAGTTAGGATGAAAGCTAAGCAAGACAACATGTAATACATATGTTGTATAAATATGTTTATATATGTATATAGTATATGTATAAGTATTACATAAAATATGTATTTTTTAAATTCAGTTGCTTGGTTTGGGGGGAGAAATACTCCATGTGTGTGTGTATGTGTGTGTATGTGTGGGTGTTATGTAATATGCCTTGGTTCAAATGTATAGAAAGACCCAAGTTCTAGCCCTTAAGGATTTAGTCTCACATAGGAACTTCCTATCAAGTCATAAGCCCTGAGAATATCTACCAAATCTTAATTCCCTTGGTCTGTCAGAGTCTGCGGAGTATCATGTTTTCAGCGAGGCTGGCTCTAGCCCTCCATTGCTGAGGGACCTCCTCACCTGGAGTTATTTGCCCTGGAAATCACCAGGCTCTATAGTGTCCTTTTGCAGCCTTGCAAACCTGTCCTCTGCCCTGCTTTGCTCTGCCGAGTGTGAGCTGGTTGGTGTAGACAGTGGCCTGGGCAGAGGGGAGGAAGTGGGGCGAGACCCCTGCACACACATCTTGGGAAGCTATGCTTCCTTTGTGGGGGCAGGGAGGTAGAGGTCGATGAGACTCCATCAGACTGAAGTCTCTCCAATTTACTTTCAGGAAGGAGCTCCATTAACGCGAGCGTTTGGGGAAAAAAACAAAAACACTAATCACCATCCGAAATGTACATGCTATTTCCCATCTGGTGTGCGGAATTGGATCGTCTCGGGAGTCTCGGGAAAGTGCAGCAGATGGGCTGGGTTTGGAGCTCATCTCCCACAGGCAGTGGGGAGAGGAGGAAGAGACTTGGCACAGGCAGCCAGCCTGAGTGAGGGATGGCGGGTCCTGCCGGGCCCCCGTCAACTGGGTCCTGGAGGAACCCTCCCCACTGTCAGATGCCTGATGCAGCCAGAGCAGCTGTGTTGGCTGCCCCTGTGGCTTCTGGACCATTCTGGGAAGCAGCAGCTCATGCTCTCAGTTTGCAGAAACTACTGAAACTCAAGCTGCCTGGAAAAGATTAGAAGGAATCAAACGCTTGCTGGTACTGCTCCCTAGCTATGCAGTACAGGCCACTCACTCACCAGGCCACTCACTCACCAAGGATCCTAGTTAGTGCCTCCCAGAATCACTGAAAGGTTTAATGGGAAGTGCCTAGCACTGTGCTGCATGTGTTATTACTTGGTTTGGATGCCCCCCAAGCAGGAGATTTAGGGGTGATCTAGAGGGAATGGGATCACAGTGATAGACCTCTGCTGGGAAGGAGGCCTCGCCCTCAAGATTATCTGCAAGGCCGAGGAAAGAGGGGTCCAGGGTCCCCCTGCTGAACCACTGCATAGGGGTGAGCATGTTGCAGACCACAAACAGCTCATCCTGTGACCTACGAGGGAGGTCAGAGAGGAGAGGGGCATGTATAGAGGCGAGGGGCTGAAACAGCTCCAAGCAGGTAGAAGGAGAGAAACTGGGAGGGAAGGAATCGGGTAGGAAACCAGGGCCCTGGAGAGAAGGACATGGAGATGCAGCAAGGAGTGAACATCGCTCTCAGAATCCTCTGCTCCTAAGGTCCCTCCCCAAAAGAAGATGGCCCTTTCTTCTTCCTTGATCTGACCCCCAAGGATGATTCCTGTCCTATCAGATGGCAGGATGCCACCAACATCCTTCTTGTCTGCAATGACTTTCAGTCCCCCTCCTGGGGCACCCCTCCCCTCAACATCTAATTAAAGGGAGGAAAGTATTTAAGGAAGGGCATGTAACATTCTCTGTAACACTGAACTTAATAACACCCCCAGGCCCCTCCCCCACTTCCGATCCATAAATATGACATGCAGAACAACTCGCTGCAACACCAAATTGTTTATTGCTTGCGAAGCTGGAAAGCACTTGAATTAACCTCCTGCATAAGTGGAGTTAGGAAAGATCCAGGCGTCTTTAAGTGGAAAGAGGACGTGAAGCAGACAGAGTCCTTGTCAGGGAACCCAGAGGATGGGGCCTCACCCATGCACTCACTCATTCATATGAGCATTTGCTGAGCGCCCAGTAGGTAACAGAGCTTTTGGTAGCACTCAGGATGTAGGTGGAACAAACCAGTATCAGCTGGAGACATGCCCTTTGCCATTTTACAAGTGGCAACTGTGACCCAGTGAAGGGAGGGCCTGCTACCCTGGAAGACCCTTCTGGGGCTGGGAGCTTACAGGAGATGGCAGGATGGCCCCTTGTTGTTGACTGGACCATTGCTGGTTAACAAGCCTACTATACACATACGCACTATGGAGGGTACAGAGAGAAAGCAGGCACTGCTCCCAACCTAGAGAAGCTCACAGTCCAGGTGGGAAGTCAGACGGGGACACAGCATGAACTGCAGAGAGCCATTCCTTGACTGAGATGTGTGCCAAATGCAGGGAAAACACAGGGACTGGAACAGTTAACTTGGTCTAGAGGCTCTAGAAAGGATCACAAAGGTATTGGCACTGAAGTTGGACTCTGAAGCCCATGTAGGAATTCCCAATAGAGGAAAGGGTGCAGGGAGATCCAGGAATAAGGAAAAACCCCTGCAGAGGCCCAAAGGCATGAAAGGGTAAGTGTCCTGTTTGGGCTGAAGTGGAGAGGGGTGGGCACAGGCAGGGGAGGAGAGGACCCCATGGAAATAATATTAGGAAGATAATGCACAAACCATGAAGAATGATACAGTCTAGTGGTCGGGCTGCCTGGATTCAAACCTGTTACACCCTTCCTGTTGTGTCCCAGTTTCCTCATCAGCAGAGTGGAAAGAATAATAGTACTTCCCTTTGGGTAGTTGTGTGGATTTACTCTTTTAATCCACACAACTCATGTAAAATACCTAGAAAGGTCCCTGGCACAGAGCAAGGGCCAATAAATATCTATGATTGCTATCTACTTCTTATCACATTGACATACTTGTATATGTCCATTGGATTGTTTGAGCAGAAAAACAATACCCTGTCTTTGCATGTTGCATTTTGAGAAGGTTTCTCCAATAGGAGTTTAGATCTAGTATGTGCCCACACACCACTGTCCCAGAATCCCCTAGAAAACATGCTCAAATACATATCTCCAGGCCCTGTCCCATAATTATGGAGCCAAAGTCCCCCAGATAAATGGGCATGAGGGGTATTTGAGGGATTGTTAAATCGTTCTAAAACTGGATTGTAGTGATGGTTGCACAACTCTGTAAATTTACTAAAAATCACTGAATGGTACAGTTAACATGAAGTTTATGGTGGGTAAATGGCATCTCAATGAAGCAATTAAAAAAAAAATCCCCAGGTGATTCTGTAAGACAGCAGCCTTGGAGGTGGGGGCCGGCCGGAGCAGGAGACTCAGAGCCAGACTCGGCTGGGCTGGTGGGCCAGCCTGGGGGAAGGGACAGAAGGGTCAGGTAAGTCCTGGGGGTGGCTTGCGCACTACTCACCTGGATTTGAGTTGCTTTGCTGGGTTTGAACTGCTGTCTCATCTTTACCGAGGAAGACACTGGATTTCGCTGAGGGCTCTCCCTTCTCAGGGCTCCCTCAGTGCTGGCATCTGCCTGCCTGCCCTTACAGTACGTGGTCCCACCTGCGGAATGCTCCAGGAGTCCTGAGGACTCTCCAAGGGCAGGCACACAGGGGGCACAGCCTAGGCGGTCGCCTAGTGCACAGCGGGTTCTCACACATGCACCCCCACCCCCACCCCCCGGCTTCCTCTGTGTGGGGTGTGGGTGATGCTTTGGAACCTAGGTGGGGCCCCGGGTAACTGGCCCTGTGAACATCTTGCCAGCATCAGATGCTGAACTCCTGGTTGCTCTGAAGCTACTCTCAGTTAGATACTCCTTCATGTCCTCCTCCACCTCCTGACATCAGCCTTCATCTGTGAGTTCTTTTCCTCAAGGCTGCGAGATGCTTAGAGGGAAGTTTTGTCCTCTTGAGTTCCTAAGCCTCCAGTTTTGTCCCCACTGCACTGCTTTTCCCTGGGTCACCACAGCTCCTCTTCATCTTCCTCTAACTCTTGCCAGGGTTCTAAGAGCCCCTACTTAGGACATAACCACTAGTTGGCCCTTTGTCCTCTATGTAGGTTTTTAAGTTCTCATCTGTCCCCTCAAACTCTCCACATATTCCCTTTGTCCTTTTCTGTGACCCCACAGTCCCTACCTGCATCTCCCATGTCACTATAAGCCTCTTAACTACTACCATTTATCCCCCTGGATTCCACCTATGACCCTATGTGCCCCTATATCACCTCAGCTCTTCCTGGTCTTCCCGGTTGAAAAAGAATAAATGAATAAATGAGGGAAGCAGCTGTGCAGGTATTTGGAACTAGCTTGAAGTGTGATTGGTGTAAAAGTGTTTTCCTCTGAATGATCTGGAAAGTTGTTTCTATTTTTCACTCAATGGTTTGTGTACAGATGCATGCATAGCCCTCAACTCCCCCAGTGGACCGTGCCCCTGCCCTTCTGTCCTGGCCTCTGGCCTCAGAAGTAAGAGTAAGCAAGGTCATAACCACTGGGCTGAGGGCTGCCGACCCCCTGGGCACATCCCATGTAGAGTATCCTTTCATAGGGTATCCAGGAGAGGAGTCCTGTAAAAAGCCATCCTGGCCCCAGCAGAGTGGCTCAGTCATGCTCCTCTCTTCCCTGGGGCATTAAGGCCACCATCAAAGACCCAAGTCCTTGACCTGACACCGAAGGGCCTCCTGCAGGTGGCAGGAACAGCCAGTGGGCCCTGTCAGATTCCCTTGCATCCCCACAGAACGGGCATCAGGATCTTGTTCTCAGTCCCATCCCCTGGTTCCCATCTTCTTCAGGCTGCTCAGGCTCTGGGCTTCTCTGGGTGTTGCTAAGCATCCTGGTGCTCGGAAGGGAAATACTTGCATGCTTAAGAGCAAAGGGACTCAGCTGGTTGAGCCAATAGAATGAAATGAAGCCAAATCAGAGGAATGAGGCTGTGGCCACTGGCAGCTGGCCGTGCCCAGCCCACTTACTCAACCCAACCCAACTCAGGTTGGCGGGAGAGGCTGGGACTAACTGATGCGCAGGAGCTGGGTCCCCATCACACCATGCTCCTGGTGCCTCAGAGGTAACACAGAGCTGGGGTTGGCTCCTGCAGCCTGGCCTCCTCCACCCCAGGTCCAGGGCTCCCGCCCAGGCTTCCTCTCCCACCGCCTTCCGCAGCTGCATTCCTGCCATCCTCTGGGAGGCACAGCCCTGTTTGCAGCTAGGCAGCTAGGCCTGGGGGGCTCCATCCTAGCCCTCCCTGAGGCTTCCAAAGGCCCCAGCTCCAGATCGGGGTGGGGAGGGACTGTTCTTTCTGGGATTTCCTGAATCTTTCTCTGCTCAGGGGAGGGAAGGATCCTGGGAAGTTCTCTCATGGAGAAGAGGATCTTGGACCAAGATGCAGGGAGGCATCAGGCACATCACCAAGGTCAGGACCAAGAGGAAGGGGAGGGGTGGGGGCTTGATGGACAGGAGGGAGCCTGGAGAAATATCCAAACCTGAAAGCCGGTTTGGGGGTGCAAGCCCTAGGTTTCCCTTCCTCCTGGCAGCCAGCCTACCTACTGAATGAACACAGAGATGCCCCACCGCCACACTCAGCAAGCCCACAGCTTCTGTGGGGACATGTTCCATGTAATGTTGGTGGAGGGGGAGGAGATAGCAGAGGGACAGCTTGACCTGCATCATTCCTTCTCCCGACACCACTCACACACATCTACCGAACCCGAGAAGGCCTGGAGTGAGTGTGTGCTTGTGTGTGTAAGCACACAGCCTTTCCTACCGGTGCCTTGCAGAAGAGATGCTTTTCTCCCAGGTCTATTCAGGAGTTAAACATGTCCATACATCAGAGAGAGTTAATCACCAAGTACAATATGTCCTGACTGTGTGCTGAGCACTATTATAAGTACATCACATGTATTAACTAATTTAATCCTTACAACAGCCCTGCAGGGCAGATACTATTATTATCTTCACTTTACAGACAGGAAACAGGCACAGAAAATTAGGTAAATTGCCCAGGGGTACTCAGCTGGTAAGAGGGCAGATGCAAAGCCAGCCTGCCTGGCTCCAGTGTTCTTGCTTTCACAAGTCCTAGGTGGATGCTAGTACTTCTGTGCATGCATGTGTATATGAAGGAGTTGGGGGCATATTCCTGTACTTGAATGTTTGCAGGTATAAAGGCATAGCACCAAGGACAGGTACCGTCATGCGGGCATGGCAGCCCCAGTTCACTGAAATCTGGAGGAATTTCCCCCTTCTCCTTCCCCAAGAGGAGCCTGTGCTTTGACTGCCAGGCTGTCCCTGCCTGTGATCAGCTCCCTGAGCCTGGTGCTCAGCCTCTCTGTGACCTTGCTGCCCATGGACAAGGCACCAGGAGGAAGAGCAGCAACCAAGAAAAGCACGTTTGAACTCCGAGTGCTTGGGTGTGGAGTGAACCTGATTTCTAGCTCCTGCTACAGCTGGACTACTTGCCAAACCCAGCCCCATTCAAGGCAGAAACACCGATACTTCCACATTTGGCAGTTGCTGGAGGAAAATCTCCTCTCGCTGGATCCAGATGAAATAGGGGCTATATCACTGGGGATCTGCTGCACCACAAGGTGGAGGCTGGGACTGTTCAGATCAGAGCCCAGGTCTGACTTGACAGGAAGTTGGGGAACCTTTGCCCACTCCCCGCAGGACCTGGGGCAGAGAGGCAGCATCTCTTCCCAATAGCCTGCTGTCCTTATCTCCCCCTGGGTCCTCCTCCTGAGTGTCAAGGGCACGTGCTCTACTCCACTCCCAGTCTGGCTGCCTGCCGCCTTGCCTGTCTTGCGTGCAGAGAAGTGCCGTACCTGCGTGCCAGAAAGACACAGGTGTGCCTGCGCCGCTCGCACAGTGTACCACCTGCTGGAATCTTGGCGGAGGGTGGACTTGGGATGGGATCCACAGGAGAGACAGTCTGTGGCATAATTAAGAGGGAGCAAAACACAAAACAAAACAATGTTTTCCTTCTCTCTCTTTTCTACCACTTGCTCTAATTATTTTCCCACTTTAAAATTCTACATCAACTTTAATTAAGCTGGCCTCGGGCAGGGAAGTCTGGCAAACTTGGAGAAGTTCACTTGTTTATTTTCTTATCACTCAGTGATTGGATTTTCGTGGCTCATTCTGTCTCTCTCTCTCTAAGGAGGGATGATGGCAGCCTCCTGCCTGCAGGGGGACAGGTGCTGACGAGAACTGCTTGCTGTAGCCTCCAAGGGAGGCGCTTATCTAGAAAAATCTACCGTGGGCCAATTTATGCTCTAGTTTTGCCTCACTTCCCCCCTCCCCAAACCTCTGCCTCTTGCTATACCTTGCAAGGTCAGGGTGTGGTAGAGGGGAGCAATTGTTAAGCAGCTGAGAGAGCACTGGACTTGGAGTCCAGAAACTTGGGTCGGAAGCTCAGTTTGCCATTTATTTGTTTGGCATATCGTTCGTTTATTCATTCACTTGCTCATTCATTTGTTCATTCTCTCATTTATTCATTCATGCATTCATGCGCTCTCACTCAGCGGGTGTTTGCTCATTCATCTGCTTCTCCTGTAACACTAGGTCTAGGTGCATGTCTGCTTCTGCCACTCTGCCTCCGCCCAGCAAGTTTCTTGTGGACAAGTTATTTGCCTCCTCTGAGCCCATTTTTTCATCCCTGGGTTGTTTCAACCCAGGATAAAGAAATCACATGACTGGAAGCCAGTGTGGCTCTTGGCTCAGTGTGGTGGCATCACGTGACACCTCTGATATTGTCTCCATCATCAGCCCTGGGTTCTCAGTCTTTATGGGACTTGGTCTTCACTAGCAAGTCAAATGCCCACACCATCTCCAGGTCAGTGATGTTTGCGGAATCCTGAAGGTTGCTGAATTTCCTGATTAAGTGGAAGACAAGAGAGTTGGGGACTCTGAAGGAGCCCAGAAGCCTTGGCAGCTGCCTGGGGAGCTCAGTACATTTCCAGGGTACCCTGGGCTCACCTGAGAAGTGGCTGAAGACAGAAGCAGGCAGGTGTCTGCTCAGTCTGGTGGGGAGGCAGAGCAAGAATGACAGAGTGAGTGAACAAGAGGATGAGCATGCTAACACCTGAGTTATTAAGCAAAGGACTGAATGCATGATTGAGCAAGTGAATACAAGAGTATATGCCTGAGCAGATGAGTGAATGAAGAAATGAGTGAGGGGATGAATAAGAGTGAATGAAGGAATGAGCAAATGAATTGGGCAATAAGTGAGCCAATAATTAAGCAAAAGATTGAATAAATGGATGGATGGATGAATGAATAAATGAATTAGGGATGGTTTAATGGATGGATGAGTGGATGAATGGGTAAGGGACTGAGTGAGTGAATCAATAATTAAGTAAATGACTGAGTGGATGAGCCTATGAACAAATGAATGAATGAATGTGAATGAGGGATTACATGAATAAATTAATGAAGGAACGATCGAATGCCTTGAATGAGCGAGCAAGTGATCTCACCCCTGCCCCCAGTTCTGGGCCCATGGGACCCTGGAGGTGATGGTTTCCTGTGGGCAGTTCTCCCTTCTTCCCCTCCCCCTATGGCAGCAGAACCACATCAGCTCCCAGACGGTTCATGGCTGTTCCATTATGTATGATACAAACAGGATTGCCGTGTATCATTTACTCCTCTGCCAGAACTGCACCCGAACTATTGAAACGCAGATGTCAGTAAAATAACATATCTCTGGTGTCTTGTCTACCTGTCTCCCTCACTGCTGAGAAATAACTCGCAGCAGCAGGTTAAGCTGACAATAAACACAGGAATTGACTTCAGTGGGAATGAACTTGCTTGACTGTTGACAAAAATCTAAGGCGATACAACCTTTGCCAGGTTTGCTGCTTGCTCAGGTGGTAGCTAGCCACTGCCATGCTTCTCTCTTCCTGGGACAGAGATGAGGGATGAAGACCCCAGCCTGCAGGAAAGGGCACTCTATCCCTGGGCCTGGAGGCAGGCTGTGGTGTCCTGCAAAGGACCAAGGCTTAGCTTTTGTGGTTGGCATGAACTTTGCTTGGAGAGGATGCTGCTGGGTAAAGAGTGGGCATGAGGTGTGCAGGCAGGTGACAAAAATCAGGCAAGGGCTGGCAGCTGCCTCTTTCTAGTCCCAGCCCTGTCCAGGGTGAGATGGGGGTGAGGTAGCCTTGCCCCACATTCCTATCAGGTCACCCTGAGGGTGGGTCTGCGGAGCTGCCTCAGCAGGCTCATAGGAAGACACTTAAGGGAGTGGCCGCAGTCCCCGGCTACAGCCTCCAGCCTCCACCAGCAGCCTGCCCGCCGGGCTGCCCGGAGATGAAGGTAGGCAGGCTTCAGCAGAGGGCACTCAAGTCCTAGGAAACTGCACTCAGCAACCGCATGCCTGTGCTCCGTGGTTTCCGGGGAAGCGGAGATCATGAATCTCAGTAACTGGAGCCCAGGGCCTCATCACTCACCGTGATTGTGGGGGGATTGAGAGCTGGAGTGGATCAGTCTAAACAAAACAGGCACACAGGGGACTTGTCCAAATGAGCCCACTTGGCCACTACGGGGGGGGGTCTCCTCTCACCCCCACAGAGGAGGGGAGGGTTTTGGGAAGGGGGCCAGGAGGGGAAAACAGCCTGGGGTTTCTCCCCCCCACCTGTGAGCTGCTGGGAGACATGAATCTTGCTGGCAGCGACTTGGGCCAGCTCAGCCATTTTCGGGGATGTTAATGAAATGCGGGAGCACTTGTCCTTTCAGACAGCGGCCCCTTTTATTTTGGAATGAAAAGCTGCATTAGTCTGAATGAGGTTTGAGGCCTCATAAATCCAGCACTGGCTGCCTCGTGGGGGAGTGAGGAGCTGAGGCCTGGCTGGTGGGTAGACTTGTTTACCAACAATTCGAAAAGCCAGGATTGGTGGCTCCCAATCCCAGGAGATGCAACTTGAGATCATGCCAGCCCTGGTGCCTGCTAGTGACAAGGCATCTGGGAGAGGCTCATGATGGCAGGGACCGGGGGAGGGCTTCGGGTTTCTTCTCATGAGCTGGGGATGACTGGAGCACCCCAGTTTGCTCTAGTACAAGGTCCAGAACCTACTCCATTCTTAGTCTTTCTACAAGTAGCCAGACGTCCCAGTGGGCCTCCAGTAGAGGTGAGGTGGGTCTTCTGCTGAAGCCCAGGGTACCCTGCTCAGCCCAGGCGGGATAGGATGAGTGTCAAGCCTGTAAGCTTAGGAGGCAGGCAGGACTGCATTTGGATCCTGGTGCCCACCCACAGTGCCTGGCTAAAATATTAGAGGAAGGAAGGGAAGGAGGAGGAAGGAAAGACACATATTAACTTTGGACCCCATAACCTCTCTGAGGTTCAGCCTTCATCTGCAAAAGGCAAAAATCCTATCATAGCAGACTGTGGAGAGGGTTAGATGAAGTGATGTGTGTAAGGCATGTTGAGTGAGTACATCATCAGGAACACGGTAAACTTATAATAAATACGAGCAGCTGTTATGATCATTGCTGTGTTGTTGTTCTAGTGCATCCCACCCTCCCCTAGACTAGGAGGGAGCAGGCTGTTGTTTGGGAGACCTCTGTGTTAAAACATGGCTTATAGCTAGGTCCAGAATAAAGCCTCATCCTGGGCCTGGGACAGCCATCTTCCCTCTGACTCCAGAGCTGCAGCTGAGCTGCCAGGCCCAGTGACCCAGCCCTCCAGCCTCTGCAGCTGGAGGCTGTTTCCCACCACAGCCAGTGGGGCAGCCAGGGAAAGCTTTCCTCCGCAGTCCTGGAGGGCTAACTCCCGCCCACTCTGGGATGCTGCAGGGCGAGCTTGCCTGGGGGTAGTGAGAGGGGCAGGTGACAGGGCTGCACTTTCATGCCCTGGGAGCCTCGGATTTCCACTCTGCCTTCATCCATTCATTTCTTCTGCTGACTCTCCTCCCAATCCCCACCCCTCATTCCCCCTTCGCAGGTCCTGGTCTGAGATGCAGAGCTGCTCATTCCTTTGGAGTCACACCTTTACGCTTCTGCTTCCACAGTTTCCCCTTTTTGGTGCCTTGGAACAACAAAACCAGCTGTGGAAGCTGACAGGTGATGGGGTTGGGGTGTTCAGTCTTGAACGACTATGCTTCCCCAGCTTTATCCTGAAGGGCGGGTCCTTCTGTTCCCTCTCTGGTGCCTCCTCCTTGCCGGGGTCCACTGGGGCCAGTTACTCTCTATCAATTCCCTGATGGGCCACCCGTTCCCTGCACCCTGCCCCTCTCAAGAGGCTGCCTGTAGGAGAACCAAAACGGCATTAGCATCCAGGCTCCCCGCTCCTCCCCCAACCCCTTGCCATCCTCGGGCGCTCCTGGTGGTGCCTTTGTAGCCCTGCATCCTTTGCTTGAGCTCAGGTCTTGCCAACCCCCCTTCCATTTCCCCATCAGGGTCCCGGTGTTTTCTTCCTTAGAGAACATCCAGGACTTTTTGGTGCCTTGGAACAACAAAACCAGCTGTGGAAGCTGACAGGCGATGGAGTTGGGGTGTTCAGTCTTGAACGACTATGCTTCCCCAGCTTTATCCTGAACGGCGGGTCTTTCTGTTCCCTCTCTGGTGCCTCCTCCTTGCCCGGGTCCACTGGGGCCAGTTACTCTCTATCAAGAGGTGGCAGCTGCTGCTTCTCTGGCTCTGGGCTGGATGTCCTTCCCTCTCGTCCCTTGGGCAAGATTTTACAGTGGCTGCTTGGGAAACTGGCTGCTTCTGCTCCCGGGTGAGGAAGGCCCAAGTCTGGCAGGGACAGATAGCTAGTAACCTCCCTTTGCTGGCAGATCTTTGAGGATGGCCTCAAGACCTGAGCACCTCTTTACCTCTCTGGCAGAGAGCCCTGGGAATCCCTCTTCCTCCTCCCCCAGCCACTGTTGCCCCCACTTCAGATGGGAGGGAGTCCCCTCCTAATTGGCAGGATTGGTTTCACTGCAATATTCACATCCCCATACAATGCCAAGGTCCCCTGTGCCCAGCCAGGGAGGGAAAGAAAAGACAGGGAAATTAACAGGCCATCTCGACTCATAGTCTATTTGTAAGAAAATTAAAGATTTGTTTTTCAGATGTTGGGGGCCATGCTCTTACCAGACAGCTGGTAAATGGGAGAGATTGGGAATGACAGAATAGATCAAATTATTTAAATGAGAAAAATAAATTCACATACAGCCTAGCCGCTGCTTGGTGACAGATCCGTTTATTTATCTACTGTATCGGCACCGCTTTGTCTCTGTCAAAAAGGTCATTAAACTTGCCTAACTGCGTGATTCCCAGCCTCCTGCCCCAGGCTCGCTCCACAGCCCTTCCCTCCCCTTGACACCCAGCGCCACTTGAAAAAACAGTTATTATTGCTAATAAACAAGTTTTTTTAAAACCCTTTCCAGCTTGCCCCCCACCCCCACGGGTCCTGCTCTATCCCACGAAAAATTACCGTTTCTCTTTATTCTTTTTCAGGAGGAATAGGGAGGGGGGCTAGCCCCTCCTGCATAGCGGGCAGAGGACTGGGAAGCACAGGGGTGACTCTCAAACACCTCTGAATCCTCTGAATCTGAGGATTTAGCTGTCTTCCTTCGAAGCCCTTGGAGTTGCAGTGCGAGGTCAAGTCCTGCCTTCCACGGCAGAAGATCTGGTTTGGGTTTTCCCACCCCTACCAGCTCCTGCAGCTCCCTTAGCCCAGCGTGGACAATTCTCTTTGAATTCTGTCTCTCCCCAATCCCAGCCCCAACTCTGTTTCCCCGGGGAATGCGGTTTGGGAGGGAAACAGATTCCTGGGTTAGTCTCCAGCCGCCGCCGTCCAGCCAGCGCCCGCTGCGTGGGAGCTGCGAGGCGAGACTCCGCAGACGGCGGGCTCCGGGTCCCTCGGCTTGGGCCGGCGCGTCTCCTACAGCCGGTCAGGCCGCTAAGCTGCCACCATCTCCCGGCTCGCGGTGCCAGATCTTTCGCTCCACGCCTGGCTCCCAGGCTCCGTGCCCTTTCAGTTGAAGGGACTGGGGGCAGCAGGGCGGATGGGGACGTCTGGGAAGCGAGGAGAGTCCTCTTTCTCCGGGCGTCCCCCCAAACCGCTTCCAGGGTCCCCTTCCCCGCCCCCTGCGCAGGTGTGAGCGCGCGAGTGTACGCCTCGGCGGGTGTGAGTGTGAAGTGTGTGTGCGCGGGCGGCGGGTGGCGCGGGAGGCGGGTGGCAGGGCGCGGGGGAGGGGGCTGGGAGGGAGTGTGTGCGCGCGTGCAACTCCACTCCGGGGCTTTGTGCGAGCCCGGGCGATAGCATTGGCGGCAGCTGGAGGAGGAGCGGCCGGAGACGGCGTGCAGCCCGCCCGCCCGCCAGCGCCCGGCAGCCGGGGCAGGTGGGAGCCCGCGCGGGAGCCGAGGAGACGCGAGCCGGAGCCGAGTCCGAGCGCAGCCCGGGCGGAGTCCAGGAGCCTTACTCGCGGACTGCCCGTGGGCGGCAGCCGGGCGGGGCGGGCGCCTGCGGGGCGGCCCCCCAGTAAGATGTGCGCGGCGCCGCGGGGTGCCCCCCACTCGCAGCGGCGCTCGGGAGCCGGGCAGCTGGGCCAGGCGGCGCCTCGGGGGCTGCTGCGCGCCCGCGCCTAGAGCTGCCGCCCCAGGGAGCCCGCCACGGCCGCGCCCCGGGCACGCTCGGCGGCGCCCAACGATGACCGCTCCCTGGCGGCGCCTCCGGACTCTGGTTTGGGAATACTGGGCCGGGCTCCTCATGTGCGCCTTCTGGATCCCGGACTCGCGCGGGATGCCCCACGTCATCCGGATCGGTAAGGGCTCCCGGGAGCCGGAGGTCTCTGTGCGTCCGGGCGGGGGCGGGAATAGGGGGGCCTCTGCACGCGGTCCCACGAGGTTTTCCCCCAACCTCTCCCGGCTGCCCGGGGCCGGCTGACCATCAGGAGCACCTCCCAGTGAGGACAAAGTTCTAAAGACGGGGTCAGGGGCCTCGCTTGCTGGGGAGGAGTCGGGCCGCGGCGGGCGAGGGCAAGGGGCCCTCGGCGCGCTCCTGGGAGGCCAGATCCGGAGGGTAGCGAAGCGTTCCAGCCCTAACCCGAGTGGCGGGCGCATTTCCCGGCGACCGACAGTATGACCGGCCGCAGACCTAGTTCGGGGACCAAGCTGCCCCGCGGAGCAGAAACCCGGGGGAAGAGCCAACTTCTCTTGCCAGCCCGGTCCCCGTGGGCCCCTAGCCCCGACCTAAAGTACGGCTGGAGCGGCCACGGCCGGGACGCGGGGTTCGGCTCGCATGACGCGGGCAGCCGGTCCGCTCTCGGTGGCCGCCCTCGGCCTCGGTGACTCCCAGTCAGCTCCGTGGCGTGGGGCAGGAGAGGGGCAGCCCCCGCGGGACTCTCCCCCGCCTGGGGCAGCGCAGGTGGGGAGAAGGGGGTGATGAAGCTCGCCCAGCGCGGTCTGGGAAGGCGGCGAGAGGGATGCGAGTGGTTTTGAAAGTTAGCCGAGATCCCTCCGCAGCTGGCGGCGACTGGTGGGGCCGCGCGCGGCTTTCTGGGGCTCTGGCGTCTTCGCGTCCCTTCTCGCCGGAGACTCTTACTCTGGGCTTTAACTTTGTTGTAGCCGCCCCAGGCACCCTATAGGCAGCTCTCTGGGTTGCGCGGGGACCCTGTGTGTCCCAGGCCCGCGACCGCCGGGGCTGGGCCCAGCCTGGCCACGCAGGAGCCTCCGCCACGCAGGCCCCGCGCGCGCTGCCAGGCCGGAGACCTGGGCTGCCTGGGTTCTCCAGGCGCCACCACCAGTGTCTGGCACAAAGCGGGCAGAGCTCTGCTGAGCCAGGGCCACCTTCCTCCCCTGTGACTCTCCGCCAGGCACGGACTTTGGTCTGCCAAAGGCGTGAGGGGATGCTGGGAACCAATGTCATCGGGTTGGTTTCCATACTTGAGGTTTTTATAGGAGGTGTTCAGAAATCCTGAGCGTTCTGCCTTCTCTGTTGCTCTCTGCTGAATCCTAGACCCTCTTGAACTCGACGTCAGAATGGGGATAGAGCAGAGCTCAGCTCTGCCCATTCTGGGGTCTTTCAGTCCTTGCCCAGGACCCTGGCAGGCACATACCCTGAGGCAGAGGAGTCCAAGCATGGGACTGAGGGAACAGCCCTCACTGTCAGGCTTAACACTTTGCAGCCCAGGCTGCTCCCAGCAAACCGAAAATGTCTTCTATTTCTGCATCTTTGCCTGCCCCAGCGCCTTTTGGTCACCATTCCAGGGGTAGGTAGTCCCTTAGTACTGAGTGAGCCAGCATATCCTTTATACCCTCTTTCCCACCTTCTGTTTTTGGGGAGGCTTGAACCGGTAGGGTGCCCTTGGGAAAAAAGAGGAGGTACCCGAAAGGCGCTCTATGCCCAGCACACGCATTGCAGGTCCCTTTTTGCGGGTCCTCCGCAGGGGTGGATGGGCATGCTCCCAGCCCAGCCTCAGGGATGGAGGGCTTTGGGGTCCCAGAAAGACAGAAGCAGGTAAGGGTAGCCACAGATGGAAGAGCTGAGGAGGGGCAGGATGATGTATCCTCACCTACACCCTTTTACAGTGAAATCGACTTGCACTGGGGGCCTCCTCACTGCCCTGAGGGGAACCCCCAGGCTCGCCTGCCCTTTCTTGAGTTCAGCATGTAATAATGCAATTAAGGATGGCAAAACCCTTCTCTCTTCTAATCTTATTCGTATTAAGCCCCAGGATTAATTAGCGTGTCTGCCGAGGCCATTTATATCCCAGAGCCCTGCCCCATTTGATTTCTAGCCCAGGGACTGGGGTCTGTGCCGATGCCAAACGTGACCGCCCAAGCTGTGCCAGGTTGGACGGAGGATGGGAAGGCTCTGGGCTTCTCTGGAGCTTCCTGGGAAGCTGAACTTCCATCCTTCTGAGCCCAGGCTTGACTACAGTGGACGTGACACACACACACACACTCACTCACTCACTCACTCACTCACTCATGCCGAAACCCAAACACACCACCTTGGTTAGGCCGGATGCCATCTCCCTCTTCTCATCCCTCCCTACTCCTGGGATCTCAGGGCTCTGGCTGGGGTAGAAATCGAGGCTCCGGAAATTGTGCTTCAGAGTGTGCTCCCAAGGCTGGTGCCTGAGCCGGCTGGCTGCGCTGGGAGCCGAATCCTTCTGTAGCAAATGGGAATCGCAGACGACCAGCCCAGGAAAGGATTTTCCTGCAGGTGCACGAGAGGCTCTCTGGGCTGGGGAGCAGTGTGCCCGCCCCCTTTCTTTGTGCCTCTTTTGGGGTCTGAAATTTCCTCTTAGAGGAGGAGATGGATAGCTCAGCAGTGTGACAGAGTGTTCAAACAATCCATCTTGAATAGATGAATTGCATTGCTCTGTCTTTTTGTAATTGTGTCTATCAGAGGGAGAGGTCAAGGCATTGATTGCTTGGATGGTTTGCAAGTAACAAAGGAGAGAGGGAGAGAGCGAGGGAGAGAGAGTAATTGGATTGTAGTCTGCGGGGTGGGGGGGCATGACCATTGATTATTTTATATGAATATGTGGAAGATGTATTCTGTGTATGATTATCAAGTGTTGCTCATTGAAGATTTTTGAGGCATATTATTTGACATTTTATTATTATTATTGTAATCATCATTATTATTGTTCAGATGGATCCTGGTCTTAAGTCATGGAAAGCAGTTTAATGGGTCCTTTCAACAAAATGGGCTTAAATGAGTGCATGTGGGGACCTGGATTTCTGGGTTATGTGATTTCAAAGCTGAGGTGGAGGGGCCCTAGGCTGGGAGCTAGGAGATCTGGGTTCTCTGCACTGTATTCTGCCAGTTTATTGGCCACCTTGGTCAAACTATACTCTCTCCCCCAACCTTGAGCCTTAGTTTCCTCACCTGTGAAATGCTGGGTTGGCTGTGATGTGTGGGATGTTCGTGTTTTCAAAGTTCCCTTTGGTGCAGATTGGTGGGAACTCTCAGTGCCATTGTGTCTCTTGTGGTTAGATCCATTGTGTTTCGTGTTTCGGGAGCCTTCCTTGTGTTCCACACCTACTATAGGATCCAGGACCAGCCTGGAATTTGAAAAGGGAGCCAGACAGTCATGGCAGCGGCTGGGGAGCTTGAGTGGAGGGCAGTGATCTCCAGCCAGCCAGCCGGGAAGTTCAGAACCAAATGACTGCAGAGACAGAAAGCAGGTGTGTGTGCTGGGGGCTGGGGGTGAAAGGGAGGGGCTGGCTCAGCTCTGCACTCTCCCAGCATCTACAGACAGAGCTGAACCGAGCTTCAAGGCCCTGAGCCTAGGCTGGGGGACCCAGTGGACAATTGCAGTCCGTCCCAGGTGAGGTCCTGAGTGGGGTTCCCTCCCCGAGTTTCCCAACCAGCCCTTCTGCCTCTCCTATCATCACTTCACCCAAATGGACTTGAACGTCCATCTCCTGAGTTTGGGAGCTGCTGCGTGTAGAACAATGAGAAATTTCTTGCAGTGACTGGTGATGTGCTGAAACATCGCTGCTTTTTAGGAGCAGACAGGAGCTGAATGAAGATCAATAGGGTTCTCCCCCCAGGAGGTAAATAGCTTCAGACAAGACCTGGGAGTGGCCCGAAGGGCCTTAGAAAGCATTAACTTGAGGAATATCTGCCTCCACTTTCTAGCCCAGCTGCTCCTGTCAGCCCAGGCTTCACTCCTTCTCAAAGCTGGAGTTTAATTTCTACTTGATGCGTGCCTCGTGCTGCACTAAACAGTCTTTTGAAATCAGGGTGGTCTGGGGTTTTTAGTGATGGTTTATGCAGGCACAGTGTCCCGCCTAAGCTCTTACAAGGTCAGTTGCATACCCGATGGGCAGACTTCAGAGATCTAGCCTGCTATGCTGTTTTGAAAGGTCTGTGAGAGGTACCCCTAATCCCCCTCCCGTTCAGGAATTCAAGGCTGCTTGGTTGCTTTTGGGGTCCTTTCTAGAGCGTGGGAGCCTCTGTGAGACCTCGTATTCCTAGAGGTACTCCGTGTCCCTGCCCCAGGAAACAAAACCCTGTCTGTGGGGCAGGAGGCACAGATGCCCCTGTGGGCATTAGACCTCCTGCTCCTCTGGGGAAGGTACCAGGCCAGGTGCCGGGGAGGCTGCAGGACTGACTGCCTGGGGTGCTCTTCTAGGGGACACCTGGTGGGGCTCAGCAGCTGAGCCAGGCTTCCTCCATCCAGTCACAGACGGCTGCCCCAGCCTCTGCCTCTGGCAACTTCAGCCTGAGCCCCGCCTTGTGTGCTCAGGACCCTCCAGAGGGGACCACGAGAGCAAAGAGGAGCCTGTAGCTCCCCAGGCCCTGCCTGGCAGGCTCCAGTAGGGCTTGTCCTCCTGAGGCTGGGGTGGTGGGGCTGGAGCTTGGGTGGACAGATGGGCTGAGGGCCTGGTGCCAACTGGGTTGGAGTTTGGGCTTGTTCGCTGCAATAGCTCTTCTCCCAGGTGCCGGTTCCCCAAGAGCAGCACCAGGGGGCAGTGTGTCTGTGCTGAGGTGGCTGCTGCACCTCCTGCCTGGGACCCCACCAGGTTCTGGAGCAAAATCAAAGTAATGAAACAACACGACAGCAGTACAATGGTCTCAGTTTACTGAGCACTTACTAGCTGCTAGTAGTGAGCTGCTTGGCAGCCACTGCTTTTCAAACAATGACCAGTAATGCAGGTGAGTAATAAGTGCTCAATAAATGTAGCTGTTGCATTTATTTTTTGCCCATCACCTTCTAACTACCCTGCAGGCATTATCCCCATTTTGCAGGGAAGAAAACTGAGCTTGGTGAAGTCACTTGCCCAAGATCACACACAGCCAGTGAGAGGTAGATGTAGGGTAAGACCTCTAGTCAGCCTGGCTCTGGATCCTGTGCTTTTAACTGTCTGTGTAGTAGGAGGGGGCAAAACAATGATTTTCACAGATTTTTGCTGAGTGCAGTATCCCCACCCCTGTGGCTCTGAATGCTGAGTGGGGCCTCCTGAGCCAGGCTGTGTTGGGTCTGGTATGGATGATGGCTGGATGGGCTTGCAACATTTAACCCTAGCAGGCAGTTTTCAGAGTCAGACAACCCTTGCTGATGGGCCACATGGCGGATATGCTTCTTCTAGAGGAGAGGATGGATGGCCTTTCAACCTCTCTGGCCACCACACATACTACCCTATCTTGTCCTGGCTTCTGGACTCTGCCCAAGGTTTTAATCCAAGTCCAAAATAAACTCTCCCCTGGGTGGGGCCAGTCCACCTATGTGAACCCCCCTGCTCTGGGGCCTCCAGCCTATGTGTCCCCCTGGCAGCTTTCAGGTCATCCTCACCGACATTGTCAGAGCCTTGAGGAAGCCCCACGGCCCTGTGTCTGTGTCTCCCCCTCACCTCCATCCACATCAACTATGGCCTGGCTGGAGAAGGTGGTCAGTGAACTAGCTCTTTTTGTTCTTTTTTTTTTTTACCTTCACCCCCCTTTTTGCTCCCAAACCCTTCCCCTCTCCCCTCCACCATCCTTTCCTGGCTAATAGGTTTTATGGCCATTTTATTGCTAAGCAAGAGTCACATTCTGACCTTCTACGTAGAGCCTGCCTTGCCAGGAACAGGTCCAGTGGACAGTATGGGGGTAAGGGCTGCCGACGTCGGGCCTTGGAATGTGTGTTGCTGTCCCACAGTCATAGTGTGTAGGCTGTAGGGACCTGGGTGCAAGAGCTGCTACACCACCTCTCCCCACACCACTTGTACATGTCAAGGCAAACCCACATTTGCCCTTCTTGTTCCCCTGTGTTCCTTCTCCTGGAGGACACGGGGAAACTGGGAAAAGGGTGGCTTCCAGGGACTGAACTGTTCTGGAAATGGGGGAAAGCGCACTGTTCCCTAAAGAGCTGACAGATTTGGGACAAGTATAATCAGAGGGGTCATGTTATTTCCCAGGGCCTGAGTTCCCCTGTCTGTAAAATGGGGATGATACTGCCTGCCTCATAGAGTCAAATAGGGGTGATATGTTTTGCAGAATAGCTTCAATGCTGTGCAGGGATCAGCATTTCTTCTTCCTGTTACTGTTCAAGGAGACTGAGACCAGCACAGGGTCAGGACTGGGGTCAGGACTAGGGTGAGGTGAGTGAAGTGGCTAGGGAGCAGAATTTATGGAGGCCGTCCAGTGGTGACCCTGCACTCCCAGGACAGACCACAGAGTGAGCACCTTCTTAAATTTGTGTCCCTCGGTGCCTCAGGGCCTGTCCCAGTGCCTGTGTTTGCTCATGGAGTCAGTGGTTTCTTCTGCTTCTCTTCGTGCTCCTGAGACAGAGTCCTAACTGAGTGTGATTGGGAGCTAGAGGCTGGATTGAGGGCCAAAAGATGGGGTTTGAGGACAATAGGTCATCCTGGTTTTGCTGTTGTTTCCCTTAAGCCACATTTTCTAGCAACCAGGCCACGGAGCACTCTGCGCCTCCTTATCTTGTCTTAGTTCCTTTGGAATGACCTCCAGGGTCCATACCATCTCCTGCTCCAGGCCTGGCCCTCCTGTCTCCCCAAAGGTCACTTTCCCTTGTCCCTCCCTTTGTTTCTTTGACCCTTTACTTCCTTAGTGATGCTCACTAGTGTGGCTGGCCTCATGCTTATGAGTGTGTGTAGGGCTTTCTCTAGTGTGTGTGTGTCATGCTTCCCAGGCAAGGAGCTGCTCCAGAGGTGGCTTAAGGCCACCTCTCTGCCTTCATTACCAAGAGGCAGAATGAATCTTTTGGAGTCAAACAATATATTTCATTGATTCTAAGATGGACTTTTCCCCCCTACATTTTCACATCTCTAACGTCAGCATATGTATCACATGTCATGTCTTGGTTTACTTGCAAGATTTTTTCTTTCTTGGCTCTTTAAAACATAATGGTGTGTCTTAGGTCTTATGCCATGTGGTAGATCTGAGACTACCTGTGTTAGTCTATCAGGTACTTGCTGTGTGACCTTGCGCAAGTCACTTCACCTCTGAGCCTCTGTTTCCTCATCTGTAAGATAGAAATATTAGTCTTAGGTTAAACTATATTCAGCTCTGTTGGCCTATAAAAATTTCATATGGTTGAACCTTACAGTATAACCTTCATAGGGTTAGTGTGAGGATTAAAGGAGATAGAGTGTATAAAGTTCTTTACCAAGTACCTGATGCTTAATAAATGTTAGGCAAAAAAGAAGAATTCCTCAAGGGTAGAGGCCGTGTCTCTGCCATTAGACTGTGAGCTCTGAGGCTGTCTGCTTCTCATGTACCCTTTGCCTTGTGCCAGCCCTGGTGCTCAGTACTCCATGCAGCTCAATAATGGCATTTGCCCATTGTCCACATACCCATGTGCCTCATAGTGGAATGACTGATTCCAGGAGCCCGTGACAATATTCCACTGCATTAGGGAGCAAGAGAGATGCCCTTCCCAGGACACTTCTGTATGGCAGCTCCTAGACTCCTCCTGGCCTGTTATTTATCACATACCTGTAGCCCATGGGGTGCTTCTTCTTCTCTACATTTGCAGTGTTCTGACTAAAATGCATTTTGCATGCATTCAGAGCTGGGAAGACCCTGGTTATGGGCTGCTCTTAAGGTAGTGGTCCAGGGAGTCTTGATCAGTCCTTGAATGGGGAGTCCAATCTTGCTTCCTGGGCTGACCAGTGTGGCCCAAGAGGGTCTGTGGCTGGAGGCTGGGCCCCAGGGGAAAGACGCTGCTGGATCTGCTGGGAGACACCAGGTAATGAGATCACAGCAAAAGCTGGGGAGGAGAGAGTCCCCCTGGCAATCACACTGGCCCAAGATGATGAGATGGAGTGAGATCCGGGGGCAGTGGCAGATCCCACTCCAAATCCTTTGGTGCCACACTGAATGGTGGTTAAGAAAGGCAGAGGAAAAAAGGGGAGTGAGAAGGAGCTAAGATTCTAGTTTGTGTGAAGAGGGTTCCAATCCATAGGAGATGATAAAGTCTTGCACTATTAAAGGGACTGCTGCAGACAGGCTGCCGATGGAAGAGGGTTTATAGAGTCCTCAAAACAACTGCAGGGATGAGCTCTTTAAATATGGGAATGAGGGAGACTTCTGCAAAGCCTTCCTGCATCTGCTTTGCGGAACTGAAATATGCTATTCCAAAAAGCCTGCCCAATTGGGCGGAAAAGCAGGAGCAGGGAGCCAAGGGCTTCCCAGGGCTGTAGCCATCACATTGCCTGTCTGTGGTGAAGAATCACAGAATCCAGGCTGAAAAGAACCCCAGGGGTCATTCCATGTCTCTGGTTCTCAAACATTAGCTGGCATCCAATCACCTGGAGCATTCATTAAAATACAGACCGCTAGGTCTCACTCCCTAAGCCTCCAATTCGCTGGGGGTGGAGTCAGGCCTGGGAATTTGCATTTTATCAGGTCTGCAGATAATGCTGATGTTGCTCATCTGGGAACTACACTTTGAGAACCATGGTTCTCAGTCACTGGAGGACCCCAGCCCCGACCCCCTGCCAACCAGATGGCTATCTCATCTCTGACTGAATACCACCTGTCATAGGAAGCTCACCACTTTTTGACCCAGCTTTGTTCTTTATTGCAAAATTTTGGGCTCACTCCAGTCTTTGTTGCAAATTTTCCCCTACAATTTGCCTCCCTGCAGTTCTGTGGAAGGCACTATAACTTGGATGTTGAGAACAGAGGTTCTGAAATCCATCTGACTGGGTGTAAACTCTCATTCTCTCCCTCCAGGCTATGTATGTCACTTTGGATAAGTCACTTACCTTCTGTAAGTCTAGGTTTCCTCACCTGTAAAATGGGTATAATAATAGATTTGACCTCATGGAGTCATTGTGAGAATTAACATACCTGGCACAGAGGAAGCTCTCCATACATTCTGGCAATCTAGCACTGTGGATAAGCTCCCGGGTTCTGGAATCTGACAGCCAGAGTTTGAAGGCTGCCTCTATCACTTCCCACCAGCGTGATCTTGGGCAAATTATTTAATCTCTCAAAATAATAATGATAATGATGATGATGATGATAGCTTGCCTCACAAGGTTTTTATAAGGATTAAGTGAGTTAGTATATGAAGTGTTTAGAGCACAGTCATGGTAAGCACTCAAGACATGTTATCCATTATTCTTATTGTCATGATCACCCTGCTCACAAGATTCTGGTTCAAATTTACTCCCTGTCTCACCATACAGCCCTATGAAAACATAGAGGCATTTCTCCAGATTAAAGATGCCCAATTCTTCCAGTGGTGTAGAGAGCTCACCACAGTACCCCCATGTATTGAAACCAGTAGTTCACCACCTCCGCAGATCTTAGCTTTGGTGTCTGGTTATTACAACTCCAGATGATTTCAGGCTTTTCAGCAGCCATTTCACTCTGCTGATTTATACTGAGCTGGTGGTCTGATGGGATCACCGGGTCTTTTCCACAGGCATCGCTGCTGATCTATAACTTCTCTGATCCTCTCTTTGGCAGTTGATCTTCTGAGCCTAAAGGGAGGGCCTGTCATTTATCCCCAGTAAATCCTATCATTGAACCTTCAGGCAGCTATTCCTGCTCATTGTTTCTAGACCACCAAAGTCTGTTCCCATCTCTCCATCCTTGGGAGGTGGGCAAGGATTTCACCGTCTTCTCCGCACCTGGGCTGCCCTCCAGGGTTCTGTGGCAGAGAGGTTACGTGGTCATTGGCCTACAATACGGTGGGGTTGTCTCCTTTCTGCTCGGGACAGTGAAGCTTCTGTGACTCCCTTTCTGTCATCTGCCATGGTTCATGCCATCTAAGCCTGGGACACACACCTTCCCTCACTTTAGCTATGTCTGCCATCAACACGTAAGACAGGAAATGACCAATGTTGTAGTTGTTGGCTTTGGTCAGTGGTCTTGGAGCCACTACATTAAACCTCAATCTGCTTCAGAATACCCCTGACTTCACCATGCTTTCAGGTCCTTTGTAGCCTGCCCTGCTTGGCCTCTCTAGGCTCGTGCACTGTCCCTCCTTGCCTCATACACATCCTCTGCTCTCCTGCACTGGACACCCAAGTCCCCAGGAGGCTCTGTGCCTCACCTCACTCCCTGGGTCTCTGCTCTTGCTATTCTTTCAACTTCTAGTTATTCTTCAAGTTTCAGCAAACCTGTCTTTTCCTCCAGGAAGACTTTCTTGACTGCCACCTCTTCTGTGAGTCACCTTGCACCCTGTACTTCCTTGTGATCAGACTTACTGTATTGTAATTCTCAGTTACCATGGAGATAAGCACCCCACAAGCATGGGCCATTAGGTGGCTTATTCAGCACCTTATCCAATGCATCTAGCACAGATCATGGCACATAGTAGGCAAATAACTATTTGTTTGATAAATGAATGCATTGATAAGTATGGTTATTTGAATATAAGTCTACTTAATTGCCCTGTCAATTCAGTTCAACACTTTTTCCTTGCTCTCAATGAGGATTTCATGAAAGACACTGTAAGGTTCTTTTATGAAGCCAAGGTACTAATGATATTTGTGGTGTTCTGACACATTAATTCGGGACCTTCTATGCCAAGACCTTTACCATGTAGTCCGTTGAGTGGAACTAGAGTATTTAGGGGAATGGGCCCTTCTTTCCCAGGCCTAGATTGGTCTTTACATCCACTGTATGGTTCATATCTTGATGATTCTCCCTCTGACCTTGCCCCTCTCTCCTTCTCACTTTCCCTTCAGCATCTCTGCTGCTCCCTATGGGAGCTGAACCAAGGAGGGTAACTTTTGCTGTTCCATCATCACTAATAGGCTGGGCACTCAGGACAGCTGCCAGGCTGGACTCCTGCTGGGCCACTTGTACTGCTGCCAATTATAAGTCAGACCTCCCCTTTTCCTGCCTCCTCGGATGTGTAGAGAACAGGTCTATATGATAGCTCTGTGTAAAGTGGAAGTGTTGACAGTTAACCTGTAGATGAAGGCTGCATAGATAGTCACCCTGGGCCATTTAGCCCTGGGAATGTATGCATCGTCTCCAGCAGGTTCTGGGGAGTGTGAATGTGTGTGCATGTGTGTGATTGTACACTTGTAAGAGATGGCCAGCTGGAGATTTGCTGTTCTAGAATAGGCTTCCAAAATGGGGGCTCAATCGCCATTCTCTATCCCAAGCCTAATGAGTGAGTATAGTGACTTTGCTTTGGATAGGTGGGGAAACTGAGGACTTAAATGATCGTTCTAATTCCTGACTGAACTGTCTTACTGTATCTGAGAGTGAGGGTGGCACAGGTTTGCAGTGGAGCCCTGAGCTACGTCCTGAACACAACAGAACTGAGCTCTCCCCTGAGGCCAAGCCCTCCCCTTTCTTGCTTCCCTCCCCAAGGAAACAGAAGACACATTATGAGCAGAAAGAGTCTGTTGCCTACACGGCCATTTTTCCTGCTCAGTTTAATAGAGGTGACAGCCGTCTATTTTACTTGTCTCGTAACATCGAATCAGTAAATAAAATATGGGCAAACTCTCAGGTTCAGCTGAATTATGGCTGGTCCATGGGGACTGAGGGCTGGGGGAGAGTTGAGCAGAGACATTGAATCCCTCGCTTCTTGCAAGAGAAGCTGATTCTTGAATCTTTCTCTGGATCCAGGAAACCTTTCAGTGCTAGAGGAAGCCAGGCAAGGCCATCCTGTTTGACCTCTGAAGAACCAGAACAAAGTGGAGGCACCCCAAATGTTGGAGCTACAGGAGGAATACAGTACCTGTCCCCATTCTTTTCTATCAGAGATCAGGGTACTAGGGACCAAAAGGGGGAAATGACTTGTGCCACATCCCTTGATGAGCCATGGAAAAAATCAGATGGAAGTATGGGTCTCTGACCCCCAGCCTGTTAAGAAAACTCCATCCACCTTTTTATCTCACACACACATGTGTGCAGGCACACCCCCTGCACACACACACTTGAAGCTTTAAATTTCCAGTCTTGAGATAAAGAGGCTAAATTTTTCTACGGTGGAAAAACAGATCTATAAGACATTTTTCCATATTGAGGAAGAAATAAAATCAGATCCATATGTGTTTCAAAAAACTCGTAGATAATGGATACATCCTGTGCAGTTCTGCAAGAGGCAGGGAGATTAAGGTTCACCCCAACCTCTGTGTTCGACACCACAGAGAGTAGCCTGGCCCTAGGGTGATGAGTGGGTGCCACTTGCATGCAGACTCTTCTAGCTGGAGTGATGTGGTTATTTTTTATTATTCTGTTTCCAAATGCTATTCCTCTAGGACTCTAGTGTTCATAAACTGCACTGAGGTGTTGAGCAGGCACACAGTAGGCTAGTAAGAACTATTATTTGCAGTCGTTCAAATAGAATGACTCACAGTAAAAGAAAATGAAGCAAGTGAATAGAATTTCCTCCTCTCCCCCCACCAACATAAATTGTTCTTAAACCTTTGGTGCCTTGTACAGCTTGTCTGCTAGGGAGCAGTAGCAGATGACAAAACGAATGAACGTTCCATTGTCAGATATCACACCTGATACCGAGTGTCTTTGCTTAGCTTGTCAGCATCATCTTTCACATTGCATTTGGAAAGTAGGTGTATGTTATGTATTTTTATACTGCTAAATGTGATTTCTTAAAAGCATTTTTGTGTTATTTCCTAAGTTGTGGAGCCTTGCATACTGATAATAGAGCCACATTTTCTGCTAGTAAATAAGTTACTCTTCATTCGGATGATGAGAATTAAATGTGTCACAGCTCTGTGGCATTCCCCCAAGAACCCCAGCAGTCCCAGGTGCTCCACCACCTGGATGTGTCTGAGAAGCCTCGTGATTGGGTTGGGCATTGACAAAGGTCCCTCCTGGACAGGAGAGTCATGCTCTGAGTGACCTCAGCATGCCTCAGAGAAAGGGGGCACTTTTGTCCATCACTGAGGTACTGAGAGTTGGCTGGAACCCCCAGACTAGAAGCCAGAGGCCAGAGGGGGCTAGGAGTGTTAGGATGATAGAGGCAGAGGAACTGGCACTGGCCTCTGCACAAGGAGAGGTTTAGGTAAATGGGTTCCAGGGATTGAGGAGAAAAGATGGCACTTTGAAGTCATCCAGCAGATAGAAAGATCCAGAATGGGCAGGGAGGAAGTGGGCTATGGTGTCTACAAAGTAGGGCTACTTTAGGGGCCTTAACTTGAGCTATCTCAGTAAGAGGGGATCGGGTTTTTGTTGCTCCTACTTGGATTCACAAAATCAGAAAAATCTGCTTTGGAAATGTGGCTATTTTTATGCTATTTGTAATTTAGTGTTTACTTCCCGTCATTTTCACATGGACTTGGGGCTGACTCACTGATTCACCAAACATTTATGGAGCGCCCACTCTGTGTACTGCAGAGTACACAGGGCAGGGGATTGAGGGGGAGGAGGGAGCTTGGGGGATGGAACAATATCTGCCGACCTGGTGGTGACTGAATGGTCTCATGGCAGGTCCACGTGTGTGACCTTCAGTGGCAGCCATGGTTCCTCAAAAATTTAACTATGTACAACTCAGACCAGAGCCCCACACTCGGATCTTCCTCATTCTCCTGTGTGCTGAGGAGGAGTACTGAGGCTCAGAGAGGAGAAGACACAAGCTAAAGATCACACAGCAGAGCCAGCCACGGAGCCACATGTGTTCCCTTTTCCCTGCACTCCTGCCTGCCGTTTGCCCCTACGCCTCCTAAATCTTTCATCACTTGCGTTGCTCTGAGCGTTCTCTCATGCCTGAGCTGTCACACGCCATCCTCTAGCCTCCCTCAGGGTTCACTGTGGCTGGTTCTCTGTCTCTAGGCAGAACTGAACCTTAACTTTCCTAGAATGTGTGGTTGAATGTGTAAGTAGGAAGGGGAAAAGTAGGGTCAAGGGTTAATATCCAGTTTTTAAGTCTCCAAGGAAATGACTCTGTCTCCTTTGGTGAGAAAGTTCTTCTTTATGGCTATTTCAGATTCCTCTTGCTGCAGCATAAATCCATCTCGTCCCTGACATGCCATGGCCATTTGTGAAGTTTGGGAAGGAGCATCTAGATAGTGAGCCAGTAGCTTCAGAGACTTTTCTTTCTGGGGCTGTAGCAAAGAAACTATCAGACAATTAAGCTGAAATGGCTACACTTCTGCTTACATGGGCTGGGACAGATTTATGTTTTCTTTTTTTAAAAAAATTGGGATTTTTTTTTTCATGGAGACAATGATTTATGGAATAATCAATTTCTTTATCTACTAATAACATTGGAGTGATTCATCAGTGCAAGTATCCATCTCCCACAGAGGCTGGGGAGGGCGGACAGGCTTTGAGCCCGACTCACCCTGTGGAAGGTGGCTTTTTCTATGATCAGCTTTGATCCCAGTGTCTGGAATCTGTAGTATGACCTGTAGTGAGGAAGGTCTGGGGCTTCTCCAGCCTTACTCTTTGGGCCAAAATGCTAATGCTTTCTCTCCATCCATGTCAGCCGCACACAGAGGAATAAGATGCAGCATGTGCTGGTGTATAGGTAGGGAGACTGAGAGGGTGCTCCAAGTCCAGCGCTTTGAGATGAAGGCCAGGGTGGCCATCTCTAAATTTCTGAGGGCTGCAGTATAGAAGAGGGAGAAAATCTGGTCTTAGAAGTCCCAGTAGAGAGAACTAGGGCCAGCGGGGTAATGGTCCAAGAAGGCAGAATTTGGTTCAACACCAGCTATCTCATATTCAGTGCAGTTTGAAGATTAAGTTAGATAGTTTAGGAGTAGTGAGATTTCTGTTATGGGAAATACTCAAGAACAGATTGGCCAAGATATTACCGAGGGGCCCTGGGTTCCTTTCACTGTGAAATTCCAGGCATTCCCAACTGTGCAGCTGGAGATGCTATAAAAATCCAGGTTCTCTGAGTTTCCAGAAAGCCAGAACCATGCCTGCTCTGGTTATATAAACTCCATGGAGGCTGAGCTCAGGGTGGTGGTGACAAGGAGTACTCTTGAGGTCAGACTCTTTCTTCCCTGCAGCTTTTTTCTCCTACAGCAGTTTATCCTTTGTCAGAGCCTATAGGTCAAGATGTAGGTGGCTACATGCAGGACTGGACAACATTTTGGGGCAGCATGATGCCGGTTACACCGGCATGCCTGATGTCATTATATTTGCACATCTCTCTGATGTAGGTATGATCAGCTTCTTTTACAGATACAGAAACTGATGTCTGAAGGGGATAGATGACCCAGGGTCACACGGCTGGTTGGCATGGAGCTTTATCCACCCACTCACACAAGTGGGTGTTGACTCAGCGAGCCTTTACGGAGCACGCTCTATGTGGCAGCCCTGTGGCGGGTGCTGGGACGGCAGTGTGAGTAAGACAGACATGGTCACTGCCCTCATGAAGCTTGCAGTCTGGCAGGAAAGACAGGCATCAAAGAATCATTACAAGTTCAAAGCATGTTACAGAAGGAAGTGCAAGCTGCCAGGGAAACATCAGGAAGGGCTTCCCTGAGGAAGTGACATTTGGGCTGAGACCTGAGGGTAGAGAAAGGGACAGTTGAATGAAGGCGATGGAGAGGAGTGAGGGATGTGTTCCAGGTAGAGGGAATTGCATGTACAAACACCCAATGGGCAGACGGTTGTGGTAAGTTGAACCATATGAAATTACCAGCTTTGTAGGTCAAATATCATCAATTTTATGTTTCAAACAAATGATAAAATAATTCAGGGAAGTCCATTGTAAATGGAGAGAACACAGAGGGATGTGGAAAATAAGGCCTGAGTAGTGGCCTCATGGAAGGCTGTATAAGCCAAGGTAAGGAGACTGGACTCACCCTGAGGGCACTGGGGAGCCACTGAGGACTACATAAAGTGGAGCAACATAACTAGATTTACATCTTTGAAGTCGTTCTGGTGGCAACGTGATGTGATTACAGGAGGCAAAAATGGAAACCGGGGGCCCATCAGGAAGCTGTTTAAGTAGTCCAGGTGAGAAAGGACGGGCAGATGTGTGGACAGAATGGAGGGTTGCCTAGAGACCAGGTGTCCTCACCTCCCCAGAAGCCCAGCAGTCCTCTTCGCCCCAGGCCTGGGCACTGGAGGCCAGGCCATGACACACAGGAGCAGACTCTCCCTGGAGCCACGTGCCTGTTTTCGCAGTGGCTTTTCTCCATTGATGGATGCCACATCTGGCTGGCTGTGAGCTCTGCTGAGCCTCTCTGGTTTGACCAGAAAACCCTAGGCGTGTTCTGTCTCCTGGAGTGCAAGGCAGTGAGCACTCCTTGGGTGGCGGGCTGCTCCCCTCAGAACCACCCGCAGGCAGGTGGGGCCTGAATGTCTGGCCTCCCAACCAGACCTCCTGCAAGTCCTGGGTCCCTCTGACAACCTGATATGGAGGCCCAAGATGGGGGCTCTGTCTGGTGTCAGCCTTTCCTTAGATGTCTGCAAGGGGCCAGGAACTTCTGTGGCTGAGCTGAAACTCCTTCTCCCATTGAGAGTGGAACCGCCCTCCTTTTCCTTGATAGATGTGGTGGGAGGAGGGAGGGAGACCCAGCCTGCAGGACAGGTGCAGGGGCCACTGATACCTAAGGCTGCGGCAGCAGGGGCAGGAACGAGAGCCCTGTGCAAATCTGGCTGGGCTATGCTTCTTTCATGGTTTCAATTTCCAGCATCTTGTGCTGACACAGTGTTACTATATTCATGAAAATAACAATAGCAATCCACTGAAGGCTTACAATGTGCCTGATACTGTGCCAAGCATCTACCACACATTCAGGCACTTAATCCAACAAATCTAAGAGGTAGGGACTTTTTCCTCCCTTTACAGATGAGGAAGCTGAGAACTTGGCCTCATGCACACAGAGAAAGCATTCCAGAGATGTTAGCAGATAGCATCATCATCCCTGTCATAAACATGATTGCTGTTGTTATTTTAAATGATGATGCAAAGACCTATCATGGTGCCCGGCACATGGCAGGTGCTCAGGAAGTATTTGTTGAGTCTGTTTTTACAGATTCAGGCAGAAAATGGGGTGAGTAGACTGAGTCTGAGCACCAGCTTGGGAAAGAGCTCTTCCCTGCTCCCTCCATCCCTGAGGATCTCGCTGCTGTTCTCAGAGCCCAGGCCTTTCTAGCCTCACCTCCTCTTTCCTCATACTCTCCTGTCCCCATCCCTCCAGCCAGGGCGCCTGGATTCTCTGGACTCCCTTGGTGCTATTCTTTGGCAGCTGCAAGGAATGCACAAAAAGCCCTAAGTGGCCCTTCTCTCCCTGGGAGGGTACAAGACCCCCATGCTTCAGGACTTCACACTGGGGTTGACCTGGCCCAGTACTCAGCCACTGGCAGACCCCGCCCTCGGCCCTGCCCAGCCAGGACTCCACAGCAACCACTTCAGACAGAGCCATTATCAGCTCAAGGCAGGTAGGGCTGTTCCTGATTCCCATGCTTCTGCATCTGTGCTTCCCACCCGGAATGCCTGCCCCTCTTTGGCCTCCTGGTGAATTTCTTCTTCCGCAGACTTCATGTCCTAGCTTAAGTCTCACCTCTTCCAGGAAGCCTCCTCTGATGCTCCCAGACATGAGCCTCCCAGGAGCCTTGCTGTAGCCCCTTTGCAGAGCCCTTCTCATTGGTGCAGGAATGACCCCACTCCCCACTCTTCCTCATTGAGCCCGGAGCTCCCAACACTGGAGCTTGCGGACCTCTTGCATTTGCCTCAGACTGGTTTTTTTTTTTAATCTTGTTATTAAAACAACACCTTTTGATGGCTTACTGTCTTGAAGAAAAACCACTCAGCCTAGAATTCAAGGAATTCTCTTTTTTAACTGTTTCTAGGCTCTGCCCTCCCCCACCACCATCAATTTAATTTTAAGTGGTTAGCCAATGTTCAAAACTTGGGATGGTTTACATACAATTTTGGATTTCCGTCCCCTTTCCCCACATTCCCACTCGCTACAGCCTCCACCTCTCCTTACAGTGCCCCCAGTCCCCACCCCTACCACCAGCCAGGGCCATTTACACCATGCACGTGCTATTCCCCAAGTGGAGTTAGGAGGAAAAGTGAAATGGTTTGTTTTTATTATCAGGACTAAAAAAAAGAGACTAAGAGGCCATTTATTTCACGAGTTCTTCTCTCACAGGTCCACTTCACTTCGGGTTTCATTTCAGCTCCTGCAGAAGCTGAGTCCCTGACCCACACAGTAGACCAGGAGCCCCTCAAAGGGCCTCATCTTGTTTGTATTTATCATGATAATAACAGCCATTGTTCATTGAGTCGTTCTCAGTGAGCTTTAACCCTCACAGCAACCTGAAGGTGGTGCAATTATTCCCACTTTCTGGACAGGACTCTGAGCCAGCCAGGTGAAGGCACCCCTTCGGTACTGGTGGTATCACCAAAATTTGAACACTGGTCTACCAGCGTCCAACTTAATGCCCCTGTGTATTCCCAGCAGCTGCCACAAACGAGGCCCATGGTAGGCAATTAATAAGTGCCCTACAAATCAGGTTGAACTCCAGAGTCACTGATGGGATGGAGTCTGGGGAGCCCCCACCCCGCAGGGGACAGTGGTGCATTTAGGGAGCTCCTGGTTCTCCCTTCCTTCGTTTGGCGCCTGACTGGCTCCAGTGATGCTGCGTATCTCCTGGGCAGCATTACCCAGACCCAAGTGAGCACATGCCAGCAGGAAAGCTGCTGTGTGTCCTTCCGCATTACCATGTCTTTGAGGCACCAGGACATGGTGCTGGCATCAGAGCTCTGCAGGGGCGTTTTAACAACCTCTGTCCTTGTTCGCTCCCTGTAGTCCTTGCAGTGGCCGCAGGCCCATCACTCTGACACAGTCCCAGCAACTAATTGGACCTGGATAATAGGCCACAGGATGACACACACCCTTTCCCAGCCCTCTAGGGGCTCTGAGGGGGATGCAAAGTAGGAGTCTGCCACTTCTGCTTGTTGGGGAATAGGGGAGAACAGGGGATGGAGGGAGGCTGTGTCTCCACCCAGGCAGGTGTGGGGGGCTGGGAGCCCTCACCTTGGCCAGGATGGAGGGGGTTCACCTGCCGTGAGAGTGTGGGCTGTCTGGTGTCAAGAGTCAGGAGGTGGCTACAGAAGGAAGATTTAACAGAGAATGAAGTACCCCAGCTTCCCACCTAGAACAGGGTTTGTAGATCCCACCTCACTGAGATCCTGAGATATTATCACTGGCCCCTTGGAGTCAGGAGACAATAGGGGCTGCAGATTAATTTAGGAGACGTTTCTTTGCAGAACTTCCAGCTTTCTGGGCAAGTGGATTAAGTTCTGGGCCAAATAGGGGCTTTTATTCTCTTGGTATTGGGGGCTGGCTTTGCCTTCCTGCCTGCTGGGCTGGGCTTTGGGTAGATGGGTTATACTCCAAATCCAAACTTTGAGATCCTGAGACTCAAACGTGCTTCCAGTTTGAGATTCTAGACATCTGACCTTTCTGGAAACGGGTCTTTTGCCAGGGGGAGAGTATCCTTGGCTGATGGTGTTGGATACTGTGGCAGGGATGAGGTGTAAGTGACTTACTCCTGATGCCTCCTGGGAGGGCGCGGGGGCCCCCTGGGTGCACGGTTCAGGGCCACATCCCTAGGCTAAGCTCAGATCTGCCTTACTGTGGGAGCTGAAAGGTCTTGACGTCCTGCAGACAACAGTGGCCCTCAAGATCAGCTTGGGGCTCAGCTTCTGTAAAATTCTCCCTGGGTGACCTTCATTCTTCCCAGCCCTGAGTAGGTCACGCTGGCCATCAGCTCCACCCATAGGTCAGCAGATATGGAGCCTGCACCTCCTGGGTGCTTAGGACCAAAAGAGGAGTAAAGAGACGGTGAGACATGTGACCTCCCTCAGGTTCAGTGTGACCCACGCCAGCTGGAGGGGTCTTCCCAATGTAGTCGAGGGGGAGGCACAGGCCCCCTTGCTGGGGCAGACCCCCGCCCCTCCGAGTTTGAGAAGAGAAGGGTCCAGGCAGGGGCCCTGCAGAGTCCCACAGACTCCCTGCACTCTCTGTCCCCTGGGGCCTCTGCTTAAGCACATGAGCTCCAGGAAGATAGGGTTTCTTCTCTTCCTCCCCCTCAGGGTGGGCTGCACTGCTCCTCTTGGCTGCCCCAAGCCCAGGAGACAGGCTCCTGCTAACAGCAAACAAGCAAAAAGGGAACTAATAGACGAAAACCAGGAAAATCTATAGCTGGTATTTATTGGGTACTTACTATGCCAGATAGTGTTCTAAGCAATTCTGTCTATTCATTCTGTAATCCACACAAGGACCCGATGAGATGGTACGTTATCCCCATTTCGCAGATGAAAACATTGCAGCCCAGAGAGATGAAAGAACTCGTCTGAGGTCACACAGCCAGCAGGTGGCATAGCCTGGATTCCCATCGAGAGGTCAGGTCTCAGAGCCTGCAGCCATTTCACTCTGGGACATCCCTACATACTTAGAGAAAACCTCAATTATTATTTTGTTAGTAATGTTCCTGGATTTCTGAACCTAGAATCCTGATAGAATCTGGGCAGGAGTTTCCTGGGCTTCAGAATCCCTTGATGCTAAAATGGGAACAGGATGTTTAGACTCTATTTTGACCCCACTGTTTGAATCCCTGAGTGAGCCGATGTGGATGAATTCTCATTGAGAGATGGAGTGGGTCAGAAAGAGGCAGAGAGTGGTTGAGACAGAGACACTCAGAGACAAGGAGACAGAGACAAAAAGATTAGGGAGAGAAAGAAAGAAGAGAAGGGGGGGCTAACTGGGTTTGGTGCTGGGATGACTGAGCTCAAACATCTGGTGGGGGCAAAGCATGCTCACAGTCAAAGTGTCAGGTTCACATGTCCCAGACCCCCCACTGGGGATCCCTTCACCCTGATTCTACCAGTGTTTCTGGCCCCCCTGCCTATCTCCAGCTTCTCAGCCAGAAGGCCACTGGGTGTGGTTTATCGTCTACTGGTAGATAAGCAAGCACCTGAGGTAAATACTTACGGGTGCACCAGTCTGGCATACAGTGGGCCTCAATGGGTGACCTGATGGAGTTTTCCTGGAGAAACCAGATCATCTAAATGGGTCCATGTGAAGACATGACCGAGACTGTCGGAAAAGGAACCCTAGGCGGAACACCCCCATCCCCATTGGCCTCTCAAGCTGCTCAGCGGTTCATTCTTGCCTGACTTCCTTCCCCCTCCCTCCTCACTTCTTTCCTTCTTTCAGTAAATGTGCATTGAGCACCTACCGTGTGCCAGGTGTACTAGGTGCTGACTTAGTGACAAGATACCCTTCTTCATGGGATCTTGTCCACTTGGAGTGACAAGCAACAGGCAAGTAAATACACAGCTATGAATTCCAGCAAATGGTATGCAGGGAAATGAGCGAGAGGCCGCTTTTTGGTTTGGGAGCAAGGAGGGCCTCTCTGAGGAGCTGGCATTCAGGCTGAGGCCTGAAGAATGAGAGGAGCCTGCCATGTGAAGAATGCAGAGGGGAGCATTCCAGGCAGAGGGAACAGCATGTGTGAGGGCCTTGAGGTAGGCAAGAGCATGGGTGGTCAAAGGACAGGAGGAAGGCCCACATGGCTGGTGCTTGGTGTGCAAGAGGGTGGCACATAGCACAGGACAAAGCTGGGGAGATGGTTTTCTGAAGCCCTGATCTGGTGTCATCGTGAGGCTTTTCTGAGCTGGCCTGGGCTCTGGTCTAAGGAACATGCCACCTTCCTGCTGTGGATGGTTGGTTGCTCTGGCCCTATCAGGCTTTGGAGCTCAGCCTCATTCTCCTCCTCTGCATCCTTTAAGGGAGCTGCTCTTGATGAGTGATGCGCCCTCCCAGTGGGGGCCTCACTCAAGCCTGTCCCAAGTGTGTCTTGATAACAGCGATGGAGGAGCGGCTTTGTACCACTGAAGGGCAGGGCTCTCTGCAGGGAGGGGCTCCTCTTCCGGGGAGATGTAAGTCTCCTGGCCAATCCCCAGTATCTAGGTGAGTGAAGCTTTGGGAGTCTAAAGTACCTAATCATTCTGGGGCAGGTGAGGGGTTCAGCAGCAAAGGTTCTGATCAGCTCCTTCCGTGAAGTGTGTGTCAGAGTCTGTATGTATGCACGGCCCACACCCCTGGAGGGGGGGTACCCAGGCTCTTCCAGGCACCCAGATATTTCAAGGATGAGATGTCAGGCCATTTGGTTCAATCCACTGATGAGTTATTCCACATGATTAGTGTCTGAGTCCAGGCTGGTGCTTTGGGGGCCTATAGGAAGAGAGACCACCACCTGTGGTAACAGAATTGACCTGGTTGCCCAAGTGCGTGCACATCTGTATCCTGCTCACTTGGGCAAAAAGGGCAGGACTGAGGCTCCGCAGTTGGCACTGAAGAAACTGAGGTCCAGTGAGGCCAAGTCACCAGTTCAAAGTCACACTGGGAAGTGCTGATCAGGAACGTCTTCAAGTCAGATCTGAACATGAACCATTCCTTTACCCTTCAGTTGCTCTGTGACCTTGGGAATATAATGCCAGCTGAAATTTTTCTCACGTGAAAACACAGAGAAACATGGTAAGTGCCAAAGTACTTATCTCAGGGCCTGGTAAAATGAGGTGTTTAGTAAACATACAGTTCCATTTCCTTCTGGCCTTCAGACCTGACTCCCAGCCTGGTATCTCCTAACCCATCCCCTTCTTCCTTACCTTGAGGGTTTTAGGTTCATTGCTGTCACCTTGCACAGAAATGTCTTGATATTTGCTCCCAGGTAGACAAAACATCTGGAAAAGTGGTCCATCTTTTTTTTCTCTCCACTCCAATGTCTTGGTGTCATGAAGATAAAGCCACAGAGATGTAACTGCGAGGGCCCCGTTCCCAGACAGCCATAAAACACAGGACATTCCGCCTGGCCCCACTTGCTGCAATCCAGTAAAGTGCTTCTCGCATCCAACACATGGGTTATTTTTTACAAAATCGCTGAACTAGCCGTGTTAGCTGTATTGACCAATAAATTACTCTGATGAAAACTCCACTGGCAGTGGCCCACTGGCACTCACTCCCGCACAAAGGAAGGACTCTGTCCTCTTGACTTCTCAAAGTCCTTGCTGCCATTTCCCATCCCATTTTTCTCCTTTGCACTCTACTCCCTGGGGTTGCTGCCTGAGCCAGAACCCATCTAGACAGGACTTGGAGATTTCTGGGGCTCCTGGCAGGGATTCTTCTGGCCCCAGGCTCCATGGGAGGAGAGCGAGCAGTCTTGCTGCCCCCCGGGTCGCTGTGCCCACAGCCAGCACTGCTGCTGAGAGCCCTTCCATCTGTGAGGCCCACTACTAGCAGCCGTGCTGGGGGAGTGACAGCCACGTGAGCCTCCCCACTTGGAGGAACTAGGGGCCAGAACAGACCCATGGTGTTGCCTTAAATTCACTCATTCATGTGACATGTTTTGAGCCTCTGCTTTGGGCTGGGAGCTTTCCACGTGTAATCTTATTGAATCCTTACCGAGGCCGAGGATGGAGTTTGAAGTTAACCCTTTACCTCCCTTAGACATAACAATGGTTTGCATTGCCTGTTTAGAAAGGCGGGTGCTGGCTAAAGCACACTGGTTTCCGATGAAAAAGCAGGGCATGCTGATTAGGAGCCCAGGTGCTGGGGCTTCGCTGTCTGGATTCAAATCTGGCTCTTGACCTTGGGCAAGTTTGGAACTTTTCTGAATAGTTTCTCCATCTGTAAAAGGGGGATGAAAAAGTGTTTACCTCACAGGGTCATAGAATAGATTGAATTCCTATGGGTAAGCACCACATGCCTAGAACTTTTCAGCGCCATATAAGTGTGGGCTGCTGTTAGCTGGTGAGGATTAAATGAGCTAATACGTATAAAGTGCTTAGAACAGCATCTGATACATAGAGCTTGATGCATATAAGCTAATAACACCATTGTTTCACTTAATCCTCACAACAAATGGTATAGGCAAGAGCTATCAGCCTCCCCACGTTACAGATGAGAAAACTGAGGTCAAGCAGGAATGTGGGTGATCTGACTGCAGCCCCAGAAATTTTTCTGTAGTGCTGGACTGCCTGGTGCAATCATAGTGCTTTGGAGTTAGAAAGCCCCTGAGAGATGCCTGGCCCAGCAGAACAAACGTGGTCCAAATGGGAAAAGTGCTCCCTGGAATGGTACAGTGATTTGCCAGGAGCACAGACAGTTGGGTCAGTGGCTCTGGGCGCTTCCTACATGCATGACAGCTGGTGACTATGTGTCCTGCTGTCCTCTGGGCTGTGTCCTGGTCAGGTCTGTTGTCCTGTGTAAGGATGCCTTTTGCCCCCTTCCCCCCAGGAACATCTGAAGGGCTCTCGGCAGAGCTGTTTGCAAGCAGGTTCTTGAGTCAGACTCACTGGATTTGAATCCTGGATCCACTACTTCCCATCTGTCATGCTGTCTGTACCTCAGTTGTCCTTGGCCTGTAGAAAGGATCGAGTGGCCTAAGAGGCATCATGCACAGAAACCATTCAGTAGTTGCTACTTCTTATTTATTTTTCTCAAGAGTAAACATTGAAATAAAAACAATAAACATCCATTTGTACAGCTCTAAACATATTTACAACTTGGTCTGATGCTCAGACAGTCCTGGGAGATGGATGGGTAGAGTGAGTCTTACCTAATGTGCAGCTGAGCAATGAAAGGTCCAGCTTGGGCAGCTCGTCCCAGTCCCAGGGCAGCCTGGTGAGGAAGGCGAGGCTCAGATTCACATCTGGGATCTGCAGAGCAGCCTTGAGCCCTGCTCTATAGCTGCCTCCCTTCCCAAAGGCCCCACCACAGGGAAACCCAACCACCTCCAAAGGAGCAGAGCTGGCCCCTCTTCCAAGTGTAGGCACACTCTCAGGAAGCCCACGCACTGCCATGTCACTGGGACTCAGCAGTCCCCCTACTTGCCTCCTGTATTCATTACTGGCACACTGACTGCCCACCTCCACACAGAACCCCCCTCGCTGCCTCTGCCCCCTCCCATCAGAATCCCTGGGACTGTAGCCACAGGCCAGGGGACATTTCTCCCAATTACTGGATCACCCAAGCTCCTGATGCAGCCTGGCCCGGCCCAGCTCCATTTGCATACCATTAGCGATGATGCCATGCATTATGGATTCCTATTTAATTTTAGTACTTTTTGGAGGCAACTCTAACCTAGTTAAAATCTCTTTCTCCAAGAATATGACATTTCCCCAAACTCTGTTAACATGGGCTCTGCACAAATGGACCACACACACACGCACACACACACACACCCCTGCAGCCATAGACACTACTACCATTCCCACCCCAGTTCTACGGGTTCTTTTTTTAAGTGAAAATAGTCTTTTTCCTCCAAAAAGGAAATGATTTGTATTCGGACTTCTCTGCAAGCCCCCTGGGGCTTGAGCCTGGAGAGACTGCCAGAGCCAAGCACCACAGAGAATCGGGCTGGGGGAGCCAGGGGACCTTGGCTTTGGACCAGCCTCGACCTGGTTGCCACTGGAGTCACCAAGCCTGCCCAGGCCTCAGTTTCCCCTCCTTCTTGCCATCATCCCAAGATAAAAATCTCAAGACCCACATCACGCCATTATCCTCAGCCCGTTTCCACTCAGGCCATCTGAAATGAAGTTCATGGAAATCTTTTTTCCTTAACCAAATGAACATGAAATAGCTGGGGAAGGGAGGGATGAATAGGTGGAGTCTGGGGGATTTTTAGGGTAGCAAAACTCTTGTATGATACTATATGGCAGACACATGTCATTAGACATTTGTTAAAACCCACAGAAAGCACCCCAGGAGTGAGTCCTAATGTAAACTATGGACTCTGAGTGAAAACGACGTGTAAATGTAGGTTCATCCATTGTAAGAAAGGCACTGGCTGTGTGGGGCTGGGGGTTTGTTGATAGCGAGGGAGGCTGTGCCTCTGTGCAGGGTAAGAGGTATATGGGAACTCTATACTTTATGTTCATTATTTGTGTGAACCTAAAACTTCTCTAAAAAGTAAAGTTTACTTAAATAAATAGAACAGTTTGTTAAATAAATAGAATAGCTTAACATTTCTTGAGTGCTCATCATATGTCAAACATTTTACAAACATTAATTAATTCTCATGACAATTTGAGGTCGATATTATTATTATAATGATTATATCCCCACTTTACAGATGAGGAAACGAGCTTGTCCAAAGCCACACAGCAAGTAAAAATGGGGGAGATTAGATTTGGACCCAGACAAACGTGGCTTCAGAGCCCATGGTCCTAACTACAACACAGCTGCTTCTCCCATTTTTACCAAAGAAAAGAGCAAAGGCAATGGGCTAGAGTTACTTCATTGGTCTGATTTCATGGTAATGACGTAATTCTCACCCGACTCAGGGGCAAGGTGTGGGCCACCATTCATGCCCATGACATTTTCCAGAAATCAGCAGGTTGGAGTTTTCTGTTGGTGCTACACTAGAGGCAGCAGATCTCAGACCAAACCTGGGCAGGCTGGGCCATCCCTTGTCTGGGAGTCAGCACAGTGCAAGCACAGAGCTGCCTGGGTAGCAGGACACTGGCTCTGCACCATCCCCAGGCTCGCCATGACCTGCCCAGACCTTGTGTATTTCCACACGTGGGATAGCCAGAAACATCCATCAGTGTGGGTTGCTTTGTCTGGGTGTGATCCTGGGTTTACAGTGCCAGGAGAAAATACGGTATTTATATTCCTCAACATTTAATTATGAGAAATTTCAAAGGTACAGGAAAGTTGAAGGAATTTCACAGCACATGCCCATACACTCGCATGGCATTTCTTCAGTCGCCAGGTGCTGTGTGTGCTGAGACCATCCTGGATGATGTCCTGGCATGATCATTGCAGCCCTCACACAGACCCAGTGGAGTGGAGCTTCTCACTCCCATTTACAGATGAGGATACTGAGGCTCACACGGATGAAGAAACCTGTCCAGGCCCACCCAGCTGGGCCAGGGTAGAGCCAGGAGTTGCACCCAGGGCTCTCTGGCTCCCAAGCCTGCGCTTATCTCCCAAGTCCTCTGTTATCCCCACAAGACTCTGAAAGTCCCCTCTACAGCGAGGGGTGAAGCCTTCCCCACCCAGGCCCCTGCGGGTGTTGGGAGGAGCCGCACAAAGTGGGTAGGGCCTGGAGGGAGAAGTGGAAGTAAGGACAGGGCATTTCTCTGGGGTATGCTTTTGCTCTGGGCGCCTTAACCTTACAACAACGGCTCCCACTGCCAGGGCTCCTGGCCCATGCACACTCAGAGCTCTGAAGAACAGTCGAGCCCTCGGTACAGCTGGGCACCTCCCAAGCTCCAGGGTCCTCCCTGCCTGCGGTCCCCTTCTACCATCCTGCTGCTGCCTGCTTGGTGTGCCGCACAGTGAAGGCTGGATTAGGGCTGTGTCCCATCACCATCTCCTCAGAGGCCTTCTGTGGCTCCCACTGTGCCCAGACCCCCCACACCTAGGCCTCCTTGGACAAGTCACCCACCTCTTCTGCAGGACCACCATTCTTCAACTGGGAAGTGAAGCAGTTATTGTTGGAATGACCATGAGCAGTTGAGAGTGTTGAGAAGATGCTTCGAAAGTGCTTAGCCCCGGGCCTCGTGCACAGTAGGCACATAGTACTAGAGCTGTTCTTATGGTCTCCATCTAGAGCTTCCCAAAAAGATTCGTACCCCTGTCCCCAGGAGCAGTGGCTCAATGCCAATGCACAGTCAGGCCTCCTCTGTCCATCTGGACCTTTCTGCCTGGAACGCCCCTCCTAATGTCCAACAAAGTCCAATCCCACCTCCTCCAGAAGGTTTCCCAAGGTCCCCCGGTATGAATGCCTCTTCCCTCCTCCCCCTCTTCCTGGCACCTGAGCTCCGTGGTTAATGCACAGAGTCTGGTTATGCCTCAGTTTCCTCATCTGCAAAACGGGCATGATGATAGCACTATCTCATTGTGATACCTAAACCAGTTACAATATGAAAGAGCATTTGCACAGTGCCCACACTTAGCATCTTGGAGCCTTACACACAGTGGGCCTTGTTGGCTGAGTTGAGATGACTCTGAGTTCAGCCTTCATGTGTGAGACTCAGCAAGGAGGAGGCACTGCAGCTGGACAGGACACTGAGAGGCAGCACTTAGGGCAGCTGGCAGACCAGGGTGGGTAGCAGGCACACTGCTGAGCTGAGGTAGGGGCTTCTGTCCTGTATAAGGGAGGCATCTCATGAAGAGAAGGGCTTGCAGGGCTGCAGTGCCTGTGAAAAAGCATCTTGGTCATAGGAAGCACCTCTGGTGACAGGTAGACCTGAGTTCAAATTCTGGCTGCACCAAGGCTTGCTACCATGGCCTTGGGCAATTCCTTAGCCTCCCCTAGGCCTCAGTTTTCTCTCCTGTGAAGTGGCAACAGCAATCCTACCACTTCCTAAGGTGCTCAGCTCAGCACAGCCACAGCCCTTCCTGTGTTACTTCCATAGCTACCAAAGGTTCATCTCGGGCCTCTTGGTGGCCACTATGCCTCCCTTAGCCTGCAGCCGCCAGTGATAGGGAACAGCACTCCGATGTCTGACCCACATGCCATCCGGAGGGATTTAGATTTTTAGATTTTTAGATTTTTAACGAATAAGTTAACCTGAGTCCTGCAGGGCATTGACCAGGAAGGTCTTTGACTTGAACCTCCCATTAGCTGCCTCTTCCTCTCATGCTGAGGCTTTTGCAGAAAATCATTTAATGTTTCCTCTGTGTTTAAAGAAAGCTCTGAGGGCCCATCAGGCTCAGACTGGCTGGTGAAATCTTGAAACAAAGTGCAGTCCCCAGTGGAACATGCCAACCTCCACTCTTAAGTAAATTCAGGGGAACGTTTCTGCACGTGGCCTGACTGGCTATATTTAGGCCTTGCCAGGCCTTTGAGTTCATCCCCACTGCATTATTAAGGTCTCTATGAGTGACAGAAGGCTAAGGCCCAGAAGGTGGGGGTGAAAAGTCCCACCCCAGTCAACACAACTGGAGTTTGCCCTGCAAGGTCTGGGACACATACTTGGCTCTGACAGCTGTGTGTTTAGAGGCAGAAGACAGGGCCACAGACCCCAAGGAGGCAGCCCTAAATCCCCTTGAAAGTGAACTCCATGGGGCAGGGGCTTTTGTCAGCTTTGTTTACCATAATATGCCCTGTGCCTTGAAGAGCACCTAGAACACTGTAGGTGCTCAATAAACTTTTGCTGAATGAATGATTAAATGAATGAATGATGCAGTGATCTGTAGTTCCCCCACCCTTATGTTTTTGCTGGGACAGCCATACGCTACTGGGCAAGCCCTCCTGCCCTCTTTGCCCACTTGTGTTCCATCCTTTAAGGCCCAGATCAGATCCAGCTTCTTCTGTATCTTCCCTGGTGGCCCAGCCCCTGTGACCCCTCCTGCTGGTTTCGGCACCATCTGCTGTTAGATACCTAGTGTCTTCCTTGTTACCTGGCTCTCTAGAAGCCGCATCTGCTCTTATGCTTGGCTGTACACCCCTGACATCTAAGATGAGTGAGCATTGCCATTACCCTCCTTCCTTCCCAATACCTCTCAGTGTTCCTGGGTGGCTTTTACTGGATGTGGAGGGATGATTGCCTGGGTGGGGCCCCGGCTGCCCAGGAGGGCAGGTACAACCTCTCAGGGGAGGAAAGTGGGGGTGGAGATACAGTCGCAGGTAGGAGGTGGGGCCTAGTCCTTTGAGGGCCGAGTGTGATGTCCCAGAGGGGCTGATGTCAGCTGAGGACTCAGGCAAGCGGGGCCACTAGGGAGGTAGAACACGGGGCAGAGGAGTGGCCAGAAAGCGACAGAGCTCAGAAGGGAAACCCTAGGAATAGGTGAGGTTCAGAGTTCTGAGTCAGCAGGCAGAAGAGGGCCAGGACTGGGGGTTCTGCCACTGGGGGTTCTTCTCTTAGAGGGAAAAGGCTACTAGGTAGGTGTCTGAGGCTGGTGCTCAAGCCCAGGCCACAGGGCAGGAACCCTGTGCCACACCCAGAGTCTGAGACTAGGGCTCCAGCTAGCCGGGGGACTCTCAATGGTGAACTCTCGGCAGTTCTGGGCTGGCTGGTCAAGTCCCTTCTGCTTCCGCTGGAGTGTGGCCCAGAGATGAGGAGAACCTTGGGAATCCAGTAGTCTCAGTGCAGGAGGGGGATAAAGATGCTCCATTTACACACAGTAGGGGTTTTGTAAATGTGGGCATCACCATCTGCAGATAATGGTTGTCCCCATGCCTAAGTCACACATGTGAAATCTCCTCCACTGGAAAGCTTTAGAGGACACACACATGTACACACACATGTGCACACATACGTACACATGTGCACACAGAGAGACACACACAGACATGCATGCAGACCCTCACATACAGTTCAGTGACAATAAGGGGCCCCAGGCATGGAGTACAGGGAGGGTCCAGATGACCTCTCAATGACCTCTGGAGACCCGCCTCTCTGAAGACTCAAGCCTGTTGATTCAAGGGTACAGGTGTAAACAAAGGAAGTGGTGATTCTGTTGAGGTGAGGGGCAGGGAGGTGGGGGCGTCTTGGCTGGACCCCAGACCCCCACCCCACTCCAGATTCTGAAGCTCAATTTCTCCCTGGTTCTTCTGGGGTCACTTAGCTCCCCGAGGGAACAATCGCGGGAACAATGCTCTACTTCTTTGTGTGATTCTTTATCCTTTTCAAAGCCCTTTTGTGCACAGGTTTCAATTGGCTACCCCCCCACTCTGTGAGATAGGCTGGTATTCTTATCTCTGCTTTATAGATAAGGAAATAGAGCCTCAGAAAAGGTACCATGGCTTGTCCAAGCCGCTTCGGAGGTGGGCTGTGAAGCAGGGATTAGAACCGGGAGCGTGTGGCTTTCTGCCCTGTCGCCTTGTCCTCCGCCCTCGCGTGCGTGATTGTTTTGGAGAGCAGCTTCATGCGGACACTTTCTGCGGTGTGTGTGTCTGAAGGGGTGCGGAAGGCAGAGGTTCGGCCAGGTGCTGCCTCGGGTCGCTCATCTTCCCCCACCTTCAGCCTTCCTGAAGTTCACTTTGGGGGTCCTGGTGGGCAGCAGGTGCCATTCCCAGCTCCCTCTCCCCTCCTGTGCCCTCCAGGGCAGCAACTGGCAGAAGAATGCGGGAGCTGGGGAGCCAGGGGGCAAGTGGGTGGGAAGGGAGACTAGAGGTGGCCTGTCAGCCCAGAAGGGTGGCAGCTGACAGGGCTGGATTCAGAATTTCTGAATATAGAGGGAAGCAGAGAGACCCAGTGGCCCGGCTCTCTAGTGCCCACTGAAGGGGGCTGTCCTGGGACCCAGAAGGACGAGTTTCAGGATAAGTTCAAAGGAGAGGTTAAGGGGAGCTTGGAGACATATGTGTTTTATAGCCAGTTGCCTACAAAGGCCAGGACTTGATTCAGGCTACACGTGTAAACAAGTGAGTCATGATCCCTTTGGGTAAGGGGCAGGGAGGGAGGGGCTAGGAACCTCTTGACACCCCTCACTCTAGATCCTGATGTTCAAGGAACCTTCATCTTTTGAGGCTGATATCATGAAGGCTGAACAAAGGAACTTTCTCTATCTCACATCCAGGGTAGAGTCAGTATCTGAAATATTGTGACACTGACCCAGGAGAGCAACAGTGATGATTTATATTTGTGTCTATCTGGGTCATCAGCTGGGCTTAGTTTTTAATCAATAGGTAGTAGCTACTTCATCTCATCCCACAAAAGTAATTTGAAGCTGTATAAGAATTACATTTAGTAAGATAGTTAATTTATTGTTCAAAGAATTCAGAATCAGGAAAAATATAAATTAGAAATAAAATATTTTTTGTGAGGAAAAGTAAAATGTTATGTTTAATGTCCGTTGCAGTTGCTATAATTGGCCAAACACTTAACTCTGCGCTCCCTGGTGGCCAAAGGGAAAAGAGAAATACTGCTAGTTATATAATTTTTCCGTGTGTGGAAACTTTTTTATGGGAAAAATCTCCCTAGTACCTCTGGGACAAAATAAATATCTTATTAACTCTTCATCTTAAAATGATTTTTTTCATCTAGGGCTTCATGTGAAAGATGCCAAGAAATGCGGCATCCTTCTAACAAATGGCAGCAGCCGAGTTCCTAAGACTGTCTAGTATTGTCTGTTCTCTGTGTCAGCTGGAGGCATAATGACAAAACACATAATGACAAAACTCAAGCCAGGAACCTAAAAATGTGGCCAAGTGCACAGCTTGATCAAGGATAAATCCTAGAATAGCCAGAGAAATAGGCGGTCAGGCTGCTCTTCTGCCCATTCTCCAAAATGACATTTCTCTCCCTCAGACTTTGGATGTGCGTTGAGGCAACCATCTCTGGCAAGACCTGACATCTGGTGGGGTGGGGAGGTGGGGCAGCTTCCATTTCATGTACAGCAGTGATCACCAGGCTTCCTTGATTGATACTGAGCACCTTTAGTGACAAGGTTTACCCATCATTAGCTGTCTGTCTTTCCCTGTCTTGCTTCCCTCTCCTCTACCAGTGAAGCCTGCGGTCACCTCCCAAAAATCTACTGACACTCAAATCTTTGCCTCAGTTCTGCCTCTGGAGAAATCCCTATTCCCTCCCAGCTTTCTTTTGAGGGAATTGAGGAACCTATCCTCAATTTTTACTTCAACATGAAGAAGGGCCCCAAGTTTTTTTCTTCTTTCTAGTACTTCTTTCTAGTACTTTCTAGTACTGTGTCTCTTCCCACAACGAAGGGACAGTTCTCTACCTGGTGTGATGATTCTGGCCTGGAAGGTTTCCTTATCAGCAATTCCAGGCTCCCACTGTGAGCAGGAGAAATTCCATAATGCTCCCAAGGCGGGCCAGGGTTGGAGCCCCATGGCTTCCTGCAGGGAATTGGGTTCAGAACATTCCCTAAGTAACTCAGTTAAGCTCCCTGCTGTGTAGAGTTATTGAATATAAACTCATTAAATTGGAGAGGACAACTGCCAAATGCAATTGATTTTTGCTTTAGAACAATTGATCTCAGACAATTCTTTCTGACAATAGGCAGATGAAGGGCCACTTGTCTATCACAGCCACTCCCGGTTCATAACAGTAAAATGGAGCCATTGGCCCATGAGAGCTCAGCTTTCTGAGTGCTCTGGGCAGCAGGCTGGGGGACGTGGGACATATATCTGCAACATCTAAAGCTTTCTAGTACTTTACATGGTGAATGAAAATTACTGGTTGGTAATCCTAGAATATCTTTGGATAATTATTTATAGAAATCGAAGTAAGAATTGCTGCAACCTTATATGTATCCTCCCTAACCTCTGGCAGCCAGGTACTGCTGCCAGCCTCCCTGGCTGAGGATGGTGATATCGGGGTCCAGCGTGATGTTTTGGTATGTGCCAATGGTTGCTGAACACAGATTTCAGAGATGGAAGACTCCCCACAGGCATTTTGAACCAAGGAAGGAACTGGGATCTGTGCTGCTGTTTACAAAACTCACCTTTTTCTCACTCTGAGTTCAGGTCCCTCTGAATGCCCACTTCTAATGGGAACCTTCCTTCTTGCCCAGGTGGACTTGGGGGAAAAGAGGCTGAATTTGAATTCAGACCGATGTGGGGTTGAATCTTGGCTCTGCACTTTGCTATCTGGGTGGCCTTTGACAAGTCCCTACATCTCTCTGGGCCTCATTTTCCTTTCTGTAAAGTAGAATCATTGCCTTGTAAGACTATTGTAAGCATTAAATGATATAATCCATGTAAAAGCACTCAGCATGGTGCCTGGCACGTGGCTGGGTGACTGGGCAAGTTACCTTACTTCTCTGAACTCCATTTTCCCTATCTGTCAAACTGGGTTAATAGCATTTACCTCCTAGGGTTGTTGTGAAGATGAAATTGATTCGATTTGTGTGTGTGAAACATTTATCCCAGGACCTGGCACATAGGAAGTGCTCAATAAAGTTAGCTATTCATCCTCATATATATGACAGAGATAATAAAAGAACACCTGTCTTGTGAACCTTAACAGTAAGAGGGCTGAAAGATCAAATGAGATAAAGGATTTCTGAAGGTCATTCATTCATCCATTGACAAACATTTCTTGAGAGCTTACCGTGTGCAGGTCGCTCTTCTAAGCACAGGGGAGTGAGCAGAAAGCAAAACAGCAAAAATCTTTGTCCTCAGAGAGCTTACATTCTAGTAGGAACACTAAAATCCCACCATAATATTTAAAGTAAAATAGGGCATGTGCTTGATAATATTAAGTTCTTAGGAGACAGAATAGTCAGGGATGGGAAATAGGAGGTAGGAGGTTCGTGGGAAATAGTGGTGGTGGGGGGGTCCCCAGGAGCTCAGTGAGAATGCTGTTTGAGCAAAGACCTGAAACGGTGCTCTGAAGCTGGCGCGTGTCACCCACATTCAAGGCGCCACTCCTGGCCCCCGTGCTGCAGATGCTGTCTGCTGGGTGTGGGCCAGTGTGCTGTCCAGAGGCCTCGGGACCCTGCCCTGGACTCGGGATGGGCCCCTGCTTCTGGGGGACGGAGCTGAAAACTCTGGGGAGGGTGGGGCAGACGAAGCCTCTTTCCACCTGCCTCAGGCCTCCTAAGGTGCGGAATGCCTAGGTACCCTTAGACTTAGGGCTGCAGGGTGCTTTCCAGAAAAGACCTTTTCAGAGAGCAACCCTGAAGGTTGGATGCTGAATGCTGTGCTCTGCCGGCCTTGGGGCTCACCTGGCTCTCCACACCTGGCTCCTGACTTGCAGTTTCCTTCCTTCTGAGAAAGCAGCATCTGGTCCTGGTCTGGAAGAGAAGATCTGTGTCTCCATCTGGCCCTGCAGCTGCCTCTGCCACCTTGGTGCACCTGGGCCCCTTCCCCACACCGCACACCTCAGCCCCCAATTCTGCGCTCCCAAGCCTCCCCACTGATTTCTGGGTTGCTCCTCCCTGTGCAACTGACTCACTTGCCCTTTATGCACTTGAGCCCCCAATCTTAGGCAACGGAATCCTCTGAGGGCCCCTGAGTCTTCCGTTCTGCACCTATGTCCCATCAGTTCCCCTGAGCCGCCCTCCAGGTCTGCTACCTGTGGGGCCCTTATCCCTGCTCCTTCCCTCCGCACACATATGCACATACCCACTTCTGAAGTTCCACAGTGGAGGCACAGTGGGGCTCAAGGGGGTGCAATGGGAACGGCAAACCCTGCAGGTTGACGTCCAAGGATGTGTCAGGAGGCTTCGAAGCTCCTTGGGCTTTAGACACTTGGAAGGGCCCTTCAGTGGTTCTGGCTGGCTGGCCTGGCTCCCTTACTGCCTCGAACTGAAATTCAAGCTGCCTTTCTCAGGCTGGGGGAGGGTCTCCCCCCAACACTAGTTGGATGGGGAGCTTTGGGAGGAGCAATGAAATGGGGTAAAGGATGTTTCTGTGAGCTTCAACCTCCTCTTCCATAAAATAGAGATAATAACCCCACAACACAAAGCCATGTGGGGGGCTGGGGGCAGGGGCAAGTGAGGCACTGAGCTCATGGTCAGAAGGCACTGCCTGAGAGCCGCGGGGTAGGAGGCTGGTACCCACACATCGACCATCTGTCTGTTTATCAGTCCCCCTCACACTTACTAAGCAATTTCTGCATCTAGGCCCTTGGCCAATGCTGGAGACAGAATAAACTAGACATGGGGCTGGCTCCTGGGGAGACCACAGTCTTACTGGGGAGGCAATGATATGTTACAAGGCCCTGTGGTCAGACTCCGACAGGAGTGAGAAGTGAGATGCAGTGCCAGGGAGACCAGCTGCAGGGTATGATCAGGAAGGGTTTCTGTTTTACCTGATGGAAAGGATCCCTAATGGTGTGGTTTTAGGCCACTTTACTGGCAGGAGGCAGTATTTCACCAGCGGACTTCCACCCCCACATATGGGATCAGATCAATAGCCGCCTGTTTCACTAGTCCTTGGATCGTCCGATCAGAAACCTGGGCTTGAGGAAGGGGCATGGCGAGCATCCCTGTGTGATGAATCTGGACACAACTGCTCTTCCCATTCATTCATTCATTCATTCATTCATTCAGCTTATGCCTACTATACATCAGGCATTGTTTTATGCTCTGAGATTATCTCCGGGATCAAAGCAGATCCTGGTCCTTAGATTAATAGAGTTTATGCTACCTGGGGAGAGATGGCCAATGCAGTAGGCACTGTCATCCCTAGCTCCTCCCAGCCTGGGAATGATCTCTCCTGGACTAGATTTGGTTACATCCTTCCAGGACTCAGGCTGAGCTTGGCCACCCTGATGCCACCCAGATCAGGCCCAGCCATTCCTGGTCCCTCTTAAGACCCAGACTGGGTCTGACCGCCATGGCGCTGCTCAGGTTGGGTGTTGTCACCCTGGCCCCACCCAGGCTGAGCCTGGCCACTCTTACTTTCCCCAGAAGCAGCCTCAGAGGCAAGGGTTGGCAAGGGCTTTGGACTGAGTCTCTGCCTAGGGTCACCTCCACCACTCCATGTGGTTGCAGCCTGCCCCTCCCAGCCAGGGCTGTGGAGTTGGGGGGCTGGCTCCCCCTCCCTATGTGTGGTGTTGAGCTCTGGAATTATATTTCCCGATTTAACAACTGCAAGTGTTTGCTACAGCTTTACTGCCTTAAAAATGTTTTCTAATAATCCCCAGGTGTTTCTCTCGCATACAATAGCCTGGCTTGTTACAGCCCAATTAAATCCTTATTTGAGACGCTTAATTAAAACTCTGAACAGAACAAGCCATAAAGCTTGCTCCTTGCCAGCCTCATGCCAAGAGTACCTGTTCCTACCCCCTCGCGCCGCCCCTTTCGCAGGCCTGCCCTGGCATTTGCGACTTCCAGATCGGACTTGGTGCAGGGGGGTGGCAGAGCATCCCTGTTCCTGCCTGGGGTGTGTGTGCCCTAGATGCCGAGCTCTGTTACATAGAGACCCAGGGATAGGCTCCTTGAAGCCTTGGGTTCCAGTGTCCCTCCCAGAATCGGCCTCTCCTGGCTCACCCTGAGCAAGGTTTCTGACCTCCAAACTGTTGACATTTGGGACCAGATACTTTCGGTTGTGGGGGCTGCCCTGGCTACTGTAGGATGTTTAACTGCCTCCCTGGCTTCCACCCACCAGATGTCAATAGCGCCCCCCAAGTTGTGACAACCCAAAATGTCATCAGACATTGCCAAATGTTCCCTGGGGGGCAAGACGACCACCCGCTGAGAAGCACCATCTCAAAGGGAGGCACCATCCCAGCACCATTGGTCCCAGGAGCCGGGGCACAGCTGGACAGCCACTGGAAGTTAATTTTCAGCCCCAACTCAGACCAAGTCCTAACAGAAAGGGGAGCTACAGGTGACAGACACCTCTGTCTCCCCTACTGGAGTGGGGATGCCCCAGGACCCCAAAGAAGTGCCTGGAGGGGTAGCTGGGAGGACAGCTCCTGCCTCGGAGCCCACAGACACATCTCTGCATGAAGAACAAATTTTTCTTCACATCGTCTTGGTCTTCTCCTCTTCTCCTACCACATGCCCAGCTTAGGACAAAATGGAGCCTGGTCTCTTTGAGTAGAACGCCAAGGTAGGGTGACCAACTTGTCCCAGTTTGCCAAGACTTTTCCGGTTTTAGCTCTGAAAGTCCCAGGTCCTGGGAGACGCCGCCGAGCAAGCCAGGGTGGTGGGGAAGGCCTGTCCTTTGCTCACCCCACCGACTGGTCCTGAGGGACTAAGAGGGCTGCCCTGGAAGAGTGAGTGGTTACCCATTGGCCATGTGCCCTGCCTGCATCACCTCATTTCATGCCGCCACCTGGTGGGTTCTGTGTAAGAAACGAAGACCCAGAGAGACTTGCCCCAGTGACCCAGCAAGCCAGCGGAGAGCCAAGATTTGAGCCCCTCCAAGTTTGTCTCTTCTTACTCCACCCTGAGGCCTTTCCACAAGATCCCAGAAAGGGAGGACTTGGACACTAGATTCTGACCTGCAGAGTTTCCCTTTGGCCTTGGTCTGGCCCTGGAGGAAGTGGAGCCACCTCCCAGGAGCTGACTGCCTGCTGACCCAGGGAAGGGGGTGGGGTTTGTGGACTGGCCAGACCTCCAGGCAGCAACAGGGCCTATCTGGCTCCTGCACAGAGCCTTGGACAAGTTCTTGACTTGCCCGGTGACGGTTCCAGCTCCCAGAACAAAGAGAACATGACCAGAGGAACTGCTTGGCACCTAATTCCCAAGAAGTTAGCTGGTGAAGGGGAATGTTGGGAACCAGCCCCGTTTGTGATACCTGGGGAGAATGCAGCCTGAACTTCAGCAAGGGACATATTGCCGCTTACAGGACCCATGAGCAGGGCTCTGTGGCCTGAGATGGGGGGGCTCAGAGAATTGGGAAAATTGCACGCTCCTGTTTTTGACAGTGTGGTTGTAAACTGACTCAAGTTAAAAAGGGGGTTTGGGGTGGTTTGTAAGGAGCCCTGTGTGGTTGCATGGGGAGCTTTCTGGAGAGATTGGATTTATAGCGCTCGTATTCCAAGGATAGAAAGAAAGGAGGTTCATCAAGAAGGCACATTAGAAGGGATGTGATTCCTGGAACACATCATTCCCCAGCAGCAGCATCAAGTGCTGGGACATTAAGACTGTATATAGAATATGCTTAGAGAAAATAACTGTAAGTCATAATGATGGCTGTTATTTATTGAGTGCTTGCTCTGTGCCAGATACGGTGCTAGGCATTCCCCATGCAATGGCTTGAATAATCCTTACAACAGCCCACAAGGTGGGAAGTATTGGTCACCCTGTTTTTTCAGGTGAAGAAATTCAGGCAGACTATGGTGCCTACCCGAAGGTACATATGTACGTGGTGGAGGCAGGACTGAGAACCCACAGACTTGGACTCAAGTTATGGTTGGCCACTTCCTTATTTGCTGCATGGCTTTGGGTCAGTTTTCTAGAAGGGAAGCTGTGAGGCTCGGAAGAATTAATCCATGGGACATATCAACACAGTGATGGGCGTGTAGCATGTGTCCAATAAACAGGAGTTCCCTTCCCTTTAAGAGACCTGTAATAATAATGTAATAGTAGTGTTGAGGGGAAAGCCCTGGAATGGGCTGTGGGTGAAGAAGAAGGAAGCAAAAGTAAGGCAAGAGGACAGAATCTTTTCAGTTTCTATCGAGAACGAGAAAAGGGTTTTATGTTCATGGTTGACAAGGGACATAAGGTCACACTTCACTCCTGTTTTGCTTTACCATTGAGGGGAAGGATCATCAGCCTGAAAGAGGCAGCCCAGACCCCAGGGAGAAGAACAGCCTCAGGGTGGGCTCCTCCTGTACAGGAGCCCCCATGCCTGGCCACAGAGACAACTTGCTACTGAGGTCCTTGAATGGCTGCCTTCTGGAGAGCAGGGGACAGGGAAGCCTGGGAGACTGAGGCTGGGCAGAATCCAGGAGGGAGAGTGCTTTTCCAAACCTCCTGCTCAGGGAGCTTGCTTGAAGCAGAGGTTTTTGAGCACCTAGACCCAACATGGGTTCACCATAAACAAAACCCAAGCTTTCCTGAAGTCCTATATCATGTGTCATGTGCTATGTTAAATGGGAGGCCAACTTCTGCCAGACTGAGCTTTCTTCCTTGGACTGAGTCATTAAACTTGAGACCAGGGAAATGCATAGGCCTTAATTCAGCAAGGTGTTTGGCTAAGCTCTTCAAGCTCCCCTGGTGGGCCAGATGGAGAAGTGCAGATACCAAGAAGGACAATTTGGTAGATGAATAACTGGCCTAATGATTGCATTCAAGGGTGCTTGCTTACTAATGGTTCTGTCCATATGTTAAGGGGTTTCTGCTAGAGTACCACAGGGCTCTATCCTCGGCTCACAGGCATAGGGTATGGGTTGCTAGGTGCCTGTGCATAGAACCCAGTAGACATGAAGGAACCAGAACTCAGGTGGAGCAGAAACTGAAGGGCGGTTTGGGTCCAGGCTGTCCCTGGGAACCTCAGCTGCTGGAGTGCCGCATGGACAGGACTCTGGTTCCCCAGCTTCTGCTCTGCTTTCCTGACTGCCTATTGCTACGTCATCCTGTTCTCTGCCTCGGAGTTCTACTCACACATTGTTCCTGTCTGCCTGTGCCTGTATCTTGCACATGGTCCATCATGATCTCTCCATCCTCTCTAACCTCATGGCCTTTCAGCTCCTTCTGCTTATGGTTTCCTGCTCAGCATTACCTAGATCAGATTTCTATGAGAAGGAATCTGATGGGACCATCAACTTTCCACATGAGACCTTTGTCATGGGCCTTGGTCAACCTGTGGTGGGCTGCCACCTTTAGTCAATCATTTGAAGAACTGGGGGAAGAGGACTGGCGGGGTCACAAGATGCAAAACAAGTGCCCAAGGGCTGCCCTTTGGCCAGATGTGGTGGGTTGCACGTGAGCCCCATGAACAATAATGATCATTGTTATCATTGATGGTGTGGCAGGTTTAAGGGTGCTTATTAATTTCATACGTAATGTGCAATTGTGGGAAATTGCAATTACGTTGGATGGCAGCGGTAGCATTTATAAGGATATTGATGGCTCTGTAGTTTTTGCGAAACTGCTCCCTCCCCCTGTGGGCATCTGCCGAGCTCCAGTCTTCGCTGTCCTTTCTCCATTCCCACCACTCTGCAAAGGTCACTGGCTGCGTCTGTCTGGCTCATTTGTGAGTCCTCTCTGCTTTTCTATTTGTGAAGGGCTTTCCCCAGGCTGAACCAAATTGAACAAGGCTAGTTGTATCAGAGATTGAGGTGTTGACTTGCAGACAGGCTCAGAATCCAACATGAGTCCAAAGGTGAAGCCTGCTATCAAAGTATGTGTGGAAGAGTTTTAGGCGTGTTGTTTGTTTTCATTATTATTTTTTTTCCAGGAATCTTGGAATGATGCTCAGTGTTGTGGGGTAGCTGAAAAGAATCATTATACAAAAATTCTGAGCAGTATTACTAGAAGGAAAGGATCTAAAACAAGAGGTGATAGGACCACATTGCTCTGTAGATGAGAGACTGGAGCCAATAGTACTCTATTTAGGTCTTGGTGTCAACTGATAAAAAAGTTCTGAGGATCATAGCTGACATTTATTGAGAACTTACTGTGTGCTAGACACTGACCTACAAATGTCCTGTGGGTTAAATCACTTACCCTTACAGAAACCCTATGAGATTGATGCCATTTCATAGATAATAAAACTGAGGAACAGAGAAATCGTATAACTTACTTAAGGATGCTCAGTTTAAAATAACTTGAAACCTGGACAGCTGTATAATTATTTGAGAAATTGGGAATGAGAAAACTTAACGGTCAAGTGGTTTGAAGATAGCCTGTGTCATATACTAGGCAGTGCATGAAGGTCTTAAGATGTGTTTCCTGGTTTAATACAACACTTGTATGAAGTAGGGGTTACTATGCCCATTTGATGTACGAGGAGACCAAGGCTCAGAGAGGTGAACTAATGTGTTTAAGGTCACTGAGCTAAGAAATGGAAAAGGGGATATCCTTGACCTGTGTTGACCATGCAGCTAGACAATATGTGGGACCCACAGAGGCATCAGCGCAGCTCTCTGGCAGGAGAACCAGACAATGGCCGGCACCATCCCCTGGTGGGCTGGGCCGCCCAGGGAGGTGGAGCCCTCTGTCATTGACTATGTGCACATGTGGGCTCTGAGATCTCCTGGCAGGGTTTTTGTTAGGGAGGGTTCTCAGGACCCACTCCCAGGAAGGGAGGGAGCAGAGGCAGGATCCGGCAGAGAGAAATGTTGCCGCAGCACAGTGGCACCACGGGCCTCTGCAAATCCCCTAGGGAGCTCTGAGCTGGGATAGTCCTTCAGAGTTGCTCTGCACTGGGATGAGAAAGCTCGGACCCTATACCTATGCTGATCAGTTATTCTCTACTGACCACCCCTGATAGGAGGCATGACCTTGGGTGAAGGCTTTTGTTTGAGCTGAGGGGATCCCCAAAGCATGATGCTGCCAGGGGGCCATTGGACAATGGGGGATAATCTTTCTTCCTAAAGGGGATCTGCTGGCGAGTCTCAGTGTCCATCACACACCCTCTCTGTCTCACGCGTGTCAGCTACCCGTACCTTGCCCAGATTCACATCACATCACCATGACTGTGAGGGTGGTTATTAATATCCATCAGATTTCCTGTTAACAGCTGGCTTTTAAATGTCCTGTTGCATTTTGGTCTCCCGAGTGCCGTGTGAATGGAGTATTAATGCCTGCACATGTTAGAAGATGGGTTCAAATGCTCAGACTTAAGATGTTGGTTCAAGGATGCACATGAAGCAGGAGGCAGTATGGAGACTCACCAAATCCAGTTCCCTGACCCCAGCAGCAATGCTCCTCTTATTGGCCCCAGGCACTCTCCCACGGTACACAGGCAGATGGCACCCTAGATGGCACACTAGGTCACCCTGGTTCTCCCTCTGTGGCTGATCTATTGAACATCCATCCATAACCCCACCCCCAGGGCTTCATCTCCTGTGTCTGTGCTGATGCCTCCTAAACTGCCATCGCCCTGCTGAGATTCAGGCCCACGTTGTCCCCACTAGCCCCCCACAACGTGCCAGCGATACCTTGGACCTGCCACACCCAGTGCAGGCCTTATCATCTGACCCCAGGGCTGCGACGCAGGAAAGTGGCATATGAGCTCCGGCTCCAGGACCAGACTGGCTTCTCTCCTGGCTCACCACTTGCTAGCTGTGGCCTCGGGAAGCTAAGCCTCTTAGTGCCTCAGCCTTTTCACCTGTAAAATGGGGATAAAGATGGTGTACCCACCTCCCAGAATTGTTGTAAGAATCAATCGAGCTAATGCATTACAATGCTTAGGACAGGGCCTGGCACATGGTCACTCCTCCATTAGTGTGAGCTGCTTTGATTATTGTTCATGATGGTGCTTAAAATTCCTGCCATCCATCGAGGCCCAGGTAGGAGCATGTGCCCACTTACCCTCCATGTCTGATTGGTCTCTGCCTCCACGGATCTTGGGCACACAGTACCTCCTCCTCATCACCACTACCTCAGCTGCCTCTGGCTATGCCTTCTACCTGGACTCAGTATTTCCTAGGAGGTCCTCCCAATCTACCAGAATTTGACTTTTCTAACATGAATATTTGATCATGGTCCTCTTCTGCTTCCAATCCTCCATGGCTCCCTATTGCTTTCTGGTTAAGTTCAGCTTTATGAGGCTTCCTACCACCCCACCCACAACCCTCTCTCCAGCCTCTTTCTGCCCCCACTGGCATCCCGGATCCTACCTCACTAAATGCCTGCTGTCTCCCTTGTACACCCTGCCTTATGACCTGCCTCACATGGGTGCCCTTCCTTCCTTCAGGTCAGTCTCCTTTACTTCCCCAAATGCTGGGGAGGGCAGAAAACAGTATCTTGTTCATCTCTGTGCCCTGGGGTCCATTCATTATAGGTGTTCAATAAACCTGAACATGAGGATAAGCAAACAGTGAAAAGGGAGAGGGGAGTCCAGCTTTCTTCTGGGAGCCATCCTGCCAGGCCCTTCTTTTCCTGGCAGGTCTTGGCCTGCCCGGATCCCAAGGCTCCAGCCTTGCACTGTCTGCCTGGCTCTGTCTGCCTGCCCTATCATACACTCCCTGCTTCTGGGAGCAGCTGAGGACTGCTACACTAGCTCTCCCTAGCACTCCGCCCCAGGCCACGCCTCTTCATCACGCCAGGATACGGGCATCTCTGTCCAGGGGCTACCCTGGTCCTGGGCTCTCCCCACCACCTGGTTACCAACCTTTGCTGTTATGGTCACCTTTTTGTTTCCTGGGCCTGAGCTGAGCCTTCAGCTCCTGCCAGGAGAGGCAAATGGCCTGAGGCTACAGTGCTGAAGGATCTTTGAGTTCAGCTGGGAAAAGGCAGATTCTTGGAAAGAGCTCCTTTTGAAGTCTGAGAGACTTGGGTTTGCATCTCAGCCTATCCCCCTGCTGATGGTGTGACCCATCATGGTTCCACCTCTTCCCTTCCCCAGCCTGGCTTTTTCATCTGTAAAGTGAGGGCTGTTTCCAGGAAGCTCGTAAAACAGCCTTTCATGGAGGTGAGCCAGTGGGGGCAGCTGCATGCTCAGGGAGGGGTCAGGACCTGGGTTTGAGTCCAACCTCTGCCACTGACCTACTGTGTGACTGCTCACTGCTTCTCTCTGGGCCTGCCAAATGTGAGAGATAAAGACGATGGTTTCTGCGACCCCTTCAGGCCTCTCTGGCTGTGATGGTCTTGGACTCATGTGAAGAGGCATCCAGGAAGAGGAGGAAGGAAGCGTAAAAGAACTGACATTTATGAAGCACCTATAGGTACCAGCCCTGGGCCAGGTGCTTCCCATGCATGAGAAACTTGAATCCTCCTGGCAACTAGGTGACTTGAGGGCTATTATTCCCAGAAGACAGGCTCAGAGAGGTGAAGTAACTTGCCTAAGGTCACACAGCAAAGAAGTGGTGGAGCCAGTTCTGGAGCCCACATGCTTCCCTCAGGCAGCTCAGGGTAACCTCCAGCCCTACTCTTCCTGCCTACACACCAAGGAAGGGACAGCTAGGGAGCAGGGGCCTGGGCAGGTGGGATGGGGCCCAGGACCTTGTCTCCATACCCACAATGACTGTGGAGGCAAAATCACCGTCCCTTTCCAGGAGGCTCATGGCCCCAGCAAGGCCTAGACTTGTGTCTGCAGCTAAGCAGCTCTCCTCATCTGATCCCAGTGGCTCCTGGGGGCCGCCCTTCCCACTCCCTGGAGCTCTGGCTGCCACCAGCAGCCAGGGCCCTGGGCTCAGCAGTTTGCAGCTGTCCAGCTGCTCCAGACCTTACACCAGCCCCTGTGACTACATCCATGCTTGCAAAGGAATGGTGTCATCCATTCCTTTAACAGATCTGAAGAGCCTGTAAATGTCTTTATCTGCCATTAAAGAAAATAAATTTTATTTTCCTCCTACATAAGTTGGACACCAGCCCAAGCAGCTCCCTAGAACTCAAATATGAAAAACAGCATATTAAGGGGAACTAGCCTGGGTGGAGCCCTTCAGGAGTCCAAATGCTTCTCTGAAACTTCTGGCCAGTCTTCCTGGTAGCCTCCAAGGCTGCCCAGAGCCAGCAACTCCTGGGTTCTCCCAGGTCACAGGGATGTGGGGACATTGCTGGTCCTGCTACAAGGGTATTGGCCCTGGGAGATCAAACAGGGTATTGATGGGGGGCCCAGATGGTATAGCTGAGGCTGTGCAGGGAAAGCCTAGCCCACTGGACATAGGAGGGTGTGGTGAAGACAGGTGGTGCCCAGGAGATGGGGGGCTGGCTCATATGTCAGAAACAGGCCCACAAGCCAAGGGGAGGGCACAGGGAGGGCTGGGAAGGTCTCAGGGCTCAGCTGCACAGGGCTGGGTTCTAAAGGGCTGTAGTCAGAACAGGGGCCTGGAGGGCTATAGTCAGGACAGGGACTGGAGGGCTGTAGTCAGGACAGGACCCACAAGGCTGTAGTCAGGACAGGGACCTGCAGGGCTGTAGTAGGGACAGCGACCTGGAGGGCTGTAGTCAGGACAGGGACCTGCAGGGCTGTAGTAGGGACAGGGACCTGGAGGGCTGTAGTCAGGACAGGGACCTGGAGGGTTGTAGTCTAGACAGGGACCTGGAGGGCTGTAGTCGGGGCAGGACCTGGAGGACTGAAGTCAGGACAGGGACCTGGAGGGCTGTAGTTGGGACAGGGACCTGGAGGGCTGTAGTCAGGACAGGGACCTGGAGGGTTGTAGTCTAGACAGGGACCTGGAGGGCTGTAGTCGGGGCAGGACCTGGAGGACTGAAGTCAGGACAGGGACCTGGAGGGCTGTAGTTGGGACAGGGACCTGGAGGACTGAAGTCAGGACAGGGACCTGGAGGGCTGTAGTCGGGACAGGACCTGGAGGGCTGTGGTCGGAACAGGGACCTGGAGGGCTGTAGTCAGAACAGGGACCTGCAGGGCTGTAGTCGGGACAGGATCTGCAGGGCTGTAGTCAGGACAGGGACCTGGAGGGCTGTAGTCGGGACAGGGACCTGCAGGGCTATAGTAGGGATAGGGACCTAGAGGGCTGTAGTCGGGACAGGGACCTGCAGGGCTGTAGTAGGGACAGGACCTGGAGGGCTGTAGTTGGGACAGGGACCTGGAGGGCTGTAGTCGGGACAGGACCTGGAGGGCTGTAGTCAGGACAGGACCTGGAGGGCTGTAGTTGGGACAGGGACCTGGAGGGCTGTAGTCAGGACAGGACCTGGAGGGCTGTAAGTCAGGACAGGACCTGGAGGGCTGTAGTTGGGACAGGACCTGGAGGGCTGTAAGTCAGGACAGGACCTGGAGGGCTGTAAGTCAGGACAGGACCTGGAGGGCTGTAGTCAGGACAGGACCTAGAGGGTTGTAGTTGGGACAGACCTGGAGGGCAAATAGTGTGAGCCTTGCTGTGGTGTGGTGGTTAAGGGTGTGTTCTCTAAAGCTGGGCTTTTTGGGTTTGAATCCTTACCTCCCTGTTAGTTGGTCTAAGATCTCAGATAAGTTATTTAACCTCTGTGTATTTCAGTTCCCCATTTGAAAACCAAGGATGAGAATAATAATAGTATCTACTTCATAGAATTTCAGTGAGGCTTAGTGGTGAGTAATGTCTCTGGAAGAGGCTCCTCATGCTGCCTGCTATGAAGCAACTGCACAGTGAAAGGGCAGTATGCTTGTTCTTGCGTTGAGGCTGCCACGTAGGAGAAGCTGTGAGTTAGGACTGCTTCCGGCTAAGACCACGGTCAGGATGAGCTCTGGTCCTGGGTCCCAGCAGGACATGCAGGAAAATAACCCCATGGACCCCAAAGTGGGTGAACATGAGGCACAGCCAAGCTTCTCTGGGCCAGGCGGTGACCTGCCTGTGCCCACTGTGAGGTGGGTGAGGCTGGGCCAGGAAGCTGTGGGGGCCCAGGCTTGGTCTCTCCAGGAGAACCCTCGAGACGGGGGCATGTGATTCAGAAGGGCCATTTTGCTGACAGCTCCTCCGCCACACCAAACTCCAAGCAATTAACCAGCCAGGCCCCTGGGAGGAGCACTCCCCGCAATCAGAGGGTAACCTTGACCTCGTTCTCACACTGCCGCAGCTCCTACCTCCTGTCTCCAAGGTGGTTGTTGAAGGGCAGCTCCTCCCAGCACAGAGAACCATCCTCCTTCTCTGCCAGCCAGAGCGGGGGGGGGGCAAGGGCTCCAGGGCCATCAGCGCTGGCACTTTGGTCTCAGAGTGGCCTTTAGGCATCACACCTTCCTTGGATATGCACACCATCCTTAGCTGTGTGTGTGTGATCGGTGCGTGTGCATGAGTGCAGGGGCAGAGACACCTGTGTGCATCTGTGTGAGAGGAAAGGGCTTGCATGTGTGTGCACGACTGTAGGAACATGGGCAAAGTGTGCAGGAGTGTGAAGGGGGCCAGGGATAGGTCCGTGTGTGGGAGGCATTGCTGGAGGGATGGGGAGCTGCTCCTGTGGGGACGTAGGGGGTGTGTCTGAGCATCGTGTGAACATGAGGCTGGGGAGGGGGAGACGGATTGCTGGGTGTGTAGGGCTTCAGTTTTAGGATGTAGTGACACTATGCTCCCCACCACCCCCTCTCCACCAGCTCAGGCCTGTACGTTTCAAATACTTCATTGTCAACCCTGGTAAAGCCTTTATTTATAAAGCGCGGGTGTTTCATTCAGCTTAGCTGAAAAGGCCTTTAAATCACCGCAGCTGGGAAGGGCTAATTGCAGTGAGAGCTGTCAAGGACTCTCTTGTCTGCTTTTGCCATCTGTGACATAGTGAATGCAAAGATCATTTTAAACATAGGCAGTTAATGTAGAGAATAATTTGAGAGCTTTAGATATTTATGGTAAATTATTTAACTTTATAGTTGAGTTTTATTGCCTCATTATTCTGTGTATGAAGAATCTTGGCGTTTTCTGTGACTCGGCACTTTGTGGAGTTTCTCTTTGCAACACTCAGGAGTAAAGTTACTCTTCACTTGCATGAGATAGGGTACATTGCAAGGCCTCCCACGGAAGAGGCTCTCTGATCTTTGCCCATTTGGCTGACGGCCATGGCTTTTTCTCGCCCTGCCATCGGGGTCTCTGGGCTGGCTTGGGGGCTCAACAAAGCTTTCAGGAGCTTTTCAGGTGGGGTTTCCTTTGCACTAAAGCTCTTTGGAACCTCAGTCCTGGTGCCTTTTGTACACTGCCTGAGTTCTATTAGGGCAGGCACTTGTCATCTGGATGTCATTGATCTGTTTGAGTTGTCACTGATCACTTTCAGAGTCAAACCTTCCCAATTACTTAGATTTCTTTTGAGTGTCTGAAACTTAAAACTTCCCTCATCCCAGAAGATAGCCTGTCCCTCCCTGCCATGGTCAGAATGGGGCTGGAGCAGGCATGGCAGCAAAAGCTGTTGGCACTCGCCGTTCCAGTCATGGGGACAGCGGTTTGTGCAAGGCCACTGTGCTGGGGTGCTGGGGACTCCGGAGCGACCCCGAGTCACTGCTTGGTAGGAACTGGAGGATAAGGACCTCAGCTTATTTTCCCCTCTGGTGAGATAATCCTGGAGCGAAGTCTGTGCTGTCTCCCAGAGCGACCCAGGGAGTTTGAGCCCAGGTTGCCCTTGGCCACAGCGTATTCAGCAACACTCCTTTTTTTTGTCTTCCTTCTCTCCCCTGCCTCACTTCCCCTTTCTTCACCAGTGCATCCTGGCATCACCTCCCAAATAAACTTCCTGCATGCAAACCCTTGTCCCAGAGTTTGCTTTTAGGAGAAATTTGAGAGGCAGATGTACAGCTGAACCACAGCACTGCCTGCCTCATGGGCTTGGAGCTGTGACCTTTGAACGCTGCCTCCTCACTGCGGGCTTGACTTTGACTTTGGACGTGGCATGTCCATTATTTCCATCTCTGCTCTTGAAAGTTCCACCTTGATCAGGACTTCTGTGAGAGGGGAAGCAAGGGCTCAGTTAGCCACAGTTATGACATAGCTCCCTAAATGAAGGTGCTGGGATTTTCCAGGGGAAGGCTGTGTCCTTGGGAGAGGTGGGTGCCTCTTTTCTGTGAGGCTCTAATTCCTACTTCAAGGTCTAAAATGACCACATGAGGCTGGAGCTCAGTGGCTGGGGAGGATCTCCTTTGAACCCCAGAGTTATTAGTTGTATTGCTATAATTGTCACAAGACACCTCTGAGGAATATCAGAAGGAGCTCTCCCCCACATCACCTGCTGGAAGACCGCCACTCATCCTTCAAGATCCAGCCACAAGGTCACCCCTCTGCCAAGACTTGCGCAGCTCCTCCAGGTTTGGGCTGGTGTGTTTTCACAGCTCTTTGTTCATAGCTTGGTAGTCACACGTATCACATTGTCTTGTCATTTATCTGTCCCCACATCTGGTCCCTGACCAGACCAGGAGCTCCTCTAGGGCAGGCTCTGTGTCTATTCACCTTCTTTGTCCGCATTACTCAGGATCTGGCACAGCCCAGGGAACATACCTGCACGGACGGATGGACGGACTACAGGAGGGAAGGAAGGAGGCATAGGCTGGTTGCTGTGTGTGTGTGATCGGTGCGTGTGCATGAGTGCAGGGGCAGAGACAGGTGGATGTTGAAGAATTACAGTATTCTGTGTTCAAGGCGAGCTTTGGAGCCAAGATGTGTCCACTTTCTGCAATGATTCTGTATTCTTGGTTAGTCAGCTCCTTAGGATTCTCCCTGGAAGCTCAGAGAGGAGAAGATGGTGAGTCTGTGTCTTTGCGGGTGGGACTCCTTCTTCTTGGGTTGGGTGGGGAATACCTGGGGTGAGAATTGTGGTGCAGGGGGGCTTCCTCCCTCACCCTCTCCTGGAGCCAGCATGATCCCCAGCACCCCTGCCCCCACAGCTTTGCAAAGACACCACAGTGAGGAGAGGGGAGGGAAGACAGCTGCTAGGGGCCTACCAACCCCCTCCACTGAGGGCTGTTCTTTGGGGGAAATCAGATAGATAAGGGCCCCAAGTGTGACATGCCCAGTGTGGGGAGGGAGCCCACTCCAGCTCTGCGGCAGGAGGTCGCGTGGTGGCAGAGGACAGGAGCAGCCTGGAGGCAGGAAGCAGGAGGGCCTTTGACACTAATGACAGCAGCTTTGGGCGCACTTCTGAAAAGCCACCTTCTGCCATTTGGCAGTTACTGTGTGGAAAGAAGGACAAGATCTCAAAGTCTTTTCTCTGCCCTGAGATGTCTCAGCTGGAAAAGTCATCCCCTGCCACACCTGAAACCCATCCCAGGCAGGTTCGGAATGGGCAACACCCACACCTTTTGCCCAGCAGTGAAGAAGGCAGGCAGAGAATCAGAGGCACATATGTCCACGTGCCCACTCGGTCTGCACACACCTTGCTGTGCACTGCGTCATGCACGTGGGTATGAAATGCACTGGGCCTGCTCTTGCTGCCCCCACTCCAGACATCTAGGTGGTCTCTGTGAAGACTGTGCTCTGAGGCCCTTGTCCCAGGATGATGGCAGCCCCTGGGAGGCAGGCACGTACAAGGAGGCTACGGCTGGCAGGGAGGGTGCCCCAAGGGCTCCAGCTGCAGGGGAGCACCAGGTTTTCTGTACTCCAGGCAGCTTTGTTATGGATTGGCAGGAACATCCTGGCCTGCCTTGGAGCCTGGGGAGGGGACCAGGCAGAGCAAGGACAGCACTGCCCCGCACCCCCACCCTCCTGCCCCTCATTCTCCTCCCAGAGCCCTGAAGAGAAAGGCCCTGCCTGCCTTCACCCTGGCCCTCTGTTCCTTTCCCTATCCCCTCCTCACTGATCCAGTCTCCTCTCTGAGCCCTCTGGTCTGCCCCATGGTCTCGAGAGCCTGACGCTACCCCTACCTCAGCACTGCTGGACATCAACCATGGGGGGTGCCTGGTTTGGGGATGCTTTGAGTGTCAGGGCCCAGCATGTCCTTTCTGTTCCTGTCCTTGTTTCAAAGATCCTGTGACCACCATACTGGTCACTGCCTGGCTTCAAGCCATGTCACAGCCTCCAGTCCAGCCTGGTCCTGCCACCACCTCTTCTGCCCATTCTGCGTGTGCCAGGCTCTACCTGCAATGCTCCTGAGGCCTGGAACGCCCTGATTAATCCGCAGCCTGCTCTCAGTGCTCACCGCAGGCCTCCTGGCCTGGGCCCCATGCCCTCCTTGTCCACACGGCCAGGTGATTCCAGCATGGAGGCCCTGCCCCTTCGGTCAGCCTAGAGGGAGCCCCATGGAAGGGAGGGGGCTTTGTCCTCACCCCAGGGCAGACTCCCCAACAGTCATTCACTGCCTTCTTCTCTCTTCCCTCCTGGCTGCCAAGCCCAAGGGTTTGCAGCCACCCCAACGCTTTCATCCCCACACCCCGCTTCCCACCCTCAAAGCACTTCTACTCTGACCCAACCTTCATGGTTCTCAGAGCCCATAGGCCCAGAGCGGAGGCAAACAAGAAGTAGCCTTTTAGAGGTTTGGGTCTCTGCCTGCCTGGAAGGGCCGCTTCCTGGGGCCAGGTGCACCGCGGTACTGCTTTCCTCTGTACACTGCCTTGCTACTGAAGCTCCTGAATTCACACCCCATTCCCAGCAGTGTGGGGATGGGGGTTGTGAGTGTGCAGGGTGTGAGAGCATGCCTGTGAGAGTGTGAGCATGTGCACACCTATGCACATGGGTGTCCATGTGTGTGACAGGGCATCTGTGCGGATGTGAGCAGAGTGATGGCAGGGGCTTGCTGACGAGGCCACGTGACACCACGTGCGTGTGCATGCAGACGCAGTGTGGTCCGTCTTCTTCAAACATGCCGCCACTCAGTCTGGATTCTTATTGAGTGCCTGCTCTGTGTCAAAAGTACCCCACAGGGCAATATGGATGGCAGCCCTGCCCCATGGGGTGGACAGCAGAGGGAGAGGCAGAGCCTAGAACAGCTCTCTGAACCCAGAACAGTGCCTGGACCTGGTAGGGGCTCTGTAAGTATTTGTAGAATGAATGAGTAAAAGTTAAGCAATCCCATAAATATGTCATTAATGGTAAACACTGACTTCAAGGAAAAGCCAGAGTGCCCCAAGACTATACGTTAGAGAAGCCTCATTTAAACTGGGGGACGGGGGCAAGAAGGGCCTCAATTTTAAGGTTTCTTGCCACGAGCATCATGGGATGGAACAGTATAGAATGCTTGTCAACTTCAGATTTAAGGCTCAGCTCTGCTGCTTATTAGCTGTGTGACCTGAGCAGGTGCCTTGGCCTCTCTGTGCCTCTGTATCTGTGAAATGACAATGATCATGACCCCCACCTCCTAGGGATACAGTGAGGAGCAAAGAGATGGAAAGCATTTAGGACAGCACCTGTCACATAGGAAGCTCTCAGCAAATATTCCTGGAATTAGTACTCCCCCCATGCCAGCAACACCCCAGGTGCTAGAAAGGGTATGCGTGCATGTGCCATGTGTATGTGTGAGTGTGAGCAGAAGCGTGCACATGGGTGAGTGTGTGACAGAGAAGATCTGGGGATGATGCCTGCATCCCAGCCGTGTGTGTTTGTGTGAACTCGTGTATGGAACAGTGTGAGTTCGCTGTGGCTGGAGGTGGTACTGGTTGTGTGCATGTGTTTGTGTGTGCCCCATGCCAACAGAGGCATCTGTGTGGGGGAGGAGATGCGGCTGCTGGGCGTGCACACGCATGGGTGCATGCTGCTGTGTGGTGTAAGGATGGTGTGATTGTGTGACAGCGCGAGAGAGCAAGCGTGTGGGCAACAAGGACGGGGCTGGAGCAGGAGCGGCTGCAGCAGCAGGTGGGCCCAGGGCTGCCAGGGCTCAGGTGGAGACAGCCGGGTTTTAACTGTCTGTGGTGATGGTGGGGCTCTGGGGAGTTGTCAGGGCCCTCGGAGAGCTGCAGTGGGCTCCTCGCCCTGCGTGTTGGCCGGCATCCTGCAGCTGGGCCAACAGCCACTCCCCCTCCTCTGCCTCTTCCCCACCCCCACTTCCTGCCGCCTCCCTCACAGGCCTGGCAGCCTCAGAGCTCTGTGCCCACCCCTTTTCCCCTCACCTTCCTCACTGCTTAAAAACACTCAGGCCACTTCCCGACGGATATGCTGCCCCTTCCCACCCTGACCAGGGACTTGCCCCGGCCCTCCCTCAGGAGGCTTGGCCTGGCCTGGGAGCAGCCCTGCCCCCTCATGTTTCCTTGCAGACCATTTCTTTCGGATATGTGACCTGACCGAAGGCAGTTCTTCTCCAGCTTGAACGGATGGACTGTTATTACGCGGATCTGATTCTGTGGGCCAGGGGGGAGCCTGAGATTCTGGGTGGACCAAGGTCTGGTCCAACCCGCGGCCCTCAGCAGCCAGCTGTGGACCACCTGGCCTTTCTCAAGGACTCTGTACCCTGTCTACTCATCCTCCCTGGGTGGTGGGCTGAGCCAGACCGCCCCCTGTGGAAGCTATAGGAGCAGCCGCTGCATGTGAGCCCTGGCCCTGGGGGACCCCAGCGTCGGTGCTTCTGGCCAGCAGGCCCGCCTGGGCGCCTGACCACAGACGTCCTCTCCTGGGAGCTGCTCTCGCCAGCACCACCCACGCATTCCACCTGCCCCTCCCAGTTGCGCTGGACCAAGCGGATGTTGCTCCGAGGGTCTGTAGGAAACCTCCCTTCTGGGGTGCCCTAACTTGTGCTGGCTGAGCTGGCTGAGGTGGCGACAGCAAGAGAGGGACCCAGGAGCCACAGGGTGGGGAGGACTCAGAAGCAGGCTGCAGACCCTGCGGAGGAAGCCTTCCCTCCCGCAGGGCCTCCTCCAGGCTTCCTTTGCGGCCTCACATTCCTTTGTCATCTTTTCACTGCCTTGAACAGTGCCTGGTGTGTAGTAGGTATTCAAAAACATTCACTATCTGAATGCCAGGGGCAGCCTGTACACCCTTCTAGAAAGTGAACAAGAGTAATAAGAAGGGGAAGGGCTCGCTCCCACCCCCTTCCATCCTAGAGGAGTGACGGACTGGCTTCTGGGAGGTGAAAAGGAGCTGAGAAGCAGAGACTCTGGTCACACAGGCCTGGCTGCACTCCCCCATCTGGCCACTTACAAGCCGTGTGCAGTAGACAAGCCCTTCTCTCCATGACTCAGGTTTCTCAACTGTGAAATGGGAGCAATAATCCCCACCTCACAGTGGCTCTAAAGGGTCTCGAAGCGTCATTTAAATGGAGCTCCAATGGTGGTTACCTTTACCTTCCATTCTGTCACCCCAATCCTGGCTGGCTGCCTCCCCATCCCATCTCCCTGGTCACTAGGCAACCAGCTAAGGAGTCAGACCCCCTCTCTTCATTCACATACCCTCCAGTCACTGGCTTCCATGGACAAGCCCTAAATTAGCCTGAGTCGACCAAGGCAGCTCAGGATAGTGGAGCCAACATTAGTTCTGGAGCAGACTGCCTGGATTTAAATCCCATTGTCACTCAGCAAGCAAGGGACACCTAAAACCTCCCTGAGCCCTAGTTTATTCATCTGGTTAGCCAATAGTGTAAGAATGAAATAAAACCATCCATGTCAGACACTTAGCAGGGCCTGGTGTACGGCCAACACTCAGTAAACTGTGGCTGTGGTCATTCCTGTCTTTGTAATAGCTCACTGTTCTCATGGCCAAGCCAATGGGACGGAAATGGGAGGGGGAATGGGGGTGGGATGGTGGGAGCTTCAGTTCCCCCATCTGTAAATAAAAGAACAAAGCATACCTTCATATTGTTTCCTGTTGCTGTGGATCATAACCTTAGGCTTGTGTCTGTTGCTCTGTTCTACACTCTCTTCCCTGGGGCTGGGGGTGGGTAGAGAAGAGCCAGCTCCACTGAAGGAAGCCAGACCTTCCCAGGACCCAGGGTGAGTGGGCCTGAGCTCCCCGGGTGCCTGTGATTAGCGCCTGCCAGTGTGAGCGAGGCTAGTCCCTGAGTGTGTGGGAAGGGTTCAGGGTGTCCTTGAGGATGTCCAGGCATGTCTAGAATCAAAGCCAACGAATTGATCCCAGTAGCCAGAGGGGCCAGTGGCACCCCAGGAGGAGGGACAGTGCCCCACACAGAGGGAACAGGAGCAAAAACCCTGTGTAAACTATGGCACATTTGTGTGACACCAGAGAAGCTGGGTTCCACGTGGGTGGGGAGGGGCAGTGTGGTGGGAGGTGAGCTGGATGACTGGCAGAAAGCAGATCACAGCAAACATAGGCTTGGGGGGATTGGGGTTTATCTTAAGAGCAGGCGTAAGTGTCCAAGGGTTTTAAGAAGGGTTATGGCCTACCCAGATTTGAATTTTTAGAATATCCCTATGACTACTAAGTGGAAAAAAGATTGGGGGTCCATGGTTTGGACCTGATGGTTCTGCTACAGTGAGATTAGACTCTTCCAAAGGGGGTTTTACTAGGAAACTGAGAAGGACACAGAGAGACCCAGACCACTGGAACACGTGAGTCTCTGGAGTGTTGCAGTCGGGTTTGTTGAGTTGTGAGGAATAAGAGCCCACTTAAGGGGACTTACTGTCAAGATGCATGTGGATTGGAACTGTAACTGGGAAATCTTTAGAATGCAGGGGGCTCTAGAGAGCTGCCTCTCTCTATCTCAGCCCCACCTCCTCCCTCCTACACCCCCACCCCATCTCAGGGGCAATGTAGTTGCAGACCTCTCTCCATCTCTCCCCTCTGCCATCTGTGCTTCTGTGCCCCCTGCCCTGTGCTCCCTGTGGCCCTTCATGCCCTCTCTGGCCTCATCATCTTTCATCTGTAGTTCCTGCTACTGATCAGCAACTGTTCTCTGTGTTTCTTAGTTCTGATTTCCAAGAGAAGAAATCTGATTGGACCAACTCTTCTTTACAAGCCAGGTCATAGATTGTCTTTAGGTCAAGTGCCTGCCCCTTTGTCTAATCAGCCATGTCCAAGGAGGATGTGATCTGAAACACGGCCTCCAAGGCAGCAAAGGCTGTGAGTGGGAAGACACTCCTCAGACAGGGTGCAGACAGGGTAGGCGCATAACCAGCTTATTGCTGGCCTAGAGCATTCCTGCCCCAGAGCTCCAAGCTCAAGGCCTTCTGGATCTGACTGCTCACTCAGTTATGCTGGGAGGACAAAACCAGGCCCCTGAGCTCTGGGCAGACCAGAACTGGACACCAATCTCCCACCATAGGTAAGATCTACCTCTGGCCTATTGGTTCACCAGCCTGTGCCATTGGTTCCAACAAGGAAGTGTGAATGGTTCCTTGCTGGCCAACCCCACAGTCAGAGCACTTGTTGTAGTAGGGTCCGGTGGATCTGGACTCCATTGTCATCTCAGTGACTGGACTATGAGACTGGGGCTGGATACCACACTCACAGGGGCAGTTCAGTTTGTAGAAGTCACCATAACCAATAGCAATTCATCTGTTCCTGACCCACCCAGCAGGCTGTACTGCTCCAGCATCATGAAGTGCTATTGCCATGGCCAATGCCAGTCTCTCTTCATCCTCGAGTATATAGTCCAGACATCTCCAGTAGGAGGTTGATGGCAAATGGCTGTAAGTTTCCATTCCTATGCAATATGGCCGCAGCATCTCTTATCAAGAGGTGAAGTCTCTTTTGGCTAATAGAATTTGGCAGAAGGGACATGTGCCAATTGTAAGACTAGAGTTTAATTCTCATTACATGGTTTTACTCTCTCTTTCTTGCTATTGTCATATGACCAAGCCTGGTATGCCTGTTGGATGATGAGAGATGGGTGGCCAAGTCACCCCCATTGCCCCAGGTGATAGCCAGCCAACTGCCAGTCATTAAATGATGCCATCTTATACCAGCTAGCCCCTACATACCAAAGAAACATGAGTGAGTCCAGTGTAGGACTGCTTACCATGACCCACATGAGTAGAACCATCCAGTTGATCTGTAGACTCCTGAGCAATAGCAAATGTTTATTGCTTTAAGCCAATAAGTTTTATGGTGGTATGTTACACAGCAATAGCTAACTGATACACCTCCCTGCTGGGAGACCTCTAAGGATGTGTTGATATGTGCTTTCTAGTTCAGTGTCTGAGCCTGGGAGGTCCACTTCTCAAAGGCAGGATGCAAAATGTGGTTGGACTCATGTTGCAATGATGACTCTGTATATTGATAGATGCCCCGTAATCTGGGTGCCGTGTGTGCCAGGCAGCTGCACTTCCTGCCACTTACAGAGAATTTGCTGTAATGCATCGTGATGCATTAGCATAATAATTGCTAAGCATTCGCAAATGAATAGCTCACTGACTGATGGATTTTGTACAGAATCTGTGAAGGTTACATCGAGGGTGAAAACATTTCACTGTGTCAATGAACATACTTAATTTTTCTGGAAGTGCTATTTAAATTGCGTCGTGCTATGACATTAGCATAACAAAGACATAATGTATTCGTTTATGCTGTAGTAGGGAACACTGCCTTAATCAGCGGACACCAATTTGGGGTGGGGGGTGGGTGGGATGTGTACAGAGTGGCCTGGAAGCTTTAAAGAGCAGCCTCATTGGATCCCTGCAACCACAGCAGGGAGGTCCTGCCCCTGCAGGTCCCGCCCCCAGATTTGAGTCTAGGCACTGGGGACTGTGGCTGTGGGTGGACTCTGTTTATTGGCTTGTTTCCTTTTCACTGATTTTTCTCTTCTCACTGTGCTGGCCACTGAATCTGACTAATGGATGGGTGGGTCTTGGCTGTCAGAAGAGAAATCCTCAGGAGAATTAGGAAGTATTCAAAGCTGGCAGGATTCTCCCACCCCGTTCAGCGGGGCGGTGTGGCCTCCCCAGAAGCAGCCAGCTGGTTCCAGGAAGCTGTGCTTTGGGCCCTTGGTCTCTCCAGCTCCCTCCCCTAAAAGGACCTTCAGAGTTATCATACAAAGCCTCATGAGGAGGCTGGAGGATGGCTCTATTACCCTAATTTTCTACACTTTCTGCATATCTGGTTCTTCAAGGGGGAAGTGTTTGGGGAAGAAAGAGCCTGCTAATAGAGCATCCACTGCCTGCCAGGCACTGAGCTATCTTTACACACAAGCAGCTCAGAGCTTCTCAGCCAGCTGTGCACAGATACTGAGTGTCATGGTGCAGCCCTGGGTTGAACAGTGAAACAGATTTCTTTTTTGCAGAACTTCTCAGAACCTTTAATATAATAGTGACTCTTATGAATTTCCAAGAGGGAGACAAAAAGGGTATCAAACCTTTAAAACAGTGGAACCTGGTTTGGGAAAGGCAGACATGATTTCATTTGTTACTGTATAAAGAGTTAGTGAGGTAAGGATTATTAACCCCATTTCAAAGCTAAGGAAATGGAGGCTCCACAAGGAAATAATTTGCACAGAGCTGGCAAATGGTCCAGGTGGGATTTTAATTCACATCTCCCTGATTCCAGTGCCAGAGGGATGATGTGGACTGGCTTCCTGAGCAGAAAGGAGGGGATTGACAGCCAATCTTTGGAAGGAGAGGCCAAATTGAGGGCAATCCACAATTGATGCTCGTCATACCCATTCAGACTCCTACAACTCTGATTGTCCAGGACTGCCTTCTGGAGATGCTGGGCCGAGGTCAGGGCAGAGAAATGAGTGCCTCTCATGGGTCCTGTGGCCAGGGGCCCTTCTGGCAGAGGGCATGCAGTTCAAATGTGTGAGTAGCTGGGGAGGGGGTCAATCAGCTCTCTCTGACTCCTGAAGTGGGGCTCACAGAGGTGGTCACTTGAGGGTCCTGGTGCTTTGGGACTGGAATGAAGGGTGCGAGAGGCTGTTGGGGCTCAGTCCCAGGTGGTGACTCAGGGCCCCAGGAGGAAGGGAGGAGCCAGGAGAGCCAGGAGCCAGGGGGGAGGGGAGGGGAACAGCAGGTCGCTGTCTCTTCCACCAATCGTGAGCCCTTGAGATGCAGTTAATTTCACACTGCCTCAGTCCCAATTCTCAATCCAGACATTATGAGGTCTTAGTGGCTGAGCCTGCTGGGTGGGCCCCTCCACTCTAACCTGCCAAAGTCCAAGGCCCATGGGAGTAAGAGAGAGTTTGAGTGGGACCCTACCCAACTGTTTTCTCCCCAGGAACTTCTCACTCTTTCATGGATCATGAAGTCCTTTTAGAATCTGATGAAGATTATGGACTTTTTCCCCAGAAAAAAATACACATGTACATAATAAGTTGCATACAATATGAAGAGGCACAGATACCCTGAAGATCATGTAGGGCCTCCAGTCTTGGGGAGAAAGTAGGTGAGATTTGAGACTCTGGTAAAAGGGAAAAGGCAGGGAGCCCTCCCACTGGCCAAGGACTCATCCAAATGCCCTCGGTTTGCCTTTGAGGGTTCATTTCACCTTCCATCCCCTCTCTGCCACCCTAGCACACACACCCTCACACACCCCACGTGCCTGTCATCTGCTGGCCCAGCACGACAGCTCATTGTGCCCCAGACACCCCACAGGTCTCCCTACTTTGAGCTCCTGTTTGGGATGCTCTTTTGCCTCTGCTGCCAGAGCAAATCTTATTCATTTCTGGAGTCTCCTCTCTTCCAAGAGACCTTCCTGATAACTTGTAATTCAATCCCATTCAACTGAGCATTTATTTACTGAGCACTTCCCACATGCTACCTGCTGGGATGCAGAAAGGAACAGGAGAGATGGGTCACTGCTCTTATGTGACCTATAGACCAGGGGGGAGCCAGACAAGGAAATGAGCATTTACAGGTGTAATAAGTGTTACAAAAAGTGGGAGGTGGAGGGTGCTCTGGGAGCATATGACAGCAGTGGTTCCATTTCATCTAGGGTGGAGTTTCCCAAACTTTGATCATTTAATTGCGCCTCTACAATATTTGCCATATCAGTATATCATCTGTACGTTTACTTACTTCTTATTTTTTTGTCTTTAGGTAAACTTCAAATAGGCTCACTGATTTTCTTAGCCTGGTCCTAAACAATATTATCTGTGAAATCATGGGTTTTAATGTGCTATTTCAATGTTTTTTAAAAGTTTAAAGCTTTTTAATGTGTTAAAATATATATAATAGAAACTTCACCATCTTAACCATTTTTAAATGTATGATTCAATGACATTAAGTACATTCACATCACTGTACAACTATTACCTCTATCCATTTCCAAAAGTTTTTGATCATCCCAGACAGATACTCTGTACCCATTAAACAGTAACTCTTTATTATCCCCTCCTCCTAGTCCCTGGTTGTCTCCATTCTCCTTTCTGTTTCTATGAATTTGCCTGTTCTAAATAGCTTACATAGGTGGAATCATACAAGATTGTCTTTCTGTGTCTGACTTACTTCGCTTAGCAAGATAGCCTCAAGGGCCCATTTTCTCTGAATTTCATTCCTTTTTAAGTCTGAATAATATTCCATCGAGTGTATATACCACATGGTTTTTCCACTCATCCATGATGGGCATTGTTTTCTTCCACCCTTAGGCTATTATGAGTGCTGTTTGTATTTTAGTGTTTATTAAAACACACCTGGCTTTCTGTGGTCACTCTTCCTGAGAGCAGAGCCTAAGTTAGGAACTTGAGTGCAGGTGCTCCCCAGGAACAGGAGTGAGGAAGTGGAGAAAGTCAAATGATGAACTGGCTCTTGCTGTGGGCAGTGGGCTCAGTCCCAGCAAGGCTTTCTGAGGAACCACACAGAACACACCTCAGAATCCTCCCCCTGCAGACAGGGAAGCTGGGTGCATACCTGCAAATCCAGCTCCCATTGCTTTATCTCTCCCCAGAGAGATTCCTGGTTGCTCCTGAGGAGCTCAGAGACCTTCCCGAAGTTTAAGAAAGCAGGGAGACTCCATGGCTTGTGCTTGAAGTGGGACATAGGTAGGAACTGTCTTCTACTGCTGTGCTGGAATCAGGTTAGCTGAAAAGACGTGGCACACCGCATCTCCGATGTCATATACCTCCTTCTATGCTTTGGGAGCAGTAGCCCTAAAAGAGGTGATCTCTAGGCTATCACCTGAAGAAAGAGTAGGAGCTAGTCAGGCAAAAAGTATAGGAGAAGTGTTCTTGGAGGAAGGAGCAGCTTGGGCAAAGGCCTGGAGTGCAGACATAGCCAGGCATGTCCCAGAAGACCAGAGCTGCTGGAGCTGGGAGGAGGAATGGGAAGATGGCTGGGGGAGGTGGGCAGCGGACAGGCTGTGGAGGGCCCTGGTTGCCTCAGGGATGTCTGTTTGCTCTCCTAAGAGCCATGAGGAGGCTAGGAAGGGTGTAAGCAAGGTTGGAGAGTGTGTGATACGGCCACCAGCGCTTTGCCTTTCTTTCATTCTCCTGGGACAGGGACTAGACAGTCATGGTTCACTCATGAATACCTGACTGTCTTCCCAGGGGACGGCAGTGGGAGCCTCTCAGGCTTCTGCCTTCCCAGGGCCCAGTTGGTACCTGCAACATGCTCAAAATTGATGGTGATAATGGTGGAGACCCTGGGCCTGAGACCACCTGGCCAGGTGAGATCCCCATGTGGTTCCCTTAGTGTCAGCAAATCCTCCTCTGGGCACACGTTCAAGCCCATCCTTAGGCCTCCAGTGTCGCAGAGAGGAAAGAGACCCATGGAACTGGGTTCTGCCTCTGCTACCTGCTAGCTGAAGGACCTTGGGCAAGTCACTTCTCTGAGCCTCAGTTTCCTAGTCCATTAAATGGGAGTAACATGTTTGTCTTGCTTGGGTGTTGGGCAGCTTCCATGGGAAAACCTTACCAAGGGGACAGCTTAGAAGCATAGTAAGTGCTCAAGACATGTGGTTTCCTTTTCTAACACCCTGTACTCATCTTGGCTCCTGGAACAGAACCTGGCCTGCCCTGCCTGGGGGAAAGGTCATATAGCAGTGGCAAAGGACCTCCTGGAGGTGGTGGGGGTCCTTTTTAGGATAAGGTCAACCTCCCATTTCTCAAGAGTCTGCTCCTACCCCTTCTACCCTCCCTGCAGTATAACTAGGAGGCAAGTTCATTGTCTATCACTGTACCTTAATCTAGTTGCTGGCTGAGCTCATATGGCCCTAGTACTTTGTCAGAAAGGGGTAGGCCACTTCAACAGGATCTGTTGACTTTTAGCCTGTGCTGGCTCTTTGGACCTGGGAAGAGTGCGGTCCTTGGGGCCTCCAAGGCAGCTGCAGCCCCAGCGAGGCTCTGACAGGCAGTTCCCAGGGCTCCCAGGCCCTGCAGATTCCCCTTTAGAAATAACAGCCCTGTTAGGATGCTGTGCACGTGGCAGAGCCCATGCCAAAGATGGATCAGGAGCCTCCGCGTGTGGCCCGGCTGGGATGATTACTGCCGCTAAGTAAATTGCCAGCGCCTCCTCAAGCCCCCTGCTTCCCAGCTCTGTGATTCATTTCCACTCAGAGAAGTTTAATAATTAGCAAAGGGGGTTTCTAACAACAGATGGTGCCTGGCCCTGGAGAGTGGTTCTGCAGCAGACATACTTTGCAGAGAGGTAAGCTGAAGACGTTCTCATGTTTCCTCCAAACGGTGTCCCCAGGGCTCCGTGACTGCTGAAGCCATTTGCATAATGCAGTTGCAAGAAGAGCAGAAGGACAGGAGAGTGGTAGCTAGGGGCACATGGGTGCTGGTGGCTCTGCTGGAGAGGGGTTGCCAGGCAGTGGTCTCCTTCATCCTGCTACCTGTCTGGAGGTCTTCAAAGATAGAAGGTCAGAGCTGCCAAGAGCCATGAGAGACCACTCAAGAGTCTGCCTGGTATCGGGACAAGGCAGCATGAATGGGCCAGGAGGCTCAGGAATTTCTAAGAGTTTCTGATATCCAAGCATAAACTTTTTCTAGACTCTCCCTAAAAGCAAAGCAATTTGCTCACCTTCCATACTTCTCATGGTGCAGAGGGAGAACTTAGACCTTGGACTGTCTTGATTTTGGAAGCCCAACTCAAACAATTTTAAGTAAATAGGGGAATTAGCAGGACCTCCAAATTGGACAACCTGGGGGTCGATTGGCTTCAGACATGGCTAGATCTGGGGATTCAGGCTATGCTGTTCTTTACCTTTGCTTCTGTGAGGCCTAGATATCACCTCATCCTCTTCCACAGCATAGGTTTTTTTTTGTTTGTGTGGGAAAGGTATTTCCTCTGCTAGCTGTAGAACAGGCCCTCTACATTGGCCTGGACTTGGTCATGTGCCCATCCTGGAGCTGATCTTTGTGGAAATGATAATGAATATGCTCATTGGCCAGTTGGACACTTTCCCATCCCTATGGCTGGGAGAGAGGGCACCATGATTGACATCCCCACCAGAACCACAAGGAGTAGAGGGTTCTCCAAAGGAAGGGCTACAGAAGAGCCAGACCAAGCATGTCCTAGAGGTCTAGAAAGAAGTGCCAGCCAAGATCATGCAGCCCCAGAACTGGGATTATGCAAATTATGCTTTGCTTGGCTAGTGGCTTCTCACGGCTCAGCATGGCTCCTCAGTGAAGGCTTGTTATGATTACATTATCACCTAGTGAGTTCCTACTGGGACTTGCCCAATGTTCCAGGACTGTCTTAGAACAAAGCACAGGGTATTTCCTTTGTGGTAGTTGTAGGCTACTTGGAGAACAGACATGAAACACCAATTGCAAAACCAAGAAGAATATGAGACATTACAGGGCAGTCTGCAGAATGAAGGCATGATTCATTGCCCAGTAAGCATGGAAGACCCATTACCAGGCTTAAGAGGAACAAATAAGCAGTGTGCAATGGAATGAGCTGGGGGAGGGAGGGGTCCTGGAGAAGACGTATTATGAGCCACGTCTTCAAGGGTAAGCTGGATTTGGATGGAGAGTTCCAGACAGAGCAAACAGCATGACCAACCATTCATCCATCCATTTGCCCTTTTATTTAGTTTACAAGATATTTATTGAGTACAATTTATGTGCCAGGAATTGAGCTTACAGTGGTGATCAAAACAGTATAACATGTAATGGGAATGCTGAGGAGTGACCTGGCTGCATTAGACAGTATTGTGATGAAAGAAAAGACTGGAAATGTAGTTTAGGTCAGAGTATGGGTGCCTCAAATACCAGACTCAGGTGTTGAGGGGTTTTCCTGAGGGCAGCCAGGCCTGGCATAGTGAAGTGAGCCCACTCATCACCCACGACCCCACAGGAACAATACCCTAGGTCAGATTAGGGGTTTCAGGAGCAGAGAGACCCTCCACTGCTCTAACCACTGCCTTTTCTCAAATTGCAGAAACTTCAGTCGATAAGATTTCCTCAGTCACTACCAGCCCTTATACGTGTTTATTGAACCTTTGGTGCCTGCTAACACTGGCCCCCAGCAAACAGTAGCAGATGACATGACCAGTGGCTGCCCACTTTTCAGATATCACACCTTACATCAAGCTTCCTCTCCCAGCCTGTTGGCCTCACCCTTCCCATTGCTGTTGGTGAGAAGTCTGTGTTATGTATTCTCCCCTTGCCAAGGTGGGATTTCTTAACAACATTTCACATTGTTACTTTTGCTATGATCATAATTTCTGCTAGCTGATTATTCTTAGCTCACCTAATTGCTCTATCCATCCACATTCTATGAGAAATGTTGTGATGTCTGGGTGTGCCATGCCCGGGATGAGTTCGCGAAGACTTGTGTTGCAGCCTGAATCCAGGGCCCGGGATTCATTGAACTCCATGTGCTCTGTTTCCTCTTGATGAATTTCCTACTTACCCTTCTAGTGCCTATGCCATGTCCCCTTAACTATGAAGCCCTTTCTAACATCCTCAAAAAATAGGGACCCTTTCCTCACCATAGGCTCCCAGGTCACCTTGCACACAGCTCTACCTTAATACAAATTCCATCCTTAGGGTCTTCAATTCTACACCTCAAGGCCTAGCAACAGTCCTGGCACACAGTTGGTGCCAACAAATGTTGAATGAATGAATGAGTCTGTTAGTGACTGTGTGTGAAGAGGTTAATTTGTTGAGATTAAAACTGTAAACATTGTTTCCAAAAAACCCAACAAAACAAAAACCATCTCTGTTCTCAGATGGCAGATCTGAACATGGTCCCACTCTCCTTGTTTCTGCCACTGGTTTCACAGGGGACATGTAGAGTGAGGGTGACCAGACACAGCCTCCTGTGCTGGTTGCCAGGGGCAGGGGTGACCTCCCTGAGTTGTTTGGATCCGTTTGTCCCCCTTCCTTCTCGCTGTCTTGATGGGCTCCTACCATTGGCAGGAACCCACTGCACCCCCAAGATTGGCTCTTGAAAAGAGTCTCCAGGGCTGTCTGAGGGGATGAGCCAGAGGATGCTTGCTTGGTTTTCTGGAAATGTTGCCTTGTCTTGGGAGCCAGAGTACTTTGAGGGAAGGGAGGGTGGCAGTTGCAGTCAATTCCATTCATGTGGCCTCTGCATGGGGAGTAGAGGGAGTGGGGAGTTGGGGGCCGGCTCCATAGTGGGCACTCTGATGAGGCCACTTCCTTAGTTTCCTCCCATGGGAGAGGGTTGGAAAGGCTGTCTGCCTTGGTTTTGTCTCCAGGCTGAGTCATTCGGTTTGTTCAAATAGTCGATTATCAAGTAACAGTCAAGTGTGCCTCCTGGGTGGGGGTGTCGGTGCTGTCCCAGCACATCTATTGCTGAGACACCCTCTGCTCAGGAACGGGAGTCATATCGCTATCAATTTACCTGCCTGAATGTCTTGACAAGGGCCCTGTGAAGGTCTGGTGGGCCCCAGATGGAGCCGTGGATGAAGGTAGGGAGATGCGCTTCGGGGCTGAGAAGGGGATGCAGCTCTTGTGAGCATGTCCTAGTGCTGGTGGACTAGGACATGTGGGGTGCCTGCATATATAAAAGAGGGGGAGGATCTATAAGTCAGAGGTCTTTGAAAAGGCAGGTGAAGTTATCTTTTGGCTGCTCAAAGCTTGATTGGAAACAAGTTAAAATGTTCTGTGCTCTAGGGGGAGTATCAATACCTGGGGAAAGAATACCTAATCAACTCCCTTAACGAAACGCTTCTGACTTGCCCTATGAGAACATGTGTCACTCTCAATGGCCACCAGTTACCCTGCTATGTGTCCTGCTGTTGGTTTCTCCAGCTAGCCACAGTTGACCCTGGATTCTCTGCTCCTTCATTTCCAGTCACACTCTCAAGGAGCCTGAGCTCTACATTGTGGAATGGCCCCTAGGCAGGGGGCAGTCAGGTCCTGCTGGCTGCAGAGGTGGGAGTAGACACCCAGGACAGGCCAGAGGAAAGCAACAGAGTCAGAAGCACTTCTCGGGGCTTTGTGGTGCCCAATAGAAAGGACTCAGGCCTGAGCCCCTAGTCTCTCATCTCTCAGTGTAGAAGGGAAGAGAAGGGGCTAGGGGAAGGAACGGAGGACCAGAAGGGCTCCTCAATGCACCCACAGGCCTCTTCCCACTCTATCACAGCACTGATCAAATTATATTGTCATTGTCTAGTGATTAATAGGGCAGGCCCTGGAATCAGGATGCCTGGGTTCAAATCCTAGCTCGCTGTCTTGCTAGTTGGGTGACCAAATAATGACACCTACTTCATAGGTTTTCTTAGAAGATTAAGTGAGATACTATCTATATGGGAGCTCAACCCAAGAATTGATACTTAGTAAGAATTCATCAAACATCAGTCATAATTATCATCAACTTATTTGTTCTCACCTATCAAGAAGACAAGGATTTCATACATTAAAAAAATCTGTTCTCCTGAAAGAAGCACAATGTCTGGCTAACATGTCTTAGTACATATTTGTTGAATGAATAAATGAGAGAGTCACTATGCCTAAATCTATTATTCCTTCTTTGCCTGGTCCCAATTCTGAAATCACCATGAAGGTGAGAGTGCCAGGGAGAGTGGGGTGGGTGGAACTCTACCTTGGAAAAAGGTTCTAATGAGGATGACCCTGGAAATAAGGGTCATCCTGAGCCCATGAGGATTGGTGTGTCCAGCCCATAGTGTCTAGAGATACCCAGCTTCATAAGGGAGAGAGGGCACTGGCATGGATGAGGATGAGCAACCTCCACAAAGATTGGGATCTGTCTTCCCAGCCTTGGCCTTTCAAGCGAGGGATTTCTCTCACCTGTCTTCCCAGGTTGGGCTAACTTGAACTGTGGGGCGTCAAGGCTGTGGTCATCCCCAGCCAGCCAAACGGACTTGCTGGGAGCTGTCCCTGGTTCTGAACCCCAGCCCTACCTTGTTCTTGGCAAAGAGGCCGTGGTCCAGACTGACCCAGCCCAAGTCGGCCTGTTCTGGCAAACCTTCCGAGGCCCCCGTTGACTTGGCAGAGTTTTCAGGGTCAGTCCAGGTCAAACCATGGCCTGTATGTCTGACACTGGTCTGGTAGCCTGTCTGGTCCTATCTCCTGCTTGAGACATCACAAATCTGCCACAAACTGCCTCAGCTGATGCAAACTGGGCCTGTGGAGAGGGAAGGGGAGGGAGAAAGGTAAACTCACCAGTTTTCCTCTGTCCTCTCTTCTTAATAGTTGACTTCAGACACCAGGTGTGGGATTTTTCCCCCACATAAAGCAGTTCTCCAGTTTTCTACGGACACCAACTGGGTGTTCTACAGTTTAACTCAGTTCTAACACTGTCTCTCTGGAGATAGCATCAGATCCCACAGGTTAAGGACTCAGTCCCACAAGACTGTCCCACCTCAGATGCCAGTCCCTAGGTTACTCACACTTCTGTTTGACTTGGCTATAAACAGTGGGTTCCCACAACTCCTGTTTCAGGTCCAGTAATTTGTTATAATAATTCAAAGAACTCAAAGAAACACCTACTTATGATTACTGGTTTATTATAAAATATAGGATATGATAAAAGATATAGATGAACAGCCAGATGAAGAGGTACATAGGGCGAGGTCTTGGAGGATCCGAGTGCAGGAGCTACTGTCCCTGTGGAGTCGGGATGCACCACTCTCCTAGCAAATGGATGTGTTCACCAACCCAGAAGTTCTCTGAACCCCATACTTTGGGGGTTTTTATGATTTTTATCAATTATCACATACACATGACTGATAATTAACTCAATTTCTAACCTATCTCCCCTCCCTGGAGGAGAGGCGGTGGGGCTGAAAGTTCTAAGCTTCTAATCACGGCTTGGTCTTTCTGGTGAATAGCCCTCATCTAGGAATCCATCAAGAGTTACTTCCGTAGAACAAACTATGCTCCTATCACCCAGGAAATTCCAGGTTTAGGAGCTCCATGTAAGACACTTCTATCACCCCTATCATTGAGGAAGTTACAAGGATTTTATGAAATTTCATGTCAGGAACGAGGGTCAAAGACCAAATATTAGCAGGAACTGGGGACAGAGACCACATATAATATTTCTTACTATGTCACAGGTGACCCCTCAGGACAAAAAATAAGGTACACCAAATGCACCCTGGCTGCACCTTCATCCTTGGCTGGTGCCTCTCACTGGCCAGCATGCCCTATGGCCCAGAGCATCTTGGAACCATAGACCATATTTCTCTTCCAGAACAAAACTCCAGTTGCAGGTGAGGCTGAGAAGTGCCATCTCAGCACGATGCTTCCCTGGCTAATATAGCAGTGTGCAGGCTCATCCCGGGAAGGGCAGATTGATCATTTGTGCCCCAAGTCACCATCCAGGCCAGATTTATGATGGCGCGAGTAGAGGAGCCCCCGACTTTATGGTCTTGTAAATTACAGAGCTGCTTGTGCAAGAGGCAGGATGGGCTGTAAATCATGTGTAATTGCTTGTAAATTGGGAAACAAATAGTATTTTTGTTTAAATTACCCTCTTTGCAATGTTTCTTAGGGAATTGAGGTTCCACAGAGGACCTTTAACCTCCCTGAGACCAAAATCCCCACTGGGACTCTATATAAACCATTTCAGAGTCTCTCAGAGCCACATCCCAGCAGGTCTGGAGGCCTCTGGGTCAAATGGAGAAGAATTGACTGTGGTTGTCATAAATTCCTCTTTTAGGTAGGCTTAATCCACATTCTCCTGGGACTTCCCTCCCTTTCTTACTCCATGCTGAATTAATCCCAAGGGTCCCCTCAGGCCCCTGGCTATGGCCAGTGCTCTCTAAGGCTCTGGGAAGAGAAGCCCACGTGAGCTCCAGAGGATATGATTCCATTCCTCCTTATCCCCCACGCAAAGGCAGTGACTCACTGAATGCTGGTAAGTGTGGCCTCTGTGTTAAGATGCTATTTGCTGGCTTTTTCTCATCTTTTCCTATTTCAGTGAAATTACATTTATAATCTTTTTGCCTGCCTTGGTCAACTTTGAAGAGTCATTAAATTTGCTGATAGGCAGCCTGGTAAACTTTAATTGAATCACGAATTACAGGCTCCTAGAAGGTTCAGCCTTCAGGGGGCCTTGGGGACCACCTAATTCAACTTCTTCATTTGACAGATGAGGAAATAGCAGTCTGGGATGCTAAGTGACTTGCCTAAGGCCACACTCTGAGGGCAGCTCTGGGATGAGAACTGCGCTTACTTCCTTGAGTGCTGCGTACTTTCTGCTTCACTATGAGGGGCCTTTGAATTCAGCTGTCGCCTGTCACTCGTGCAGCTCTGCCATGTGATAGACCTTAATGAGATCAACAAGCATCTGTCTTACAATTGGGAGAATTAGCAGCATTTCAGACTAAGGAAACTGAGTCAGCCAGCAAGGCTTGGGCTGTGAGAGTGGCACCTGGCAGCTATGAGACCTTGCTTATGGACTCTGGCATAGGACAAGATCCCTTCAGGACACCACTTTTCAAGGTGGCCCTTGAGGCTGAAGGTTAATGCTGTTGGTTGTGGCATACTGTCATATCATGTGGGGTATTTGGTGGTCAAATAGTGGGAAGGTCATGATTAGTCTTGGATCTGTGCTAGGCTGCTCACTACCAGTGTGGTCTTAGCCGAGTCACCTCAGTTTCCTCATCTATCAAATGGGTCTCAGAAGCTTTCCTTTGTAGGCTTACTGTGAAGACTATAAAAGCTGAAGCATGAGACCCCATCTGGGGAGCCCTCAGCCATGCTGGTTGTATTAGAGGGGCAGAGATGTGGGACGTTTTGTTTTAAGGGAGCTGAACTTGTCTCTAGATGCTCCGTATGTAAGGAGGGGCGCAGAGATAACGGTGGGGGTCACCCCTGGTCACATGGAGTCCAGGTTCCGATTTCCTGTCCTTGAGATCTTTTTCAGTCACACCAGCTGCGGCTGCCAGGCCAGAGCTCATGGGCACTCATCCTCTACCTCAGGGAGGTCACCCAAACTCTGCCAAATCCTAAGCCCTCAACCAGCACCTCTCTGGGCAAGACAAGGGGGGGATACCACCTGGGAAGGACTTCAGCGCTGTCCAGAGGGCTGAAGTACACCTGCTGCGTCTGTCCCAGGCCTCATTTGGCTGTGTGAGCAGCCTGGTGCCCCTAGATTTATGAGTGGCTTTCTTCCTGCCCAGGCCAGGCCCACAGCATGTCAGGACCTCCTGCCTCAGCTTGCCTTGTCCCATGGGGCGTCCATGGCCAGGGCGTGCAGAGAGAAGGGGGGTAGGCCTCACCTTGGGAGGAGAGGGCTTCTGGCTCTAAACGCTGTCTCCTCACTCTCACCGACTAGTTCCTTGTCCCTGGGGCTCACAGAAGCAGTCTGGGATCAGTTTGTCTTTGCATGCTTTGGGAGGCCCTTGTCAACGACAGCCAGTCAATATTGAGGTGCCTCCGGGCCATACCAACCAGGAGAGCAGAAAGGAGGCTGAGGGGGCCTCTCACTGAGGACTGTTTCCTAAAGGCCTCCAGGCCTTGGTAGGTGGGGGCTCCCACAGGGGCCAGCAGCTTCTCACTCCTCTTTATAGATCACAAGAAATAGGAATTCAAAGAAATTCAAAGCAGACATTCTAATTCCAGCAACACTACTTCCCAGCTGTGCAACTTTGGACAAGTTCCTGAATCTCTCTGAGCCTTACAAGTTCAAAGGGAATGAATAACGGCATAAAACTCAGAGCTGCTATGAGGACTCAGTGAGAAAATGCATAGACAGAGCTTAGCACAGTGCCCACCACTCAGAAAGCATCCTTCACTACTGTGGTATTCATGGAAGTCTGAAGCCTCTTTCTGGGAATGCAGGGAACGATCGGGAAGCATGACAGGTGTGACTTTCATGTTCAGCCTGGTGTCCTGAGTGTCCTGGTCTCAGGAGGCTGAACAGGGTTGTTTATTCCTGGAGCTCTTTGCTCCACTACCCGCCTCCCCCAGACGCACTCAAGGAGCCAAGTGGGCAGGAGGCAGAGGGAGACCTGCCAGCCTGATGGCCTGGAAGACTGCAGTCTAGCTCCCGTGGACGGACAGGTGGAGCCGAGGACGTGGGCACAGGCTCCCGGCCCACAGCCCCACCCCGGGCCTGGCCTGGATAGGACCCTGTCCTTCTCTTCTCCTTCCCTGGTTCTCCCTCCTCCCTAATGCTCCCTGGTCTGTCTCCCTCCAGTCCCTCCCTCCCACCCCAGATCATTTTTGGCAGTTTATCTGTCTTGCGTTTTCTTCCATTTATCTATCTCTTTGGCTTTTTCTCTTTCCTTCCTTCCTTTCTTGTCTCTTTGCCTTGGTCTTTCTCCATCTGGCTTGGTCTCCCTCCCTCCCTCCCTTTCTCTCTGACCTTCTATTCTCTTGCCTCTCTTTGTCTCTGTGTAGGTGTCTCTCTCACCCTTTCATTGTCTTGCCCGTTCTTTTTCTTCCTCTCCATCTCTTTCTCTAATTTACTCACATTCCCTCCAGCCCCCAGCCCACCGCCACCCCTCGGCTGTGACTCCCTCTCCACGCCCCCTGCCCCCTTCAGGGTTTACTGGCCTCCACTACAGGTATGCCTGGGGCTCTGCTCAGGGCTCCCCACTCTGCTCCTGGACCAGCTGGGCTGCTTAGCTCTCTGTCTCCTTCCCTGCCCCTTCTGGCAAAAACTGGAAACACTGATTTGATTATTTCCAGAAAAGTGAGTCTGGGTCTGGGACTGACCTCCTGGGGCACGTGCTGTGGGAGACCTTGAATTCTTTGGAGGAGAGAGGGGGTGGGAGGGACCAACAGGGGCCCCAGCCTATGACCCTCCACCTCTGGCTCTTTTCAGAGCATGGACAGAGCTTCCATTTGATGAGTTGTTAAAGCCACTGCATGCCCAGGACTGCATGCGGGATACCCTTGACCCAGCACCTAGCACGGAGGAGGGGCACATGCGGGGCTCTTCGGAAGAGAGGTTGGGGAATAAGATGTGACTTGAATCAAAGCGGGACACACTTGACACAAGGATCTTTGCATCCTGTGGCAAAATGACTTTGTCTAGCACATCCTGGCCCTGCCATCTCAAGGCATCAGTGTTGGAGCTGGCAGGGCCTTGGAGATGGCTTTGCCCAGCTTTCCTGGATACAGGTGGGGCCAGAAGCCCACGGTCAGCCTGGCTGGCCACCCGCAGGTAGGAGGGAAGGGCTCCCCCTGGGCTCTGCCTGAGGCCCATGGCCCTGCTCACTCCCCCGGGCACCTGCTTCAAGACACTGCCTGTCCTGCGCCTGTTGCTGTCTTTGTCTCTGCCCCCAGCTGTCTCTGTCTGCCACTGTCCTCGTCCTCTTCCTCCTGTTTTTTTTTTTTCCCTCTGATGGGATAATTATGCTAATCAGCCTGTCAGAACAAAGATAATGGTGACAGGCTATTTCAGACTTTGGAATTGAGACTGAGACCCCTTTCCTGCCTGCCTCTGCATGCCCCTTAACCCCAGCCCAGGGTCTGAGCCAGGCAGGTCTGTTTTGAGGGGGCAGGTAAGGGCAGGTGGCAGGATGAGAGTGTGGATGAGCATGTAGGTGAGCACATGCAGGCGAGTTCCCCTGCCCTGCCCAGGACCCCCTCTGTGTACAGGCACACGGCGCTGTACCACATGTCTGCAGAAACCCATGGGACACGGAGAGGACAATCAGAGAGCTGGTAGCCCTGGGATATGAGCGGAGGGCAGTCACCTCTATGTGTCTGGCTCCAGCTCTGGGGTGACCACTGACCCATTCCAGCAGTAGTGACATGTGCACGCGATTCCCAGGTAAAGGCCAAGTCAGCTCCCTTTCTCCTCTGTGGCACTGTACCCCACTCCCCACCCCAGCTCTTTAGCCAGGGTGGGTAGAAGGGGACCTGGAATGCTCTCTCCCAGTTGGTCATCACTGGGTGGGGGATGAGGGGGCGGCTATACCAGGCATCAGGGCTGGCCAAGCAGGCCCAGAAGGGGCAATTCTGTGTCCTGGGGGCCTCCAGCGGGTGGAGGAGCCAGGTTTAGCACCTGGAATCCTTAGACGTGCAGGTGGGGAGGGCCTGGGGGCTGCCATGGGGTTCTGAGCCAGCCTGCCTGCTCTCCTGCTTCTCAGAGATTCTGAGGGAGACCAACAGAGGGTGGCTGTACCCAGCCACTGCTCGGTCAGCCAGGGCACAGGGCGCACCCCTTCACACACCTCACTCCTGTCCTCAGTGTCCTCCTCTGCCAGGTCCCCCCCGTCTCCTCACCTGCCTCTCACTTTCATGCACTCAGCAGTGTTTATGGAGCATCTAGCAGCTGCCAAGTCCTGGGTTCGGCCCTGAAGTTACAGCCAGGGCTCTGCCTTCATGGAGTATGCGCACTGCGGAAGCTTCTCAGAGTCCCCACCACTCCCCACCCCTGCCCCAGCAAGCTTCCTGCAGGCACCTGTTAGCTTCTCTGTGTGAGTCAGAGCATAGGCCCCATCAGTCAGAAGAGGTTCAGGACCCACCCAGCCTGATTCTGGGGCCTGTTTGTCAGTGCCTCAGTTTCCACACCTCTCAGGTGGGCACCATGCCCCCTGCCTCCCAGGAATGTCAGTGAGCTGGTAGACCGGATGGTGTTTGTCACCATGCCTGGCACACTGTGCTGCTCAAAGCGTGGTTCCCCTGCCCTCCTCCTTGTGTCACCAGCCCCTCCCCTCCACACACACACCTCCCCGCTGCCCTGGGCCAGGCACCTGTCTCTTGTAAAAGACCTGCCCAGCAATCTGCCTCTGGGGCCAGCCTCCCCTGTGCTGGCGCATCGCCATATCCACTGCATCTCCCTCCCTCCTGTCTAGGGAGAGAGAGTCCCCTGAAGGGGTCACCCACGTTGGCCCTTCAGGATGGGCTGCTGCTCCCGCCCTGCACTCTCCAGGGATCTTCCTGCCCATCTCTCCAGACCAGCCAGAGGTGCCTGCTATGTGACCCCCTCCAGCTCCAGCACAGGGGGTCTTGCTTCTTCTACCCCATGGGGCTGGGCCGCACCCACAGTGATGCATGAGCCCACTCAGGGGACCCTCTCTTCCTGGACAGTGAGCTCTCTGGGGCAGGGCCTCCGGGAAAGGGATGGATTGAGTAAAATGTGTAAGTGAATGAGTGATGAACGAGTGTCATCTTTAAGGAGGGGATCCATAGCTTTAAAACAACAGAAAAGAACTTTTGTTTCAGAAAATTTCAAAGTATGCCAGAGCAGAAAGACTAGAAGAGCGAGCCCCTCCTGCCCTTCTGGCCCACTGGCAGCTGTTGTCAGCTCACAGCCGGTCCTGTTTCAATGTCCCACCTACCTGAGTGACAGGAGCGCTTGCTGCGGCTTTTGCTCTGTGCTGGCCTTTGCTCTCTGCTCCCTCTCACCTTCCTATGGATGCTGGGGCTCAGGGTCGGGCTCTTAATGCGTCAAGACCTTGCAAGGGTCAGCGATGGAGTGCGCTGGTGGAGGGAGGGGGGGGAGTGGATGCAGCCCTGGGCAGCCATTTTCCCAAAGACAGAAGCCCATCTGCCCGCACGCTGCCATGGAAGGAGTTAGTGGCATTTCTCCCTCATTCCGGTGTGCATTTGGAATGCTGCAGTTTCACAGTCAAGGCTGTGAGTCATTTAAATGGCTGTTGGTGAGACGCTACACTGACTCATGTACCCTCCGAAGCAACTTTCCGCTTCTGGGCTTGTGCTTACGCAGCACCTCGCCCAGGCTGCAGCCAAGGCAGCCCCGGCCCCACCAATCACGCCTGCCTGCCCCCACCCCAGCCCTGTCTGCCAAGGGCTTCTTTCCAGCCCTGCTGCCCTAGCTCAGCCACGCACTGGTGTGTCTGGACAAGGAAGAGGTTGGTGTTGGACAGGGCAAGTATCAGAGCATCCTGAGGCCCTAGTCCCCAGGCTGAGGATGCAGATGGTGAGCAGCCACAGCTCTGGGCTCCTGCCTAGAGGTCCCCCCACACCCCCACTGGCTGCTGAGGGAGACTGATGGCTTGGGAGTGGAGGTGGCACCCCAGACTCTGGTTCTTGGCACTATCACCCTCCACTTCTGAGAATCTAGTCTAGATGCTGAGCTTGGAAGGTGTTGGCTGTGTCTGCTCCTCCTGGGTGACCAGCTGGAACACCAGAAGCTGGCCCTGATGGCCAGGAGGGATGGGAAGGCAGGCAGTGGGGCGACCCTCAGGCAGAAGGTCAGCAAACACTGTGTGGCTATGAGTGTGAGTGCCTGTGTGTATGCGTGCAAGGTGTGTCTGTGTGTGTGTCTTTGGTCCTAAATGCCTGGGTTTACTTGATGCATCTGTGTCTATATGGCATATGCCAAAGAGTGTTTATGAGCCTTCTATGTATCCACACATATCTGTGCTCCAGTGTATGTGGTTTGTTATGTGCTCTGTGTATATCTGGGTATGTGTGAGCATGCATGTGTGTGCCCTGTGTAGCCCTGCTGTGAGTCTGTCCAGATGTGGTCGTATGTGAATGCATGTATATGTGCCCTGTGTTGCCATGGATCTGGCCAGTGTGTGTGTGTGTGTGTGTGTACGTGCACGTACATACTCTGAGGATGGTGATGGGTCTTCATGCAGGTCTGTGTGCCGTGTGTCTATATCTCTGTGCTTGGGGGACGTGAGGGTCTGTGATGACTCAGTGCTTGCGTTCCTATGTGTATTGGTGCCGTGCTTATGTTCGTGCTTCTGTCTGTTGGCTTCTGTGTCCACCACGTGTTTGTGTGCTTGCCACTTACATGTGTGATGTGTGCTTCTTGTGGATAGGGATGCACAGTCAGGCAGTGTCAGGTCAGACCCAACCCCTATGTCCCACACCTACCCCTTCCCATCCTCCAGGCAGGGTTGACGACAGCCCATGCCAGCCCATTAGCCAGGTGGGCTGCCACTTATCAGCCGCTGCTATTTTAGGAGGGGAAGCAGCTGGTGGCGGGCTGACGCGTTCACCCGAGCCTCAGCAAGTCACTGAGCTCAAGGCCCGTTCTGGGCACCCCCTCACCCTGCTGAGGGCTGGTTAGGGCTGCTGGGGCTGGGGACCCATGTGGGTGGAGCCTCTGCCTGACACTGCCTACAGTACCATCCAACACAGAGCCGCTTGGGCTGCCTGCCTGTTCTTGAAGGACTAGGCCTTTGCCCTGGGTTCCTGTGGGTCTGTGTGTGTGTGTGCACATGGAAGTACAACACAGGAGTGTGTGCCTGTGCACACCTGCAGGCACTTGGCCATCTGCACTTGTGGGTCAAAGTGCTTTGTGTGGCTTGCACTGTGTGTCCCTGTGTGTCTGTACCTGGTTTTATCTGTGATACGTTTGTTCATGTGTGTGTCCTTGTGAGTATGCAGGTACATGCAGACGTGCCTCTGCACAAGGACCTGTGTGTGTGTGTGTTGGGGGGTGGCACAGTGTACACTCTTTCCCCAGCTTCCTTACACTGATCAGGTCCGGCCTGGAGGCCTATCTTTTGGAACACAGATATGTTCTTTCTCCTTGCTGTGCTCCCACCTCTAGCTTCAGGCCATCTCCCCACCCCCAAATAGCCTGGAGAACCTGCACCCCACTCAGTGAGCCCTGCTCAGAGCCATGTGACGGCTCCACATTGCTTACTCAGTGCAGACCACCCACCTCCAAGGCGAGGCCTGCCCCAGGCTTCTCTGTCACTGCGCTCTCAGATGAGCTCTCAGGCCTGCCTTTTCTGGTGGCTTCATCCACAGAAGGGCTTCCATGAGCCTTGAACAATGCTCAGATGTGGGCTGGGCCCTGGGGAGATGCAGGCAGAAGCAGGCCCAGCCCAGCGTCCCAGGGATTCTCAGGCTGGTGCAGTGGCAGGCTCCCAGATCTGGGATGTAAAGTGTACTGGGGAGATGGCAGTGACCGGGCCTTCCTCTCTGTCTTGGCCTGGAGAAGCCCTCTCTGTCACCGAGGGTCCCTTCCACACCCTCTCGCAGGAACTCTCTGCTGATTCCAGTTGAAGGTGTGTCTTTTGCCTTCCTCATGCCTACACAGCAGCATCAGACCTCGTGTCCTGGGAAAACCCTTTCCTTCCCTGGACAGTAGATTTCCTGAACCCAGGCTGGGCATAGCAGCCAGCAGCCCCCTGGGGAGAGGAAGGCCAGCAGTGGCCACCAGGTGTCCTTAGCACCATCCTTGGTGCTCTTGCCCCTGCTTGTTCTTTTCCTGCAGTTTTCCTTATTTAAGCTGCCAAGGTCCCTCTGTGCCCTTCCCCTCCAGGGGAGCTCTTCTAGGGCTGCACTTTGATTGCTGTTAAGCTAATGAAGCCTGTATCTCCTCAGGGCTCCAAGACCTTGTCTCCCCGTTCTTCATTCACATCTCCACTTGGATGCCTCAAAGGCACCCGGCCCCCAGTGAACGGCACCTCCAGGGGGCAAGTTCCGCAAGCAGGAAACCCACAGGATCCCTGCTGGCACCGTCTGTTCATCACCCCTCTGCCCCATCCATCACTCTGCCTTGTAGGCTTCACTTTTCTTCTCTCCATTGCATGTACCACCACCTGCCTGGGGCCACGTGATCACTACCCAGTCCGCTCTGGTCCAGCTGCTCCAGTCCCCCACCCCTCCATCTGCTGCTGGTGGTATCTGCATAGTCATTCATGGAGCCTCCCTGCTTAAAGCCATCAACAGCTCGCCCTCGGGCTCAGAATCAAGACCCAAGCATTTTGCTTGGCCCGTTCGGCCCCTTAGCCCATCAGCTTCTCTAGCCTACAGGTCTCGGCTCCACATCACATTCTCAGGTTGGCCTCGTCAGAGCCCCTTCCTCTTCTCCCAGACCAGTGCCAGGCCAGACCCTCCTGCCGTCTGCTCTGATCATGGTGAGCACCCCCTTACATTTGCCAGAGCCTGAGTGAGATGCTTACTGTGGATTCTTTACTTAACCAGCTTCCACACTTCCTCCCAACTAAGGGTTGTGAGGCCAGGGCTGTGCCCAACACGTGATCCCCAGTGCCAGCAGGGAGATATGCGGTCTGCACCCACTGGGAGCTCTGCAAATGTGTGGTGAGCAAATGGATGAGTTGGGGGAATGCAGGCACCATCGCTCCCTCCTCTTTCTACCCCTCTGAGCAGAACTGGGCCAGCCTGCAGAGCCCCTGCAGAGGACACAGCGTGGACACCTCCGCAGTGCCACTGATGCTCCCTATTGCCTGCCCTGGACAGTGTTGTACGAGCTGCTCCTCTGCCTGGAGAGCTTTTCTCCTGCACGTGGCTGGGCTCCTTCTCACCTTTCCGATCTTGGCTTTGAATGTTCCCTCCTTGCAGGGGCCTTCCCTGACCTCCATGTACAAACTGGATCCCACCCCAGGATCTAATAAATAAATTCATTATTTATCAAGTACCTTGGCTTTTTTCTTCCTACCAGTTATGCAATTAAATATTCATTCATTCCTATACTTTTTTATTGTCTGTTTGCCCCACAAACCGTAAGCTCCATGAGGGCATGGACCATGACTGTTTTTTTCCCACTGGTTGCCCAGTATCTATCATAGAACCTGCTGGGCACACAGTAGGTGCTCAATAAGAGATAAATGAATGAGGGATTGCATTGTATCATTTATTTTCCAACCCTGCAAGGGATCCATTTTGGAAATGAGAAGACTGAGGTTCAAAGAGGCTGAGAAACTGGCCAGAGGTCAGAGTCATAAGAGATGGAATGGAGATTCAAACCCAGATTTGTCTGACCCAAAAGCCTAAATCCATTCATTCATTCATTCATTCATTCAGCATCTGCTCTAAGCTGGGAAATGGGGCTCAGAGATGAATGTCCGGGAGATGTCTCAGGCCAGCAGGGGAGAGGACCCCAACTGATGGTCAGTGGGAAGCACTGTAGGAGGTCGTGGGGGCCCCCGAGGAGACCACCTGGAGGAGGGGCTCTTTGAGTAGGTTCTGCGATGAGTAGGCTTTTGTTATGAATGGAGCGTGTTGTACAGCAGGAAGAGAACCTGGGCCCCACCATCTACCACTGTGCACCGCCCATGACTTTGGGCAAGGCACTCTCTTCCCAGAACCTGCTTCCTCATCTGCAAAGCCAGGTGGTTGGTCCTTCTCTAACACAGCATGGGGGCTAAAGTGGCTGATTGGCAGGGCATTCATGTTCTTTAGCTCTTCCTTCTGAGAAAGAAGCCACCTTACGAAGGTCCTAGCAGGGCTGTTTGGGGAAGTGGGAGGAGCAAGGGGCAGCCTCACGCTCCTGCCCAGGACACTGCTTCTGCACCCTAGCCTCCTGCCCGGCATTGCCCTCACCCCCTCCCTTGGTACCTTCCCTTTTATGCTCCCTTCTCTCCCCCCTCCTCCTCCCCTTTATCTCCTTCCCCTCATCCCTCCCCATCTTCTCCCTCCTCTGCCTCCTCCCCCTTTCTTTCCCTCCTGCCCTGCCCGCGGGGAGAGTGCAAAGGGTAGTCAAAGTTAATTTAGGCTTAAGTACCTGGTCACCTAGAAACAAGGCCAGTCCCCCGGCACAGGGCCTCAGCTGTGGCCTCATTAATCTGCGAGACACTGGCATTGGCTGTGCCGACATAAGTAGGACAGAAGCCGCACTACTGTGGAGAGGGCCTTGGGTTCTGGTCACTTGGCCCCCAGCAGTCACATGGCCACCCCCAGGTGTGCAGTGGGAAGGCAAGGGAAAAGGAAGGAGAAAAGAAGACCCTGGTGTGTCTGCTGTCCCCTTCTTGTGTCCTTGCTCCCGGCCCAAGGACCCCTTGATTTTTGCTGTCCCTTTCTTACATGTGTCCTTGAGCATGGCCCATCCCTACCTTACCCCGAAAACAGGGCTATGTTGCTCCCTCTCTCCAGAGGGGGCTGCAGAGCTCAGAATCCCAGCCTCAGCTGGTATGCACTGACCCCCAGACAACTCCTGTGTCTGCCCTCACAGCTGTGAGCTTCAGCAGCAGGAATGCTGGGTGACCCTGAGCAGCCTGGCCTCCCAGGCCACCTCGCTCCCCCCACAAAGCCACCTTCTCCCATGTGCCTTCTCCAGACCTTCTCCTTTCCTGGGCCCCGCTCTGGGAAACTTTCCCTTTCATCTGAGTACATTTATTCTGCCTGCCTTGGCTCATGTTTAAAAACCTCTGACCACAGCCTGCCGCAGACATTCCACCATGCCCCACCCGAGACCTTGCACCATCACTGCCACATCACAGGCCCCTGACATCCCAGGTAGGTGAGAGCACACAATCGTTCATGAAAGCAGCTCCCACAAACTGTGAACCCCTAAAGTCCTAGTTCTATTCTGCAGGAGGATTAACATCATATTTTCATCAAGACTATCCCTAAGAATAAACAGACAAATCTTGTGAAGGCCCTTGACTTTACCAACACATTGTACAGAAGGGTAGAGGGCACCAAACAGGCTCCCATTGTCAGCGTGGACAGCCTCTGCTCTGCGCTGCCCGCCAGCCACACAGCCGAAGCCTGGCTCAGCCAAGCCCAGAAACACTCGGCCAAGTCCATTCTAGCTTTGTCTGCTGGAAATATCTATCGGGGTGTGCAGGAAGATGGGCTCAAATACTGGCCACAGCCCAACTGCCCAACTGCTAGGATTCACCCACATTTTTTATGGAAAAATATTTTACTGTGTTTTATTGGAAAAGCATGATTGCCTAAATGGAGAAAAGACTGGAAGGACCTGTACCAAAATACAACCCAAGATTTTTCTGGGCTGTGCTATTACAAGTGTTGCTAATCCTTGTCTTTATATTATTCAGTGGATGTGAATTTTGAAAGCAGGAATGAGTATATTTAAAAATCTGAGTTCCAACGCCAGCCTGACCGAGTCTCAGCTGTGCTGTCTTTGGCAAGCCAGTTCTTTCTGAGTTCCAATGTCTACACCTCCAGGATTAGGGTAATACAAACAATTTCATAGCATTTTTCTGAGAAAGAAAATGAGATTGTGTGTGTGTGTGTGTGTGTGTGTGTGTGTGTGTGTGTGTGTGCTGAAGCAGGGGCTGGCACACATTTAGAGCAACTCCAGTATGATGGGCACACACAGGCACTTTAGTGCCATGTGGCTGGATCTGAATCCTGACTGCTGCTTCCCAGCTGTGTGACTTTGGGAGTGTTGCTTAACAACTCTGTGCCTCTATTTCATGTCTGTAAAGTGGGGTTTTATAAGGAGTAAAGGAGTTAGTACATGCAAAGCACTTAAAACTGTGCCAGTGCACAACAGGTGCTCGATCCTAGCTGTTCTTATTGTTTTGATTATTTTACTATTGAATACATGTTCTTTCACTTTCTTTCCAAACCATTAAGATTCAAAGCCCTATGTGGCCTAAGGGGCCAACTTTATCAGAGAGGGCTCTTTCCACCTGTCTATTTCTGTGTTTAGGGAGACAGAGGTCCCCAGGAGCTTTAGTCAAGGGCCTGGAGGCCACCAGAAAATTAGGGTTCAGTGTTTGTCTGGGGTCAGAGGTCAGCATAGGGTTTAAGTCAAGGGTCAGTCTGGGGTCAGGGTCAAGACTAAATTTGAGGAAGGAATTATCTGGGGCCAGGGTACAAGTTCATCTTTTGCTTTCCACTGGAGGTGGGCAGGCTGTGGGGCTGCTCCAGGATACTGGCTGGGCATCCAGAAAGGGCCTTTCCCTGGGTCCTGCTCTCACCCCTCAGGTGAATTCATCCCTGCACCCATTTCAGCTTCCCCCCAGGCACCTGGTGCCTGCCTTCCCAGTCAGTCCAAGCAGCCCAGCAGTGCCCACCCTCCCCAGGGAGTCCCCAGGAGCTGCCTTCTGTGTCCCAGCCACTGTGCATCCTCCAACCGAAGGGGTGGACAGCTCGATGCCGGCAGGAGGGGGCAGGAAATGCCAAACTTTGGCAGTATTTTTAGAATAGCTCCTGCCCATCCACTTGGTGGGCAGTAGGTTGATTGGCTAGAAACAAGGAGACTGGGCGCCCTTTCCCCCAGGCAGTGGCAAGTTGATGGAAGGCCCAGCTGTTCCCCAGAGCCAAGCTGGGCTCCTGTGCTGGCCTTGCCGGTGGCGAGCAGGCATGAGCTGCGTGCACAGATGGCCCTACATGCGCTCATAATTTGCCAGAATAAATAGTTATTATTAATCTCCCCTGTGCTTTCTCCTTCCCCTTCCTCTCCCATTTGCTGCTCATCTTGAGCTGATGGAGAGATGCTTAAAGACCGGGGCTGACTTTTATTTATCTCACTGCCCTAGGGCCTGGTTTAGGACCTAGCACACAGTAGGTACACATTCAGGATGAAATCAGGCACATGGTCGCCCTGCCCCTGCCACCCCCATCATAGGAGCTCATCCAAACAAGATCTACACATAGTAGAGTTTCAGCCAACTCAGGCTGGCACATACCAGGTGATTTCTCAGCATGGATACACTTCTCAGCACATAGTAGGACCTCTCCCAGTGTAGGATGTGACACACAGTATTCATCCAGCAAGGTGTTTGGCCCACCATGGTGAAGGACCCCAACCAGCAGGGAGTTTGTCTGGGAGCAGGTAGCTTTCAGAAAAACATTTGCTGAATCAAATTTTCAGTCTCTCCACTATGCTTAAGAAATATTTACTGGGTACCTAGTATGTACCCAGTTTAGTAGCAGGCACTGTCAGGAAGAACAGGGTTGCTAAGACACAGCCCTTTCATTCTCATTGAAGGAACCTGAAGTCAAATGATGAAATACTAGCCCCTTACAAACACTTCTCCCCAAGGCTGACTGAGGTACGCATTGGGAGGGGCCTGCCTGGAGGAGGAGGTACCGGAGATGGGTCAAGTTTCCCATTTCAGCTAGAATGCAAAGGTGAGTGATAGAGAATGGGAGGAGCCCATTAGGACAGCTGTGAAGTATCACTGGTCGCTGTAGCAGAGGACAAACTGTGCGGTGGCAGGGCAGTCACTCCTGTATTCAGTAAGTAGCAGGTGCCTGGGATGTGCTGGCCCTACTCTGAGCTTTGGTGACATGGCTCTGAAAAACACCATCCCTGCTTTTAAGGGGGAAGGAGGATCAAAACTCCAGTATATTAGATGCTAGCTGTTGATAGTGCTTTGAGGAAACATAAAGGAGGGTAAGGGGGTGAAAGACCAGAGTGGGGGGGCTCCTTTGGAAGGTATGACATGATATGAGATGATCTATAATGATATGGAACCTGAATTCAGGCAGGGAAAGAGCACGTGGTGGCAGGGAGAGGACCCGGGAGACAGAGCGGGAGGTGGGGCAGATTATGAAGGGCCTTGAGTGCCGGGTGAAGAATTTGGACTTGATCCTCTAGGCAGCAGCCTGCCTTTGAAAGCTTTGGAGCAGAAGAGGGCTGTGCTCAGAGCCTCAAGAAGAACCCAGCAGAGCTGTGGGAAGCGGCAGGACCGGAGGCTGGGGCCAGTGGGGGCAGACAAGGGCCTGGATGTGGGTGGCGGTGGGGAGGGGTAAGAGGAGGGGCAGATGCCATGGTGTTAACAGTGGGACTGTCTGGGTGTCTGAGGTTGAAGGAAGAGGAAAAGGCCGAAGGGCAGATGAGGGTGGATGGGGCCCCATGAGGAGAAACAAAGGCCCCGCAGTGGAGTGGGCTGGGAGCAGATGGCCGTCCCTGCTGAAACTGTTCCTTCCCCGCCTCCCCCTCGCCCTGCCACCAGGGGGCTGCCCGCTCCCCTCCCCCATGCCCTCCCTTCCTCTCCTCCAGCACCTCCCTTGCCATCTAGAAACCCCACCCTCCGGATCTTGCATATCTCCTCTCCTCTTGTTCATCCTAACATGTGTCTTTCTCCTCCTTTGACCCTCCCACTCCTGAGTCAACCTTCGTGGAGGAGATATTACTATCCAGTTGTCAGGGCCTTCATGGGGCCCCTGACAGCCTGACGGACAGTACCTGACATAGCTGAGTGCCTGGTTTTTGTGTTGGATAGAATAGGGTTTGGATCCCTGCTCTGCAGTTTACAGGCCAGGTGACATGGGTGAGTTTTTCAGTGTCTCTGAGCCTCTAGCTCCTCGTCTGCAAGACAAGCAGATGCACATGCTCGCCCAGGACCTGGCACAAAAGAAGGCCTAGTGAGTGGTGGCAGTTGCTACTATTATTGTTGTTTTCATTATTGTTATTTATTAACTAGATGTGGGGTTGTTCACCCACATGAATCTTTCAGATGCCAGAGCCGCCTGCAGAGAGGTATGTGTGATTTGGAATCTGGCTGCTCTGCCCAACTCACTCCTGATGATGTTCACACCCAAGTGTCCCAGATCCCCACTCCAGCAGGCTGTCCAGTAGCCACTCGGGGTGTCCTTCCTAAGCCCCATGGGCACTAGACTCTGTCTCCCTGCAGAAGGCCCAGTGGGCACCGGCGGACTCTGCTGCCTGCCGGAGCTGCACACCCTGGGTTGGCCCCATGCCAGGCCCCCAGCCTGCACTGTAGTGGCCCCAGGGCCTGTGCTCCTCTGGCAAAGGACAGGTGTCCATCTGTTCTCTCAGGGCACACCCCTGCCTCTCAGCCCCAGGCCCCAGGTGTCAGGGCTTCCCCAGGAGGCTCTCGGTGCCGGGCTCTCTTCTGTTGCTGACTTGGGGCCTGGGCCGAAGCTTTAATGGTGGGGCTTTCAGCACCCAGAAGCCCACTGACCACAGGCCCAGCCTCTCTTGCAGCTGAACTTCTCCAGGCTGCCCCTCAGGGTTCTGTCCTCCTCTCTGTCAGCCATTCCCACATGAATCCCTGGCTCTTCTCCTTGGGCCGAGACCCTCTGCTTCCTCCACCAGACAGGAGCTCCCTGTGGACCAGGAGTCTGTCACCCTAAGGAAACCAGGGTACCCCAGAAACCGAGATTCTCTGGGGCACAACAGGGCTTCATCCATAGGAAACTAGGGGAATGAGAAGCACAGCCCTATCCAGCATGGGGTGGTAAAAAAAACAGAATACCGAAAGCTACCATTCATCCACTATGTGACCTTGGGTAAGTCACCTAACTTCTCTGAGCTTCTGTTTCCTCAACTCTGGAAACAGGTAATTCCATCCTTTCAGGGCCAGTGTGCTGATTAAATGATATTAGAAGTACCAGAAGCACTGTTGAAGCCGTAGCTTGCTGAGGAATACTGGGTATGTATGAATACCTGAGTCAGGAGGCCCAGGCCCTGACTCTAGCTTGATGGACAACTTTGAGCCATCTGCACTCTCTCTTGGGTCCCCAGTGCCCTCCTCTCTGTTGCATAAAGGATCAGTCTAAATGATGTTGCAGGATCAGTCTTAATGATATCACAAGTCCCTGCCAGCTCTGAAAGTCTGTGATGGACATGTGGACTTCTCCATCCCCTGGTGGGATCCTGGAGGCTGGGAGCCCAGGCAGAGGGGCCAGGCCTGGTCCTCCAGCTGGCCAGAACCCCCTCTAGGTGCCAGTCCCAAGCCTTTCCCATCAACACCCCTCCACTCTGTGGCCCCTTCTCCCCTAAACCAGCGCATTGTCCAGAAAACTAATTGCTGTGGCTCCAATGTTTATTTGGAGACACCACCAGTCAGTTGAAACTGCTGCATCAGGAGAAATATGTTGCACTTAGATCTTTAAATGAGCTCGGCGCTGGCCTTTGATGAGGCTGACTTGGGAAAGGCATCCACCCTTGTGCTCCACTGATCATTGTCCACTGTTGGCTATTTGCTTAATGAACAGTGTGGCCAGAAGCCAGGGGGTGGGACCAGCCCCGTACAGGCTGGGGAGTCTGGGTGGCCTCACTGTGCCATTGCTTTGGCCCTTGCTTGGCAGCTGGACTTCTGGTTGGAGAGGCACCAGGGACAGCTCAGCCACTGCTAATGGCGACAACACAAAGGTAGCAGCAGCCCTGATTACTAGGGTCTTTCTGTGTTCCCTGCCAGGCATGGACTGAGCTTTCTGCAGATACTATCTCACTGAAAATCAGAGCAACCTTGAGAGGGCAAGGTATTCTCCCATTTTACAGATGAGAAGACTGATTTAGACCATCTTCTTGACTTGGAAGCCTGTGGAGGTCATGGGAAGAGGACAGGAGGAAGGGACCACCATGGAGGAGGAGGGGCAATATATGGGAAGCTTCTTGCCAGAAATGTGAGGTCACAGGAACCCTTAACCCCAGTGTTGCCAAGCCCCCTTCCTCTTCCCTCCTGCTCTTGGGGCCCACCCTAGGAGCAGGTTCTCTGCAGCCTGAGAACACTCCTGGGTGCCTGTCCTCTCCCTCCTCCTTCCCTCCCCCTCCGTTCCTGCCCTGCTCCCACATCCCTGCAGTGCGGGACTCCAGAAATCAGCGACAGGCCCTATCAGCCTGCAGGGCCTCCCAGCAAGGATGCCCCTTTGCCATCTCTAATACTGATCTCCAGGGAACAACGGCCTCAGAGGTTCAGAATTCACTGTGCCTTCCAGAGGCTCTGTCTACTAGCAGAGCTGCCCTGGGAAAGTTCCTCTCCTCGTTCTCCTTCCTTCCCTCCCATCGTTGTTCCAAGCTCTCTGTCGGGTGGGGTGGCTATGTCTCAGTTTCAGCCCTTTGAAAAGGCCCTAGGCTGGGCCAGCTGTGTGTACCCCAGGTGGACAGGGTGGGGTCCTGGGCCCCAGGATATAACTGTCAGGTTTCCTCCCAGAGCCTGTGTGAGATTTGCGTCCTGAGAGGGCCCAGAGCCCAGTGAGAAAGTGCTGAAGGGCAGGGGCCTCGCCTTCCCCAGAGCTGCTGCACCCTGCAGGCCAGGCCGAGGTCTCTGTCTGGTAATCAATCATTACCTGCAGCCAGGTGTCTGGCAAGTATCTGCAGGGCTGGACAAACTGGTTGGGTCCAATGCCTGAACCAGACCTGCCCCTGGCTGGGCAGAGATGGGACACCCCTGGCTTCACAGGGCTCCCCCTAGACTGTAAGCTCCTCAAGGGCAGGGCATGTGCCTTCTAGAACCCCTGTGACTGTTGTGCTGTGCAGGGCCTGGCAAGTGTAGACCAGGAATGAATGAACAGTAGCTATTGTTAACTCAGCTACTATTCATTCATTTTTCCTTTATTCAGTTGTTCATTTATTGTCTACTCTTGCCAGGAATTTTCTGGTCTAGATTCTTAACATGTAATTATCTCCAGGGCCAGGACTAGGGAGAGACTAATGAGGTGCCTCAGGCACAAAATTTAAGGAGACACTCAATCTCAGGGTCGTGCAAGTGCCTGATTATCTCAGCTCCTGAAAATACCCTTGCTGGTAGGTACTGTAATTTCCATCTTATAGACGAGGAAGTGAAGTCAGACAAAAGCTAATTTACTTCCCCTGGTCACCTGGCTGATAAAAACGCATTCCCAGATCTGTGTGACTCCAGTGCCTTTGCTCTTTCCTTGGGTGGTCCTCTGTTTCCTGGCCTTGGCTGACCTCTGAGCGGGGGCCCTGCCACGAGGGAGGGAGGATAAGTTGTAGCTGCTTCCTTCCTTCCGGTCCTTTCTTACTTCCTCCTGTGGCTGCATAGGGTCTGGACCCATCTCACTTGCCCAGTGAGTTTAGCCAAGATACTTAAACTCTCAGTGCCTCAGTGTCCTGATCTGTAAAAAGGGACAAATAAGGGTCCCTATATCACAGGTTGCAGGGAGGATTCTAAAGAGTTAGGGATATACAGCATGTACAGCCCTTAGAACAGCGCCTGCCACATAGCCAGCCTTGTGGAATTGTTAGCTATTATTTTGAAGAGCTGGGTAATGTATTACAACTGAAGGTGGGTGGAGTCTGCCCACAGAGGGTTCGGTTCCCTCCTTTCCCCAGAGTTCAGGTCCCTGGGTGTCACCTGGGGTAACAGGTGCTCACTAGCCCCTGGGAGGTGGAACATGGGGGTGGGGTTTGGTCCCTGACACCCCAAGCCCTCCTCCAGCTCCAGGCAAGGGAGCAGCCTCCCTGGCTCCTTCCAGCTTGAGATCTCCTGGAATTCACAGCAAGTTTGGAGAGAGAGAATTCACACTTCACCAAAAATGTGTTTCAAACAATTAGCAGGTCTTTACCGGAGGAGCCTTTGAAGTGGAAGCACAGACCCATCTCTGTGAAGGATTTCCCCAGAAGTGACAGGCTGGCAGACACTGCCACCGGCTTAGCGCTTCCCTGAGAGCCACCAGGGGACTCCTGTGAGTCCCCCCACTGTAGCAGCTCCAGTGTTCTCCCCAGCACAGAGGGCTGCTGTGACCATATACAGGGCAGCAGAGCCAGGCTCCCACTGGGGTCCTGTGTCAAGTCCATGGGGCTTTTCTGCTCTCCACAACTCCTAACCCCACAGGCTAGGGCAGCTGAAACCCTTGACTGTGAACTTGGAGCTCTTGCATCCTTGAACTCCTTGAGCAGAGCCTGAAACCGTGTATAATTATTAGTTGAATAAATGTATGGATTTCTCCAGTGATTGGCCCCGTGGCCTTGAGCTAGCCTCTATTTCCCTACCTGCAAACTGGAGCCAGAGGGTGGGAGGGGGACGGGCTCTCCCATCTTTAGGGCTCTGAGCTAAACCTACTTTTCTCGGAAGGGCTCATGTTGCAGTGGCATGAAGGTTGGGTCCTAATTTCACTTCCCTTCTAGCTGCATGAGCTTGAGCAAGGCAGTGTCTTGCCAGTGGGTTTCAGCCCTGGGCAAGTTCACTATAGATTCAGTGAGACTGAGGAATGACAATGGAACGTTCTTGGAGTGAAAGGGTTTATTACCCGGCTTGTTCTCCCAGCAATAGGTTGAGCACTAGAATTACCTCTGCATCCAACAATCTGCGTCTATAATCCTCCTTCATCTCTGCCTCTGCCCAGAGCACTGGGCAGAACTCTTTATACAGTGATTCAGTCAATGATTGCTAATTGCCTAGGGTGTGGAAGCAGTAGCCTAGCAGCAGGCCAGTTACATCATCAAGTAATTTAGGTTCAGGTGAGGATCCTGGGCATAGGAACCTTCACTTTATCCACAGGCAGTCAATACATCTCAGTTTCTCCATCTATGAAATGGGTAACATAATCTTTATTTTGCAGAGCAGCTATGAAGGCAAAAAGTGCCTGGCACAATAAGTGCTCATGATTTGTTGAATACAAGCTACACCCCTTTGTATGCCTTTTCTGACCTCTTCTCACAGCACCAAAGTGGATTTGTGGCCCTCTATGGAGCATCTCCACCCTACAAAACTGGGGAGGGGAAGGAGGGGCAGACGAAGCCAGCCAGAATGGAGCTGTTGGGGCCTGCCCCACTCTCCTGCCCCATGAAGCAGCCCCCGGCCTGGGCCTCTAGGCTGCTGTTTGATTCCCTTTCTCTGACATTCCATCCATCATTGTAATTGCTTCTCCCGAAAAATGAATTTGTAGTTGATTTCTTCAAAAGAGGGAATCAGCCAACAGATAAAAAGGTTGTTTTATTTAATTTGCATGAAGAGGCTGCCTGCTGCCACCCAGCTGTGCCGGCTAGGCTGCAGGGGGAGGGCGCCTTGTGGCATTAAGGGAATGTGCACAGGTAGGCATGGGCTGTTCCCTTGCTCAGGGCCTGCCTCCCAGGTTGCCAGGAACCTGGCCCCAGAGATCAGAACCTTGGTGTCCACACTGAGATGAAATCATTCTGTCAAAGGAGACTTGCACCTACCCCCACCTGTCATTTCTAGACATTTTGGACACTCAGGACAGGGCTACTAGCCCGGGAAACTGAGGGCCAGAAAGCAGGGCAATCATGGGGGCAAAATTCAGGAGATCAGGGGCTCTGTCAGGCCAGCAGCCCAATACACATGGCAAACAGCATTAAGTTTTCTCAGGAGGAAGAGGTATGTAAGCAGCCTGTGTGTTCAGGTGAAACTGGGAACCCCAGGCTCCTCTCTGAGATGTATTTCACCTGAAGGTATTGTGTTTCTTCTCCAGTTCAGCACTTAGTGATGCTCCCTTGGGCCCAGGGTATGGCTGGTTCTCTCCAAGAGCTTCTAATGCAGTAAGTGTGAGCTCTGTCTTCGGGAGAAATCTTTGGCGGGGGCAGGGCAGAAGCACGTTTGGGGTTAGAAGTGGAGTTGGGCAGGGAAGCCACCTGAAGAGATGCCTCCCTCTCTGCCTGGACCCCAAATGCTGGGCAGTGTCCAGAGAGGTGGGCCCCAGGGTTTCCTGGAGCAGAGGTAGTAGAGCTTCTTGTGTTGTCTAACCTCTGAAGAAGGTGTGAGACATTTGTTCTGATGTCAAGATGCTCCAGAGGCCTAGGTACCTGATGGATGGGGCAGGACATAAAATTTAATTGTCCAAATGTGGACACTTTAAAAAGTGAAAATGGGTTCTGGTAATAATTACTCCAGGACAATGGTGTCAACTAGGACTGTCCCTGGCACAGCAGACACGTGACTACCCTAACCAGGTACCAGAAGGGACTTAGGTTGGTGGGGCATCTTCCCAGGAGGTGCCAAAAAGAGCCCTGGACTTTTCTGGACTCAGGACACACAGGGCATCCCTGGGGCACCAGGGTCACAGAATGGAGGTGGGGAAGCCGCTGAGGGACAGCAGCTGGGGGCCTGGCTTCCATCCCCTGCGGCTGCTGCTTAGGGCGAGTCACCTACCCTGTCCGGGCTGCCAGCCCCTCCATGACAAGCTGGATGTGAAAGCATCTGATCTACTTATTACATTCTGTAATTACCTTGCTCCTTGATTTGTTGATTTACTTATTGCTTGTCCCTGCTTGTCATGTAAGACTCTTAGGACAGAGGCCTTGTCTGTCTTAGTCACCGCTGTGTACGCAGCGGCTAGAACAGCCCCTACTTGATAAGTGGGATGTGGACTTGAGGGGTCTGTCTGCAAGGGGGCTCATTTGCACACACTTTTCAGGTGCACTGAGGGTGGCTGTATGAGGACGGTTCGGGGCAGCTCTAGTGGAGGCAGGTGAAAACCATTTCTCCACTCTGCGGAGTTCTTTCCCAGTCTCTGCTCTTGTTTTCTTGTCCCCCTCTCTGATTCACATGGAGTTCCTCTACCCCTGCTCCTGAAAAGTAGCAACAATCTGAGCACAGAATCTTGGCTGCAAAAAAGACTAAGGTGGGTTTGGGGGTGGGAAGGGATAGGGGGGTTCCTGACGTAAAATGTTTAAGAAGCTGACAACACAATTGTTGGTAATGACTACCTACTCTTTATAATTTTCCACCAGCATTGTGAACAGCAACTGTGGCTCACCCTGGTGGGCTCCTAATAGTCATTTCTTCTGTTCTCTTCCTTGAGGAGTTGGTGAGAACCCCTGCCTGAGATACCACATTGCCCCATCTGAATTTCTCCTCTTCCCAGGTCATCCTTCCTATGTGGACTCGCCTCTCTGTTCCCCATGCAGTTCTAGTTCTGCCTCATCTAAGTGGGGGTGGAGCAGCCTTGTGGCATCACGGCCGTCCTTACTGTTTGCAGAAGGGTTTTGTCCTCCACCTGCAAATGCACAAAGCCCAGTGCAGGATCTTTATTGTTGTTTGAGAGAGTTTCTTCCTTTGCAACAATCCCCCAGGAGAAATGCTGCTGCCCTGACCATGCTATGTGACCACTAGGGTTCTGTTAGCCCTCGGCGCCTGTGCCTCTTGCTCAACTCCCTCCGTGGGAGCATGATCAGATTTTCATGTTCTGCTCCCGTGCACTGGGTGTCAGAGGGACATTAGGCTTTGATTGCAAGTGATAGAAACCTCTTATCACACAGCTGACGTGTCAGTAGAGGTATTTATTGGCTCATTATAGTCAAACACAGGACAGGCGGAACTGGCTTAGCCTTAGGGACAGCCAGAGCCAGGGGCAGGCCAGTCTCGCTCTCGCTCTCACTCACTCTCTCTCGCTCTTCTTGCTGTGTTTCACATGCCTGCTTTTCCCTGTGAATCAACTTCATTCTCTCAAGCTGGCTGGTCCATCAGGTTGGAATCATAGCCACTGGGAACTCCAGGCTTTCATTTGTTGGAGTGTTATGTCAAGAGAGAAAACGTCTTTTCTCTCCCATCTCCTGTTGAAAGACCCCCAGGAAAGAACTCAGTTGGTCAGGCTTGGATCTGATGCTGACCTCTCAACCAATTACCGTGGTCAGGGGGTGGCTCAGGTTAAGAGGATGGTGCTTCCCATTCAGAACACCCCAAGTGTGGGGCTGGAGGATCACCATCCTAAAAGGGGTGGTGTGGGGGGTAACACAGACATGGCTGCTGGGAGGATGGGGTGAGCCAGGCAAAATCATCCAGCTTATGACTGATGCAGGAGGAGCATTTCATATCCTGACCTTTCAGCAGGAAGAAGAACTTTGAGAGGCAGTCCAGGCTGAAAACACATTTCCCCAGTGAGCAAAACGGCAGGCACCACGGAATTCCTGACTGACACTATTGATTCCTCCTTGGCAGCAGCAAGCCCAGGTTTTACTGTCTAATTATAGCAAACCCTGCTACGTGGTCAGCAATCCAACTCTAGGCTTCAGGGGGCTGGACTGGGCAGAGAACAACTTAGTGCCCTGTCTGGCATTTCTTAGTGCCCTCCATTGCAGGCAGAATGGAGCAAGATACCACCTTCTTCCTTCTGGATGAAAACAGGCCTGTACCCCCACTGTTTGGCACCAACTGGGCCCTGTCTCCCCCTCCTCTCCTTCAGCTGGTCTGGGTTAGCCCAGATGCAGTGGGCCCAGAACACACACCGATCATTTTCCATTTTAGGGAGGTTCCCCTCCGCTTCCTGCCCCACCCCCCAGACTTGGCCCCTGTTCACACTCTCTGCCGCCTTCCCTACAGCTGTAGATGGTCTTGAAATTGTGCTTGTGTTTCTCCCCTTACCATCTGTGAATGCCCAAAGGGCACAGACCGGGTCTTGTTCATTGGTTTGTCCCTAACACATGACACAGGGCTGGGCACTGGGCACCCAGTATATCCTTAAGGGAATGCTTATTCACTATTCATTAATAAAAAAGAATGTGTGCATGCTCGGAAGGCACAGGGGGCAGATTATATTAGCAGAGGGCCCAGGTGTCCAGCAGAAGCCGCTCAGCACGGCCTGGCCAGCCTTTACCCGAGGGCCCTCTAGGCTGACCATGTTTGGGCATCGTCCTCCAGCTAGGATGGTTCGGGGATGTTGTAGTGGGCCTGGGAGTGTTACAAAGGCATGTGGAATTTGACTGCTTCTTATAAACCTGAAGTGACTGCAGTTGGAAGGGCTGCTTCTGAGAATCAATTTCCTTCTTCTTTCCTCTCTCCCTTCCTTCCTCCTACCCCCGCCCCGCCCACCAGCCTCCTTCCTCCCTTGGAGTCTGACTTGGTCCTCAGCTGGGCTGAAAATTCCACAAGGCAGAACTGGGCCTCAGTCCTCTCTAGCCCCCGCTCTAATCCTGTAAGGACGTGAGGCAGCCAGGCATGTCTCTGCAGTCGTTTTTCCCCACCAAGATTTCTGTTTCAGTGAATCACCATAAACTCAGGCTGAGTTTATCTATCTGTGAGGTCTGAGATAGTCATCCCACGATTAGGAATAGCTCACAAGGCCTGATAATATCTATATCTTCCAGCATCAAGTTTTGGGCCTCAAAACTAAGTCCAGTTCCACCCATGCAGGCAGAATGGAGCAAGAGACCACCTTCATCCTTCTGGATTTGCTGCTTGCATTAATGCAGCAGGGGATCTTCGCTTCCTAGGAAGCTGATGCACAGAGTTTGTTGACCACCTGAGAGTGTGTCACTGCCCCCTGTGTGCCCAGGATGGGGCTTCAGTATGTTCCTGAGACAGTTCATCGTTTAGAGTTCCGGCTCCCTCGGGTCTTCCATCCTGATTCACAGAACCTCCCTTTGGCTTTGTGACAGGCCCCTCATTTGGTGGTAGAAAGCCCTCCCCCGCCCAGTTCTCCTGGCTTAAATTATATTTTCCAGGATATTTCCAATTTTCTTCTAGGGAAAATACAGAAAGGGGGAAGAGTGGGAGCGCAGGGCATGTGCTCAGCTACTGACAGATAAAGCAGTCCTTCCCACTTTCAGCCCACGCCCACCCCAAGCCCCGAGGGAGGGAGAGGGGCTGGAGGTTGAGTTCAATCACCAATAGCCAATCATTCAATCAATCATGCCTACGTAATAAAACCTCCATAAAATCCCGAATGGTGAGGTTTAAGGAATTCCGGGTCGGTGACCCATGGAGGTGCTGCGATGGTGACACACCTGGGGAGGACATGGAAGCCCCTCCCCCCATACCTTGCCCTACGCATCTCTTCCTATGCATTTGACTGCTCCTGAATTGTACCCTGTAGAGTAAACCAGTAAATATAAGTGCACTGTTATCCTGGGTTCTCTGAACCGTTCTAGCAATTTATGGAGCCTAAGGAGGGGGCCATGAGAACAGTGTAAGCCATCTGTACTCAGAGCTGTCATCTGAAGTGAGGACTGAGCCCCGCCATAACCTGTTAGGGTGTGCACTAATGGGATCATTACTGTCAGAATGGCATTAAATTGTTGGGCACCTAGTTGGTATCAGAGAATCAGAATTGGCTGGGTAGAAGGAAAACACCTTCAGAGTCATACCATAGCATTGTGTACACACTTCCTGGCTTTCTTACTCTCCTGGTACAATCGTTAGTAGCGAGAACTCCCAACCACATTTGGATTATACTCGTCCCATTCAAGCAGGGGGTCCTCTGAATCTGGGATACCTAGAGTCCCCAGGAGAGCGTGGTGTCTGGGGAAGCCCATCCCCCTGTCTCCTCCCCTCCCCATCTCCTCTCCCTGTCCCCCCACACCCAGTAAAGATAAGAAGAATGACTGAACAAGCATGAAAGATACGGAAACTTCCCTCCTGAATGATCACACTAATGGTAAATTGATGGGATTGAATACATTCAAGTCGGAAATGATCCAAATATATGCTAATGAAGCTGAATATGCATTATTTAGATTAAAACAAACTAACTGCGAGTCAGGAAATAAAGTAGGTGAATTATTAGTTTGGCAACTCAAAGAATCGGAAAACTCAAGCACCCATTCCAGCGACAGGCAGAGACAGGCAGGAAAATGTGGTTAATAAATTCTGAACCAATTAGCCGCAAATTGATGGTGGGCTCGAAGACTTGCCGCCTCCGACTCCCTCAGATTGCTTTCTGAAAATTTCAAAAGAAAATGCTGTTGCCATGCACTTTTCTTGTTTTCACTTCCTAAATGTGCTCTCCTGGAAACTTGAGTCTCTGGGAAAAAAAGAAAAGAAAACTACAAACAGATCCCAGACACAAGGAATGGGGCTATTTTGGCCACAGGGGTAGATAAATAATGCAAAGAGGAACTTCTCAACTCTTCTTTGTCAAAACAAATCATCCTCAGACTAAGGAGAGGAAAGCAAGCCTTAATGGATGAGAACTGAAGCCTGAGAAGGTGAAGAAAATAGAAGAACACGCCTTGCTTGTCTAGAGGAGAACGACTCAACCATCCTAGCCGAATTTCCACCCAGGGCACATAAGCTCACCAAGGAGGTCCCTGTGAGACCATGAGACTGAGGACTTCACTAGGAAGGGGTTAGAACATAGGAGGTAGTGTAGTGTTTGCCAAAGATTGAGTCTATAATTTCCAAGGCATTGCATGACGATCATAGAAATATCTCAGGTTCAATCCTTAAAAAGTTATAGTTTGTGAGATCTTAGGAAATGAGCAGTGATCAGCTGGAGCCAGCATGGGTTCACCATGAGCTAGATCTTTGCTGAAAGGGGCCCATGGTTGATGAACGAAACTCTGATCTCTCTATAGAAAACAGCCCTGCCCACTCCCCCCTCCCCATTCCCATCCCCCAGCTTTATTTTTCCCATGGCAGTTAATGCCATCCAACACACACATACATTTACTTGTGTATTTTCTTCTCCCACTGGACTGTAAGCTCTGTGAGGACCAGGACTTTGCCCAGCACACAGTAGGGGCTCACTAAATATCTGCTGAATGAGTGAGACTTCCCTCTCATTTCATATTCACCCAATATGGCCAGGCTGTCAAGGCAGACCTGTGCCCACCTAGCCACCCACTCAGAACCCTGGAACAGAGAGCGGGAAAACCCCTGTGCCCTTACTGCTCAGGTCCTGACCTCTCAGGCACATATCCCTGCCCACTAGGAAATAGGGCCCAGTGGATTCTGAATACCCATGCTGCTAATCCCTCATTGCACGGGGGGTGCATAAGCTCAAGTGGAGGCTCCTCCTTCTATGGGAAGAAGCAGAAGTATGAGGAGAGGAGCAGCAGCGGCCCCCTCCACACACTCAGGACTCACCTGCTCTACCCAGTCGAGGGAGTGGAAGATAAGGCCTAGATAGTGAGTTCTGACTCTCAGCCCTGTGCCCTTCTACTATACTTTGCTGCCCTTGAACTTGGAAGGAATGTTGGCAAAAAGTATGGAAGACACATGAAGAACTTCCGCTGCCTCAAGACAGCCAAAGCAACTGGAAATATTCTACTTTTGATTATGATATAGTCCCTCAGTTATCTGTGGGTAGAGTCACTGGCTTACAGATAAACCATGGGAAAACATAATAATAAGGAAAATATTGGGGGGAGAGACACAAGTGAAAAAAGTCAAATTGCTGACCAATCAGTAACGACATCTAGAAGATGCCAGCTGTCCGGAACTACCTAGTTACCTTTAGGTCCACACTGTGTCCGCAGCAACGTGAAAGCATCTCCTCCATCAGCAGCCATGCAGGCAGCCTGTGGATGGAATGGAGGTGTGAGCATGTTGATGAGAATACCTTCATGAGTGACACACTGGGCCACGTGTGGACTGAGGTCTAACACCTTGAACAAAGTGACATCCTCTGGCCGAGAAGCTGGGGATGGCGTGGGTTGGGGAGGAGCCACTCACAAAATCAAGACCCCGAAGTACTGGGCTTAGTCTTCTTGTTCTGCGCAGGCTGACAGACTGTTTAGAAAGCAGAGCTGAGCCTGCTCAGTGACAAAGCCTGTTAGTGTGGGCTTTGTTCTCTATTCACACACAAAAAAGATAGCTCAGATAGAAACAGACAATGTAACAGACTGCAGAATGAATGGTAAATGTGTTTCTACATATTGGCTGTGATTATAACAGAATCAGCTGACATTTAATGTGTCCTTTGGCATGTTTGGTTATTAGTGTTAGCAGTGACTTGGGCTTCTCCATGACCACGTTTCCCCTCTGTTATCCCAGTGCATTCATTCTAAAGAGATTTATATGCTGTGCACTGGACTAGAGATGCAACAGTGAGCAAACCGATGTGGTACCTGGCCTCAAGGTGTTTTCAGGCAAGAGCTGACAGTAGATACACCTATGGGAGTGCTCCGGTATGACTGCCTCTCCACTCTTCTTCAGAAATGTTCGGAATGAAAGGAAAAGGTATAGTTCATATAGAAAGTGGAGTGACTAGACGTGAAGTGGCAGTTTAGAAAACAATATGAGTCTTATTTTAGCCAAGGAGCTTCTTAGTGAAGGAAGTACTGTGAAGTGGTCATTGTGTTTGCTGAACCTTTGTTGGAAAGAAAGGCCCTGGGAATGTGGCCTCTGTGTCCTCTGACTTTTGACCCCAGAAGGGAAAGGATGCAGAATTCCAAGTGTCCCTGGTAGCAATGAACAAAGAAAGGCAAGGAAGGCCTTGGAAGTGCTCAGAGTCCCCTAAACCCCCTCCCCTGCTGGAGTAGAGGACTAGACCACATCCAAGTGCCAAAGGCCAGACAGGCAGTAGACATCTCTTGCTTGGAAGTGACATTCACCCAGTTTCTAGAGATTGGGTGCTAACCAAAACCCAAGGTCGGCTTTCTATACCCAAAAGTTCTATAGCATGATCAACATTAAAACAGAAATTAGACTGTCATGTAGGAACTATCAGTCAAATTAGAGGTAAGGTCAATTTTCAGGAAATTGTCAGCATCAGAATTCACAGTCCGTAGGCCTTTTGTCTTTGCCTTGGAGAAGAAAGGAGGAACAAGCTGAGAGGCCAGTTGGTATCTGGGATGTCGGCTCCCAAGGAAGCCCCGAGCATGGAACAGGTTCGCCCCAGGACGGGAGGGAGTGATGAGTCCAGGCTGTGCCAGCAGACATCGAGGTCAGAGATGGGTCCTGTCCCAGGGGTCTGGACAGGATAGCTGGGGGAGCAGGCTGATGCAGCACCTCCAGAAGATCCAGCCCTGACCAGACAGCATGAGAATGCAATGGTCGGTCTGCTTCCGAGATGTGGTGGCTGAAAAGTGCGGGGTCAGCAGGTCAGCCCCAGGCAGCCAGCTGGGAAACAGGCAGGACTCCTGGCCAGGTTCCAGACACAGCACTTGAGACCCAGACAGAAGGGGATGCACACGCCTCTCTGTGGGATCCACGCTCACATGGAGAAGCTTTCATCTGGTCCTGATGCCAGATTAGGAAGGTGGACTCTCCTCCAGATATCTCAACTCTCAGGCATACAGCAAAAGAAAACACTCTTCTCCCAAGGCAAGAACAGTCATTTATAGAGTGCCAGCATTGTGCTGGGCATAGAAGACAGAGCAGGGAATCAAACGGTCATTGTCCACATCCTCATGAAATTTGCGGTCGTGTAAGGAAGATAGACAACAAACAAGCACACAGATACATGGATAAGTACAAAATGTAGTAAGTACTATGAAGGACACAAACAGCATTCACAACAAAGAATAATAGGGTGATGAAACCTTAAAGAAGGTGATCAGAGAAGCTCTTTGAGGACGGTGAGGTTTAAGCTGGGGCCGGCAGAATGACGAGGACCACGCATGCTCTCTTCCAGGGAGGCCAGAGCTGAGATGCCATTTGTCAGCAGAGAGGGTCGGCAGGGGTTCCCATTCTGTTCGGTCTTGCTTTGTATTGAATTTCGCTGTTTATCTTGCTTTTCCTATAATAATTTGACAAATTTAGTTTATATAGAGAAAACATGCTCATGGAAACTTGAGACAAATACTTTGAGTCCCAGTGGCCGAGTGGAGGAGAGAGTGCTGACAGTGGCTCCACCAGCCACTTATGATAGTGACCAGAAGGGCAGGCCCTGGGCCTAGATGGACGTAGCCCCTGGGAATGTGCTGTGCAGACGCAAGCCATGCCAGAGATTCATAGGTCTGCAGGCATCTCAGGTATAAACACGCAGCTCTCCCGCCTAAAGGCACAGCTGGTTCTGCTGCCTCTGTGGTTGGTGAAGCACATGTTTAGAGAGGAGAATGGATCTCAAGATGCAGGTTTTGGGGAGAAAGCTCCTAGTTCCCATAGTTTACCCAGATGGTGACAGCAGAGTCACTCAGAGAAAGAAGACAAAGACAGGGGCCCATCCCATGGTATTTCTTCCAGACCCACCACCTCCACAAGGCCTCTACTCACACCATCTCTGGCCCAGAGCCCACTGTGCCCCTGGCCCATTGTGCTCAGGTCCACACAAAGGTCAAGTCTTTGGAGAAGGATGTGAAACACCCCTGGAATTCCAGGCCAGTGACTTGACTACATCTCGTCAGGCATGTGTGATGGAGAAGGGATACAAAAACTGGAGGCCATGGTTCGTCACTGACTTTCTCTGGGACTCTGAATGATTTCTTTGCTTTTATTGACCTCAGTTTCCTCACCTATGAAATAAGAGTTTGGACTGGATGACATGGCTTCCAGCTCTAACACTTAGGACTTATGATCCCACAAGATCAAGAGAAGCAGCTAATGAGAACAGTGTAAAACCCAAGTAGCCACCAGGCGTGGCTGGAACAGTTCAAAATGGAAGTCTGTGAATACCTGCAGGCCTGAGGAAAGGAGACACACCACTATCACAAATTCCTCGCCTCCTGGTATTCATGCCCTTATGTGGTCTTTCCCACATTGTATCAGGGTTGCCCTGTGTGACCAGGAAAATGAGGTGGACCCGATAGTCTGTGACTCCTAATGCTACATCATAAAAGACATTGCCACTTCCACCTTGCTCGCTTGGATCATTTATTCTTGGGAAGTCGTGTCGTGGAGGAAGACACAGGAGCAACTCTACAGAGGGTCCATATGTTGAGAAACTGGCCTCCTGTCAGCAACCAGCACCAACTTGCCGGCCATGTGAGGGCACCATCTTGGAAGAAGGTCCTCCAGCCCCAGTCAAGCTTTCAGATGAGCGCAGCCTAGACTGACATCCTGACTACAGCTTGTACAAAACCCTGAGCCAGAAGCATTCACCTAAGTTCTTCTGAATTCCTGACTTATAGAAACTATAAGAGGTAATATTTATTGTTTTTTTTTAAAGTTGCCAGGTTTCAAGATGATCACACAGCAGTAAACAACTAATCCACCATTCCACATATTCCAAAAAGAGTGGCTCAGCAATAGTGCTCCCCAAGTTTTGTTTGTTGGGACTCTGGTCCCAGAAGATTTTCACCAACCAAAAGAACTTAAGAAGTCCTGAAATAAAGCCTGTTTAGTTTTGTTTTTCAAACCCAGAGTTCTCTCAACACACATGACTATGGATACCATTTTGCGCCTATCATTTCCAGAAATTCATGCCCCACAAACGTGTTTGGGGAGCTACTGTTCTAGGACAAATAGAGGTTTTTTGCTAATGTACTGAAACCTTACATATTTATTATTCCAGGGTCTGTTTGGGTTCAAAATACATCTAAATTCTTTCTTTCATCCACCCATCAACATTCAGATGCCTCATCTCATCTCTGTTGGAAGCTGTCCCAGGAGTATGTAAATGAATCATACAGTCCCTGTCTTCACAATCCAGTGGGTTTTGCAGAGTGGTTAGAACGAGGACTCAGATATCATAATGTCTGGTTCTGAAGTTCAATTCTGTCCCTTATAAACTGGGTGATTTGGGGCAAGTTTCTTCACCTCTCTGATTCAATTTCCTCATCTGTAGGTTGAAACTAATAATGACTGTATCTATCCCAAAGGGAAGACTTTATGATTATGTGAAATAACAGGTAAAGTGCTGATTATATGCCTGGCACATAGTAAGTGTTGAATAAATGTGAGCTGTTCTCATTATGTTTAGGTACTATCTCCTCCAGGAAGTTTTTCTGACATCAGTACCTCCAAGCTGACTAAGGTGACCCTTGTCTCTCCCTCCATGAGAATATCCTGACCTTCCCTCCATTAGAGCATTTTCCTACTGCTAACTGGGGACAGTCAGTAGCCTGCTCTGGTCAAAGCAGAGAGTATAATACAAAGAGGCTGAAAGGCTAGGGGCTTTTTTGTTGTTGTTGTTGGCCAGGCTGAAGTCTAGCCTAGATTCCCTGTGTGATGGGAAACCAGGGAGAGTTGCAAGAAAGAGTGTGGCCAGTGGACCCTCCATCCCCAGGCCTGGCTCAGCTTGCCATTGGAATGATGTCCCCCAAGGCCATCCCTACATGCTCATGAGCAGAACGCTCGTCTAAACCCTGTGCTGGTAGCCACTGACTTTGCATGGCAGGGGGTAACATCTTCACTCCCACCACCCCATGCCACTACTGCTTTTGTTCAGACATACCTGGCCTACCAGGTAACACCCCCCTCCATTCACTTGGTAGCTGTGAAAGGTTTGAGTGATGATGTGGAATGTGCCTAGGTCCCTTAGGCCTGCATCCCTGAGGTAGAGGGAGCTACGAACTAAACCGAGGCTGTCGGAGTTCCTTACCTTGTTACAGCTGCAGCGCACCCTCTCGAGGGGTTTTGCAGAGAACAGATGGTAAATTCCCTCCAGTATCTGCCTCCCCACCCCACCCAAGTGGGTGGCTGTCTCCATCAAGACACAGCTCTGAAGGAGCCTCCGAGATGACTCCAGAGCCTTCCCAGCTCTCCAGAGGCCACCCCAAGCAGCAGGCCTGGTTCAGAGGCCCCCCCAGCCCCCCTCACACCCCACTCTCTTTGAGCAGGACAAGCGGCTCCATGGCAGAGGCTCTGGGGTCCAGGTGAGGACTGATGCCTCCCCCTCTGCTCTCCTTCCCTCTCACACACAATTCTGGAGGCGGAATTCTAGACCATCTCTTTTTCTTCTTTAATCTGTGAAATCAGGAACCAGAGGGCACACTGGGGCTCAGGGTCTCCAATTATCTCTCTCCCCCTGCCTCTTGGGGTGCCTCCCACTCTCCCACTTGGCTCCAAGCAGTCAACAGCCTCGCAGAACCTGTTGAAATCTATTACCGACCTTTGGTCTCATCACCACAAAGGAGCTTTCTGCAGCATGGAGCCGGATTAAACAGAAATGAATTGGCTGGCGGAGGCTTTACGACCCTCTCGGTTCTTGCCTTCCTTTTCCCCCCCCTCTCTCCCTCTGTCTCACTCTTTTTTTTTTAAAAGAAAGCCAGCTGGGCAGAGCCAAGATAAGGCAGCGAGGTCCGAATGGACTGAGGTCACAAACACCTGAACGAAATTCACTTTGTTCATTTTGCAAACTAGGACACCAGCAGTTCCTCGGCACAGGGCTTGTTGGTGCTAAATTCATCGTGTCTGGCTAAAAAAAAAATAAAACAAAATAAAAAGCCCATAAAGTTGAACCATTAAATATTTAGGGCTGTGATGAACAGCATGTCATAATATTTGTTGAATTGCATTTGCTATTCTATACATCTTTTCCACTTAAGACCCCGGTGTTTGGAGGTAGATGGAGAAAACTAGAAGAATTGGGTTGCATCAAAAATGAAACGTGGACTTTAACTTCAAAAGACAGATCTCTCTGCCTGCATGCCCTGGGCTGCTTGGCTGTTAGCTCTCTAGATTGGGGGTCTTTGCCTCCCTGGAGCCTGTCTCCTCATGTTCACACACAACCCCGTGTGTAATTAAGCAGATGCTCATCGACGTTTGACTAAAATTATCAAGTGTGAGGACATAACACTTTATTTGTATATGTTTTCCTTGCTTAGCAATTCAGGCAGTACCTGGGGAAAGGAGATGTGTCTGCTCAGCTCTAGGAAGGAGCTACTCCTTGTAGCTCTGTGTCTGAAATTCTACTCTTAGAGTTTCACTTCTTCTGCTGATTACCTCTTTTCATGCAAATTCCCCAGGAGAACCCATGCAGGCTCAGTTACTTACCTGATCAGTGGTTGGGTTAATAAGATCTTTTCTTGAGAGGAAAAAATGAGACTGACTGTAAGAACTGGGGTGTCTGAGAGGTGGGAAGGCCCTGGCTCTGGCCTGGGAGACAATAGCTTCCATCTCAACAGACTTGGGCAATCGTTCTAAAAGGGGTGTGGGAGAAAAAGGAAGGGAGAGAGAGGGAAGGAGAGAGGGGCCCTAAGTGTGTACATTGCGTGTGAATTACCAAGTTCACCGAAGCACATTCCACCATTACCACCACCACCACCTCTGCCACCGTCACTCCCACCCCTGCTCTGTGGTACTAACCATCCAGTCCAGAATTTCGCACAGCTCAGGGGGCTTGCCTTCCTTGCAGGAGCCCAGAAGGCCAGGAAAGAGGAAGGAAGGAGCTACTCCCTAAAGTAGACATAGGGCCCCGTGAATGCATGGGGCTGGCCCTAGGAATCGCTGCACTCCCTGGGGTCAGAAGGAAATAGTCTTAAGGACCTCTGTCCAGTGATTACCTAAATCATCTTGCAGTGGCCTTAGGAGTCAGTGAGCAATGACCTTGAAAATTATTGAGAAATTGGTCTAAAGCATCAACCTTTAGTGACCTTGAGAACCAGCAGGTAATGACCTTGGGAATCAGTGAGAAAAGATTGTGAGTCAGTGAGTGATGACTCCTAGGGGTGGGCACTCAGAGAGACATAAAGGCAGCAGGTGAGGCCTGGGTGCCCACGTAGGACAGGCTGATGGCAGCTGAGATCCTGGGTGAGGCTTAGGGCTCCCGAGCAGGCTTCTGCCACACCAGCCCTGAACACCTTTCTCTCCCCTGCTAGGCTGCTAGGAGCCTTTTGTTGAACTCCCCAGGTTCTAGAGAAGTCCAGATCCTGGCGTTTAGCCTCCCCCTCTGTTGCCAGGCTCTTGTGCCAGCTTGGCCTATGCTGGACTCACCCTCAGCAGAGCCCTAACCTGTGAGAGGGCCACCCCACAGGGCCAGGCGAAGCTCAGCTCCTAATTTCGGCAGGCTTGTTCATTTCCATACAACATCTAGGGCTTATTGCTCCCAATCAAAGCCCACTTTGTCTTGCTGGCTGCCAGTGCTGTTACTGATGTCAGCCAGGTAGCCCAGACAGAAGCTGGGCAGCTTGCAGGGGGTGGGCTCAGAGGGCATGAACTAGCTTCCTGAGGCAGTGTGTCCAGGCCCCTGTAGGGGCTGAGGCAGAGGGTACATGGGCTGGGAGGGAAGTAGTTGTACCGTGTGTGTGTGTGTGTGTGTGTGAGTGTGCCTTCCCTCAGGTGGGCAGGTTGCACCTGCAATGAATGGTAGCAGCACTCGCAATAGAGTTGGCCTGCTGGAGATTCAACTTTATCATCTGAAAAATGGGAACATAATAATGCCTAATCATTTAGGGTTGTACAGAAAGTTGGATTAGATAATACATATTAATTGCTTGGCAATAAGGCCCACAATAAACACTCAATACGCATGACATCCTATAATCCTGAGAGGATGGGTTTGTGTGTGCATGTCTGCATGTGTGTATCTGTGTGTTGATGCCATGTGTACCCCAAGGTCTATGTGTGTGTCTGGAGCATTAGGTCTCTATGGATGTTTGTACCTCTGTGTTGGCATGCTGTGCCCCATGCGAGTAGGTGTGTGCACGTGTGCTTAAGAGCCAGTCGCCTGCTAAATATTTGTTTTGCTGGGCCCTGGGGAGCGAAGTTGGCAGAGCTGCTAGTGCGGCGTGCAGTGTTTCTGACAGCTCTAGCACGGCCTCGGGAAGTGTGAACTTTCTCAGGGTAAACAGCTAATGATGCTGCGATGCCAGCACTGACCCCCTGGCAGGCCTCCTCGAAGGCTGGGAGTCATTAAGAAGCTTCTGACTGGTGCCTCCCTCCTGCTGCCCCAGCATGGCACCCAGTGACTGAGAATGTGTGTGATGGGGACAGTGGACTCAGCACCCAACCTGCACCTCTGCCATCCCCCACCCTCCCCACAGCTGGTAGGTTAGCAGTGGAGGAGAGAAGCATCTTCTCTCCCCATCCTCAGCCATCAGCACCTTAGATAGCTCCTGAAGCCTTGTGCGTTGGGGGATGGTGGGCTCAAGGGAACACCCCAGCACCAGCCCTGCCTTAGTCCAGGTGCAGCCAGGACTGGGGTTGTGGGCCTTCAGCCGCTCCAGGTCTCTGGATCAAGGGAAGCCCCAGTAGGGATGTGATCACTTGGTTAATTTATGCAAAACCTCTCTCTTGTCTGAATTGGGTCACAGCCTCTGGGAGCTTCTCAAACCCTGGCATGAAACCTATTTTGTTGATGAGAAAAGTGGCCCTCGATCCTCTGCCCCAGCAGCACCCTTCCTGCTCCTCACCCCCAGTGCTGTTTCTGAAATGTGCCCAATACCCTCCTGTCTGCACATGACCATGACAGGGCTTCTCCTGTTATTCAGCTGCTCTGATTATATATGTATGTGTCTGTGTGCTGTATGGCTTGTATGTTTGGGCCCCTGGATGCAGCTGTATACCTCTATGGGTCAGCCCATGCACACTGTGTACATGTATGTACGTGCATGTGCATGTAACCAACTACAGAGACATATGGGTGCCCTTTTGTGTGTGTGTCAAAAACGGGTTTTCCAATAGCCCAAACAAGGCAGGAGGTGTCTGGATGCACCCCAATTGGGGCTCAGCTCCCCACTAGTTTATCTGCTGGGGGTAAGGACATGATACACACTGAGATTTATCCTTGAAGCCTGTGATGTAAGAGCAGCAAGAGTTGGGAGAGGCGTTGAAGTCTGTTTCATCTTCCTCTCCAATTTACAGATGAGGAAACTGAGGCCCTGCCAGGAAGCTGGCTTGTGTTAAGTCTGAAGGGGCAGAACCACACAGCCCAGACCCCGCCCTCTGTGCAGCATTCTCCACCTCACCACCCGCCTGGCAAGCAGCCCGGGACTTCTGCCTGGAGCCCCTCTGCAGCTCCAGCTGCAGCCAAAGACTCCGGATTTCTCAGGTCTCCAGTCAGGCCCAAGGAAGCCCCCTTGGGCCTCTCTTTCCCCTGCCTGTGACAATCAGTTGAGGTCCCTTTAACAGATGGATCAGGCCTCCTGCCCCCTGACCCCCTACCGCTGCCACTGAAGAGAGAGAACCTTTCCAGACAGCCCCTGTCTGTGTCTCATTACTAAGACGCAGCCATATTCCATTAATTCCTCATTTGCTGTGGGCAAAGCGCTGATACGTACATTTTTACCTGGGGTGGTTTTAATCAGTTAATTTAACCAGAAACATTAATAATGTATTTCTTTACCACTCGACTGCCCATCTGTTGAACAACTTACCTGTTGGAGAGCAATGTCACCTCCTGTGACTCAGAGCCCTCGGCTGCCCAGGAATAAGATGAGATTCTGCATTTTTAATGGCTCTGCAGACCAAGGGTGAAGGCTGGGGGTGCCGCTCCCTGCCTGGCATGGGCTCCTGGCCTGCAGCTGGCAGCACGGCCTCCCTTTACCCCAGGCTCCAGACAAACGCCATGTCCCCACCTCTGATCATCGCTTTTTTGGCCTTCAGGTGAGGAGGAGGGGCTGAGGGCAGACAGACCTGAGCTCTGAGCGCAGCCTAGCCACTCCCTGGGCAAGCAGCTGTACCTCCCAAGCTCAGTTTCCTCCGCCACACTTGGATCTGTCGGAAAAATTCAGTGATAAAGTAGGTGTGAAGTCCAGGCACAGGGCCAAGCCTAGAGTGGGTGCTCCACATATGGTTTCCTTCTCTGGGGCTAAATGAGCTCATGGGCCTCTATCACCAAGACTGTTCCCAAGGAGGCTTAAAGCCTGAATTGCCTTGGGGAGCCAGGGGTGATACTCAGTTTAAGTAACTACCAGTCTAGGAGGAAGGGTCAGCAGCCAGTGAAAGCCCCCTGTGGTTCCAGGCATTAACCCCTCAGTGGCTGAATCACAGATGTTCAGGGAGGGGATGCCCAGGGAAGGGTGGAAGCAGTTGAAGGTCCTAATGGAACTTTCAGAGGCCCAGGGATGTTGCTGGGCTGAAGAGGTCAGGGGCTGCCAGCCACAGGACACAACCCATGACCTGATCTCCCCTAAATCTTGGCTTTCCTAGGGCTCTCAGCTGCTTCTTCCTTCCTCAGAAAGAGTGGAGCTCGGGGTACTTTGTCCCTCCTCTGAGCCTGCACCTCTAGGGCTGACACCCAGCCAGCTCCGGTCTGTGTCCGGGGTTACCGGACGGCGGTAGAGCCACTGTGCTCCTCCCTGTGGCCCGATGAGGGTGGGCCCCAGCGCACAGCCACCGCCTGTCCATCCAGCTCTTGCCCACCCTTGGCCTGGCCACGTGAACACATGGGCCTCGCCCTCGACAGGCCTCAGAGGAAAGGGAGAACAGATGCAGAGGGGGGCAGGAGGGTGTGGGTTGGGAGGGGAACCCTGGACCCCAGGTGACCAGAGGGACTTGTCCTAGGACACAGCGGGCCAGGTCCCCTTGCCTTGCTCTGCTTTGATTTCATACATTCTGAAACAGCACTGACTGTAAGATACATAATTTTATGTACTTCCCTAAGGAGAAAAAAATGCCCTCGATTAAACTATGACACAGTGCTTTCTTATCATCTATTGCAAAGCCCATCTCCATTTCAGGGATGTTAAAATGTAAAAGGAAAAAGTGTGATTTGGAATCAATGAAATACAGTCATAAAAACAGCACTAGCTGCCATTTTTTGAGAGCTCTCTATGCACTGGGCTCTCTGCTGAGGGCTAAATGAGCAGAATCCCATTCAGTCCTCTCAAACCCTGTGAATCAAGATACGGTTCAGAGAGGTTAGACAATGTCACAAGGTCACACAGACAATCCTGATAATAGTTAAGTAGCTATGCTCATGGACTAGCAAGATCACCCTCCAAATCTGTATTAGTTCAGGATTCTAAAATAGCCAAAGCTTGACAAGCCTGTCTGAGGTCATGCGACCTGTAGGTGGCATAGGAGCTGGGGTTGGCTGGCCTGGCCACCATCCTGCTATCAGCTCTGGGACAGAGCTGAGCCTCAGATCCTGCTCCATGTAACCTCCGGCTGTGCTCTTAACCATGAGGCATCATTTCAAGAGCAGAGGGTGCTGGTGGGTGGGGTGTTGGGTAGTTCTGCATCTGTGTCTACCTGCAGGACTCACCTTCTCTCTGGCCCTCCCAGTCCCCTGGAGGCTGTACCATCCCCCACCTCTGGAGGGGCATTTGCTTTCCCTACTGGCTGCCTGGCAGAGGTTGGTTCCCACCTATCTGGCCTCCTTCAGAATCCTATCAGCAAGTAGAGTGAGCGAGAGCAGCAGGCAGGCAGAGACGAGGCAGAAATGGAAAGCAGTAGCTGCCGCCGAAAACTCACAAATTGGTCCCAGAGAGAAATGGAGCCTCTTTTTCGCCCATCAGCTCACTTCCCCAACCATTACCAGGCAGGCAGCACAGGGGCCTTGGCTGGAGCAAAACTCAGGCATGGGCGTAGGGAATGGCATTGGGGTAGCCATGGCTCCCTCTTTGGGGTGCACAGAGACCCCTGGTCTTAGCCTCCCCAGAGGAGAGCCTGGAGCACAGAGCTGATGCAGGGGGGACCTCAACCCCGAGGAACTTCAGGGCACAGGAGAGTCCAGGATGCGCACAATGCAGGGAGAAGGGGCAGGTGCAGGGTAGACAGACAGCTGGGAGGCCCAAGATCTACCCCTGTAGCACATGGTGTGGCTCCTGGGGGTGAGGCATGGATGGGGCCAGGCCAGGAACTGCAAATTCAGAGCAGGCCTTATTCTGAGCCCCATGCAGAAAGCAGCAGGGAGGGAGAATCAGAGGCTACAAGGCACATCTATCATGAGCCCAGCACTGGGCCAAAGGCTTTACAGACCCCATCTCCTCTAACCTGCCCAGCAGCACTGGGAGGTAAAATTACATTTCACCAATGTCAAAACTGACATGCAGAAGGGGTAACATCTGGTTAGTGGCTAAGCTGAGACATGAACTGCACCACTGCATTCTGGCTCCAGACCACTGTACTCTGGTCCTTCTAGGGAAACTGAGGCATTAGACAAGTGAGCCAGGGCTCACATCAGCACAGATGAGCTTCAGAGGCTAGTTTGCAGCAGCTCCTTCATTCCCTCCCAGCCCTGCTCAGCCATAGTCCGAGGCCCATGGCAGGGCTGAGTGGGGGACAGGACCTGGACCTTGCTTTGGGAACTGGGAGCCAAGCAGCACCACACAGCACTCAAAGCTACAACTTGCAAGCTTCTGCTGGCCGCCAGGCTGGAGCTGTCTGGCTAGGAGGCGTGCTCCGTCCATTCCCCTGCACCGTGTGCCTCTCTCTAAAAGATGAGGATGCTCACCAGCAGCAGGCAGAGCCAGAGAGGCCCTGGGTACAGTGCTTTCCCACAACACTCTCCAGTCCTTAACTGCTGGGCTCTCTGGCAGACCTAGGGCCTGCCGGGAGATGTTGCAGAGACACAGTCACAGTGTGTCAGCGGCGAGCAGAACATGGCCACACTGGAGAAAGGCAGCGTGTCTTTCTGAGTCAGAGACTGAGAGAACCTGAGGCCTGGGAGAAAATGGCCTGGCAGGTGGGGCATGCACATGATCCACCTGGCCCCTACCTGCTTGCTGCAATCACCAGGCTCTTTCAGGCTCCCCTCCTGCTGTTCCTCTGCCCATTGAGCAATTTCATTCCTGGGTTCTATCAGGCTCTACTCACTCTTCATGGCTCAGCTTAAATATCACTTCCTCTAAGAAGCCTTCTGGGATTTCTCCTGGCCGTTTTCATTCCCTAAAACACTTTGCATTTATCACAACGGAGTAGTTGTCACTCTATTGTTAATTATTTCTTTATTTGACTCTTTCCCCCTTCAGTCTGTGAGCAACCTTAGGAGACAACTGACTCATCCACTTTTCTCTTCTCTTGCACTGAGAAGGTACCAGTGAACAAGTGTTTGCCGCACTGAGCTTCCCTTGGGAGAGTCATAAAAAACAGTCCCTTGAAGGCACACACCGTCATCTCACCTATTTATTCCGTTCACAGAGAGCTTGTTTGGTTAGATCAACACTGTGTCCCCAGTGACTGCAACAGTCCTTTAACACATAGTAAACATTCAATGAGCACTTGTTGAGTTGGTGAATGAATCAGAGAAAGGCTGCTCTGAAGGTTTAGTCACACAGGGTCAAAGATGTGGGTTTCATTCCCATCTGCTCTGTTTCTGGGCACTGTGCTAGACACTGGATGGCATGTCCCTTGAAACTCCTACCGTCTAATCGGGGGACCCACGTGGAAACAGTGACAGGTAAATGCCAAACCAAAGACTGAAACAATCAGTGTAGTATATGAGGAAGACATACCTGGACACACCTTGTTCCAGGTGTGAACTGCTGGGAAGTTACTACTCTATCTGAACCCCAATTTCCTCATTCATAATACAGCAAGACTCTAATACTTAGGGATGTTGTGAAGATTTTGAACAAGATGATACTGTAAAACAGTTGGCACGGTACCTAATGAAGGATAATGGATCAAATACTTTGTTGCAACAAGAAACAATATCACAGGCAAAGGCATAGTGAAGTGACAGTTCCTGGCCTGGTTGAGAAACTGTCTGATGTGGCCAAACTACATTGCATGGAGAGGTCTAGGTGGAGAGGTAGAAGGCAGAAAGGCAGATGAGGGCCAGATTTATGAAGACACTGGAAATCACAAAGACCACTGGAGCCCTAACCCTCTAGGTAGGACGAAGCCAGGCAGGGCGCTGGCCCCCTTGAGGGTGTGCCTTGGAGCTCACCATGGCAGAGGCGTGACAAGCAGGCTGGGAAAAGGGAAGGGGAAGTGGGGAGAGCATGAGGAGGCCTTTGCTCTGTGCAGGGCTTCACCTGGAGAGTGACAGTGGGGGAGAGAAACACAGACCCCAGAGTCACTTATTGGGCAAAGGGTGATGGGGGAGTCAGGGCTAGGAGGTGAAGACTCCCAGATTCCCAGCCTGGACCACTGGAGGGTGTTGGTGCCCTGCCCTGAGATGGGAAGCCCAGAGAAAGAGTAGGTTTGGGGAGAAAATGCTCTATTCGGTTTCAGAAATATTAGGTTGGAGGTATCATGGAGGACTTGAAGGTGGATCTCAAGACAGAGATACTTACCTGGACAAAAGTTGGTCCTTACCCACAGCCTGGAGCCTGTGAGCCTCTCATCAAAGGCAATGTGCATTTGGGAATGATGCACAGCACCCCCTTCTGGGCGAGGATGACAGGCAGCCACCTCCAGATGTGAACAGGGCCCAGTCTAGAAGGGGGCATTTTCGAGATATGTCTTTTTTGGAAAGCAAGATCTCTCCTGTTTTTATTCCCTCTACTTGGAAATACCTGAAGTTTTTTATTGTTGTTGTTAATTATAACCTTTCAAGGCAATGAAAGAATTTGTTGGAAATGACTGAACTCATATTGTAGATGAGAACTACACACCATTTACTAAATAGTTAAACATAAACCTAGCAACACTGATTTATTAATAACCTGCAGATTTAAAGACTGGACGCTGATGTTAACTGCCAGGTGAGATCCTTTCCCTGATGAGGCTTAGGAAATAGATTCCATCTTGGTTGTGGGATAGAATACTATATTTTATCACCTGTGTGCTGTTTACAATCTCAGCCTCCTGAATCAAACCAGAACAGAGTGTGACTCCTGTATCTGCAGATGCTGTGTGCTTTTGGGCAAATCACTAACTTCTCTGAACTTCTATTTCCCCCTCTGAAAAAATGAGAATAATAGCAGAATCCACCTCACAGGGTTGTTGTGAGGATGAAATGAACTAATGAGTGGCGAAGGCTTAGCCCACAGGCTCAATAGATGTTGGTGTTCCGTTAGTGTTATGACTCATGAACTGCTTTTAGTCCCATTGCACACCAGATGGTTATGCAGAAAGTCCTGTCTTTGCATTTGTTCAAAGTGCTGGGTTTAGCGGACGGTGTCTTTAAACCTGTATTTTTAAACTTTAAATTATGTCCTTCCTCCATGGCTGCTGACAGGGCATGCAAATTTTAAGATTGCAACTTTGCTCCAGTTCTGGGAATGCACCTGCTGTCCTGCCTGCTGTAAGCTACCCTGGGCTTTCTGAGTGGCTGTGACTCAGAAAGTGGCTGTGGGGATTATGAGTCTTGTGGCTTTTGGCAAGCAGTGTTCAGCTCTCTGGTCTTGATGCCCGTATTAGGAATCTCTCCCACCACTTAAAGACCCCGTATTATATTATTACTTTTTATGGTGTCCCCTTCTGCCACCCTGAGACAGCAGCTCTGGTTAAAAGCTGCTGTCCACGTGTTACCTCCCTGGAGTTTTGTTGTTTAGCCATTCCATGCTTGCTTATACTTGTATGTTTCATACATATTCATTTATAATTAAGATGTATTTATCAAGTGCCCACTATGTGCCAAGCACTGGTCTAGGCACTGGTGAGAAAGTGCTGCACCTGCTCTGTAAGTTCCAAGAGCTTATATTCTGGGGTGGGGGCTGGGGACAGAGGCAGACTATGAACTCGATAACAAATAGATGTTAGGGATCATTGCAACCTGCATTAAGGGCCTTGGGAAAATAAACAAGGTATGATGGGGGAGAGGTCTCCCCTACTGTTTATCTGCTGTAGGCCCAGTGCCCGACACATAGGAGGTGCTCCCTGAGCATTTGCCAAAGGAAGGAAGGGCTGAGCAGATGAACGTGTCTATCAGCAGCGCCGGTGGGGGATAAGGTAGCTTAGAACTCCTTTGTATGAGCCTGGAATCTCTCTGTACGAGCTGAGAGCTTGTGAAGATGCAAGCAGCCTCATTTGCTAATGATCATAATTAAATCAGAATCTCTTATTTCAATCCAGTGCCTTGGGAGCAGCACAAAGCCTCAGGCTGATGAATTGGCCCCCCACGCTTCCTTCCTTGCTGTGCCCCCACCCTGGTGAGATGTGTGCCCACACCTGCCCAGGTGCACACACAAACAGACACAAGTTAATGAGAACCGAACAGGCTAATCATACCTCTAAAGCTGGGTGAAAACAACCAGTCACTGGTGTCCCAGAATCAATCTGGTAAAAACAAAATCCGTCACCCTGGGCCTCTGGTGTTACATAGACCAGATACTTTCGCCATCATACTTTGTCACACTTTCTTCATTCTTTTTTGTGTGTCTCTGGTGCTCAGGACTGGAACCAGGTATGTGGGGCAGCTTGCGGTGTATAGGCTCTTACCCTGGGCCTCAAATAGCTCATACCTCAGAAGGGGGAAAAAAACACTTTTGCCCAAATCACTGAAACACAGTGATTCCCAAAGCGTGTTTTCAGTAAGATGCCCTGCCAAAAAGGTTTCCACAGTTGTCAAGCAAGTTTGGAAAATGTTGCTTACCCTGCTTAACTCTCAGAGGCTGCACGTGAGCAGAGTAAAAGCCCATAGAAGTCCTGCAGAAAAGAAACCTGCTCAACCTCGTTTAACTTTTAATTCCCCCAACAGACAGAAGACTTTAGCCTTCCTGACACTATGTCACTGAAATATCTTCCATCCAAACAAGCCAGAGGTGCCCATTCTCTGTCTACTCAAGGCAGGACAGTAGATGGCGTCAGAAGGTGAGCAGGGTGAGAAGAGAAAGCGAAAGGCCCCATTTCCGCAAGCAGGAGACCAGTCTAGTGTTACTAGCCGAGGGGCCCAGGTTCCTATATATCGTCCAGACACCTTGGGGCTGCAATGTGAGGTCTCCTAGAGAGCAAGGAGCCGAGGGAGGGGCCCGGAGATGCCAACGCAAAGCTGCACTGTACCGTTGAATCCAGGAGGCCAGCATGGAGTCCTCAGCTGAGAGTCCCGAGGTCAGAGTACGTGAGCAGGAAGTGGACCTGGAGCGACCTTGGCAGCATTTGTGCTGGGCTCCTTCAGAGGGGAGAGGGGCCTGTAGGTGGGGGTCCCGAGGGCGAACATCTTTGGTGGATTCTGGCTAATGCAGTACTGCACTTATGTTTTCAGCACCTTAAAGTCCTACCTTTGAGAGCTCCCTCCTCGGAGCTGTGCCACTGGGAGAGCTCATTCTGGATTCGGGGCGAGGGGTGAGGGTGCTGCGGGCCACGTTTGCTGTTGCAGCCCAATAAAAACAACGCATGCTTCTGCTCCGCCAGGCCCCTTTCTGTCACACCAGCAGTATTGTCAGAGAAGAAACAAAACAAAATAGAGAAGTGGAAGTTGATTCTGTAATTAGTGCAGTTTCTTCACTGTTCATTCAGGACCTCCAGAGATCAATTAGCTTGCTTTTAAGCTAAAAAGCATCTGAATAAGTATTTAACCTGCATAGCAATTGATATTTAAAACAGATGAGGATGGGAGTGATAATGCCAAACAGGCTACTCCTTTCCGCTAATTTCCCAGGTTCGGCTCCTGCTTCCGTCACCCCTGCCCACTCTATATCCGGTGTGGCCTTTGCTTGGGCCTCCTGGCACACACAGGGCAGGGCAGTGGGGGGACGATCTGACCCTAAGGACATGCTGGAAGCTCGGCTAGCTTTCAGATGTGACACCACTGTGGAGCAGGTGCCCGCAGGGTTTGGAGATGCGCCCCAGTTAGGGCTGGCCTACCCGAAGCCAGGGGGAACCATCTCTCTACAGCCACTCAGCCAGGTCACCAGGCTCATGGCACCTACCCACCCATGCAAGGGGCAGGACCTAGAATGGTGCTTACTGAGGGCACCTCAGCCAAAGCTTCCTCACCTAGTAAGAGTGGATCATTGCCAGGGGCTGGGGTGGGGGAGCTTGAGAACTGCAGGACCCGGGTGACCTCCTGCCTAGGCATCTTCGCAGCAGGCAGTCTGAAGGATACTGGTGTGTTTTCTGCTTTGCCACTGAAGTATCAAAGTCCTGTACTGGAATTAGGTTTTTACAAGCAGCAGTGTGTGTATGTGTGCGTACACACACACTCACGTACACTTATATTTGCATTTATTTAACAAATGAGTCTTGACAGCCTTTCTGTGCTCGATAATGTGCTAGGCATTAGGAAAGGGAATGAGATGCGAGGACGGCTAAGGTGTGTGCCCACTCTCCACATGACCCCAACCTCTTGGGGGAGGGTGAGGCACACAATGCATCACGTGTGAGGGTACAGGCGAATTTGGAACTCAGGGAAGGTACCATAGGGACCCCCAAAACAGGCCCCATGACAAGGGTTGGGGGTGAGTAGTTAATCTGGGAGGTAGTCTGTCTTGCCAATGGTTTTCATCCCCAGACAAGTTCACTATGGATGCAATGTGACCAAAGAAATGACAGTAGAACGTTCTTGAGGTGAGAGGGTTATACCCAGCTTTATTCCCACGGTGGCAGATCAATCGCTAGAATCCCGTCCACTCAGAGCAAGTCTGCATGCAGCAAGCAGGTCTCTGCCTCTGGGCCTTTCTACCCACACAACCCTCTCAGTCTCTGTCCTTGGTGCTGCCACCACTCCAGTCTCTCTCTGCTCTCCTGCAGCCTTGCAGCCGTGCCACCGTGTTGCCCAAAGTACTGGGCGGAGCTCTTTATATAGAGTCAGTAATGATGTATTGCCCACACCCCTGTGTAGTGAGCTAGCCAACCAGGGCCAGGTGAGAATCCTGGCCACAGGAACCTTTGCTTTATCCACAGGGTCCCAGGAAGCAGGGTGATGAAAGGGGGCCAAGGCAGGGCAGGGAGAAAAGACCAGGAGGCTTTGGCAGCAGATGAGTTACATGGTGAGTGACTGGGGCTCAGCCCCAAGGGGCCCTTTGGAAAAACTATGTAGCTTCAGCCTCAGAATTGCACCTCTGAGGGGCAGGAAAGCTGGGGATCATCCAATCCACCTGCTCTTTGCCTCCTGGGTGGAGGCTTTACTGAGTTCTTAACTCCCTGGCTCAGGTGGCTAGTCCTGCACTGGCCCCACCTGCGCCCACCGCCAGAGAATGTTGCAGATACAGAAAGCCCAGGGTGTGCAGAGAAAATGTCTGCAGGTGGCTTCTGGGGTGGGACAAGGCATAAGGACAGCATTTGCTACATAAGGCTCAGAAGAGAATATGGAAGCCAGGTGTGGCATTATATAACAAAGAAGGAAAGGCTATCTGGGCAGAGGAAGAGCACATGTGAAGGGACAGAGACTTGCAGGGAATGGTGACAAGTGCAGTGTGGGCAGAGGACACGCTGCACAGAGGAGCTGAGGCTGGGGAGGTCAGGCTGGACTGGAAAGGGCCTTGAATGCCAGGCTTAGGGCTGACCTTTCTGCTGTGGGCATGTGTGCATGGGGGTGAGCTGTGTGATGGTTGTGCCCCTCCAGGTGGTGGGATAGCCCTGCAGTATCTTGGGGATGATGGATCTTCATTCCTTTGGCCCCTCCGGCAAGGGTGCTCACTGCTCATTGGGCACCTGTAGAGCAGCCCCTTCCCAGCCCTTTCCCAGCAGCCTTGTACTGCTTCTCTGCTTGATGACAGCCCATCGGTCATCAGGGTCTCTGGGCAGCACAGGAGCCTCCAGCCATCCTCCCAACACGGTCGATTCTGTAATATTTGACTTGCATGTCCCTGCGTTGTACAGACAAAGCTCCACATACCACCAGATCGATTAAAATAACTGCCACCAGGTCCCGGAACTCTATCAGGAGTCCCTCCCCTGGGAGCCACAAGAGTGCACCTCCTCCTCTCCTCAGATCTGTTCCTTCTCTGGATTCCCCTGTACCTGTTAAAGGCCTCCCAGCTTCCCTGTCACCTTATAATAATAACTTCTTACCCTTGTGGAGAGCTACATTGTGCCTTAGATCATTTAAGCGTCAAAATAGCCCTATGTCATAAGTGCTATTAATATCCTTGTTTTCAGATGATGCAATGGAGGCACAGGGCAGTGAAGGGGCCTGCCCAAGGTCACACAGCTGGGAAACGGTGGAATCTATTCAAAGCCAGTGCATCTGGCTGCAGAGTCCACATACTTGACTGTACTTCCAGCCTCTTCTAGACTCTGGGATCATCTCTGATGCACGCTCTCCAAGACACCCCCTCCATCCACCAGCTCATCACTGACCAGTCCTGGAAAAACAAACTCTGCAGCTCCCCTCCTGCCTGGCCCTCTCTTCCTCCCTCTGTCCCTACTGGCCCTGCCCTAGAACCATCCACATCCTTCAGATGCCCTCCCAAGGCCAGCCTCTCCCCAGCTGGCTTCCTCTCCTGCCATGCTGCCTCCTCCATGAGGACATCACAGCATTCCCTTCTCTGCCTCCCCCAGCTTTCTGGACCTTTCTTATCACATGGAGAACTTTTACCAGCATAGTGTTTTTATTTGTGCCCCTCTTCTCATCTCTTCCAAGCTGTGAGCTCCTGAAGGGCTGGGCACATGCCCAGTCTCTCATTGACTCATTCAGGCCTGGCATAGTGCCTTATTCATAGGTAGCCAATAAACTGATTGGGGAATGAGTGAATGAATAAATGAATGAACAAACAAGAGGGGAGACACACATACTCCTTGTCTCCCTTCCTTTTCAGAAAGCATCCCTGGACCTTCTGTGCTGGGCACTGCTCACCTTCTGTAAGCCACTCACAATGCCTGGTGGGGCAACTTGTCCCCCCTACTCCTCCTGCTGAGACAAGGGCATAGAGAGGCCCCCAAAGCAAGTTCAGAGGCACTTCCAGGGCCCCAAAAGGGCTGGCTAAGGTAAAATAGAAGGCAGAGCTTGGTTCTTCCAACCCACAGGATGCACAGAGTCACAGGGGCCCTGGCAGGGAGAAGAGAGAACCCTGAGAGGAACAGACAGGGAGGCAGGCCTGGGGAGGAGGCTGTGAGGAACAATCTTGCTGATCAGCATCTCAATTAATCTCCACAACACCTTGAAAACCTCTTAAAAAGAACAAAGCAGACTAGAAAAGAAAGAGCAGACTCAGACCCCAGAGGACAGACAGAGCCTGGGCCTGGGGCTGGGAATGGGTGTCCCCTGGGACTTGGCCACCAGGTCTCCTGTGGCAGCATGAGGCGGTCCCGCCTGAGTCATCCAGGCTCACTGTGCTCAGGCTGGGCTGGCCGGGCTGCTTTTGCAAGGGTCAGATTTAAGACCACAAAGTTCAAGGGAAAGGAAAAGTTCAACAGATGACCAGCCCTAGACAGTCTTGAGGCCACGGGTTTAAGCAAAAGGGCCCTACCTTCTGCTCCCACCCGCCCTCGGACCTGTCCTTGGGAGATCTCCGGGGCCATCTGCCCAGAGGGAGTGTGTGCTGCAGGGAGCACGCCTCCAGGATCCTTGCCTTTAACAACATAATGATGAGCATGGCTGGACACCAGTGACAACACTTTCTCCTGGTTTTTGAGGTCACATTCAGCTTAGCCCATCATAGCATGCCCACCTGGGAGACAAAGAAATTCCACCATTTGGGCACATTTCCAGAGATCAGAAAAACAATCTTCACAACTATGGGCATTTATGTTTAGGGTATTCAGAATGTTTCTCAAAACATATGACATCATATCATTGTAGAAGAAGCAAGAGGGAAGCTGGTTCCAGCTGGTACAGCTTGTTCAGTCCCTCCCTCACCCACCCCTAGGCCTGGCTAAGTTTCACTCTCTGTAGACAAGGTCAGGTTTGAGCAGTGGTTTCCACACTATGCTTGGTGGAGCCCTTCTCAGGAACTGTGGAATCAAGCCTTTAAGAGCGCACTTGATGGAAATGGGCATAGGCAGGGGTGTACTAAGGAAACACCCTCTCCAGAAGAAAAGCTCTGATTTGGAGCATCTGCTTATTTCTATGGTGTAAATACTCTCACTGTGGCAGATTTCAAGGTGCCAATGGTAATACTCGCTTTCAGAGTTCCTAAAAATGTAACAATTGGCTCTAACAAACCGGCTTTGGTTGCAGAAGACAATTTACTACATAGCAGGTTTAGTTAACACCCTGGAAACTGTGGGCCTCAGTTTTCTCTCATGTAAAATGGGACAATAACAGTTTCTATCTAGTGGGGCTATAGAGGTTCTTGTGAGTGTTAAATGAAGTGGGTGGAAAGCACCGAGCATCAACCCTGGCATACAACCAGGTATCATTATTATTGCTACTGTTATTATTATCTGTTTTACCCATTGGGCTTCTACTCAAGATTTTGTTTAAAGAAAACGTCCCAGCTGCACCCATGCTCCACCTCTGCTTATATATTCTGGAACAGACCCATCATGCACCACGCACACACACACCCTTTCAGCAGCTCTGGTGTCTTTTCTCCATTTTATTAAAGCAGAAAGCAGTGACAATTATTTTCATAATGAACTGGCTCTTCAAATTAATGCCAATTACACTATGCAATCATGATTAAGATTATGCATTAATCAACGGTGCCAACCTACTTATTAGCCTCTTTAAATAACAATCATGAGGAATGTATGGGAAGGGGGAGAATGGAGAGGAGCCAGTTGAATGGGGGAGCTGCCTCTAAGTGGCACAGTGTTCTCTTTCCAGAAGACAAGACCCAGAGCGGCACTTTTCCCGCGACACAGAGCTTGAATCAAAGCCCCCGGCCCATTAGACCATGAGCATCCAAAGCTCCCTGATCTATAGAAGCCCCCTGCATGAAAGAGAAAGGAGGCAGGAGGACCTAGAAATGAGAGGGTCAAAGAACCTTCAATGGTTTATCAACTGATCGAGATTCAGTGCCCCTTTCCCTTCTTCCAAAAGCGTAAAGGGTAAGTGTGGCTGATATTCCTCCCAGACTAATGTTACTTCTGTCTTATATCAGCCCCCAGATGCAGAGCCTGAGGCAAAGACTCAGATGCATGGAGTTGGTAGAGGGGAGGAGCTCTCTTTAGGAAACTCCTGTTGGGGAGTGACCAAACAGGATAGGGAAAGAGACAGAGCTGGGCACAGATGTGGTAAGATCTGGCTTTTGCCTGATGCAAGGTCTGGCTTTTGGGAGGGGCACTGGAGGATACCTGCACCATAGAGTTACACACACCCTGAGACAATGGGACCACCCTTTTGAGCCCAGTATTAGTCACTAACTGCAGACTGCCCCCAAGGTGTAACCTTCTGGGCAAGGTGGCTCCCTTCAACTGAGAACAGTTCTCTAGAGAAAAGGGCAGCCTATGAATGGAACCAAAATTCAAACCCAGGTCTGCTACATGCAGACACCACTCTATGGATGTCTATGCTGAACCCAAATATTTGCTGTCTGGATAAAAGACATTCAAACTTTTGGGATCCCCTTGCCTTTACATGTTCAAGTTAACTGACTCCATCCTTGCACTGTGTTTGGGGGTTGAGGGGCAGCCTCTCCCCAGCAGTGTCTCTGAGGGTGCTCCAGGCCCTCCAGTTTCTCCTAATCACCACTTGTTCCATCTTCTCTGCTGAATTTTCCGTCTCCTCTCTCTTCCCAGCTCCTGCACCTCTGTGCTCTCTCTGCCCTGATTCATCCTGGGCTGGGCACTGCCCACCTTCCTTCACTTTCCCAAAGGGCAACAGCTGGTGTCAGTTGTCTGTGCCATAAATGACAGGACTCATGTGCAAAAGGGAGGTGACAACACAGTGCTAGCTACCTGAAAGCTAGACACCTGGCATCACTGTGCTGACCCAGCTCTTCCTTCCTCAGAGGGTTTCTTATGTCCTCCCCCACCTTCAGGCCTGGCCTGGGTCACATTCTCCTCCCCATTCTCCCTTTTTGGGCCCACTTCACACCTACTCCCTTTATCTTAGGCCTTCTCTTCCATCTCCCCACTCAAAACCTCAACATCCCATCTTTGTTTCTTTTGTGTAGCAACTTCGTACTCTTATAGTCTTATCTTCTCCATCCACGCCCTACGGTGCTCTTCTTTCTGAGATAAAGGTTGCCTTCTTCTAGAGAGGGGACACACTTACAGCCCATTGGCCTTTTGTAAGCAAAGTTTTATTCAAACACAGCTGCATCCATTTGTTTGCACATTATCCACTTTCATGCTATAGTAGAAGAGTTGAGTAGACTATCTGGCTCACAAAGCCAAAAGTGTTTATTATCTGGCCCTTAACAGCAATGTTTGTATGTGGAAGTTCAAAATTCATTTTGTTTTTCTGAATAGCATTTTTTCTCTTATCCTTTAAGAACTGTTTATTAAATCCTCCCATGTGCCATACATTTTGTTACATTGTTTTCTTTCTTTCTCACAATAATCAACCCTTGGAAGTGTGTACTCCATTTTGCAGATAGAGAAACTGAGTCTCAGAGAGATTGAGGAACTTCCTCCAGTGGCTGCAGCTAGGGTTTGGCTGAGGCATGGCTGTCTGCGGAGTCTGAGTTGGGAAACTCTCCATTTCTTTGTCTAATAGTCAAGCACCTGAGCACCACACATATGCTGATTATCATTTTCTACTTATTGTCTCCTGAGCGCTCCTTGATTGTGGGGCCCAACACTGACCTCTCTTTGATATCCGAGAGCCCAGTGACAGGTGGCATATGGCAGAGATCGGCAGGTATTTATGGAACTAAATTATGAAAGGACTTGGGTCTCAATGCCTGAGATGTTAGCCCCTCTCTTGGTCCTCTCCTCCTCACCTGCCAAGATGTGAAAGGCTAGGAATGTGTGAAACCCTAGGAAATGGCTTTGTCCCATGACCTTTCACCCTCATATAAGGTGGGATGTGTAATGCTCAGACTTCTCCCCAGGCTCTCCTGGAAGAACTTTTTTTATTTTTACATTTTAAAATAACTACATAATGCATATTTATTGTAAATAATTTGGAAAAAGTCAAGAAAATACAAAGCAAGATAAAACGTATCCATAAACCCTTTCAACCCAGAGAGACTCACTAGCAGCATGTTAGTACAAATCTTTCCAGCCTTTTTTCTATAAAGATAGATAATGTGCTTTTTGTTTGATAAATAGGTATTAAACTGTAATATTATTTTGTTGCCTTGGTGAGGCCTGGAAGTGGGGAGAGGGAGGATGAGCATCTTCTGTATCATTAAGTATTTTTTAAAAGCAGTTTTCAAAAGCATTTTTCTTATTACCAAAGCTCCTGCTCAATGCAAAGGACTTGAGAAAAAAGCACTAAGCAAAAGCAATCCATTATCTTTTTACTTTCTAGAAAGAGCCTCTGTTAACATTTTGGTGTATGTCCTTCTGGTATGTCCTTTTTGATTTTAATTGGAATTACATTAAATTTATAAATTAATTTGAGGAGAACTGACATCTTTACAATGTTGAGCCTTCCCTTCCAGGAGAAAGTTATATCTCTCCATTTATTCAAGTCTTCTTTTATGTCCTCCAGTAAAGTTTTGTAGTTTTCTTGATATAGGAATTGCACATTTATTGTAAAGTATTTTATTTTTCCATTGTTACCTTTGTGACTCGGGTCCTTTTCTTTCCCTGTAATACCTCACTGTTTATTGCTGGTATATAGGAAGATCATTTCTATATTTGTACACTGGCCCCTTGATGAGCTCCCCTGGTTAGTTTCTACCAGGTTTCCATCTGATTCTCTTGAGGTATTTACAGAACAGTAATAAGCTTCTGCAAACGATATTAATTGTGCCTCTTTTCTGATTGCACTACCAGGATTTGCTATTTTTGTCTTTTGTATACTATGATGTTAAAGAAGATTTTACTATAGAGGATGTCTGTCACATACACTCAGGGAGAATGTTATAGTAAATCCCTGCGTACTCATCACCAGCAACCAGCAATCCATGATCTTTCCTGCCCTGTCTGCAACTCCTTCACACCCTCCCTTCCCATATTATTTTGAGGCAAACCCCAGACACCGTATCATATCATGCCATCCTCTACCCTGACTGTTAATGTCAATGTCTGCAAGTTGTTCTCCATATGGGTGGGTTTCCATATATTCAGTAATCTCCTGCTTTTGGACATTGAGTTGTTTCTATTTCTTTTCAATATTATGTCAAGAATACCCATATACATCAATGTGTTTATATCTCTCTTAACTTTTTCTAAATTCACATTCCTAGAAATACTAAATCCTAGCATTAAATGAAAATTCCTAGAGATACTAGATCATATGGTATTTTGATCATTTATTTCCCTTCAAACACATACACATGATCACATGGCGGCTTTTCTGATTAGAAACATACCACATGTTCACTACAGAACTTTTTGAAAATATAGAAAAACACAAAGAAAGAAATTAAAGTCACCCTTAATCCTACCACTCAGAAAGAACTGCTGTTAACATTTTGGGATGCATTCATCTCGTTTTGTTTTATGCAAGTGCTCAGCATGTTTATGCAAACCGACACAGACTTGCAAGCATACACACAGTGTGTTACAAATTGCAAGCCTGCTGGAGTAGTGGGGGTGCACTGCAGATTTATTTGTTCACTTTTTAAAACACTTTAAAAAAAATTTCAAAACAATTGGAACAACCTAAATACCCATCAACTGGTGGTGAATGGATAAGTAAAATGTGATACCTCTGTAGAAAGTAATATTACTTAACAATAAAAAGAAATGAAATATTGATACATGCTGCACCATGGATAAACCTCAAAACATTATGCTAAGTGAAAGAAGCCAGATGCAGAAGACCACATATTGCATGATTCCATTTAAATTAAATGTCCAGAAAAGACAAATCTCTAGAGACAGAAAGTAGATTAGTGGTTGCCTAGGGCTGGGGAATGAAAACAATGATTGACTGTAAGTGGGCACAAGGAATCTTACTGGGGTGATGGAAATGCTCAGAAGGTGGATTGTGGTGATGGTCACACACCTCAGTAAATTTACTAAAAATCATGTACTCTTAAAACAAGGAGAATTTTGTGAGATTTCTTAATGTAAATAATACCTCGATAAAGTTGATTTTGTAAAAAAGAAAAATTAAAGTTTTATTTGGAAAATATAGACAAGCACAAAATAAGAAATCTACCACCCAGGACTATGGACTTGTGTAGTTTCGAAATGCCTCCTTTTCTTATGTTAATGGCCTAAATTCCTCCTTGTCTTCCTTCTCTTCCTGTTCTAAAGTGGGGTCAGGGTGCATCTCCTGCTTTATAAGCCTTTGTTTTTCACTTAATAGGTCATGGATACTTCCCCAATTATTAAATTTGTTATTATAGGGAAATATATAGCAAATTGCAGTTTACAGACTCTTTCTCTGGTGTTGGGCATCTCTAGATACCTCTTCCCATGTACATGATCTGTGTGCCCATAGGTGCTGTTGGAGTTAATTCCTAGAAACTGAAGTATTAAGTCAAAGACTTGAGCAATTTTAAGGCTTTTGATATATTTCTAATGGCCACCAAGGGAGATAGGGTGTATCAGTTCCCACTTCCAACAACAGTTATGCAAGGGTCTGAGTCCAAACACCTTCAGCAAACCTGTGTGTTATCATTTATTTTATAAGTTTGCCAATGGGACAAGCCAAAAATGGTATCTCACTGCTGGCTTAACCTGAGTTTCTCTGATTACTGGGGAGATGCACTTTTCTTCATACATAAATAGCTCTTTTGTATTATCTTTTACTCTTTAGTTTAATGGCCATGTTTAACCTTTGCACATTTTTCTATTGGACTATTTGTCTTCTTTATTGACTTTTACGTGCCTTTTATAAAATAAGGACATCAACCTTTATACTGTCATACATGTTACAAATATCTTTTCCTATATTTGTCATTGCCATTTAATTTTGCTTAAGGTAGTTTTGATATATATGAGTATAATATCAAATTTGATATTTTATATAAAAATTTGATATTTATTAGTTTTCTATTACTTCTGTGGAGTTATCAATCTTTCTCCTATAGTTTGACTTTATTGGAATGCCTAGAAAGATCTCCTCCACGTCAGTATTATATAATATTCACCTGTATTTTGTTTTTGGTACTTTTATAGTGTTTTCCTTCTTCCTTCCCTCACTTTCTTGCTATTTAATCTTTAATCCATCTGAAACTTTTTTTGATACTTGGCTTAGGTAGAAATCTAACCTAAGTTTCTCCCAAACAATTGAATAATTGTCTCAGCACAATTAATGAATAATTCATCTTTTACTGACTGGAACCAACCATTTTTATCATGTCTTAAATACTTATCTCTATGTGAATCTCTTTCTGGGGGCTTTTTATCTCATTCCATTGATCTATACTGTGTTTTCATGTGCTATTAGGGCATAGTTTTACTTTTTTTGGCTTTATGGTATATTTTAAATCTGACATTGTAAGTCACCTCTCATCTCTTTAGGCTATAATTCCTGTTTAGTCTTCCAGATGTATTTTAGAGTCATTTTGTCAAGTAGAAGAAAAACTCTTCTATGATTTTTACTAGAATTGCATTAAACTGAAAAATTAATTAGGAGAAAACTGACACTTCAACCCTTGAACCTAACTGTCCACAAACATGACATGCCTCCTCATTTATGCCTACTTTGATGTAGTAATTTACGGTGTTTTGTCATTTTGTTTGTTTTTTTGTTTTGTTTTGTCATTTTTAATACTGGAATTGCACACTTCTTACCTGGTTTATTACTAGTTATTTAATATTTTTGTTGATATTGTAAAGGAAATCCTTTAGCCATTAAGTTTTCTTACTGGTTGCTGCTGATATAAAGAAACATTATTAATTCATGCTAACTGGGCATTTAAATTGATTCTCCTGTTAATTTTTCCTAGTTTCCATGTTAGAGATTAAGGGTTTTTAGGAAATCATTTATATCACTTGTACATAAGAACTTTTTTCTTTCCAAAGGGTGTGCCTCTAAATTCTTTTTCTTTCTTATTTCATTTGTTAATAGTGTGGTGTGAATCTTTACCCACTCCATTTTTTTTTCTTTAATGAAAATGTTCCTGGTTTTCATCATTTGTGTGATATTAAAGGACGATTTGAGCTTCAAGGAAGTATTTTTTCTGGTGCTAGTTTAGTAAGCATTCTTAACAGCAGCAGATACTGGATTTTATCAAATGCCTTCCTGCATTTTGTGAGTTGTTCATACGTTTTTTTTCCTTTGAATTATTGATGTGATGGAATGGTATTCATAGATTGCTTTATATTGAACCACCCTTACAATTCTTGGAATACAACTCTATGTGGTCATGGTATGTTATCCTTATAATATTCTGGTAGATTCTATCTGCCAGGAGTCTATGCAGAATTTTCATAGCAATATTAATAAGCTGATCATTTTATTTTGGCTCTGTTTGTCAGTCTCTGTTGTCAAGAATTTGCTAGCTGAGTGAAATGAATGAGGAGAATTTTCATATTTGTTATACTCCTGCACAATTTTTATGTATGGGAATTATCTAGGATATTGTTGAACATTTGGTGGTGACAGGGGGCATCTTGTCCATAAAACCTTCTGAGCCAAGCATGTTTATTAGTACCCCCTTCTTCCCCAGCACACACAATTTTACCAATCTCTCACAGGAGGAATCTTTGAGTATGCAGATGGCCCCAATGCCCAGGTTATGAACGCCGAGGAGCATGCCTTTCGATTTTCTGCGAACATCATCAACAGGAACAGGACTCTGCTGCCCAACACAACCTTGACCTATGACATCCAAAGGATTCACTTCCATGACAGCTTCGAGGCCACCAAGAAGGGTGAGTGCAAGCAGGAAGCCTTTTCTCCTAGCGCGAGCAGTGGGCTCAGCTTCATTCGCTGTCCAGGGTCCTGAAAAGGGGCCCGCGCTCTGGGCGAGCTTGAGGCTTAGAGCCTTTTCTTCCAGGTTTTGGGAACTGCCTCAGTTCCCTTTCAGCTTAGGCTGTGTGATCCCACAGAAGGGATGGGCTGTCAGACCTTCCCAGGCCATGAGGGAATGAGGCGCCATGGGAGGGGGCCTGAGATGCGGCTGGGGAAGTAGCAATATGGAGTCCAGCCCAGGTCTCCAACACTTATGAACCAAAGCTGGCATTTTCAAAATTATTTTTTCTTTCATTGAACTTCTACCCAGAATATTGATATGTTAAAAATATGTAAAATAGATAATGTATAAGTTCAAATATGTAGCATATACTTGCCATAAAAAGACATACTAAAAACAACAAAGCTGTTTCAATGACTACAATAATTTGACCCCAGAGGCTGTGGATGACACTTGAAGTCTGACATTGGCCTCAGCATTCAATGTGTTTCCATATTTTTGTTTTGGCTTCAAAATAACAAGAAAATCATAATTCATAAAAAAAAATGTTGTAGTAAAACTAATCTGTTTTCCCCACACCTGAATTTTTAAAAAATCCTTGACTACATCCTTCCTCATTACTGACACATTTATAATAAACTTCCATGACTGCACAGAGAGGACTGGAGAAGTTTATTCCAAGATCCTCACAAAACAACAAGATAGCTTGTCAGTACCTGGATGAGCTAGCAGTTTCCACATGGCATATAGCACATTTGAGTATACAAACATGCTCTTTTTGAGAAATATAGTTCATATACATATTTAATTGAAATTTAACTTAAAAGACTTAGACAACACTCAAAATAACTCTCATAGACCTGTAGAGTTCCATGGAACTCCATTTAAAAATTTCAGGTCTAAGGAATCTCATATCCAGGAAAATCCAAGTTATCATCTTATTATATTCTATCATAGCCTCTTGTTTTTCTTCTTTAAGGCCCTTATCACAGTGTGTAGTTAAATAATTATGTGCATTTAATGTCTTTTCCCTTCTTTCCAACACCATTGAAAGGAAGGCTCTCTGCCTATTGTGAACTGATATAGCCCTGGCACCTAAAAGACCAGCATACAGTAAATGCTCACAGAAATCATCTTTGAATGACTCAATGAATGAATTGTGTGAGAAGGGGGCATGGGAGCCCAAGCATCATTGCCCAGGACCCCTGTCAGCTGAGCTTAGGGACAGCATCATCCATGCATCCTGGGAAGATTGAGGCCCATCCACAAGACCCCCTTGGTCTTTCTAAGGGGTTCACAGTAGCTAATCAAGGTCTCCTGGGCTCCCAGGTCCAGACCTGCCAAGGTACTGCCTACCACTGTTATCCAAAGCCCCATTGTGGGTAAGCATCTCAGCAAAGAAAGACTATAACTTGGGCTTGGGACCAGACTGCCTGGACTTGCACCCTGTCCACTTAATATTAGTTGTGTGACCTTGGACAAAATATATCAGGGTCTCAGTTTTATCATCTCCAGAATGGACATACCTCTGTGAAGTGCTTAGAATGATGTCTGGCACATATGAAGTTGGACTGTGTTCTTCTTACATTGGCTGCCTTGCTATCCACACACTGAGCCATCTGGTCAGGGGCCTCTCATCTAGAAGCACTTTCCCACTGCTGTCCCTGTCCCACCTTGCCTGTGCGCTCAAGGAGGAGGGTCCCTGACATTGAGTACAGTTGCCACTGATATTTTTGATGTCACTCCCCTGAGTCTCAGACCCAACCTACAGACAAACTAGAGGAACCCCACCTTGTTAGCCTTGAAGAGTGGTCCTTTGCCCATGACCCCTCTCCCTGCAGTGTCATACTTCCTCCTTGCCCGCATCCTCCTGGCTCTCTCCCCAGCATGTCCTGCAGCCAATAGTGTGCAGTTAAATAGCCACCTCCCTGCTGTGAGTCCATGCTGCAACCTTTGCCTGGACTCCTCCAGCTAGAAAATTACTGAACTCAACCGAACTGTTCAGTTAAAAGGTCAGGACACAGAACAAACACCTGGAATCAGAACACAGAGGCCCACATAGGCACAACCACTCCAAAGGGCTAGGCTGAGCCTTCTGTCCATTTTTTCCAAAAATGACTAAAATAATATGATAACTCTCTAGTGGTGCACCTGTGATTCAGCACAAGGACCTTCCCCAGCCAGCAGTGAGCCCCAGATAGAACTTCAGAGCCTTCGAGACACTTCCTCCAGAAGGAACTTAAAGTCCCACATTGTTCAGAACTGCCAGGTGGTGGGTGTGTAGGCCTGAGACAGAAATACCCAGCTCTGGTAGACCAGCCAGACTAGTCCAAGTGACTAAAACCACAGCTCTTTGCCACTCGACACCAGGTCACATGACTTGTTTGCTCAAAACCCTGGTCAGTGTCCCACCGTTCTTTCCCCAGAGCATCATCAGAGCCCACGAGGCCCTGTCCAGTTTAGCCCCATGTGACCTTCCAGCCACATCTGTGCCACTTGCTCCCTCAGTCTCTGGGTTCTAGCCAAACCTGCCACCCTCAGGGTGCCATGCTTCCTCCCACTGTGGGGCTTTTGCACATACTGTTCCCTCTGCTTATAATTCCCTTCACCCCACCTCTGCCCTGCCCTATGTCTAGCTAACTCATCCTTCTCCTGTCAATCTTCTGGTTTTCATGGGAGGTTCCTCAAGCCCCCAGATGAGGTCAGATCTCCCTGCTGCCATCTTATAACCATCTAGGCTTCCCTTTTACAACCACGACCCCTGGATGCACATGAGTGTGTGTGATTATGTGATTATTGTCCAATGCTAGGTCCCTTTGCCTTCTCACTGCTGTGTACTATAGGACCATTGTCTAACTGCTGGTGCTATATACTAGTTTTACCTATTCTTGAACTTAACATAAATAGAATACCAGTGTGTACTTTTTCGAGTCTTGCTTCTTTCATCCTACAGTACATCTGTGTGATTCTTCTATGTTACTGAATATAATGGCAGTTTATTGTTCTTCATTATTGTGTAGTGTTCCATTATATGAGTATACAACAATTTTTAAAAATCAAATTTACTGTTGGACATCTTAGTTATTTCCATTTGGGGCCATAGAGTAGTGTGTTGCTGTGAACATTCTTGTAGATGTCTTTTGGCATATGAGTGTTACACAGCTAAGAGTAGAAGTGTGAGGTCATAGATGTGCATGTGTTCAGCCCAACAGCTTTCCCAAGTGGCTGTATACTTTGTGCTCCCTCCTGCATGGATAAGTGGCCCCACATCTTTACTAACTCTTGGTAAAGTCAGTTTTATCTTTGGTGGTTTATGTGATGGATATCTCATTGTAGTTTTATTTCATATTTCCCTAAGGACCAGAGATATGGAGCATCTTTTCATATGCTAATAAATCACTTGAATCTTCTCTGTCCTGGAGCTCCTTTTCCAGCCCTTCAACCACTTTTAAAAATTGAGTTGCTTTTCATTTTCTTATTGATTTGTAGGAGTCTTTTATATATTCTGGATAAGAGTTCTTTGTGGCTCTATGTACTCATGTATCTGTTGCAGATGACCTTTGCCTTTTCACTCTTAGTGAAGAGGAGCAAAGTTCTTACCCTAAAGAGGTCAAATTTATCAATATTTCCCATTATGGCTAATGTCCTTGTATTCTGTTTTGTCTGTCCTGAGGTTATGAAAATATTCTCCTATGTTCTCTTGTAGAAGCTCTATTATTTACCTTACATAGTTAGCTCAATGATTAATCTCAAATCAACTTTCTGTGTATGGTAGGAGGTAGAGGTTGAGGTTTATTTTTTTCTACACACTGCTGGTAGAAGTGAAAACTGGTTCAACTTCTCAGGAGAACTGTTTGGAAGTATCTACTAAAGCTAAATATATGTCTACAAGGATGTCCCTAGCCATTGATTGGAAATAGCCAGAAGCTGGAAATAAATTAAAGGGCCATCAACAGGAGAATAGATAGATGAGAGTACAGCTGTACAATGGAACCTGGATCAGCAACAAAAAAAGAACAAACTCTTGCTCCATACAACATCATGGATGAACCTTAGACACAACGTTGAGTCAATGAACAGTGGTCACCTCTGGGGGACAGAGTAGTTCACTGTGGATTTTAACTGGAAAGAGGAAGAGAAAATCTTCTTTGGTGTTAGAAATGTTCTATATTTTGATTCAAATAAGAGTTATATGAAGAATGCAATTATATGTAAAATTTCTTAAAAGTATATGCCTAAAATTAATGCACTTTATTGTGTTATAGCTCAATTATAAAAATAATAAGTGGGGCCTCTCCGCTGTCACTCTCCCCTACCGTCCTCCTGACAACCTACCTAAAGCAGACCCGGCTGTGGTTGGAGCCTCCACATCTGACCCTGGAGGCATCCTGCTGGGGGCTCATGCTCCCCACTGGGCATGCTGCATTCTTCAGGGTACCTCATGTTCTTGTGATCTTCGTTTTTTTCTTTTGGTCTTTGATTTTTAAAAATGTTTTCCCTCAGGGGCAGCACTAAGACTCTTCCAGGAGGGTGTGCTTGGGCCCAATTCTGATTAACGCCCTGATAATTCATTTCCCAAGGCCAAGGTCCCCATCACAGCTGCATCAGCCACCTTGGGCCCCGAGCGTGAGGGGATACAGAGGCACAGAGGCTGGCACCACCTGCCCGCAGCTCTGGTTGAACTGGTCCTTCCCTTCACATAAAGCCCAGGAGGCCTTTCCCCATTAAAAGGGACTCTCGCTTAATTTTTTTATTTTTAAGTGTTTTGCGGAAAATTGAAAGATGAGTGACTGCCAAGTGGCTCCTGAGCCAGCAACCCGACGAGCATCTGTGTTTTCTTCCAACCCTGACCAGAGCGGGCCTGGAATCGACCCAGTGCTCCCCAGGCTCCTCTGCCTTCGCTTATTCTCTGAGCTGCTCAATTCCTTTTAAGACACAAATTGATTGGGATAATTTTTGCTATAACTACAATTGCTATGGAAAGGGGGTGGGGGGACCGTATTCAGGCTGCGGACTCCTGCAATGACTGTGAACCATTGAGTTACTATAAAATGAACAGAAAATGGATTCAAAATTGAAGCTACAAATAATGTAATTACTGCAGTGTGTGCTCAGGGCTGCCAGAACAAGAGCTGGCTGCTGCCCTGGAAACATCTGGAGATAAAGCTGCTGCTGCTCTAACCCCTTCCCTGGTCCCGATGGGGCAGCAGTGCTCTTCCAGGCTGGAAGGTCCTCAGAGGGTGGAAGGAACATGGAGGGAACAGGAAAGGGAATGTAGAAAGAGGCCAAGAAGAAATAGGTACAAGGCAGGACAGGTGCCTCCTGCTACCCAACAGTGAGATCTAATCTCTGCCTCTCTGGCAGAATGAAACCCAGTGTGGCCTCTGTCATCATTACCACCATTGTCACCCCATCACCACAATTACTGTCATCACCATCAATGGTATCACCTCTGCTCTTACCAACATCACCACCACCATCACCACCCCTACTATGATCACCACCATTGCTGCCATGAGAGCCACGCCTCCATCATCACCAGTCTCATCAGTGCCAATACCATCATCATACTCCCACTGTCATCAGCACTGTCACCGTCATGGCACTGACACCTCCACCATCACCAGTCTTGTTGGTGCCCTCGCCCCACTGTCACTGATGCCCTATGCCACCCCTGCTGTCATCGTCACCACCACTGTCCTGGCACCGGTATCTTCATCACCACCAATCTCATCAACACCAGCATCATCACTGCCATCACCATCATCACCAGTGACAGTGTTATCACCTCCTCTGTCACATGAGGATGTGCATCCCCATCATAACCACCATTACTGTCACGGCACCATCATAGTTATCATCATCAGTCCATCACCACCATCCCACAGTTACGGCACAATGCTAGCATTATCACCATTACCCCCTCATCGACGGCATTACCATGATCAGCAACCTCACGGATGGTCTTCACCAGCACAACTATCACAACTATCCTTACCAATTGATTATCTTTATCATTATCTTCCCAACTAATATCAAACTCAAAGCCACTTCCTTCAAGGTCACTCTTACAATCCTAGGCATCGTGATAATTTGTGTTTGGTCCATTCTCCCCTGCCTCAGTCAGTCAGGATACCCAGACCTTGCGTGTCTGGGCAAGGGGCCATGACCTAGAAGACTGAGCTGGGTGAGGGTGGGGTTGTGGCAGGGGAGCATTTGTCTGCCTGATTAAAGGCACAGATCATAGGGGGGAAATCCAAAAGACAGGTTCTTGGAGGTGGTAGTGGGAGGGAATGAAATACACAAGTCATTCAACCAAGTCATCCATTGGAAGGTCTTCGAGGGAAAAGAAAAAGAACAGAGACAGGAGCAGTGGGATGGAAACCAGGGACATCAGAGGACAGCTGGAAGGTTCAAAACAGAGGTAGGAGGTAGATCATGAGAAACCCACTGATTTTATGAAGTGCCCACAGCCTCAGGCTTGGGCAAGAGAGAGTGAACAGGCCTGGACAGCTGTCAATTACTCACTGTCCCTGGTGCCTCCGTGTTGATAACCAGACTCCAGAGCTACAAAGTGACTCACATGTGGTCCTTCCCTCAGGGAGTACCTGCTCTTGAGGGGACAGAGTGGTCAAAGAGACATCCAACACACCCAGCGAGCGGAACCATGTGAGCGGGCAGTGGGAGTATGGGTCAGGGCATGGCCTCGTTGGGGCAAGGGCCCTGAAAAGGAGGCCTGTCCCTAAACTGGGCAATTGACCAACAAACCATTTTTGAAGCATTTATTATCACTGAGGTTTATCTCACACAGAGTGCTATCCAAGGTGTATTTTCGCTAGGATGACAATAGCAAGGACAAAACAGTGCTTTCCTGACTGGCCTCCAGTCCCACAACCATAGGAACACCAGGAAACCACCATGTGCTCCTCTATGTCCTCTCCTGCATTTGTCATTGGCCACCAGGAATCCTGATCACCCAGGAGATGCCCCCTGCCCTGACCCTGCTGCTGCCCACACATGGCTGTCCTGTTCCACATTCCAGGTGGTTCCAGCAGACTCCTAACAACATCCAGACTGCCCCCCAACCCCCAGAGTGCTATATTTCTCACCTAGGCCATGAGTGACATTCTCTGGGGTTCTTGAGGGAAGTACAAATTTTAGGAGAAATAACTACTATATCTCCTATTCCCAGGAATCACTGAGGAAGGAGAGGGTAGATGCCAGCAGAGTGGAAAATTACCCTGAAGACCACACATTCTGATTGACTCAAAACTACTCTGCATCTCTGGATCCATTAGTACTACCCTTAGCCCAGGCAAGAGGGCCCCTTCCAGGGTCAATGGGACCAAGTATACTTGCCCACTAGGAGTCCGTGCCCTGCTTCTAAATAGGCTCTAGTCTCTGCTCCAAATATCCAGACCCCTGAATTTCCCACCCTGTTGTCCCTGAGCCCACCTCCAGACCTGCATGAGCCTCTGCCCCTGCTGACCTCTGGAGGGGGGACCCTGCTGCCATGGGCACACTCCTGGGATTTATCTATGGTGACCAAGGGCGGCTGTTTGCAGAGGCGTGACAGAGCTCAAATATAAGGAGTGGGGTGTCCATATGGAGAGTGCAAAGGCCCCTCATGCTTCAGGATGGAGCCAGCAGTAAAAGAAAAGGGGGCAAAGTAGGGGCTGGTGACACCTCTCCCCACAGCACTGGGCATTAGATGACTCTATTCTCACCTGACTTCCCAGGTTGTTATGATGGTATATTTGTCAAGATAGGAGGAAAGCGCATGTGTTATGTAACAGTTTGTTAGCTTGACTTATGACATTTAAGCATTTAGCCACATAAGACCTATGAAGTGGGCTTCCATTTGTACTCTGCCCTGGGTCCTGAAAATTTCTGGGGTGGGCCTGAGTCCAGTAGGTCATTCCCAGAGGCCCTTGAGGCAGCCAGGACATGTCTGAATCTGCTGTGTATCCATGCTTAGGTGTTCTGTCCTGGCTTCTCCTACATGCATTATATATTCATATGTGTGCCTACAGTGTCATTCCCACAGCCACAGTCTGATGAGTTTGCTGGTGCTTTATTGATGGATCAGTTAGTTCCCTTCTGGTTGGCAGTGACAGAAAACCAAATCTTAACTAGTTTAAGCAAACAGAGAATATAACCAAGGTCCACAGTTCCACTTGATCAGGGGCTCATATTTCATTCTCTTTTGGCTCTGCTCACCTCCACACTGACTCCATTCACAGATGAGCACTTTCTTTTGTGAGCACAAAGTGGCTATCGCACCTTCCAGATCTTACCTCCTCCCAGGTCCAGTTACAGAGGGAAGGTTCCACCTTCTAGTGTGAGGTCTCATGGAATCTTACTGGCTCTGACTGGTCACAGCCATCCTCTAAACCAATGGCTGTGGCCTGAAGGAGCTGAGCCATCAAGCTGGGGTCCAAGCCACTTGCCCTAGGTGTTACGGGTTGGGATTGAGAAAGGCAGTGGAGTCCAAAAGAAAATTAGAGGTGAAATGTAGGAGTTGGATTTTAGGGAACAGTTGGGTTTAAGAGTCAGCAGCCGGTAGGTGTTTCACTCCTGTTTGTTTCTCAATCTCCGCGCAGACCAGGTACAGAGCTGGTGGTGCTAATCTCAATGATGGTAGCATCAATAATAATCCTTTCTATTTCATGAGTGCTGTGCTCAGGGTCTTATATGCATTATCTCAACCAACCTTCCTATGATCTCACGAGGCAGGGGCTATTACAACTCCAGGTTCCAGGTGAGGACACTGAGATTCAGAGGTGGTCAGGTGTCCACCCTCAGAGGGATCCCATTGCTTTTTTTCCCATGCTTTTATGGGATCACCAGACTCACTGCCCCCATGTGTCCACAGCCCACAGCTGCCTGAGGATGCCAGCACTGACCCCTGTACTGTCCTTCCCCTCCCTCTGCTGCAGCCTGTGACCAGCTGGCACTGGGTGTGGTGGCGATCTTCGGGCCGTCACAGGGCTCCTGCACCAATGCTGTCCAGTCCATCTGCAATGCCCTGGAGGTGCCCCACATCCAGCTGCGCTGGAAGCACCACCCGCTGGACAACAAGGACACCTTCTACGTGAACCTCTACCCGGATTACGCCTCTCTCAGCCATGCCATCCTCGACCTGGTCCAGTACCTCAAGTGGCGGTCAGCCACCGTGGTCTATGACGACAGTACAGGTGGGTAGCCAGGGGGCAAGGGGAGCAGAGCCCCAGGATTGGACTCTTTTCTGCCTGCCCAACTCAGCTGCCCCTTGGAGATGCACACTCACACCCAAACTTCAAGTCACACTGACACTTTCCTCTGTATTCACCACAGCCCTGTGTACACCAGCCACACTCATGCCTCCCTCAGCCCCAGCCCCCTTCACACCTGCCTCACTGTCCCCACACTCCCACTCCACCCAGAAGCATGCTCACATCTGCACTCAGCGCCCCCACTCCCGAGCACCTGCACCCACACCTGCATGCCACGCCCACACCTGTCCCACTCTCACATGCACACATTTCCGTCTGCTGCAAAAACGTCCATCCAGCTCCATGAGGCTTTGGACTCGAACGGCTGGTGTGAGCGTGCCGGCTCTGACTTGTAGCTGGGAACACAGCTATTTCCTCTCCCCCTCTTTCTTTCCAAAGACTTGAGTCCCAAGACAGCACTTTGCCCAGCCTCTTAAGAGAGTGACCTTGACAAGTCACTTAACCCATCTGGCCCTGCTCTGCCCACATGTCAAGTCAAGAGCTACAGCATCCAGCCTGGAAAGAGCCCTCCAGCTTTCGGCTGCCTGTGATTCACTGTCAGCTCTTGATTACCTCCTAATGGACAGTGCAAATAGTAGGAAGAGAATCCCTCAGCAAAGGCAGTCAGAAAGTTGTTTATTTAACTCAGGATTCTGTAAGCATCTGTTGAGTTCCTGCTACACCCAGAGAAAAAGAACCTGGAGGGCAGGGCCCCCCCACCCCTGCTCAACGTCCACAGCGTTAGGTTTCTACCATTGAGAAGCACTCCTGCTGAGCTCTGAGCTCCAGCAATTCTGCAGCCCTGTAGATTTATCTGTCCTAACACGCCATGGTGAATGATTGTCTCTTTGGACCTGTTTCTGCTTCCAGACCATGAACCTTCTGTGCCTCCAGGGTTCAACACAGGGCCTGGTACAATGTAAATGTTTTGAAATGTTTGTTGAACTAAATTGAATTGAATCGAATTGAAAATCAAGTTAAAGTAAACTAAAATTGAATATTGCAGGAAAGAGTGTGTGTGTGTTGGGCACTGGGAAGGAAGAAGAAACAAGGATAGGGTTATTCAGACTTCTTTTGAGAAGTTTATCATATTGTAGGGAAGTGAGTGCCCACCCAGAGGTCACTGGCCATTCCAGGCCGTCAGAGCTAAATGCCAAGTGACATGGACATCCAGTCAGAGTCAAGGGCACTTGGGAAGACGGAGCACTGTGACCTGGGCTAGTCTAGGCTGACTTACCCCAGGAGGGGAGTCATGAGCTGGGCCTGAAAGATGGTGGGACAAGGAGAGGTGTCATGAGGGCGTTTCGGGAGGAGGGAACGGTGGGAGCAAAAATGAGGAGGTGGGAGTCTGCTCGGAAGTCTTACCAATAAGACGGCCTGGCTGGGGGAGAGGAGTCAGGTACGGAGGGTAGGGAGAAAAGGTCACATAAACAGAGGTGTCAGGCTGCAAGGTCTGTGCTGTCTAGCTACAGAGTTCAGACTTTATCTTGTATGCATCCCAGGACCACTGAGTGTTGAACAAAGAAGTAGAATAATGAGAGCCGAGTTTGGGAAGATGGCTGTGACAGCAGTGTACAGGGAGGCCTGGAGCGGGAGCCTGGAGTAACACGATGCAGAGGCAGTCATACTGGTCCAGACCGGAACAGAGGAGGCCTGAATTTGGGGAGCCGCTTGGAAGACAACCTGGGGCCAGAATGGAAGAGAAGAATTGGATGTGAGCAGCATGATGTTGGAAATATGTGGCTGGAGTGTCATGGGCACATAGCAGCCAGAACAGATGCTCACATAAACCACTGCCCAGCAGTAGTGGGGACTCCAGACTGGATGGGGGTGAAGGGCAAGGCTTTGCAGAGGAACAGATGCTGTGGCATGAGGATGGATGTCCTACCAGTGAGACTGGTCAGAGCTGAAGCTAAGGTCTGGAGTTTCCTCTCCCCAAGTGGCTGTAGCTCTGACTGTATGTATGTGTCACTAGATGATTAGCTCTGATGGCCTGGAATGACCAGTGACCTCTGGGTGGGCACTCACTCCCCTACAATATGATAAACTTCTCACAAGAAAATGGGATAACATCTTCATTTCTTCACCATTACCAGTCAGTGCTCAACACACTCTTATAGTATTTAGTTGTAGTTTAATTCAACTTGATTTTCAAATGTGATTCAGTTCAATTCAACAAACACTTACAAACAGGGGAGTCAATGATGGAGCTGGTTTGATCAAGAAGACATGTGGTCAGGGTTCTAGGTCAGTATCACTGCAGTACTCTTAGCTTTCTCCCTCATAGTCACAATAGAGTTGCTGCAGCTCCAAGCATCACATCGTCACATGATGACACCCCAGGAAGTAGAAAAGAAAGAGGAAGAAGTCAAAGAGATTTTCTTAAGGTGACTCATGTATCTCATCAGTGAGAAAATCTGTCTTAAAACCTTCAGGAAGACAGCCCCAAATAGCTCACTGATTCTGTGCCTACTACTCTAAGCACAGTCAAATAGGAATGGGATTGCCACTGACTGACTCTCACCAATCACAGATAATCTCATGGGACTGGCACATTGCCACCCAAACAAAATTGTGGTTCTCTTAGCATGCTAGAAGTGAGTATATCAGTTATCTGTTTCTACAGTAATTCCATGTAATCACCCCCAAAAACTTACTGGCTTAAAATAATGAGCATTTGTTTTACTCATAAGTCTGTAAAGCCAATGATTGGCTGAGTTGGGATAAGTGGTTATTCTGGCATCAGCTGGATCAGTCACCTGCCTGGGGGCCTAAGTGTTGGTTGATGTAGACTGGCCTTGGCAGAGATGACACAGGTAATTGGGCTCTCCTCCACATGTCTCTTCTCCTCAAATACGTTAGCCCAGGCATGTAGTCACAACAGTGGCAGAGGTGCTGAAGCAAATCCAGTGTGCGATTCCATTTCAAGTGTCCGATTGCATCATGCCTGCCAATACCCCATTGGCCAAAACAGGTCACATGGTTGAGCCCAGTGTCATGGGTGGGGCAGGTCACCTGTCCATGGTTAGAGGGCAAAGTTACAAGGCAAAGGGTATGGATATAGGAAGGAGAGAAGATTTGGGGTCATCACTACAATCTACCACAGGAGGGTTTTAAAACATACTTGGGATCTGATGGAGAGGTATGACCAAGTCATGATACAGAGAGGCCAATGCCATTAAAGGGTGAGTTCCCTAGAAGCAGGAGGGAGCACACCAGGCGCTCAGGGCCACATGGAGAAGCACCAGAGCTAGTCAGGAGGCAGGAGCCTTCATTACCATAGAGCTTGTAATACTTTATTACTATACTTGACCTGTATTATAGGTGGAATTTGTTAGACGGGGACCTCATCTATTGGGCAGGAAGCAAAATACAGACTTTGGGCTTTGCAGTTGAAGGGTTTATAATACGATTTTTGTGTGCCCACAAAAATCTAAGGATAATAGGGATGTAAATAACTTTGACCATTAGTTTGGCCCCTGATTTCAGGATGCCAAATCATCAGTTATGGAATATCAAGAATGATTATTAAAGGAACCAACAGTGTTTGCCTATGTGCTTTGGCCACATGGCCACCTCCCTATCCTAATCTGTATCCAAAGGCAAACTTAAATCAGAGTCAAAGGAAGGGGCTCAGAAAAAGCTGAGGCCCCAAGCTAGGAGCCCAAAGATTGTTTCTTGACTTTTGATCCCATTGCTAGCATGTTGCAAAACCTTGGGAGGATCACTTAACCTCCATGGGCCTCAGTTTCTTTATCTGTCACATTGGCACAGAAGTTCTATTCTGCATGCCTTCTAGGACAGGGAGATGGTTAAATAGGGTAATGAATGCAGAAGTGCTTTGTAAGTGAAAAGCATGATTCCAACAACCATGATTCACTGCAGATATTTTGAGAAAGATTGATTAGGGAAGCAGCCAGGAAAGAAGGCTCATCTCGGGCAAACAAAAAGCCTAGTCCTCTGCTGGGGTGGGCTGAGACGATCCTCTGCTCTCCTTTGGGAATACATTGATGGGAGGGAGGTCTGACATTTGCTGCTGGAGAATGTGGGTCACTATGTATTACACGAGACAATGCACTTGGCTGACAGCAAGGCTCCAGTGGCCACTGCTCTAGCATTCAGGCTGTCCCTGTCCTCATGTTCTGGGTTCCCAAAGCCCACCAGCCCACAGATGCTGTGTGTGAGTCTGAGAACTGAGCAAGTGGGAGCAAAGTGTACAGTCAGGGTGCTCACAGGATAACAGGTGTGAGTGGGCAGCGTCACTCAGCCAAACTAAGAATTTCTGGGATGAGTTGGGGAGGAAGGCTGGGTGTGTGCTTGGGAGAGCTTGTGGCCCCTCCCTCCTCTGCTAAAATCAACTGATATCCACTTATTGCTCCCCATCAAGTCTGGTATTAGGAGACACTGGTGCCGCTGTTTGATCCAGACCAGCCCATGCACCTGGATCCGAGACCTTCCAGGGGCTGAGGGTTCCTGATGCTCACAGCCATGGCAAACCTTTCTGAGAAGCTCTCTTTAGGAGGCTTGGATTACAGGGATATATCTCTGTCCTCCCCCAGCAGAGTGGAATGATGGACACCAGTCAGATTGCTTTCCTGATGTCCATCCCTCTGGAATGGGAACAGAGGCTGAACAGCCGTGTGTACCAAAAATGGCTTTGGAAGCCCGACACACTGTCGGAAAGCTTCCTAAGTGGCCTGTCTGCATGGGGTAGGCAGGGGTTGGGGAGCTCTGTCCAGATAGGGGATATTGCAATAGTTGATTATAACTTCAACCCAGTGCAAACTAACTTAAGCAAAACAAGCAGGGGAGGGGATTTTGTTGGCTGACTTTACTGGAAAGCTCAGCAGTAATTTTAACTTCAGGTACAATTTGATCCAGAGGCTCAAATGGGTATCAATCATTGGGACTTACTCACTCTCTATTTGTCCTGGTTTCTGCCCTGTTGGAGTCTGATGCGGTGACCCCTAGACTTCCTCCCTATTTGGAATTAAATGGAAAAGGGGGCATCTCTTACTGGTTGCTCAAGCAACAATTTCTGGAAGTCATCAGATAGGACCAGCTGGCGTCACAAATCCATCTCTAAGCCCATACCTATGCCTAGAGGATGTGTGTGCCGACTGGCCAGGCTGGGAATAGATCCCTCCTAAGTCACATGAACTAAGCATGGGGAAGGAATTGTCACCCAGAGGAAAATCAGAGTGCTGTTAGTGGGGGTGTGGGGCATCGCTGAGTAGATAGCGCAGCCAGGATGCAGACATGGAGCCCTGGGCATCGGGCAGGGAGCCCAGCAGGTGGGAGGGGTAGCCTGCTTAGGGCCCTGGCTTCGAGCTGGCTCGGTCCCTCCCTGCAGTGGGGTGGAGGTACAGAGAGCAGCCAGCAGGCTGGCCCCCAGGCTAAGCAGAGAGGAGTCAGCAAGAATGAGCCTTGAAATAGGGACGGAAATGAACTTAATGAGACCTAAGCAAGCCATTTGTCTCCAGGAAGTGACATTCGGTTTTCCCTGGAAGTCCCCAGATTAAGTGGTTTTGCAAAATGCCAAGGTGGAGGATGGATTTTTCAGTGTGGGGAGAAAGAAACAGCAAGTCAGTCCAATTATGGAAATTTGTGTTGAGCACCAGCTAAGTGCCAGGGCCTGTGCTAGAGGCTGTGGGGACCCAGCCCGCGACGTTAAGGAGCACATGGCAGGACGAGGAGAGTTAGATGAGGCCAGAGGAGGCTAGTGCGGAGGGAGGAGGCCACTGACTTGGGGAGGTGTCTGGGGAGGGAAATCCTGTCTGGACAGAGCACTAGGGGTGGGCTTCATGGAGGAGGTGGTTGCATTTAGCCTGGAAGAGTGGGTAAGGTTTACTGAGGCAGCCTGCCCCTGGGGCTAGGGGCACAAATACTACCTGGCCTCACCCAGTCTTCAGTTGAGCCTGGAGCTGCCGCTTGTGCCACATCCTGGAAGTGGTCCCCTGCCTCACAATGTTGCAGGTGGATGGGAGGCTGAAGAGGGGGGGGGCCTCTGGTTCAGGCTCCACAAGCCTGTGCACCCATTCCAGGTTAGAGAGGCGCAGTCAGGTGTAGTGGGTGGGAATTTGCTGTCTCTCTGTACCTATGTTTGAATTTAATGTGTGTACATGTATCTGTGTGTACATGTGCCTTTATCAACACATATACACATGTTTATAGGTCCAGGTGTATATTCTGTCTATATCAGCATGGGTGTATGTGTAATATGTGTTTGTATGTGCGTGAACGTCTATGCGTGCAGGGGTATACATCTGGGTGCACATGTCTGCCTGTGTGTGCTGGTACATGTGTCTGTACACATGCGGCTGTGTCTGCAGACTGGTGGCCACAGGCATATGTGCACCACACGAGTCCGTGGATGCCTGCAGCTGTGTATACATGTGTGCACACATGTGTCTTTTATGTCCTGGGGCCTCTCAGGGCTCATCCGACTGCAAGAGCTCATCATGGCCCCATCGAGATACAACATCCGCCTGAAGATCCGCCAGCTTCCCCTGGACTCCGATGACTCGCGCCCCCTGCTTAAGGAGATGAAGCGAGGCCGGGAATTCCGCATTATCTTCGACTGCAGCCACATCATGGCTGCCCAGATCCTCAAGCAGGTGTGTGAGCCCAGCCAGCTGGAGGGAGGGCTGGGATCTGCCTGCCATTTCCCCATCTCCCCTTTTCTAAACACAGACATGGTGCCAGCCAAATCTGTCTCACCCTGAGCTCTGCTTCTTCTGGCGGTATGAACTTGGGTGGTCATGGCCTCTGTGGGCCTCAGTTTCACCTGCAGCAAAATGGACACAGTGGTCTTTACATTCCGAGATGGCATGAAGATGGATGAGATGAGGGATGAGCTGCCACAGCCAGGCCTGGTGCATGGAGGATGTTGAGTAGATGCTAGTTTCCAGGCCACCTCGCAGATGGAAGGGAGGGCTGCTCAGAGGGGTCTGAAGCTACAGAGGACAGAACACTTCAGGAAGCACAGAGCTGCCTTGGTGTCTAGGGAACAACCCCAGGAGCGTCTCACTGCCTCTTCCATAACTAATTCCCTGCAGCCCACAGCCCTTGTTGTTAACTCTTCTCTTACTAGGAGGTTTACCGATGTTGCTCACAGCATCTGCTCAGCTCTGCCACGGCAGTGGGGAGATGGCTCTCAGTCCCAGGTGGGCTTCTGTTCCCTCCTGGACCCAGCCCACCACAGCATTCTGGATACAAGGGCAGCTTTGCCAGCCACCTAAGATATAAACAGCAAAATTGCCCACAAGCCCCTCTGAGGCTGAAACCAGAAACACTCTGCTTCGAGCCAGTGTTTTGTATAAAAGGCAGTTATGTGGTCCTAGAAAGTGTCCCTGGTGACTGAAGGAGGTGTTCTATGTGACTTTGACACATGATCCCTCAAGATACAGGTTGTGGTGGGGAGGGAACACAGGGAGTGCAGCAGGGAGGTGCTGAGCAGGGGCAGGAGCATCTTCAAGGTCTGGGGGCATCAGATCCCACCCTCCAGCTGGGTCCTGCAGGGTGCCTAAGCCCTCAGCAGCCTCTTTCCTCCCCAGGGGAAGCCCATACCAGGCTCCTTCCTAAGCACTTTAACTCAGTGGTTAAAAAGCTCGTTTGAGAGTTTGAATCCTGCTTCTGTCCTTGGGTGTTGTGTACCCAAGAGCAAGTGGCCGTCTGCAGGGAGGGAATGATTCCTACCTCATGCAGTTATGGAGGATTCAGTGAGATGAGTTTAGCCTGGTGCCTGGTGCACAGTCAGCACTGAGTGTGGAACATCACTAAAGTCACTACCGAGGAGACACCTGCTCCCCAGGAGCCCCTTAACCCTCGCTCTCCTGGCTGTCTTGTCTTCCTTGCATGGGTAAGGGAATATTTAATAAAGACCATCACACTCCAGTTCACCAAGGAGTTACTCCATGCTAGGTGCATGCAGCTCCTCATTTACTGCCACCCTGGGAGTGGTAGCCTGGGCCCCGGGGAGCAGGGATGTCTCAGCCCGTACTGGGGAGCAAACTGAGGCTCAAGGGGAAAGTAATGGGCCTGAGGTCATCCAGCCAGGGAGTCTGTCTGACTTGAAAGCTTCTAGAATTAAAAATGAAGATTCTGTGCTCAACACAACACTGAACTAAACAGAGGTAAGCATGTGTGCTTACTGAAGACATCTCTGAGCCTTTAACCCATTTGTGCCAGTTATGAATCTCCAAGAGGGGGAGAGGGTGTGTGGCATTTTTCAAGTGTACTTGGTCCAGTTCATCTTTCCCCCGAGTCCTCTCCGGAACTAGCATTCTGAAGAATTCTGCAGAAAATGCATTTTGGCTGTTAATATAGATTATAGGTTTCTAATAAGACATAAAATATATGTGATATAGACTTCATGATCGTATGTGATAATTGCATAGCAGCCATGTGCCTGCCTGTGGTCAACCAGGCCCAGGGAATCAGCGATGTCTCAGCCCCTCTTGAGAGGCTCAGACTGTGAACAGACCCTCCCCCTCAGGCCTGGCAGGGCTCGTGGGGGCCCCAGCACACCCCTGTCTGGAGCCAGGCTGGGGAGCTCAGCTGAGGGGAGTCAGGGCCCTGGAGAAGGCAGTCTTGGGCTGCTTCCATCAGTGTTTCTCCAAGTGCAGCAGGCCCAGACCTGCTCAGAGAAAAGGCAGACAACAGAGCCCCACCCGACCCTGCTGAATTTAGATCTTTGGAGAGTGAGGCCCAAGATTCTGCAGGTTAATCTGCCCCAGGTGATTTTGCTGCCTGCCCCCTAGTCAGCTCCCCTGGGTGAAGGGGAGGGGGCTTCCCAGGTGTTTCCTGCAGGCTGCTAATGCTCTGCCCTCCCGCAGGCCATGGCCATGGGTATGATGACCGAGTACTACCACTTCATCTTCACCACGCTGGTAAGTGCCTCTGGGCCCTGGCACGGGTGGGGTGGGACTCGCTCAGAACAGCCAGCCTGGTGGAGGCGTTGCTGCAGCTAGAGGAGATTCAGGCTCATCTCGCTTCCTAAGGCTGTAGGTGTGGCCCCAGGCAAGGGCACAAAGATGTCCTTGTGGTCCACCCACTTTGAGAAGTGACAGCCTGTTGCAATTAAGGGCAGGGACTCTAGAAACTGCCAGTGGGAGTACAAGCCCCTCTGCTTACTGGCTATGAGACGTTGGGAAAGTCATGGAACCTCCCTGCCTCAGTTTCTTCATCTGCAAAATGGGCATGAGAATGGCTTCTCCCTCCTAGGACTGTTGTGATGACTAAGTTAATGAAGGGAAACGCTGAGAGCAGCGCCTGGTTCATGTGAAGAGCTATAGCAGTATTAGCTGTTCCTGTGATGACAACCCCCGGCTCCTGGCCCATGCTTCCCCACGGGTGTCTCAGACCTCACGCAGCAGGAATTAGCACTTGGGAGTCCTGCAGCATCTACGCTGAAGTCTGCCCCCTTGCTGTCAGCTGGGCCAGCCCACCTGCAGGCTCCAGATGGGTCCTGTCCAAACTCTGAGAACATCTAGGACCATTTAAGTCCATTAGGATAATGAGTTGTAGCTTGAGATCAGCAGGATAAAGAGATTCCTGTGCCAAAGGGGCACCAGCACCCAGCCACCCTGCCTTGGAGCCAGACGCCCTCAGGCCTCACTGGAGCCCAGGTCTGGAGTGAGTGGGTGTGCCGCTGACCACCCAGCAGTCTGAGTCAGCCTTGTCCCCGCAGCCCCACAGGCCCCTAACTGTTCCTTCATTCATCCGGCACCCAGTTAACATTCCTTCCCCAGCGCCTGTGCTCAGCTGTCTCAGGGCAATGGGCACCAAGTCCCCATCCTCACGGAGCTCCTGTCCCATCTGGCCTGTGTCTGTGTGTCTAGCTCATACATCAGGCTTGTGCCATCCCAGCCCCAGACAGCTGGCCGTGGGCCACAGTGAAAGGAGATGCCAGGTGCTGGGGGGCTGGTTGAAAGTGGGGAGTTCAAACGGGGCAGGCTTTAGGAAAGATTCTTGAACTCGGTCCCAGAGGATCAGTAGGAGTTCACCAAGGAGAAAGAGGAAGGGTATTCCACACAGAAGGAACAGCATAAGCAAAGGCCGAGAGGCAGGCTAGCTCTGTGATGGAGAGCCGGAGCTGGCTCATACTGGCTGAGTGCAAGAGCCAGTTGTGTTCATCTCTTCCCAACCCCACCTTCAGTGACATCATATAGCTAGCCTGAATATTCACACCACAAATGTTGGCAAATGCTACAAATGGGACGAAGTAGGTGTGATGCCTCTGGGCCTAAGATCCCTTACTTGGCCTCTTTTGGCCACCCAAATAACCCTAGCTCACCAAGGTTTAAGAATGAATCACCAGGCCACAAGAGCAGAGACGGAGGGTGGTTCTAGATCCAGTGACTCTGGACATCACAGGGATTATGATCCCAACCCTCTGCACTGGGACTCAGCCAGCCCCTCAGCTCCCCTCTCTCTACCCATTGCTACCCCTCTGCTCGTGGCCTATGCTCCTTCCTCACAGTCTCCGTTCCTGGGAAGCCAGGGCATCACAGCAGCCCTGGGCTCATCACATCCCAACTGACCACCCATTCTGTCTCTGCCACTTCTCATCACCTCTTTCTCTGAGTGTGACCCTCCTTCCCCAGGTCATATTGCTGACCAGCCAAGCACAGTCAGTGTTCCTCATCAGGGTGACGTATAGGACTTGGGGACAGTTCATCATCTCAGAATGTCCTTCCCACCATAAAATGTTTAGTATCCTCGTTCCCACTTACTAAATTCCAGGCTTGGGGACAAATAAATAAATAAATAAATGTCATTCCACATTGTCAAATGCCCTTAGGGTGGGAGGTGGGTCATCAGGCAAATTGTAGAAACTGCCCTTGGGACAAGTGACTGCTCCTTGGCAAAGTAGCTGAGGTGTGGCAGCGGGAACAGGAGACAATGGCTCACAGAGTCCAAGACACACCCACCAAGCAGAAGGACATGGGCCACTGGGAGGTTCCTAGAAGTGGCAGGAACAAAATCCATACATTTCATTCACCTTCCCTGAGAACTGCCCCCTCCCCCACCCTGTCCACACAGGGCCTGCGGTTAAGCCCTCTGAGGCCTTGTTCCCAATCCTGGCTCCAAATATTCATTTTAAAGCATCTGCCCCAGCTCATGCCCTCATTCCAAGGCCAGGAGGGGTGTCCCTTCAGATTGCTGAGGGAACTGCCAGGCCTGAAGCTTTGGACCCTCAGCCCTGTGGCCTGGCTCTACCTTCCAGGCAAGACTCTGGATAAAGCACCACCCCAGTACCCCAGTTGCCTCCACATAAATGCCATTACCTGCCTGTCAGGGTCGGAGGTCTTGGAGGGAGGTGCAGGGAAGGATCCTAGTACGTTAGGGCCCTAGTCTAGCTCCAGACAGTGTCTCCACTCTGTTACTTTTTCCTTTCATTAATTTAGCTATTCGTATACTCACTATCAGCAGCCATATGCAAATGATCTCAAAGTCCCAGGCACTGTACTAGGCACTTGGGTGGGGTGGGGTGGGCAGAGCTGGCTCCAACACGAAGCTCACCAGCTGGGAGGCTTTCTCCATGCATGTGAGGATCAAGCCCCGTGTCCAATTCATCGCTATATCTCTGGTGCCTAAATAGTGGCACACAGTAGGTGCTCATTAATGCCTGAATGAATGAATGAACACAAAACAAAGTAGAAAGTAATCAGTGAAGTTATCGATATCATCGTCACTGCAACAGTTAAGACCATGGGACTCAGTGCCAGTTTGCCTGAGTTAGGATCAAGATTCTTCCACCTCCCTGGGCAAATTACTTCACCTCTCTGCCTGCTTCCCCAACTATACCATGGCCACATTTTATATTACTACCTCCTGGGAATGTTATGCTGAACATTAAATATGTTGACATCAGTAAAGCGCTTAGAAAAGTGCTTGGCACTTAGTACTATGTAAGGGTTAGCCTGATTAATTAAATAACTCCTGCTTATGTTTTCTGTGTATTCAGCATACCCCATCTCATCCAAAATTCAGAACCAATCTCCAAAGGAGGTGTGACTCTTCCAGTTTTGCAGAAAAGTAGAAACTGAGGCTCAGAAAGGTCACTCAGCAAGAAAGGGGCAGAGCAAAGAGTTTTACCAGCTGGGGGCTGTCCAGCTGCAGAGCGCTCTGCTGAAACCCGTCCTGCTGAGAGCCGGCGGGAAGCACTGCCCGGCCTCCTCTGGCCAGCTCCAGCTCCACCTGGCCACGGTGGTCCGCACATGGTGACGGACACTCATGGGGGGACCGGGGCCTCCACAGATCCCCACAGTGCCCACACTTCACAGGCTCCAATGCCCTTTCTCCACATCGCTGATTTTCCTCTTCACAGGGCAGGGTTTGCGCTCCCCATTGATTGATGGGCAAACCTGGGACCAGAGAGGTTGACTGACTTGCCTGGAGTCTCACAGCAGATCAGCTGTACAGACCTTACTTCCAGTCTTTCCCTCAGTCCACTGCCTGCCCTCCCCATGCCTTTCTGAGGGTGAAGGAGAGCAGATCCTTCCAGGGGGCACACCCCCTGCAATGCCAACAGCTCTGCGGTGGATGGGTGTGTGTGTTGGCCGGGGTCGGGGCAGGGAGGGCATCTACCAAGGTTTCTCCCAGCAGCCCCCACATGCCAAGGCATCAGCAGTCCCCCCAGGGTCCTCTCCTCCGGCCCACATCCTGCATCCAGCTCCAGCTCCAGGATCCTCCTTCCAGCCCGTTGGTTTAGGAGTCTACCTCGTGATGCTGCCTTCTGGTGCCCATTGGCCAGTTGCAGCTGTACTGGGGAGGGCAGTGGCATTTGACATTTATCTCCTTCCCTTCAGGAAACCCAAGTCACCAACTCTTCGCCTCTAAAAATTCTCCAAAGTTGCTTCTCCCACGCAGAAGACATTTTAATTACCCCAGCGGCTATTATCTGTTCCAGCCAGCTTTGAGCCATTCCCAGATAACCCTGCATTAATCAGCCCCAGCTGAGCCCCTGGTACATGTCATGTGTAGGTAAAAGCCTGGAGGTGCAAGAAGAATTATAATAAATTAATAGATAAGCAATCACAATTAATGCCACTTCCCGGCAATAACAGTTATATCATGGGAAAGATATTTTCATCTGTCCTTCCTTAAGGCGATGTTTTCTGAGCTTCAGCTTCTACTCAGTCAGACCCATGGGGTGCTAATGAATTAGTCTATTATGTTATGCTGAATGTTTCTAAAAGGTCCCTCGTCGATACTGAATTCAGTGTGTCAACATTTGGCATCGAGAACAGCAACTTTTTGCCAAGTAGCAAGGCCCTGCACAGTTCCCTGGGTCCCTGGGTATAGCACTTGGGGTCTCAGCCCAGAGCAGTTTGGACAAAAAATTGGAGCTGGACTTAGAGGCCTCTTTACCAGCTTCCTATTGTCGCTACCCTCGTGACATAGGGATGGGGGTATTCAGGGCCAGTAGCCCTACAGCACTTGGCAGCTAAGCCCAGGGTGACACCCCACTGTGACTCCCCAGGCTTGATTGGCTACAGCTACCTTGCAGACCAAAGGCTGCATCTGGCACCTTCTGGGGCTGATGTCACCAACACCCAAGCCCCCACCAAAGCCAGAGCGGCCACCTTTCCCGCTGACTGGTTGGGCTCTGGTCCTAGAGGAGGGGGAACCGAGTCACAGAGGCCCTAGGCAGGCTTTGGCATCTTTCAGGCCTTATGTCAACACTGAACTGAAGAGGCTGAGACCCTGCAGAGGAGGAGTGAGGAGGGCGCCCCTGGAGGCAGAGCCCGGCGTCTCTTCCATGAGGAGCAGCTCCGTCCTGGCCCCAGACTCACACTCACCACTCTGTGAAACAAAATCCCTCCCTCTCCCCATGCCCCCCTCCTTCAAAGACAGTTGGGGAGCTCTTGTTCCTAAAGCAGTCCCTGAGGGTCTCTCCTCCACCCCCGCAATGTGCCAAACCACTCCTCACTTCCAGCCCCACCGGTAGCTGCCCCTGTGAGGAGGAGGTGAGACACCTGGCTCCCCATTCCAGGGTCCTCCTGTGTTGTTTAGGTGCCCCGGAGAGCTACTCAGCTGACCCTTCCTTCCACTTTGGGTGACATCAGTATTTGGCTCAGGGGCTCATAGGGGAGACAGACAGACTCAAAGAGTTATTATCAGTGGGGCAAAAGCCAAGAAGTCCCAGGATAAGAGCAAAAGCATCCCTGGCCCACCCTGTCATGAATGTGTAGACAGAGGAGTTAGTCAGGGAAGACTTCCTGGAAGAGGTGACACTGGGGCTAAATCTCAGAGACTAGCCCACCCAAGAAGAGTGGAGAAGGCAGGCGCTCCAGCAGGGGACTGAACATGCACACAGGCCCCAGCACAGGGGTGAGAAGCTGCATGATGGGCAGGGACCAGCCAGGAGTGGGAAAGGGGGGCAAAAGTAGTTCGGTGTTCCTGGAGCAAAAAAATGGGAGCGGGTGGGAAGAAAAGAGAGACAGGAGGGGTGCAGAACTTCATAAATTTACTAAGGAGTTTGTGCTTTATTCTTAGGCAGTAAGGAGCCTCTGGCAGATGTTAAGTGGGGGAGCAACAGGGTTGGGTTTATTTATTTATGTATTTACTCCTCTAAGTGCTGTGTGGAGGGTGACTGAGGGGTATGAACTGAGGGCTGGTCAGAGGACAGAGGGAGGATATCAGCAGCTGGACTGCCTGACTTGACTCCACAGCTCCCAGCTGTGGGACTCAGTTCCTGCCTTTAAAATGGGGTAAAAATAACACCCTCCTGGTAAGGTGGAATGTAAATTAAGTGAGTTCATCCACATAAAGTACTTATAACAGTGCCTGCTGTTCTGAAGCTTGTAGATGCTCAGGAAGCATCAGCTCATAGGGATTGTTGGATGCTGCCGGGAGGCCTAAGGCAGGAGGGACCCAGCTCACGTCTGCTGCTCCTCCAATAACGAGTTATGTCCCCAGGGGCTGTATCCAATAGCTGTCACAGCTGCTGCCAGAGAAGGCAAAATATAAATGTTTGTCAAACACTTACACAATGACTACCATGCACCAGACATGCTCTAAGTACATCTATTAGACCATTTTTCACTCATCACAACCCTATATGGGAGGTACTATATTATCATCCCCATTTTGCAGATGAGACAACTGAAGTAGGGAGAGTAGATGAAACTTGAACCCAGATGGCTTGGTCTCATAGTCCGTGCTCCTAACCATTCACTACCTGGGGCTGCTGCAGTGAGCAGGAGCCTCCTTCCTGTGTGTCTTCTCACCCTCCTTACTGCCCCTCTCTGATTCCACAGGTGCCCCTGTCTAAGCCTAGACTCCTCTCTGTATATTTCCTGGTCAGGAGTAATAGCTTAGATTAGTGCTTCTCAAAACAGTGATTTTTCTAGCCCCTCCCACCCCTACCAGACTCTCTGTGTCCTATACATTCCAGAAAAGCCCCAGAGACCATTCTGATGCCTATCCTGTGACAGCCACTGGGGATATAAAGCAGAGGGCTTTTGAGTTAGGCACACAGTGGGGTACAGCCAGCCTCCAAAAGGGAAAAAAAACAATGGATTTGTAATACTTGCCAGTTTCCATGGTGTAAATACTCCATCATGGCTAATATCAAGCTATCAGTGTGATGTCACTGAACACAGAGTCAGGAAGAAGTGTCAACAAATAGCTCTCACAGCCAGGGGAGCCAGCACCAAAATACCATTGAAATGGACCCAGAGACAGTTCTGCTCTGCCTTTAGGAGCTTTATGACCTTGGCAAGTCACCTCAGCCCCAACTCTGTTTCCTCATCTGTAAGAGGAGGATGCTTACAGATGGAAATGCCTACTTCACAGAGGGGTGTGAGATCAGATTGTGTTCTCCACGTGCGCAGCTGAGCACTGTGCCCACCCTCCACTCCCATGAGAGGGGGGCTGTATAGACACCCTCCATTCAATTCACTGTAGACCCTGCTTCCTGCTCCCACCTGGCCCCTTCCCTGTTCCAAATCCTGACCTGGAATCAGGACGCTATTTGTTTAGGCAAGGCTAGGACTAAACTTTCTTGCCAGGGCTCAAGTCTGCTCCAAGCCTCTCCCCCACTCCCTAAACCTTCGAAGAGGACACCAACAGAGTGCATTCCAGAAGGAATCCATTTTCAGGGTCCAGGAGGAACAGGAGGACTTTAGCATCCACTAGGAACATCTCAGAGTCAGAGGAAGCAGTGCATGGAAAAGAGCTGCTCGGTGGGCTGCACGTGTTATCCCTCATCTTTCCCTGGGCCTCAGTGATCTAAGCAAGGCTGGGACTGGGATTGCCTGAATGTTACTCCTGCCGGCTGCAGCCAGAGAGAGACAAGTACAGTCTAGGCATGTCCACAGCCACTCTCTCCCAGCACCGGATGGAGTGACTAAGTCTAGGGCCCCAGGAAAGAGGACAGGCTGGGGCCAGCTTGGTGAGGGGAGATGTGGAGAAGAATAGATGGTAGATGAGGAGGAGCTTAGACAATGAGCTGAAGACTCAGTTTCTCTGCTGGTGGGATGGTTCCAATCTAGGGGGTCAGCATATTTTTTCTGACATGACTCTTAAACAAATACAGAATGAACATGTGTCAAAGATGTATGCCGCTCATTAACAAGGGAGCCAGTCGGGTGGCACTGCTGGCTCCTAGAGCTTTTGAGAGATTGAGTATTTGGGGAGGGACTAAGATTCCAGGTTCAATACAAAATGGATTATTGTCCTACAGGGCAATAAAACTACAGCCTTGGGGATTTTTTTTTTTTTATGGGTTAAGTCCACAAATTAATCCAGAGTCCGGGCCTGTAACCAGTAGGAGAGAATGAAGGCAAATCCAGGCTCACCATCCCAGAGAGTTACAAAATCCAGGGCAGGCCTGCTAAGTGACATTTTGGTGGGACATTAAAAGGACACGCTGCTCTCCTTCTGCTTTCTTTCCAAGTTCGAGTCGTTTTTCTTAACAGGACAGAGCCGCACTCTGCTCCTCAAGCCCCAGCCCACCACCTCCCCCACTTCCCAGCTTAGCACCTGGCTTCTCCCTCTGCCTCCTCCCCACCCCTCACCTGCCTCTCTTTGTCTCCTTCCCTTACCAACCCACCTTGCTCCAGAGATGGAGCTGCAGGGAGGGACTGAATCTGGGCTGCCATGCGTTAGGCCTGTTTTCCTGACCCATCTGTCACCACTCAGTTATTATAACATGATTAACTCTGTTCCCTATGCTGCACCTTTCATCCCCATGACTTACTTATTTTATAACTGCAAGTTTGTCCCTTTTTATCCCCTCCACCTATTTCACCTGTCCCCCCACACCCCTCCCCTCTGGCCACCACCAGTTTGTTCTCTGTATCTATGGGTCTGTTTCTGTTTTACTTGGTTTGTTCATTTGTTTTGCTTTTTGGATCCCACATGTAAGTGAAATCATATATTTTTCTTCCTTCCTATGACTTATTTCACTTAGCATAATACCCTTTAGTTCCATCCATGTTGTCTAAAATGACAAGATTTTGTTTTTCTTTATGGCTGAGTAGTATTCCATTGTGTGTGTGTGTGTGTGTGTGTGTGTGTGTGTGTGTGTGTGTGTGTGTGTATACCACACCTTCTTTATCCATTTATCTGTTGATGGACACTTAAGTTGCTTCCATATCTTGGCTATTGCCAATAATTCTGCAGTGAACATAAGGGTCCAGGTATGTTTTTGAATTAGTGTTTTCTTTGAATAAATACCCAGAAGTAGAATTGCCAGATCATATGGTAGTTCTATTTTTAATTTTGGGGGAAGTCTCCATACTGCCTTCCACAGTGGCTGCACCAATTTACATTCCTACCAATAGAGTAGGAGGGCTCCCTTTTCTCCACATCCTCACCAACACTTGTTACTTCTTGTTTTTTTGAAAATAGCCATTCTAACTGGTGTGAGGTGATATCTCATGGTAGTTTTGACTTGCATTTCCTGGATGATTAGTGATGTGGAGGATTTCATGTGTCTGTTGGCCACCTATATGTCTTCTTTGGAAAAAGGTCTAGTCAGTTACTCTTCCCATTTAAAAATTTTTGTTCTTGTTGTTATTGGACTATATGAGTCATTTATATATTTTGTAGATTAACCCCTTATTGGAATTATCTTTTGCAAGTATCTTCTCCTATTCAGTAAGTTGCGTTTTCCTTTTGCTGATGGTTTTCTTCATGGTACAAAAGCTAGAAGACTATTTAAAATATCCTCTTTTGGAGGATAAAATAGTCCCTTCAGCCTCCCTCTGGGTAACTTGGATGTGCCCAGACCTAAAGCCCTTTTTCTTCTCAAAGTGGGTCTCCACCATCAGAGGAAATGGCCGTGATGACCAGCACCAAGCTCCTTTGATGTTCCAGGCTGGGCATTTTATGTGACCTGCTGAACCAGGCTTATTAAGGAGGCACAGTCCCCATCTTGTAGATGAAGAAGCCGGCTGAGCGATTTGCCCAAGGTCCCAGAGTCAGTTTGTGGGGTCAGCCACTGGGCAGAAGTGTGTTCCAAGGCCAGTGCTCATGCGGGTACTCCGTCCCCGCTGAGCCTCACCTCCGCACGGCTCTGCAGGGAGCCCCTGCCCTGGGCTCTGGGGCTGCCATGCAAGGGGCGCGGGAAAGCTGGGCGGAGCTTGCAGCAGGCCACACCCTTACTTGCTCAAACATCTCTCTGTCAGGATCTTTATGCGTTAGACCTGGAGCCCTACCGCTACTCAGGGGTGAACCTGACGGGGTTCCGGATCCTCAATGTGGACAACCCCCACGTCTCGGCCATCGTGGAGAAGTGGTCCATGGAGCGGCTGCAGGCAGCTCCCCGGGCAGAGTCTGGCCTGCTGGACGGAGTGATGATGGTACGGTGGCCGAGATCTGGGGCATCTCCCCCGCCCTCATTCTCGGCCCTCTCTCCTTCCGTCCTCCCTAATTCTTTCTTCCCCAGCATCACTTCCCTCCTTAAAACATTCTGTTTGTCAGCCAGACCTTAGGCTATGGGCTGGGGACACAACGGATCAGACACAGTCCCACCCCAAGGGTGAGAGTACAGGCAGGTAAAGAGATGGTTACAGAGAGCGGGGATAAGGGCCAGTGGGTCCTGGGCACAGAGGACTTTCAGCTATGACCAGCAGAAGCCCAGGGAGCCAGGAGAGGAGAAAGTTAGGCAGAGCCTAGGCAATGACAGGTGAGATGGGATCGGGGTTGGGGAGGGACTGGCAGGAGCCGTTCTGAGTGGCAGAAGGAGGGTGTTGGGCATCTGCAGAGCAGCAGAGACAACCCAAGGCCAACTTCTCACTGCAGACAGGGTCTAGGTCACCTCAGGGCCTCTCCCTCACCAGGACCCCGTGTGCCTGTGGCAGGGCTGGGCCATGGGGACAGGGCAGGGTGGGCAAGGACTCTTGTGGCTCCAGAGCCGCTCTCAGGCGGGCCCTGGGCCCTCTCCTCCAGACTGACGCAGCCTTACTGTACGACGCCGTCCACATCGTGTCTGTGTGCTACCAGCGGGCACCCCAGATGACCGTGAACTCCCTGCAGTGCCACCGGCATAAGGCTTGGCGCTTTGGTGGCCGCTTCATGAACTTCATCAAGGAGGTGAGTACCCCACCCACCCACTCCCCGGCCAAAACCTCCCAGGGCCTCCCCGTGGGCTGGTGCTGCTGTAGAGCAGTCAAAGGTCCAAGTATAGGAGTCAGACAGAATGAGTTTCCACTCCACATGAACTGGGGCAAGTTGCCTCACATCTCTGAGCCTCAGTTTCCTTGGGTGAATACAGGACCAATTTACAGGGTGACTGAGAGGCTAAGGCCTGGGTGGTCAGCTGTGTTGGCAGGACACAGCACAGGCTTTAAAGTGCAACAGATGAGGAGCTCTGCCTTTGGCTTTGTGACCTCAGGTGAGCTAGAGAGCCTTGCTGAGCCTTGGGTGCATTACTTGCAAAATGGGGCACAAAGCCTTGGCCCCCTCATGGGGTTGCAGTGAAGATGAAATGAGACACGGAGCGGAAAGTGCTCAGTGCAGAGCCCTCCTCCGGGATCGCAGGAGGCTTGGTAAATAATAAGTAGCCCTACAAACTCCTCTTCACATCATGAGCTCCTCAGCTGGCATCCCAGCCAGGGCCCCCGCTGGGACCCAGCTCTCCATGGCAACTGTGAAGAAGGCCCATCCATGGAGGTGAATCAGAGAAACCAGAGCACAGAAACCTGTTCTGTGGCTGAGAAGACAATGGTGGAAACTTTTCATTTCTAAGGACTGTTTATCACCATTTTCCTTGTAAGCCATGGGTGGTGGTGTTTATTGTTCCCACTTTACAGATGAGGAAGCTAAGGCCAGGGTTTGCATCCTGGCTCCATCACAACCAGCTGGGTGACTTTGGCTGAGGTGATTCACTCTTTGATCCTTAGTTTCCTCGACTGTGAAATGGGCACAGTTAGAGTACTTGTCTCTAAGTGTTGGTAAGAAGACTGTGTGAAAAGCACCCAGGCCAGGGCCAGGGCAGAGTCAGATCCCAGGATCTGGGAGCTGAAGAAGGCTCAAGGGAGGTATCTTGGCAGGGTTATCCTGGCTCAAGGGAATGACCGTGTCCAGGGTAACAGATGGAGTCTAGGAGGCCTCCAAATGGGCGGTCTCTTTGTAGCACACACAATAGACCAGAAATGAAGCAGGCTGCCTTGGGAGTTCATTTGTTTATTCTACAGCTATTTGTTGTGGGCCTGCTGGGTGCCAGGCACCAGCTGTGCACCAGGGACCTAAGGGGGCAGAACAGCTACGCTCCCGCACTCACAGAGCTCACAGCCCAGGGAGGGGCAGACATCCGTCAAGTCATCAGTTAATGAATAAAATCCCACATGCAAAGGAAGGCAGCTCTGTGGCAAATAACCAAGAAACCCACCTCTTTCAGTTGTTTCCCAGAGATCCTGAGTTCACCACCATGGCTTGGGATGAGGCCAATGACAGCTGCATTTTAGAGTGACAGTAAAAGGAATATGGATAAGCCACTGGCTGTAGAGTTTGATGCACATGCCTTTAGAACTTGTCTCTGCCTCTTCCCAGCACTGTGGCTTTAGACACATTCCTGGAGATCCCCCAGGGTCAGTTTCCTCACTTGGCAAGCACCATCGCATAGTCACTGTGAAGGAGCAACTGAGTCCTTGGCACCAGATCCCTTAACCCAGAAGGGTCCCAGTATCAGATGTGTTCGTGTAAGAGGACCGTGATGGTCCCCTCTCACCAAGCCCCTCACACTGCAGTCAGGTCTTGACGATCTAGTGCCCTGAGTAAGGCCTGGCTGGTTTGAACAACCATCAGCTTGTTCTCAGGGAACTCTGGGCCTCACCCCTAGCCCCCTGTGCCTCCTTCCTTGTCAGGCCTCCAGCTGAGTAGCCAGAGGCTGGCACAAGGGTCTCGGTGGCCAGACCACAACCCGGGGACCCTTGTGAGCTAGACAAAAGTGGCTTTGAAGCTTAACTTTTTTTAGTTGTGTGACCTTGGACAAGCTACAGAACCTCTCCATGCCTCAGGTCTTCCTCTGTACAATGGAGACATTACTAGGATTGAGTTACAGTCTATGTGACGCACTTAGCATAGCACCTAGCACACAGTAAGTGCTGAACAGATTGGCTGCTATTACTATTATTTCTGTCATCACCACTGTCATCACTGTGACCTCTTATTCTGTGGTGGGTTTCCTGCTACAGAGGATCTCCAGGCCACACAGCTCCAGGGCCCTCCCCACCCCATTCACTCTTCACCCCTCAGAATGCTTGAGGCTCAGTCATGAAGCCCTAAGGGGAACAGACTCATCATTGCCCACACCATGGAAAGAAAGGGGGGACCCTCCTCCCTCACTGGCTGACCAGCCCATGTAGGTCATGCTTGCACCTCCTGGTTCCTGGTCTGCGGCCCAGTGAATGGTCCTCACCACTCACACTGCTTCACAGAGTCTTTTCAGAAACATACGTCCACTTTAGGGCTGTGGACCCTGAGACCCAGGGTAGCCACGTGGCCAGCGCATGGTCCCAGAGTTGCCAGGACCCAAGTGCCCTGCCTGAGCCCAGCCCACAGTCTTCCCTCAGACACTTTCCAAGTTGCCTGTCTCCCCATCTGACTGTGTGACAGTAAATCATTTTAAAGACTTGGCATTTCCGAGAAGAGCTGGAAAATACCAGGCCGGAGTTCAGAGCGTGTGAAGCATCTTTCATTTAGCGAGTCCTGAGCAGGCTGCTGGAAGGGGCGGGGGGGCGGGAAATGTCACCAGGAGGAGCTGCCAGCAGCTCCCTGCCCTGGCCCTGGCCCTGCCCACCCGCCCACAGACGGGCCATGCACCTGCTGGCATTTAATTCCTCAGTAGCTGACAGGGAGGAAGCCTCCCTCCCAGCGCAGGTTTGAAGGCACCTGCTGTGATCTCCCTGGGGGCTGGGAGAGAGCTGAGGGTGTGCGCCTGCCTAGGCAGGGAAGGCCGAGGGACTGCGGAGCCAGTCTCCGGAAAGCAGAGCCTCCCTCTGAAGTCAAAACAGTGTTCTTCACCTTCTCTGATGCATCATAGAACCTCCAGCTCCAGCTCCCTGGGCTCCATAAGTCTCCCTGCTGACTTGGACATGATGACCCCAAGCTTTTGAGCTCTGCACCTACAGAAAGAGAACCTGCCCTGCACCACTGTTACTCAGGTCTGCATGGCTCAGGGCCTCTGTGAGCCTCAGTGTCTGTGACTCTAAAATGGGGCCAGTGATGACACCCACTTGGCAGGATGGTGATGAGAACTGAGTGACCTTGTGCACGGAAAGAGATTCCCGCTCTGTAATAGGGTTTCTACTGAGGCCTTGGGCTATGGCCCAAGTGGCCACCCCTCCCTCCAGTCCTGATCCAGGGTTGCTCTTTGGAAGGAAGCACCAAAGGAGAAATAATAGTATTTGCCACTTGGTCAGGATTGTGTGCACCAGGCACTGTGCTAAGCACTTTATGCACCTTTTTTAACACCTGTGAAACAGGTCATGTTCCCCTTGTGGAAGCAGAGAGGTTCAGTCGTTGTGCACAGTCCACACTTTATCCACTTTTGCTTACAGCCTCCTGGACCCCTCCAAGGCTCTGGCCCCTACCTGAGCTTGCATTCCCATCTGTGCACTTACCTGGAAAACTTGATGGTGCCAGAGCTGCCCAAGTGCTTGGAGACTCCCACAGGTTTCAGTTTGGGATCTATAGACAGGCCTCCAGGGATCTGTGATCCCGTGAACCCGTGTGTCAGATTGTGAGTGTAAGCATGGGTGCTGGTGGACAAGCAGCCAGGGGAAGCTCTGGAGTCTTTTTCTGAATCTGCAGGGGATCACAACCCAGGCTGGCTAAGAACCCACTGTGCCAAAGTGAGGACTCAGATATCCAGAGCTTCCGCTGACCCACAGGCTCCGGCGTCCTCCCTCCCCAATCCCCATTGGCCCAGTGGGGCTGCCAGAGCTCCCAGATTTTCTCCCTTCCTCTAGCCCCCAGCCTGCCTTGGTTTCCCAGGACTCCAGGATGGGTGGGTTTGTTCTTCTCCCACACACAGAAAGCCCTGGCATGCCCGCATTTACCCATGTGCAGGCTACCTCCTAACACCACAGACAAGGCAGAGGAGGGAAACCCTCCAGCCTGAGGGGTGGGGCCCTGGAACCCCAGCCCCTGCTTGCTTCTGCCTCTTCTTCACTCTGTAAGCTTGGGTGATGCATGACCCCCTCTGGGCCTGCTTCCTCATCTGTAATGTGGGAATCATGACCCCACCTGGCGCGCTGGCCAGGGCTGCTGTGGAGGCTGCATGACACGAGCAGTGTGAAGTACCTTGTAGGTACACTCTGGGCCTGCAGGAAAGTATTATCTAGAATGCAGTCAGCAAACTTTTTCTGTTAACAGCCAGATAGTAAACACTGTAGGCTTTGCGGGCCAGTCTCTGTTGCAACTGTTGGAGCTGCTGTTGCCGTGTCAAAGCAGCCAGAGACAGTAGGTAAATGCATGGGCATGGCTGTGTTCTAATAAACTATTTGCAAAAGCAGGCAGCCAGACGATCAGGGCAGCCAGCCGTAGTTGCCAACCACTGATCTGCAAGATGAAACTCTTCTCGGTTTGGGTCCTGTACCTTCTCTGAACCTCTGCCTGCATCTCTGTGCTAAAGATGTTGATGACAATTTTAAAAATCACAAAACCTACCATTTATTCAGGGCTCAGGTTCTGCCATGCACTGTTACATACTTTATGGGCTTTATCTCATTCCATCCTCATGGCATTTTGGTAGGATGGGTACTATTATTAGTTCCATTTTATAGATGAGGAAACTGAGGCTAAGAAGTAAGATGAAATTCCCAAGGTCACACAGCTAACTGTGGTTGAATCAGGCATTCTGACCCAGAGTTCTTAACCATGACATGTGCCTAGCTGGGACTGCAGGTGGTGACAGCGACCTTCTCTGTGTCCCCTGGCCCTTGGGGAGCCAATCCCAGAGTCTGGTCTTACAACCAAAGCCAGCTTGCCTCTTGGCTTTTCTGCCTCTCAGCAGGTCTCACCTGCCCCAATCTGCCTGCCTGTCTCCTTGCCCCTGTCTGGGGACCTGACAGGGGCTCCGCCTTCTCATGGCTTCAAGGCAGGGGCTCATTTGAGTGTGTCCAAGATCGATGTTGTACACGAGAAAGTGCAAATGTAAAGCTGGCTAAAGAGCATAATAGAATTTATGGAAATCGCTGGCTTGCACCACAGCCCGAGCAATGATGGAGGTGATTATTAATTAATCATGGTCTTGGGGGAACAGTATCAGTGCAAGGAGTAATTAAAATGAAGCATTGTACAGTTGTACCAAATGATGATTTATGAGCCCGAGGAATTGCTGCTCTGCCCTCTCCCCTCCGGCAGGCTCAATGGGAAGGATTAACTGGACGGATTGTTTTCAACAAAACCAGTGGCTTACGGACGGATTTCGATCTGGACATCATCAGCCTGAAGGAGGATGGCCTGGAGAAGGTGCGTGGGCTTGAGAGCGGGAGGAGCAAGACCCGGTCCAGCAGACCCTCGGGGCTTGACATGACCCAGTGTGGCCTATCCCTTAGTCCTGCAGAAAACACGAGGGCCTGGCCAGCCTGGAGGGGCCCAGAACCCAGTGGCCTGACCACAGCAGACACCCAAACCATCATCCTGGGGACAAGGGCCCTCAGAGATACTTAACCCAGGAAAAGCACTAAAGGGCTCATGGGCAGACAGACTATCTCTAAGTCCCTACAGGGTGGTCATGGGGCAGAGGAGCAGACACGTCCTTGGGTAGCAGAAACATCCCAATGATCAGGGAGCCTGCCTGGGGAGTAGTGAGCTCACTGTCACTGGAGGCATTTAAGCAAAGATTAAGCAAGGTCATTGCTTGTCTGAGGGACTGGAGGTGGTTCTTTGGAGAGCAGTCGAAGCACATGGATTCTGAACTCCCCACTCTAGGCTTCAAAGGCCTTTTTGATTCTCGGAGTTTGGATCAGGAAAGCAGGACCATAATACTCCCCAGGGACCAGTCACACCCACCCACCCCTCCCCCCTGCACAACACACACACACACACCCTGCCCCTCCAGGCCTTTGCCCAGGCAATTGTGGCCTTTATCTCCTTGGTTTATTCCCTCAGGCACCAACCTGGGTCTGCCTGGGTTGCACCTTGTGGCCAAGGTTACTCCATTCACTCCTGAGTTTCCCACAGACTCATGGGGGCCACTGTGCTGTGGAGGGGTGGCCAGGAAACCTGACCACTCCCCGACAGCTCTTTCATGCCCATATAACTTCAGTCCCTTAAGGGCAGGGGCTGTGGCTTCTGCTCCTAAGATCATTGAGGCCAGTTGGTCCAACTCTATGTGAGTTCTCAGCAAGCAATCTTCCAGTTTCTATTTAAATTCCGAAAGTGCTAGGGAGCTCCTTTCCGGCTCTGGCAGTAGTAAGGCAATAGCTTTCACTCAAGTAGTTGTCTTGTTTTTGCCCTCTCAGCTATCCATCTCTGGAGACAACCTCAAATTCTAGGGATGGCAATTAGATGGCAACATATCCCACCACTTCCCACTCCTGAACCCATGGCAGACATCAATAATCGATCATGAGCACACTCTTTTCATCTGAGCCTACCTGCAGTATCCTAGTCCCAAGAGCCCTCCCTGCAACTTGTAGAAAGTGACCAATATATAAGAAAAACTCTCTACTAGACCTGGACAAAGGTTGACCTGAAGAGGTGACCACCAGAGGCTCCTGGTCACCGCCACCCAGAATGTGGGTACAGAGCCTCTGCAGGCTAGGCCTCCTCAATCCTAACTGTTCTCATATGCACATGGCACCTAGTGTCTAGCAGGACATGCAGTTGGAGCTCAATAGATGAGCTTGCTGAGGTGAGGTTTCCTGTTGTTCATTTGGCCACTGGAAAGACGTGGAGCACTTTCTTCTCCCAGGTGTGCTGCTAGGAACCTTCATGCTGAGCTCAACCCACTTGGGAGAACAGCCTTTTCAACGCTGTCTGTTTGTCTCTTCTCCTCTTGGTTCTGGGAGGTCTGCACAGACAGAGATCCTGCCCAGAGAGGGTACTGAGCACAGACACTCTGCCTCTCCTATCATCACTTCTGTTTGCTAAGCTGGGTCACAGCTTATCCAGCCAGCTCCAGCTGGTGGCTCTGGGAGGATTACGGCAGAATTACCCAGGCATAATTACAGGTCTCTCTGCTATCTGCTTTGCACAGCTCCTTAATGGGATGTTTGCATTCGGCCTCTCTGTTTAATTGATTAAGTTTCCTGAGTATCCCAAGCTGGGCCAAGGACAGAGTGGGCATGCTGAGACCTTCTTTGAGAGACAGGAGCTGAGATGGAGGCAGAGCTGGGCAGAATTGGGTCCAAAAGGATCTTCAGGAGGTCCAGGGCTTTAGAACAATGTGTAAAATTGATCTTGACTTGCCTTCCTCCGGCCTTCAACAAGGACTCTGTAGGGAAAGAGATTATGCCACCCTGGCCAGGGCATCTGCCCGCTTTAGAAGTAAGATGACAGAGAAAACTGACACCAAATGCAGTGGCATCTGAGGCCTGCGGTGTGGGTCACCCATTCTCTGTTCTACCACCCCCAAAACAGCCACAAAGACCAGCGTCCTGCCCAGCCTGCCTGCCTGCTTGGGGCACAGCTCATCATCCATTTACTCACCCCATGGTTATTTCGTGAACCTCTCTCTTGCTCCGGCCCTGTCCTCGGCTTTGGAAGGCACCCAGGTCCAGGAGCTGGCACTGGAGCTGAGACCCAGTGAGTGAGCAGCTGGGTGCCCAGGGTCTTCCCCATGAGATGGGAGGCCCACCAGGTTCAGAGCGACTGTCCCAGGGTAGGACCTGGCCCTGCCCTAGGACCCCTCATTTCCTCCTGGCATCTGCTCCTGCCCAGGCTGGTTTCCACTGAGCATCCCCGGCTGCCTTTATATTCACCTTCTCCCTCTGCATTGTTCCCTCCAGCTGTGATGGGCTTACCAGCAAGGGGGCAGAGGCAGAACTCAGGACACTCACACCTCGGGGGCCTTCTCCGGGGAGGCAGGAGGCAACAGGGTTCTCAGAAATGTTAGCTCAACACGTTAGCAATGATGATGCTCATGAATAATGGGGCCAAGACAATGGCTTGTTGGTGTGGAGAAAGGACGGGGAGACTGCGAAGTCAGCCCCGGTTCTCTGTCTGTCTGTCCACTCAGGTTGGGGTTTGGAGTCCTGCCGAGGGGCTCAACATCACAGAGGTCACAAAAGGCCGAGGCCCGAACGTCACTGACTCTCTGACAAACAGGTCACTCATCGTCACTACCGTGCTGGTAAGAGCCTACAGCCCTGCAGGAAGGAGGGAATGTCTGAGCTGGGGGTGGGCTGGCCTTCAAGGCTGGAGAGACCCCTCCACCCAGCATTGACAGGGCACCTCTTATAAGGCTGCCAGGGTGTGGGAGGAAGAGCTGCAGGAAGGTGGAAACATTGGGGGTCCCTCAGAACATAGCAACTCTACTTATGGCCACATACCAAAGACCCCAGGGAGGACTATGAGCAGTTCTTCCCAAAAGCCGAGTAGGCAGGTCCTCATGCCTGCCTGGGACCTGCTTGGCCAGCCTGTCTGCAGAGGCCTGCATATTCCCGTCTCACCTGCACCTGCCCCCCCAGCCCCTGATGGTGGGAGCCATGACGGGGTGGAAGGAAGTTTCCCCTGCCCTCTGCCCCAGGACTCAGCACCCATCTCTTCCACCTCAGTTCCCAGGGAAAAGGCCCTTCCTGCTGGGCCGCCCAGAAGTGATGCTCTGGTGGCCACGCCCTGACGGCCCAGCAGGGCGCACACACATACCACACTCCACAGAGTCCCCTCCTGAGAGCTCTGCACCACAGTCACTCTTCCTGCCCTCCTCTCTCTATTCTTCAGAACTGAACAGAGCCCCCTTCTTTTGACCATTTCAACCTAAGGACTGACTCTTGGGGTCTCCCAGGCTCTCTCCACTGTAGAGCCCAGGGCGGACAGGAGGACATGCGGGGCTGCTGGCCTCCTCCGACTCCCACTCCCTGTGGGCCAGCCCCTCCCGGAAGGCCTCCAGGGCATCCAGAGCCTTGGGACCCACCCTCTCAGAAACACAGCCCTGCCCCTGGGGGCTGCAGCTGGGCTCTGCTGAGGGGAGGCGGCTCTCACATGCTGGTGGATTCTGGTCCTCTGAGGGCGATATGGCCCTGTTCAGCTTCTCCTTATAATAAAGCAAATATGCTTGTAAGGATCGCGTGGTCAGGTCATTCTCTACAAAAAAGGGGACTCAACCCAGTTTAGGTACAGTAAGGAGGCCACGGGATGGAAGCTGGGAGCAGGGCTGGGCAGCCCACACTGGGCCCTTCCGTGATGCTTGCACAAGGCTTGCCCCACCTGCCTCCCACCAGAGGCAGCTCAGCCAGGCCCTCCTGTGTCCCCCCCTGAGCGACTCACCCGGTGTATGCCCGGTGGCTGGGTGGTGGACACCACAAGCAGGAAGGGATGTAACAGTTAAACCCTGTTCTCCCAGGAATCCTCATGAGCAGCAGACACCAGGCACACCATTGGCTTCTAGCCTAAGGGTCTCATCCCCCATCTCCAGTGTTAGGACTGCTGAGAGGCTGAGCATTAAAGGTGAAGGAGACAGAACAGTGGTTGTGGGCGCACTGCTGCTGGGACCCAACGAGAGGGCTGGGGAGACACCTGTGCCCACTGTTTGGGAGCAGACCCCACTGGCATTCTCCCCCAAACCAGACATCCTGCCTGCCTTTACTGATCAACGTTTTGTTAACTAAGAAAACGAATGAATAAGAATCAGAGTTCTAAAACTGCTAAGAGAAAAGATCTCATCAGAAATGGAGAAAAATTATACAAAAAAAAAAATCTCAAAGATAAAAGGAAACAAATAAAAACAGAAAGATTTGGATGAAGACTGATGAGCAGTTAAAGGAATACTGATGTGGATAAAAATAGAAAAGAGAAGAGGAGAGTTGAAAGAGAATGAAATTAAAAGGTTGAAAGGAAAGTAATAAAGAGAAAAATATTAAAATAAGGGATGAGATTAAAAGGAAAACTACCAAGACAGATGAAAAATTAAAATAAATAATTAACAACTCCAGCTAGACGAGGTAAAAAGTGTAAAACCAAAATGTCAGGAAGCAAAAGGATAAAAGTGTGACAAAGCTAAAATATAAAAAGGTTAGAAATAAAATAATAAAACGATGGTAAAAGATTAAAAGCAGAGCTGCATAAAATGTGAGATATAAATAAAACACTTTTCATAAGACAAGATTAAAAAAAGGTAAAACTAGTATGCTGTAAGAGATTAAGAGGGGAGTTGATTTAATGAGGTAAGATGATTCAGCCACAAAACAGTAAGAGGTGACCTAAAGATAATAAACGAAAGAATGCAATACACATACCCTGAAAGACCACAGGGTTAAATTTTATTAAAATGTCAGCAGCCTGATTTCAAGGGCATAAGACCCTTTTGCAAAGGAACAAGGGATTTTTCTGCACCAGCAGAGGCAGAATCCAGCACAGAATCCATCCTGTGCTCTTCTCAAAGCTTCTTGGTCAGCCCACTCAGCTTCTTGCAGAGGTCCTGACCTCCTGCACTCAGTCATTCACCAGAGATCCCACCCACAGCATCCAGCTGGCTCTCAGGCACCCCAGGGGATAGCAGAGGAGAGAAGCCCCTCTTGGCTGGTAGCCTAGGCACAGCTCCATCCATCCCACCACCCCTCATCTGGGCCATTGTGAGCCCAGCAGCTGTTTGGGACATGCAGTGTGACCAGGACACAGGGGCAAGATTGTGTGATGGGTACAAGCCCAAACCTTCAGGTTTGTTTCCTGGCCTTACTGTTAATTAGCTGTGTGACCCTAGAAGATTGCTTCACAGCCCTGTGCCTCAGTTTCCCCATCATAAAAAAAGAGGTGAAAGTAATTGTTCCTACTTCATAGAGTTGAGAAGATGAATGATTAATATAAATAGCACAGAGCACGTGCTAAGCAACACCTGCCTGTGTTATTATTATTATTGATCACAAATCCAGACCCCAGTAAGCTGAGGCTTAATACACTATGCAGAATGGGAGTTCTAAAGGAAACGTCTGCTTCTGTCCACAAGCAAATCCTGAGCTTCACTGAAAACTGCCCCCTAACCATGGCCATCAAGGTTATCCCTAGCACAGGCTGTGTCATAAACTTTGACCTTGCATCTGAATGCCTTTCAGGCCCAGAGGACATTCCCTGGCTCACCACAAACCCCACCACTCCCTTGGCTTACACTGGGCTGCCTCTTACAAAGTTGTTTCTGGATTGGCCCCTGAAGGCATCGGGGTTTGCAACCTCAACCTCAGAGTCCCTCAGAGCTCCAGTCTCCGACTGACCCATAAAACTCCTGGTCCCACCCATCCTCATCCCCTACTGCAGCCAAGGTCTGAGCTCCTGGCCCTGATATCACAGTAATTCCCTGTCCCTGGAGACTGCTGCCATGACCTCTGACACAGCTGCCAAACCACTTGAAGCAAATGTCCCCTGACCATCTTAACCCCATCATGCAGCATTGGATACTCACATGGTCTGCGGTGACCCATGATTTAGCTCTCCCAGCCCCACTGCCTAGAGATCATGGATGGTCAGGTCTGCTTCTCCCTGTGGGTCAATGAGAGAACCCAAGTCCATCCTGGAGGCAGAGGAATGGAGGGAATGACCTCTGGAGCATCCCTGATGGGAACAGAGGATGTGACAAACAGCATTTGCACTGGTTTCCAAGAAATTCTCTCTGTCCAGCTGAAATGTCCTCAGAGTCTCCTGAGAGAGATGCCCACTTCCATGCAAGGACTGGCCTAGGGCTGCCTGAAAATCTAGAGCCTCTCCAGATGCTCTGAAGAGTGTGCCCCAAAGTCTCAGCATGGTCTGCGTGCCCCAGAGCCCTGGGGAGCTGTCAGGCTTGGGCTCTTTGGGACAACAGCACCAGTTGTGGGGAGTGGCCCAGCCTGGCCCAGCCCCAGCTGCTCTGGTTAAAAACCCAGCCTGTGCCTGGCAGCCTGAAAGCAGGGCCAGTACCTCCTGCTGAGAGCACTGGGAGGGGGGACCTGTGGGTCAGGGAGTGTGTTGTCAGGGCAACAGCACTTTGAGTGACAGGCAGGTACCAGGGCACAGCACAGGAGCATCCAACTGCTTTGACTCTAGAGATTAGGGCTGGACCCCTGACCAGAGGGTTTCTCCTCCTTTCTTTTCCCCAGACTCTGGAGGTGGTAGAGGGCAGCAGCTCTATGTGGGCAGCCCCCCAGCCCACCTCCTCTTCCCCCCTCTCCCGAGCCCCAGAATTAGGGGCTAAGGGCACCTTACCCTGGACACACAGATGGACAGAGCACTGACCCCACCCTCTCTGGCCCCTCAGAACCACAGCTGGCCTTCCCACTCCTGGGTTGAACAGCAGCAGCAGGAGCCTGGAAGCCTGCCCTTCCTCAGCCCCTCTCTGCCCAGGCCCAGCCTCTGTTCTGGTTCCACTCTTCCATGAGCTCATGAAAAATTCATCCATCCAAACCTCAGCACACACACTGAGAAAACACACCCGACTCACTCCTGGGGCCCTGCCTTTGAAGGTGCAGTGTTCTTTTGGCTGCTGAAGCAAGCGGTGGTGTCAGCATGCATGTGGGTATGTGGGGGTGGAGGTGGGACCCGTGGCACATGGGTGTCTAGATACGTGCCAGTGGATGTTTGTGTGCCCCATGGATATAGTGACCCACATAGACTCATCTGCCAGGCAGGCAGACCCATGGCACCAGCAGCAGGAGAGGGAAAGCAAAGTGGGGGCCAGGGTGTGCGCTGGGAGAGCATCCCAGGCCCCACCTGTTAGGCGGGCGGCACTCCGGATGCTCTGTCCTGGTTCTCTAGCACAAGCCAAGGCCTTGAATCTGGGGCCATTGCCCTCTGTGTCCGCGCAGGGTTAGGCAAACAGAATGTCAAGAATGTGGTGCCTTAGTGCCAGTGCCATTGTGTATACATGTGCGTGCACACATGGATGTGTACTGATACTGCCTAAGTCAGAGGGGGCTTGGAAACACCACTGTTGAGCAGCTAACCCTTGGATCCTTCCCCCCAAGGCCCCTCTTCTGACTCCACAGGGCCTGTTGCTAGGAGAGCTTAGCACAAAGCCTGGCTTTCGTGTTCGTACAAGTAAGCGGAGAGAAACTAGACTAAGAACTCTGGCAACGAAAAGTCGGAAAAGGTTATTTTTCTGGACCCCTGTTTCCTGTGACTTGTTGAAAAGAAATATTACCCCTGCTCCTACGGCTCTTCTCCCAGAGCAATAGGAGAGCGTGAAGTTATGAAATTGAGGGCACCTTCACTGAGCAATCGATTAGCAGCCAAGAGAGCTTGTGAATTGGCTGTCTGGACATTTCCAGTAATAAATTGTGAAATAGTCCATGAATAAGTAGTTGGCCGAGTTCAGAATTACCCCCTAGGAAATGTTGCAAGTCTAGAGACACATTACTAAGGCGAGCACCATTTTAATGCTCTGGGCTTTGGCTGTTAAATATGTATGCCATCCGCAAAGCACTTCCCAAAATTAATGGCATTTTACAGCTGCTCCGAAGGCAGCATATTTATATGGAGATGTATAGATTCTGGGCCTGTGGTGGCTTCACAAATGAAGTGCTAATGTTAGTGGATAGGGCCAGGGAGGGGCGTGGAGAGAGGGTCAGGAAATGAGCTGTCTCAGGGACCTTTCCGGAAATGGTTTTCTGCTGCCACTATGCTTTTTAACCTCTGGTGACATTGGACATGGTCTGTAGGCTGGAAAGGTCACTGCAGCAACAGGCCACCCAGCACACAGGAAAAACATGATATTGATATTAGTAAAACTAAGAATTAAAAAATTAATAATATCAGCAGCTTGCCTTTGCCAGGTACTGTTCTAATAGTTTTTCATAGACTGAGTCATTTAATCCTCACAATAACTCTGTAAGGTAGGTTCTGTTATTATCCCTATGTTATAGAAGGAGGTAGATCTCTCCCAGGAATCTATGTGTGATTAGTGCTTCCACTAGGAAAGATGATACCTTCTCTCCAATTCTTCCCTTGAGCTAACATCAGGACCAGCAGGTGCTGTGGTGCGGTTTGTGCACTGCACAAAACAGTGCAGCCAAAAAGATGGGCTGGGACTGAAACCCCACCCAGACTCTGCTCACCAGACCCTGTGCCAGGGGACACCACCTTCCCAGAGACGAATCTGCACAAAGGCAGTGTATACACTAGCCAAACTCCCCTTCCCTCAAGGTGACCACAGCACCTCCCACAGCCCACCTGGACCCTTTCCTCCAACCTTGTGGGCTGTCTACTTGGTTGGAGGATGGGGGTGGGAAGCACAAGATTTGGCTAGCATGGAGTCTAGCCAAAGAATACTGCTTTCCACCCAGTTAGACTGAGAAGCGGTTTGCTCAGAATTCCTGGAGAGGTGGCAGCCACTTGGGGATTCACACTCCCAGCCCTTTCTCTGCAGCATCCCAAAGGACTGTTGAAAATCTAGAATAAATCGGCCCTGGGGTGGGAAGGGATTTTGAAATGTAGCATTACTGAGGAAGCAGGGCCAGAGACTCAAGCCTGCCTGGCAAGCAGCTGCCGATCGGTGTCTGATCCCAAGGGCCTCTGACAAAGGTCTTTGCTGGGGCCTTGCACTGCTCACCCTCCTCCAGGGGCCCACAAGGTCAAAGGAATAGCTGCCCTGGCTGAGAGAAGGAGAGTTCTCGGAAAGCAGGTGCACACCTTCCTTGTGGGCACGGGGACGTGAGACCCAGTACACACGCATTCTGCCAGCTTATGTTTACCACTCGGCCCTTCAAGGCCTAAGGCATTCTGACACCAGGGTGCCAAGGTGGCTTTGGGGAAGGTTAAGGCCCAGAAAGAGACCAAGGAGCTACAGGCAGGAAGGATGGGAACTGGACTCCATCAAGACTGTAGCTCGACTCTGTGTGCCCTTGGGCAACTTACTGACTCTCTCTGAGCCTCAGTTTCCACATCTACCAAATGCAGATAATGTCACCTATCTTGCAAGCTTGTGAGGCTTAAATCAAACAGCCTGTGAGAAAGGTTTACATCTGGGGTCGATGACTACTTTCCAATGTTTTCCTCCCTCGTTTCCCAGTTCTTTGCAGGTTGCCAGGGTTATTTCTAAGTGAGAAATCAGAGTTGTGCCCTGTGCAAAGCCCTTCACTGGCTCCGCATCACCTGGTTGGTGACACCTGTCACCTGTTCCTTGGCCCCACAAGCTACCTTCTGGGGACCCCCTGCCACTCAGAGCCTCAACACAGTGAGGTGGTTAAGAGCTTGTGCTCTGGGGCTACCCCACCCTGAGTCCAGATCCTCTCTCTGTGCCAGCTGGGTGAGCTCGCACACCTTGTCCTGGTGAATTCACTTTCTGTATCTATAATTTGGGATTATTAGTATTCCCTCCTGAGAAGGTTGAAATTTAGGTTAAACCTAATTTAGGCAATACCAGCTACTGTCTACTGAGCACTCCTGCTCTGCAGGGCTCCATGCCAGGCACTCCAGAGGCACCGTCTTATCCTCCGCTAGTGCCGGGCACATCCACATACACATGTAAGCTTTGTGGTAAACAGGAGTCACCCACCTCGCAGATCCTGGTGCTGGGACCTGAGCTCCTTAGAAAGAGAGGTGAAGTGTTAGGGAGTGTGTAGATCTTTCACCCAGGAGCCAGGGGAACAAGTCAGGGAAGACACTCGAGAAGGGCCTTGTGCAGCACTGTCCTCACACTTGAGCAGACATCAGAATCCCCTGGAGGTCTTCAAACATAGATTGCTGGGCTCTAGCCCAGAGTTTCTAGTTCAGTGGTCTGGGTCGGGTCAGTGAATGTGCATTTCTGAGAAGTATTGCCAATGCCGCTGGTCCGGGGACCACACTTTGAGAACCACCAGCCTGTGTTGATGGTTCAGCAGAGAGAGCATGGGCTTCAGAATCAGTCTTTGAGTTCAAATGCCTGTGCCACCACTTACTAGCTCTGTGATCATGGGACAGTTAATCGATAAATACCTCCTGAGCCCCCACCTCATTCCAGGGACTGCCAGTGGGTGGCCATTTGTGAGGCACAAAGCTGGATCTCAGGAAAAGAGCTTTCCCTCTCCTGGCTTAGCAGGCCATCCTTCTAAGCCACCCCACAGGTTTTCTTAAACACACGAGCAGAGGTTCCAGTCCAAGCTCTCCAGCAGGCCTCCCCAACCCACCCAGACCGTGTCAGCCCCTGTCCCATCTGTCCCTGCAGGAGGAGCCCTTTGTCATGTTCCGGAAGTCCGACAGGACCCTGTTTGGGAACGACCGGTTTGAGGGCTACTGCATCGACCTGCTCAAGGAGCTGGCCCACATCCTGGGCTTCTCCTATGAGATCAGGCTGGTAGAGGACGGGAAGTACGGGGCGCAGGACGACAAGGGCCAGTGGAATGGCATGATCAAGGAGCTCATCGACCATGTGAGTGGGGTGGGAGCACTGGGGGGCTGAGCACTCCATGGGAAGCTTGGCACAGACCTGTGTGGGCATCAGGGTGGAGCATCCTGGCAGTGCGGGCTCTGGGGGCAGGGGAGATGGAGACGAAGGTTGTGACCTTGGTGGGTGAGGGACCAGCTCCCATAGGCCTGCGTTGCTCATGCTCCCCGACTCCCAGACTCTCCCCTGTGCACACACACACATGCTCTGGCCCCCATCTGACTCAGAGCCATTCCCGTGGGTGTCTTTGATGGGCTCACTCTGGAGGGATCCCTCAGTTCGTCTCTGCCTTCTACTCCTTGAAGAGCTACCAGAGGACACCCCCACCGTGTGGGCAAGGTGCCAGCACAGAACACTTCTCCAAACTCAGGTCACACAAATGGATGTGTCATTACTTACCTCGGGTACCTTTGGGTCTGTGAGGAGACAGGCAGTCCAGGGGGGCTGAGGGCTGGGATGGAGGGACGAGCAAGGCTCGGCCGGGGGTTCTAAGGAGGCTGACTCGTACTCTGCCAGAGGTGGGGAGAGGACCCAGGGGAACAAAAAGCCGAAGCAGGCCGGCAGAGCTTTGGGGAGAAGGAGCAGGTGATGGGAGGGGCCTGGGGTTTGTGGGACACTGAGACGAAGACAGACAGAAGCTACAGTTTAGAAGGGACACCACAGCAGTGGGGATCTCGGAGGCCCTGGGTTCAAGTTCTGGTTACTCATTCAGTAACCGTGTGAGTGGCACGTCACCAGACCTCTCTAAGTGATTTTATTATTGTCTAGTGGGTGTGAAGTCCTCCTTCTTCATAGGATTACTGTGACACCGGACAGGAAGTACTAGGGGCAGGGCGCAGCCCACACCAAGCCCTCAGTAAGAGGGAGGCTTATGAGACTCAGGGAGTACACACATCACCGACGTTAGGAGCCCAGGCTGCAGCCCGACAGCACTGAGCTCAAGTCCAGCTTTACTGCCTAGTAGATGTGCATAAATTCATCAACCTTACTGAACCTTAATTTCTTCACTTCTAAAATAGGAGTAATTGGCAACTACTATAGCTCCTGCAGTTGCTGCAGGAATTAAATGAGAAGCCAGCCATTTGTACAGGCTCACCTGGCACATAGTAGACATTACCTGCCTTCCTGTTCAGGGCCCTCAACTTTTGAGAAGCATTTTCCATCAAACACCAGCTAATCAGGACAAGGGCCTGCTGTATATATGACCCCCTCATATCCTCTCTTTCCTTTATCCTTATAACATCCTAGTGAGGTAGGTACTGTTATTACCACCCATTTTACAGACAAGAAAACTGAGGCAGAGAGAGGTGAAGGCTCCCAGCTAGTAAGCAAGGGACCCGGGTGGTGGAGCCTTTAGAGGATCTCTGCTTCTGACCTGTGCTCCCAAAGAGCCATCTGGATCCCAGAACCCAGGGCAGAGGTAGGTTCACGCAGCTGGTCCTTGCAACCTGAAAAGTACTCGTCTAAGAGACTGGTATCACTTTGCCTCCCTGGGTGGAGGCAGGCAGCATCAGAGCCTTCTGTTAGCCCTCTGCCCCCGTGCGAGGAGAGCTGCCATCCCGAGACCTTGGAGACTGGCAGGGGAGGGAGGCTGGGGCTCAGAGCAAGAAGGCCCAAGCAGAGCCTAACCAACAGAGTCATTTCTTAGGCCCCAGGAAATCCAGCTCCCATGGAAAGCTCGCAGGAGAGGCTAATGGTAAAGAGCGTGAACTCAGGCTGGCTTGATTCGCACTCTTCCACTTACTAACTGCATGCTCGTAGATGAGCTTGTTGTCCTGTGCCTCAGTTTCCTCATCTGTAAAACGGGGATGATAATAATAGCACCTACCCCATAGGCTGCTGTAAGGACTAAGTACATTCACATTGTGCATTACACCATTGGCACCATATCAGTATTTGCACTTACTGTTTTTATTTTCATCGTTATGGTTATTCCTTCAAGGCTGGGGAGGGGGCTTCAGGAATTCGTTTATGTCTCCGAGCTCCTGTTTCCTAACTCACAGGAGAAAAATAATCCCGCCCCACGTTCTTCCCAGTTTGTTGGGTGCTCAGAGGAGACAACTGGTGGGAAAGCAGTTCCTAGATTGTGGAACTCACTATAAATGGAAGGGAGTGGTGTTGTCATCTTATTAGTAATAACTGTAATCATTATGGAAATTAGTCAGCAGGCCCCAGAGGCATCTCCATTTATTGGCTCCCCCCATGCTTTGTGAGTGGAGCTCAGGAGTGGGGGGCTCCCAGTGGGTTCTGAGCCTGTCATCTGCAGAGGCGAGCTGGGCTGAGAGGAAGAGGGGATCACATGGAGAGCAGAGGCCACGTGAGGAAGGGAGCAGGCAGATTCTACCCACGGCATCTGCAGCGTTCGGAGAGCTTTGAAGAGCCATCTGCAAGGGGGTAGATCAAAAACACTCAGCGGCCAGATCTTCCTAAACTGACCCTCAGCTGGGGAAACGAGGGGGCCTCATCCGCAGCGTCTGTACAGCCCAGTATCCATCAAGGCCACGGGCCCTGACGGGACATGCAGGGGACCTTGTTAAACCCGATTCTCTGCAATTGATGAGCCTATTAATCCTAGCTTGGTGCCATTTTTTAATAACATCATAACCATTTATTAGTGTCGTCAGATAATTAGTCTTCTCACTAGCTCATAGAAAGCATGGTAAAGGCTTGGCAATATTATTACTTCCTTATTAGGGATCTGAACGTAGATGTAAAAATGATGAATGCCCGTCTTTGCAAGGATCTGCCCCCTGAGGCCCATTTGGAGGCCCTGGATGGAACCTCTGACTAGCAGGACTTAAGAAGTCCTTCCCTGACACTGTTCACCTCTTCACTCATGGGGCACTTGTGTCCCATGCCACACAGCCTTCCAAGGAGCCAGGGTAATGGAGGAAAAGGGGGCACCTGAGAGTAATGTCTCCCTCCTGCTGATGCTCTCAGCTTCCCCCAAGTCACCTCCAACTGTGGGAGCAACAAACGTGGCATCACCCCGTCTCCCTCCCAGACTGGCACTCTCTCCAGTTTTACTGCCTGCTTTCTGTCATTCCCCCTCTTGGAAGCCTTCTACTCACACCTATGCCTTAAATTACTCCCAGGTGTTTTAATGACTTTGGAATCCAATAGAGATGAGTTCAAATTCCAGGTCTAGCACATTTTAGCCGACAGGCCTCCATTTCCACATCTGTGAAATGGCAATAATAAAAAAGTCTTCTGCCCAGGATTCTTGGGAATATTTAATGAAATACAGCACAAAAAAGATAGCAGGGTGCCTGGTACCCAGAGATGCTCAGCACCCAGGAGCTGTCCTGCCCATCACCATTCCCTCCAAGGCAGCCCTCATGTCTGAAGTACATACATGGATGAACATGCTGGCAGTGGGAGAGCTGGTTCCGCAGCCATGGTCCTCCTAGGGGCTGGTGATCTGGAATCTAAACTTTGCCCCTCTGAATCCAATAGGACCCTCAGAGAGCTGACTTACATTGTTCAGACTCACAGGGAACTGAGGCATACACCAAGACATCACCCACTAATTTACTGGGGCATTGGCCTTTCCCAGCACCTGCCATCCAGAGTTACTGTCCTGGCACCAGATGCCCAGAATCCTGCAGGGGAGCATGGAGGCAGAGCCCCAAGTATGGAAAACTGGAATCCAAAAGGAGAGGCTGCTGTTGGAGAAGAGGGCCACAGCCAAGTCTTGAAGAGCCTTGGGTCCACACTGAGGAATTGAATTTCAACCCTGAGAGCTGTAGGGCACAGCTGAAAGAACAGGGAAGAAACCAACCTGACACTTGAGGAAAATCTCTGTACCACTGGGCTAAACTGGAGCCAGTCTGGAGGCCATCGCTGGGACCTGGGTGAAGGAGAGCACGTGGCCTCAGGGTGGGAGGAGGGAATGGATAGCACAGAATGGAGACAAGAAGGTAGACTTGATAAGATCTGTGATTGGTTGGATGAAGGAGGTGGGGAAAGAGAGGAATCGGGGAATCAGGACCAGGTGTGGAATTCCAGGTTGGACAACGGGGAAGGTAGTGGTGTCATCCCCAGATAAAGAGCCTCCGGGGAAAGTAGAGGATTTGGGAGGGTACTGAGGTCATGTTGGAGCTGGGGTCCCAGTAGGTGGCTGGTGGCTGGGCACTCAGAGAAGGGCTGGAGGCTGAGATTTGGGAGCCGTTGGCGCAGCCGCAGGGGGTGCCTTGGGAGACAGACAGTGGCGGGGACTGCAGGGGGAGAAGAGATGAGGATGCAGCAACCTGTAGACAGAAGGGTCAGGAGGAGACCAAAAGGAGGCCTCCCTAAGACATCTGAGTGGGCAGGGCCAGAGAGGAAGGAGGAGAACCAGGGGGCCTGGGTGATGGAGGCCAGAGGAGAGCTACTGAAAGGTGTGGACCCAGGGTCACCAGTGGCAGGCAGGGAGGTCAAGGGACATGAGGAATGAGTAGCATCCACCAGTTGGCCCGAGTGTGATCTGGGGACACAGGGTCAGAGTTCTCCTAGCCTGGCCTCCTGCAAACTGTGTTCTCAGAGACCCGGAATCCTGTCCTAGCTGCTCTCCCAGGCCCTGGAATCAGATGTGAGATGCGAGAGGGAGCAGGAACCTGACCTTAAGCGTAAATGCCCTCCAGGCCACAGGAAGCCATTATTCTTTAATCTCTAAGTTGTTTCATCTCACTGTCTATGTAAGGAAGGAGGTTTCCCTGGCTCATGGATGGGGCTGGACCAAGATGCAGTGCAGGAAAAGAAGGAGACAAGGAGAGGCCATGGGTAACCCTGGCCTGCATGCAGCCCCTGTGAGAGAAATAGCACTGCCCAGATGTCCCCCTGCCCCCCGCCTCCCCCCACTCCCCCGTACTGAGTGCAGGCAGGGAGGATGGAACAGCTCCAAGTGCCCGCTCTCCCCACCTGACTCTTCTTGCAGACAGTGAGTGCCTAATGGGCTGCTCTTGGCTGCTGCATAAGCAGCTGGCATGTGGATGGCGCCAGAGCAAGCACGGATGAATGAGAGTGTGTGAATGAGCACATGGACTTGCACACCTTCCCCAGAGGTGTGGCTGTGGGGCCATGACCACTGAGCTTCCCATCCAAAGGGTGCCAGTGGGAGGTCTGGTATAGAGGCCGTGACCCCATCATCCACTGTGTCCCCCACCTTCCAACCAGGAAGCAGATCTTAGTTCTGACCTGCATGCATTGGTGTTAGAGGGGCCCCAAGCCCCTGTTTGTGTGACCAGGAAAGGCCACCTCCTTCAGGCTGGCCAGTGCATTTTGAAGCAAGGCATGCTGGGAGCTCACCTGGGGCAGGTCAGAATCCTGATGGGACAGGGCAATTGAGGGGAGGGGAAATGAGGACTGCAAAGGTGGGCCCTTTTCAGGGCAGCCAGGTTGCCCAGAGCAATGTCTGAGGAGTCTGGGGAAGCTCAGGATGCTGACCTTACCTGCCTGAGGATGGCCAGGTAAGCAGGGGAAGGAGGCAGGAAAGACCTGGGCCATGTCGAGATTCACCACAGAACTGTCAGCTGCCAGGACTCAGCAAACAGAGATCAGCCAGAGAAAGACCTGGAAAGAGTCTGGCAGAAAGCTGGGGTCCAGACAAACAAGAGAAAGTGAGGACACAGCACAAGGTAGCAAGAGCTTCAGGGTGGAGAGAGGTTATTAGAGGGAAACAATGGTCAGCGCGAACAACTGACCCACCCTCCCACTGAGGATCATCAATCCTTCATTCATTCCACAAAACTTTATGGAGCACGGTCTCAGCCGGGGCTCTTGGTAGGCAGGACCTGGTTGGAGGCTTAGATGCCACTACTTGTTAGTTATGAGATGTGATGCTGGGGAGAGAGTGGGTGGCAGGGAAGTGGAGCAGGAAGGAGGGGAAGCAAATAAAAGGACACCTTATTGAGCCAGTCACCACCGAGTGCAACTAATCCCTGAGTTGCCTTACTAAGTGTGTCTCAGAACCATCTCTCTGGGCGTGGGAAAGGGAAAACAGTTTTATCCACTAGCTCCTGACTTCCATGCATTTCCGAGTTTGGCATGGCAGGCACGAGAGCCCATCAGGACCCTGCAGCAGCCTCCACAGCAAGCTGTAGGGCCACACTGGGGGCTGGACGAGAGGTGCCCAGGTGGGAGGAGGGGAAGAGCTGTCAGCCTGGGCCTGCAGGGTGTTGGGTGGAGCCAGAAGGTCTGACCTGGTGTGTGAGAGGCTCTGGGCCAAGCACTAATGATGTGCCAGCCGGTGACCAGAGATATGGAAGCAACCAAGGTAGACACCGCCCTTCCCCGCTCCCCGCCCAGGAACAAACATGAATCAGCCGAGTTAATTTCAACAAAATTTCAGTCTGTGCTGCAAAGGTGTATGTGTGTATAGGGAACTTTGGAAGTTTAAACCAAGGGCAAGTGGCACAGGCTTCCTTGTCAAAATGACTCTAGAGCTGAAGCTTGGAAAATGAGGAGGTATCCAGGGCAGGGAGAGGGTGAGGGCACTACCTGGGAGGGGCGCTGAGGTTGCTCAGGTCTCTGCCCTTGTGAGGAGTCCTGGGATCTTGGCAGGACCGTGCCAGGGCAGGCTCTGGGCAGACACCAGCCTTACGGACACACAGAGAATGGGGACGTAGGATTGGTTTGGAGATGGGAATGGAGGTTTGGTGCATCCTCCCAAGTGTGCCGCAAAGACCGACTGGTGAGCTGTCCTGAAAGACAGGCTTAGGACAACCCCTGCCAGGACTCCGGAGTCTAGCCATTCTCCCAGGCCTGGGAAGGGCTCCGACTTCATTTCTCACTGTCAAGCACCTGTCAGCTGAGGAGGCCTGTGTGTGAAGCACATGTACATGACCCCTTCATGAACACGTAGGGATTTCCTAGCACCTGTCCCCATCTCTTTACACAGATGTGGGCTGCTCCGAGGTCATCAGTGGCCACAGTGTTGATGGTTTGTGTGGTAGTGGGCTGGTGGGACATCAGTAGGTCCCACCTGAGACTCGGTGTACCCCCTGAAGACTGCAGTGTGGCAGACCCAGAGAGGGTGCTTGCTGGTGACCTCTTCCAAACCTCCAAAGGTGGATCTATCTAGTGCCCCCATTGGTTGTATTATCTGTGTATTCATTCTGTTCATGAAGTTAAGCCCCATGCCAGGTGCTGTGGATAGAGCAGCAAACAAAACAGGCAGGATCCCTTCCCCGAGCCTCAGGAGCTTACATTCTAGTGGGAGAAGCAAACAATGATCTATGAACGTATGAACAAATGTGCCTCATTAGCCAGGGTCAGTGCTCTGAGAGAGGAATGTGTCTGGGTAAAATACCCTTGGCTCCCAGATGGGGGCCTGTGCTGAGAGGTGCTGTGGATCAGCAACCAGTGGGAGCTGCTGCTGATCCATCCCAGGAAACCCTGGAGGGAAGTGCTAGAGATTTTCTCAAGAGGTGAGGGTAGCTCCTGAAGTTCCTTCCCTGTCCCCTTGGCCAGCAGCATTCAGAGAAATACAAGGAGGGGGTCTGGGTCATTTCCAACTCCCTGGTCTACAGCAGAAGGTAGAACTTGAGAGGTAAGTGCAGGAGGGCACAGACTTGGGCAATGTCTTCCAGCACCAGCCGTGGCCATGAGGCTGGGCACTGTGGTCTCCCAGCCTCCAGGTAGGCTGGCAGGTGTGATGGGAAGGTCTGGTCTCAAAGACACACCACCATCACCCCACTGTGTCCTATCTTCCCCTCAATCAGGGAACAGACTTTGGTTCGGGCCTGTATATATTGGACCTAAACCCTGTTTGCAAAGCCAGGGAAGGCTCTACCCAAGCCTCCTCCCCAAGACTGGGCCAGGGCACTTAAAAGCAAGGCCTGCTGGGAGCTCATCTGGCAACAGGGCAGAGTCCTGGATGGAGCTGGGCAGGTTGGGGTGAGGGAAACAGAAGGACTGAAAAGGAGGACCCTCCCCAGGGAAGCCAGGCCACAGTGGTGACAGGGGAGTGCTGTGGAACCGAGGATGCCACAAGGACCCGCCAGAAGAGGGCCATGAGGACAGGTGAGGCTATTGCTGAATGCTAGGGATCACTGATAGGCCAGAAGTCTGGGACCCATTAAGGTCCCTGACACGGGGAGCAGGTCCAGACTCTCTGGAGGGAGGCTGGTGGGAGGCAGGCAGGGGCACAGGACCCGAGCTAACTGGGAGGGATCGGTGTGGCTTCAGGGAGAATGGGGGTGCAGAGCAGGGAACCTGAGGCCAGACCTCAGCCCATTAAGCTGGGATAAGGGTTGGCAAGACCCTTGGGGGTACTGTGTTGCTCAGTCTTTCCACAGAACTTCACCGAGCCCCTTCTTTGTGCCATGCTTTGTGCTAATCCCAGAGATACATCAGTGAGGAAACAAGCGGAGTCCCAGCCCTCCCAGGGCTTCCATACCAGCAGAGCTAGATATCAGACAATGACTTACAAATAAAACTCAGCCTTGACAAGGGCACTGAGGAGCACTACAGGGGGCTCTGGGGACGTGGAGGCAGGACTTAACGGCCTATGGAGGAAGGGGCTCTCTTCCCCCAGCTCCCTGGGCTTCCCAGGGCAGGGCTTGTCTGGGCTCATGCCACCTTCGGAGCCCTGTGGGTGGGGGAAGAGAGTTCCTCGGAGTGGGAAATGGGAGATGGAGCTGTGGCGAGTCCATCCCCAGGCCCCAGGGCCTCTGAAACAGGGAGGAGCCACCCCCCTGCCTACAGTACAGAGGCACAGCTCCGCTCGGCTCGGAGCCTGCTGGGACACGGCACAGCAGTTCTCGAGGGCTGGGGAGAGGGCCGGGGAGAGGGCCAAGCGCACCAGTCCTCATTGTCCTCCCTGTGGGGCAGTGACGCCCTCTGCTCAGGAAGCTGGGCGTGAACCACAGGCATCAGAGGCTGACCTGCCTGTGTGCTGACACTCATACATTTACTAGCTCTCATTTCCCCTCTATTCAGATGGGTGGGCTGTAGAAGCTGTTGGTGTTCAGGTTTATGTCTGGAGCCTTTCAAGAAGCAGTACGTTTTCTGAAGCTTGGAGGCTAGGGGGTCACCTGCAGACACCGTGTGTGAATTGCTTTGTCCCTCTCACAGCTGCCACGCGCACAGGGTCTGAGGACATGCTTGCTGGTGTTCCTCTACACCAGCCACATCCCAATTCATTCAGCCCCACATCTCTACCGAGGGCCTGCTATGAGCCAGGCACAGTGGTAGGTGGGGAGCATACAGTAGTGGAAAGACAGAGGCTCAGGTCCTGCTCTCATGAGCTTGTGGTCCCATGGGAAGAAGTTAGCAAATACCTCTAAAATCACAACCAAGATCAGCGCTAGCAGGAAAAATACCCAGTTCCACGAGAGAGCTTGCCAGGGAAACCTGAGTCTGTCTGCAGGTTTTGTGGAAGTGATGTTTGAGCACAGATCTGAAGAAGAAGTAGGCATTAGCTAGACCGAATTTGGGGAGGAAGAAGTTCCAGGTAAAGGAAAGCCCACGTGCAAAGGTCCTGAGGTAGGGAGAGCACAGACTGGAGGGTCTGAAGGAAGCCAGCAGGAGGAGAATGTGGGGGATGTGATGCAAGGTAAGTCTGGAGATGCAGGCAGGGCTAGACCTGCCCTTTCCAACACAGCAGCCACCAGTCATATGGAGTTGTTAAAATTGAAGTTTAAATGAATTGAAACAATTTTTTAAATTAGTAGAATTATTTTATTTAATTAAATACAAGTATAAATTCAGTTCAGTTCTGCAGTTACACTAACCATATTTCAATTCTTGATGGCCACAGGTGGCTAGTGGATACCATATTGAACGGTGCAGATATAGAACATTTCCACTGTTGCAGAAATTTCTATTGGGCAGCACCAGCTAGATCATGAATGGCTTGAAGACGGCATAAGAACTTTTTATCCTAAGGGCCAAAGGAAGCTTTGACATATATTAAGCAGCACTGAGAATGGGGAAATACTCTAGCTGGAGAAACACCACTTTGGGAAAAGAGGGGAAGGTGAATTCCATGGGTATCATACCAGAGATGTGGGCAGACAGCCAACAGACAGGGCCCCGGGGACAAGTCCTACATGTGTGGCAAGAGTGAGACTGGTTTTCTTGGGCAGCTATGGAAGCAGAAGCAGAGAATCTAGAGGGAAGCAGGGGTGAGTTAGTATGTTCCTGCAGCCATAGGGCCCCCAAGCCTGACCAGACAATACAAAGTATAGGCTAGGGAGGCCCAGGGACAGCCATGGTTAGGAGCTAGTGTCAAGTTCAGGTCTCTAGGAGTGCAGCCTGGGCTCAGGACAGAACAGGATGTGTCCAGCCATGAAGCCTGCACATCGGAATGGGTCAGGCACGGGAGGTGAAAGGAGCTCCACGCATCCTGCCCGGGACCTAAGTGGCAGGCGTATGAGTATCCCAGGCCTGCCACAACAAATGGCCGGAAGCTAGGTGGCTTAAGACAACGGAAATGTATTTCTCACTCAGCTCTGGAAGCCAGAAATCAGAAGTCAAGGTGGCAATAGGGTTGGTCCCTTTTGAGATAGAATTTGTTCCATGCCTCTCTCCTAGCTTCTGGTGCAGCCAGCAATCCTTGACATTCCTTGGCTTGAAGCCACATCACTCCAGTCTCTGCCTCGGTCATCGCATGGCCTTCTCTGTGTGTACCTTGTGTCCCCTTGTCTTCTTATAAGGATACCAGTCATTGGATTTAGCGCTCACCCTAATCCAGGATGACTTCATCTTAACTGGATTACTTCTGCAAAGACACAGAGCTTCTGGGTTGGTGAACACATGGAGAGACAGAGAGCATGGAAGTCCCGCACCCCTTTCCACAAACCTTGCCCTAAACATCTCCTCCAGCTAGCAGCTCCTGAGTTTTATCCTTTTATGATAACCGGTAGCCTAAGTGACTGCACCATTTTCCATGCCCACCAACAACCTATGAGAGATCCAGTTGCTCCACATCCTCATCAGTACTTGGTATTATCAATATTTTCCTTTATTTTGGCTGTTTGGATATGTATGCAGTGGTATTGTGGGAATTTTAAACCACTTGGGGAGTGTTGCAGGGAGACATCAGGCAACTACCATAATGGAAAGAGTCTGAATAAAACCAGGCTTATGCCAGGAGCCAGTCCACTGTCTGCTCGGGAACAGTGCTATACTGCCAGGAGCCATGCTGCACGCTCAGGTACAGCTGTTTTGCACACTGTTGAATTTAGGGGCACTCAACGGAAGCCAGGGAGAAACAGATCCATGGGGAAGTGAATGTACCCACACTGAGAGTGTGTCCTCCCTTTGCACAGACCCAGATCCTCTCCCTGGGAATTTCTCCAGTGTCAGTGACCATAATGAAATATCACTGTAGGTGGGGGGGGGGATGCCTATTTCCAAATAAGGCCACATCAGGTACCAGGGGTTAGGACTGAAATATATTTGGTGGTGGGCACAGTTCAGTCCACTACACACGGTTTTTGTGGCAGAGTGGCAAAACATTGGGGTCTGAGGTCCAGTGAACTGGATCCCAGTCCTGGCTCAGCTACTCATCACCTTGAATAAGCCCCCTAGCCTGACTGAGCCACAGTAGCATTATCTGGAATGTGGTGACGTTTGCTGCCTCATGCGTCTGCTGGGAGGATCATATAAGGCAGTTTGTGTAGCCCACTTAGCAGGGCTGGCATATGAGAAGCATCTGTGAATGATAGCAGTTCTTGCTATTTTAACTATAGCAGGTCAAACAGTCTGAGCAGCAGGCGCCCTGGGGGATCCTAAAAAGGAAGCAGAGCACAGAGATAGGGAATCTGGTGGAGATTGTGCTTAGAAATTCACAGAGGCAGGTGCCAACAGGGACACCAGACACAGATAAAAAGCTGGAGCTCAGCAAACAGATCTTTTCTCCAGGGAGGACCCCTGTCCTAAGAGAAGGCTGATCAGTGATAAGCTGCCAGAACTGGGCCCGTGGTCACAAGTCTGCTCTTGAAGTAATGTTCTGGAAAGGCTGTTCTGCCTGGTCCAGAGGTTTCAAAGAGGTATGGAAAGGTCCTCTGAGGCAGAAGGGACCAACAAGTCACCCATAAGACCAATGAATGTGCTAGACAAGTCAGAGGTTTGGTTTGTTTAAGGATGTGGTTATTATAAAGATGAGAGCAAAGACACTGGGCCTCCTCTGAACCTGTTTCCCTCCATAAGAAATATGGGGTTGGAATAGATGTTTCTGCAGGTCTGCTGTCCAGCTCTGACAGCCTATGATTTTATGAATCATCCCCAAGACAACTTGCACAAGTGGGAAGAGCCTGCCAAGATCAGGCCTTTCATTCTGAGTAATGAACTGAAACAGCAAAGGCTTGACATCTGTTTCACTCTTTCAAGGGAAGTTGGACAAAATGATGCCTTTTTCAGAGAAATTGTAATCAGTGATGAAATGCAGTATTTCCTTCTTAAACCAAAATCAAAGCAGAAAACTCCCATCTTTCTGAAGCCCAAGGGAGAACACACATCAAAAGTCCCCGTGAAGAGGGTCAGGTTGACTAGTTGTCTTGCTGCTGTAGGCACAGAATGCCACAGATGCCCCTGCCTCCTGACACTGGTAGAGCCAGAGAACAGAAGAATTGGTGGGGAGATTCTAGAGCCAGAGAACAGAAGAATTGGTGGGGAGATTCTGAAGGTTTTGAGATGGTCGGGGGGAAGAAAGAGGGCTTGTGGTTCTGTGGTTGGCTTCCTCACCAGTCCTAACCACCTCCACTAGAACAAGCATTGGCTGCAAACACCTTAGTTGCCCCCTCACTAACATTCATCCAACTTGACATCAAAAGCCAAAGGAAGATTTGAGGTTCTTCCCAACGATCCACTCCAAGCCCCAAAAGCCATTTCCACAGACTAGTTCCAAATGCATTCTAAAAAGTGCTGATGTCTTTGGGGTCAGAACAGAGCCTCCCAAAGCAGTGTGCTTTGAAGGAACAAGGCTAGGGAAAGCCAAGTTCTAGAATCGAAAGTCCACCACCCGTATAATGCCAACATTACAGAGGATCCTAGAACCTCAGGACTGAAAAGGACCTTCCAGGATGTCCCACCCTGGCTCCCAGCCCACTCAGAATCCTTTCCACAGCCCTGAAAAGGGGCTCACTCAGAAGCTCCATGAGGGCAGGTATTCTTGCTCACCCCGGTATCGAGGCCAGTGCACAGTAGGTCTTGAGCAAATATGCATTAGTCACTCTGCACCTTCCCTGATAGTTCTCTCTCCTTCTGTTCCTTTCTTTTGTACACATCCCAGAGTATTCTGGGGAGCTAGGGTGGCAGCATTTCTTCTGCTTCTGCCTTCAAAGCAGATTCAACTCTTCCATTCAGAAATTTACAAAAAGAAGATTCCAGTGTGAACTATTCTTTGTAATAGGCTCCTTTTCCTGTTTTTCCCAAGTTCTAAGATTCACCAAATCCTTTGGTTCCAAATATTAATATTCAGCTGTTGGGGCTGCCATTAGAAGAAATGCTGGGGTGAGCAACATCAGGACTGTATGTCTCCAGCACCCTCTAGGCTGGGGCACCTGCAGAGTTGTTTTGGAGCTGGAGTTCTACCTATCCTTGAAGTCTGATTTCAACCTAGCTGCTGGTTACCACTCTAGGATAGGTGAAGTCAAAGGTAGTGTTAACAGCTACCACATAGTAAGCAATTTGATTATTGTCCATTTCCTCCACGGCTGCAAGCCCCATGAGGGCAGAAGCCATGTCTATTTGTCTCAGGTCTGTATCCCTAGTGCCTAGTGAAATTCATAAAACGGTGAATGAATGAATGAAGCTGAACCAAGCCATTCGGTGGCTGCCTGGAAACTATTGCCTTGGGAGGGTCTCAGAGGCAGCCCCCTGCCCCTTAGCTACAGGATCTTGAGTGCTGGTTTTAGGACTCAGCCTCCCTTTCTGTCCTGCTCCACCTGAGGAAGGAAGTGATAACTTGGTTCACATTCTGATATGTAAATTTTCACAGGAACCTAAGGGGCAGCCACTCAGAGGGAAACATTATTAATTAACAAATATTATAGAGTCTGAGATGGGGCTTGGGAATGGAAAAATTAAGCAATTAATTGACTACAGTCCCAGCTGCACTTAGGAACTCACTGATAAATAGGCAGGTAAGACAAAAGTCACGTGGCCACACATACTGCCATTCAGACTGAGCAGGTTAGGATCTTCACCATGGGACAGAGCAAATGGCATGAGAGTTTAGAATTGGAGGCTATCAGGGAGAGTTTCTTGGAGGAGGTGGCATGTACAAAGGAACATGGAAGGTTAAACAACAGGGAGAGGACAACCTTAACAGGCGTATGTGCAAAGCATGGAGGTGAGGAGAGGAATGTGTGCACAGAAAGCAGTTAAGTAGGGCCTCATTGCAGGAGGAGAGCAATGGAGTGAAGCTGGGAAGATGGGAATGAGGGATTATAGATTTTTAATCAGGAAAAGCTCAGATAAAAGGGACAGAACTTTAATTATTCCCCTCGTTAAAAGAGTGACGGGCTCAAATTTATCAACAGAGGTACTTCTCAAGCCTTCCCCACCCACTTCCTTCTCTCCCCCTCCATCTACCTCGTCTCCCCTTGCCTATTAAAAAGGGACCTGGATTTGCCTGTTAGTTTCTCTGCTGCCCTCTCCCTTCAAGGGGAGGTATTATTTTTGCCCAACTGGTTTTTGGGGATTTGGGGATATATAGAATATCCAAAATGGGGTGCAGCTGTCAAGAAGTGAGTAGAAGAGGAAAATAGATTTAAATAAGGTTTGTTGTACAGTCTGTGTCCTCTTCATGATGTTTGAAAGTCACAAATAAAGAACGAGCTATTTTTAAATGTTTGTAGATTACTGAACTATATTTATTTGATAAAACACCATTTTGAGAATGGACCATACAGGTTACAGCTTTAATAGGGTCCCATCCTCTGCATATTGATACCCCCATCCTCTTCCTCAAGTCCTCTTCCTCTTGAAGAAAAGGGATTAAGTCTAATTCATCATTGTCGCCCCAGAACCCTGGGCATGCCCTGGCCCAGAGGAAAGGTCAGTAAATGCTGGAACTCAAGAGTGGTTAAGTGATCCAGGGCGTGGGCAGCAGACTCAAGTGGGAACTTCTCTCCCTTGGCTCCCCTACTCCAAGAACAGTTCTGTCCCCTCCTGGTCTTAGGTTTTGCTCATAGTTTGCCTTCTGTCTCATTGCAGAAGGCAGATCTGGCTGTGGCCCCACTGACCATCACCCATGTCCGCGAGAAGGCCATCGACTTCTCCAAGCCCTTCATGACCCTCGGAGTGAGCATCCTGTACCGCAAGCCCAACGGCACCAACCCCAGCGTCTTCTCCTTCCTCAACCCCTTGTCCCCAGACATCTGGATGTATGTGCTCCTTGCCTACCTGGGCGTCAGTTGTGTCCTCTTTGTCATTGCCAGGTAAGGGCAATGTCTTGGTGGGAACTCTGGCCTGGGACTGGGGGTTTAGGGATCCAGGCAAGTCC